>NC_136067.1:2099629738-2100288071 GCF_964261635.1 Lissotriton helveticus
CCATGATGGGAGCCACAGGACTTTACAGACCTGGGGGCCCTGCAGAGGAAGGGACTGTACCAGGGCCATGGTGGGAGCTGCAGGACTCTCCAGACCTTAGGGGCCTGCAGAGGAAGGGACTGTACCAGGGCCATGGTGGGAGCTGCAGGACTCTACAGACCCGGGGGCCCTGCAGAGGAAGGGACTGTACCAGGGCATTGGTGGAAGCCACAGGACTCTACAGACCTGGGGCCCTGAAGAGGAAGGGACTGTACCAGGGCCATAGTGGAAGCCACAGGACTCTACAGACCTGGGGACCCTGCAGAGGAAGGGACTGTACCAGGGCCATGGTGGAAGCCACAGGACTCTACAGACCTGGGGGCCCTGCAGAGGAAGGGACTGTACCAGGGCCATGGTGGGAGCTAAAGGACTCTACAGACCTGGGGGCCCTGCAGAGGAAGGGACTGTACCAGGGCCATGGTGGGAGCCACAGGACTCTACAGACCTGGGGGCCCTGCAGTGGAAGGGACTGTACCAGGGCCATGGTGGAAGCAACAGGACTTTCCAGACCTGGGGCCCTGCAGAGGAAGGGACTGTACCAGGGCCATGGTGGGAGCTGCAGGACTCTACAGACCTGAGGGCCCTGCAGAGGAAGGGACTGTACCAGGGCCACGATGGGAGCCACAGGACTCCAGACCTGGGGGCCCTGCAGAGGAAGGGACTGTTCCAGGGCCATGGTGGGAGCTGCAGGACTCTACAGACCTGGGGGCCCTGCAGAGGAAGGGACTGTACCAGGGCCATGGTGGAAGCCACAGGACTCTACAGACCTGGGGCCTTGAAGAGGAAGGGACTGTACCAGGGCCATGGTGGAAGCCACAGGACTCTACAGACCTGGGGGCCCTGCAGAGGAAGGGACAGTACCAGGGCCATGGTGGAAGCCACAGGACTCTACAGACCTGGGGGCCCTGCAGAGGAAGGGACAGTACCAGAGCCATGGTGGGAGCTGCAGGACTCTACAGACCTGGGGCCCTGCAGAGGAAGGGACTGTACCAGGGCCATGGTGGAAGCCACAGGACTCTACAGACCTGGGGGCCCTGCAGAGGAAGGGACAGTACCAGAGCCATGGTGGGAGCTGCAGGACTCTACAGACCTGGGGGCCCTGCAGAGGAAGGGACTGTACCAGGGCCACGATGGGACCCACAGGACTCTACAGACCTGGGGGTCCTGCAGGGGTAAGGACTGTACCAGAGCCATGGTGGGAGCTGCAGGACTCTACAGACCTGGGGGCCCTGCAGAGGAAGGGACTGTACCAGGGCCACGATGGGAGCCACAGGACTTTACAGACCTGGGGCCCTGAAGAGGAAGGGACTGTACCTGGGCCATGGTGGGAGCTGCAGGACTCTACAGACCTGGGGGCCCTGAAGAGGAAGGGACTGTACCAGGGCCATGGTGGGAGCCATAGGACTCTACAGACCTGGGGCCCTGCAGAGGAAGGGACTGTACCAGGGCCATGGTGGGAGCCACAGGACTCTACAGACCTGGGGGCCCTACAGAAGAAGGGACTGTACCAGGGCCATGGTGGGAGCTGCAGGACTCTACAGACCTGGGGGCCCTGCAGAGGAGGGGACTGTACCAGGGCCATGGTGGAAGCCACAGGACTCTACAGACCTGGGACCCTGAAGAGGAAGGGACTGTACCAGGGCCATGGTGGGCGCTGCAGGACTCTACAGACCTGGTGCCCTGCAGAGGAAGGGAATGTACCAGGGCCATGGTGGGAGCTGCAGGACTCTACAGACCTGGGGGGCCTGCAGAGGAAGGGACTGTACCAGGGCCATGGTGGGAGCTGCAGGACTCTACAGACCTGGGGGCGCTGCAGAGGAAGGGACTGTACCAGGGCCATGGTGGGAGCTGCAGGACTCTACAGACCTGGGGGCGCTGCAGAGGAAGGGACTGTACCAGGGCCATGGTGGAAGCCACAGGACTCTACAGACCTGGGGGCCCTGCAGAGGAAGGGACTGTACCAGGGCCATGGTGGGAGCTGCAGGACTCTACAGACCTGGGGCCCTGCAGAGAAAGGGACTGTACCAGGGCCATGGTGGGAGCTGCAGGACTCTACAGACCTGCGGGCCCTGCAGAGGAAGGGACTGTACCAGAGTCATGGTGGAAGCCACAGGACTCTACAGACCTGGGGGCCCTGTAGAGGAAGGGACTGTACCAGGGCCATGGAGGGAGCTGCAGTACTCTCCAGACCTGGAGGCCTGAAGAGGAAGGGACTGTACCAGGGCCATGGTGGAAGCCACAGGACTTTACAGACCTGGGGCCCTGCAGAGGAAGGGACTGTACCAGGGCCATGGTGGGAGCTGCAGGACTCTACAGACCTGGGGGCCCTGCACAGGAAGGGACTGTACCAGGGCTATGGTGGGAGCTGTAGGACTCTACAGACCTGGGGACCTGCAGAGGAAGGGACTGTACCAGGTCCATGGTGGGAGCTGCAGGACTCTACAGACCTGGGGGCCTGAAGAGGAAGGGACTGTACCAGGGCCATGGTGAAAGCCACAAGACTCTACAGACCTGGGGCCCTGCAGAGGAAGGGACTGTACCAGGGCCATGGTGGAAGCCACAGGACTCTACAGACCTGGGGGCCCTGCAGAGGAAGGGACTGTACCAGGGCCATGGTGGAAGCCACAGGACTCTACAGGCCTGGGGGCCCTGCAGAGGAAGGGACTGTACCAGGGCCATGGTGGGAGCTGCAGGACTCTACAGACCTGGGGGCCTGAAGAGGAAGGGACTGTACCAGGGCCATGGTGGAAGCTAGAGGACTCTACAGACCTGGGAGCCCTGCAGAGGAAGGGGCTGTACCAGGGCCATGGTGGAAGCCACAGGACTCTACAGACCTGGGGGCCCTGCAGAGGAAGGGACTGTACCAGGGCCATGGTGGGAGCTGCAGGACTCTACAGACCTGGGGGCCCTCCAGAGGAAGGGACTGTACCAGGGTCACGATGGGAGCTGCAGGACTCTACAGACCTGGGGGCCCTGCAGAGGAAGGGACTGTACCAGGGCCATGGTGGAAGCCACAGGACTCTACAGACCTGGGGGCCCTGCAGAGGTAAGGACTGTATCATGGCCACGGTGGAAGCCACAGGACTCTACAGACCTGGGACCCTGAAGAGGAAAGGACTGTACCAGGGCCATGGTGGGAGCTGCAGGACTCTACAGACCTGGGGGCCCTGCATAGGAAGGGACTGTACCAGGGCCATGGTGGAAGCCACAGGACTCTACAGACCTGGGGCCTTGCAGAGGAAGGGACTGTACCAGGGCCATGGTGGGAGCCACAGGACTCTACAGCCCTGGGGCTCTGCAGAGGAAGGGAGTGTACCAGGGCCATGGTGGGAGCTGCAGGACTCTACAGACCTGGGGGCCTGAAGAGGAAGGGACTGTACCAGGGCCACGATGGGAGCTGCAGGACTCTACAGACCTGGGGGCCCTGCAGAGGAAGGGACTGTACCAGGGCCATGGTGGAAGCCACAGGACTCTACAGCCCTGGGGCTCTGCAGAGGAAGGGAGTGTACCAGGGCCATGGTGGGAGCTGCAGGACTCTCCAGACCTGGGGGCCCCTCAGAGGAAGGGACTGTACCAAGGCCATGATGGGAGCCACAGGACTCTACAGACCTGGGGGCCTGAAGAGGAAGGGACTGTACCAGGGCCATGGTGGAAGCTAGAGGACTCTACAGACCTGGGAGCCCTGCAGAGGAAGGGGCTGTACCAGGGCCATGGTGGAAGCCACAGGACTCTACAGACCTGGGGGCCCTGCAGAGGAAGGGACTGTACCAGGGCCATGGTGGGAGCTGCAGGACTCTACAGACCTGGGGGCCCTGCAGAGGAAGGGACTGTACCAGGGTCACGATGGGAGCTGCAGGACTCTACAGACCTGGGGGCCCTGCAGAGGAAGGGACTGTACCAGGGCCATGGTGGAAGCCACAGGACTCTACAGACCTGGGGGCCCTGCAGAGGTAAGGACTGTATCATGGCCATGGTGGAAGCCACAGGACTCTACAGACCTGGGACCCTGAAGAGGAAAGGACTGTACCAGGGCCATGGTGGGAGCTGCAGGACTCTACAGACCTGGGGGCCCTGCATAGGAAGGGACTGTACCAGGGCCATGGTGGAAGCCACAGGACTCTACAGACCTGGGGCCTTGCAGAGGAAGGGACTGTACCAGGGCCATGGTGGGAGCCACAGGACTCTACAGCCCTGGGGCTCTGCAGAGGAAGGGAGTGTACCAGGGCCATGGTGGGAGCTGCAGGACTCTCCAGACCTGGGGGCCCCTCAGAGGAAGGGACTGTACCAAGGCCATGATGAGAGCCACAGGACTCTACAGACCTGGGGGCCCTGCAGAGGAAGGGACTGTACCAGGGCCATGGTGGGAGCTGCAGGACTCTCCAGACCTTAGGGGCCTGCAGAGGAAGGGACTGTACCAGGGCCATGGTGGGAGCTGCAGGACTCTACAGACCCGGGGGCCCTGCAGAGGAAGGGACTGTACCAGGGCATTGGTGGAAGCCACAGGACTCTACAGACCTGGGGCCCTGAAGAGGAAGGGACTGTACCAGGGCCATAGTGGAAGCCACAGGACTCTACAGACCTGGGGGCCCTGCAGAGGAAGGGACTGTACCAGGGCCATGGTGGAAGCCACAGGACTCTACAGACCTGGGGGCCCTGCAGAGGAAGGGACTGTACCAGGGCCATGGTGGAAGCCACAGGACTCTACAGACCTGGGGCCCTGCAGAGGAAGGGACTGTACCAGGGCCATGGTGGGAGCTGCAGGACTCTACAGACCTGGGGCCCTGCAGAGGAAGGGACTGTACAAGGGCCATGGTGGGAGCCACAGGACTCTACAGACCTGGGGGCCCTGCAGTGGAAGGGACTGTACCAGGGCCATGGTGGAAGCCACAGGACTTTCCAGACCTGGGGCCCTGCAGAGGAAGCGACTGTACCAGGGCCATGGTGGGAGCTGCAGGACTCTACAGACCTGAGGGCCCTGCAGAGGAAGGGACTGTACCAGGGCCACGATGGGAGCCACAGGACTCCAGACCTGGGGGCCCTGCAGAGGAAGGGACTGTTCCAGGTCCATGGTGGGAGCTGCAGGACTCTACAGACCTGGGGGCCCTGCAGAGGAAGGGACTGTACCAGGGCCACAGTGGAAGCCACAGGACTCTGCAGACCTGGGGGCCCTGCAGAGGAAGGGACTGTACCAGGGCCATGGTGGGAGCTGCAGGACTCTACAGACCTGGGGGCCTGAAGAGGAAGGGACTGTACCAGGGCCACGATGGGAGCTGCAGGACTCTACAGACCTGGGGGCCCTGCAGAGGAAGGGACTGTACCAGGGCCATGGTGGACGCCACAGGACTCTACAGACCTGGGGGCCCTGCAGAGGTAAGGACTGTATCATGGCCATGGTGGGAGCTGCAGGACTCTACAGACCTGGGGGCCCTGCAGAGGAAGGGACTGTACCAGGGCCATGGTGGAAGCCACAGGACTCTGCAGACCTGGGGGCCCTGCAGAGGAAGGGACTGTACCAGGGCCATGATGGAAGCCACAAGACTCTACAGACCTGGGGGCCCTGCAGAAGAAGGGACTGTACCAGGGCCATGGTGGGAGCCACAGGACTCTACAGACCTGGGGGCCCTGCAGAGGAAGGGACTGTATCATGGCCATGGTGGAAGCCACAGGACTCTATAGCCCTGGGGCTCTGCAGAGGAAGGGAGCGTACCAGGGCCATGGTGGGAGCTGCAGGACTCTCCAGACCTGGGGGCCCTGCAGAGGAAGGGACTGTACCAAGGCCACGATGGGAGCCACAGGACTCTACAGACCTGGGGGCCCTGCAGAGGAAGGGACTGTACCAGGGCCATGGTGGGAGCTGCAGGACTCCACAGACCTGGGGGCCCTGCAGAGGAAGGGACTGTACCAGGGCCATGGTGAAAGCCACAGGACTCTACAGACCTGGGGGCCCTGCAGAGGAAGGGACTGTACTAGGGCCATGGTGGGAGCTGCAGGACTCTACAGACCTGGGGTCCCTGCAGAGGAAGGGACTGTACCAGGGCCATGGTGGGAGCTGCAGGACTCTACACACCTGGGGGCCCTGCAGAGGAAGGGACTGTACCAGGGCCATGGTGGGAGCTGCAGGACTCTACAGACCTGGGGGCCCTGCAGAGGAAGGGACTGTACCAGGGCCATGGTGGGAGCGGCAGGACTCTACAGACCCGGGGGCCCTGCAGAGGAAGGGACTGTACCAGGGCATTGGTGGAAGCCACAGGACTCTACAGACCTGGGGCCCTGAAGAGGAAGGGACTGTACCAGGGCCATAGTGGAAGCCACAGGACTCTACAGACCTGGGGGCCCTGCAGAGGAAGGGACTGTACCAGGGCCATGGTGGAAGCCACAGGACTCTACAGACCTGGGGGTCCTGCAGAGGAAGGGACTGTACCAGGGCCATGGTGGAAGCCACAGGACTCTATAGACCTGGGGCCCTGCAGAGGAAGGGACTGTACCAGGGCCATGGTGGGAGCTGCAGGACTCTACAGACCTGGGGGCCCTGCAGAGGAAGGGACTGTACCAGGGCCATGGTGGGAGCCATAGGACTCTACAGACCTGGGGGCCCTGCAGAGGAAGGGACTGTACCAGGGCCATGGTGGGAGCTGCAGGACTCTACAGACCTGGGGGCCCTGCAGAGGAAGGGACTGTACCAGGGCCATGGTGGGAGCTGCAGGACTCTACAGACCTGGGGGCCCTGCAGAGGAAGGGACTGTACCAGGGCCACGATGGGAGCCACAGGACTCCAGACCTGGGGGCCCTGCAGAGGAAGGGACTGTACCAGGGCCATGGTGGGAGCCTCAGGACTCCAGACCTGGGGGCCCTGCAGAGGAAGGGACTGTTCCAGGGCCATGGTGGGAGCTGCAGGACTCTACAGACCTGGGGGCCCTGCAGAGGAAGGGACTGTACCAGGGCCATGGTGGACGCCACAGGACTCTACAGACCTGGGGGCCCTGCAGAGGTAAGGACTGTATCATGGCCATGGTGGGAGCTGCAGGACTCTACAGACCTGGGGGCCCTGCAGAGGAAGGGACTGTACCAGGGCCATGGTGGAAGCCACAGGACTCTGCAGACCTGGGGGCCCTGCAGAGGAAGGGACTGTACCAGGGCCATGATGGAAGCCACAAGACTCTACAGACCTGGGGGCCCTGCAGAAGAAGGGACTGTACCAGGGCCATGGTGGGAGCCACAGGACTCTACAGACCTGGGGGCCCTGCAGAGGAAGGGACTGTATCATGGCCATGGTGGAAGCCACAGGACTCTATAGCCCTGGGGCTCTGCAGAGGAAGGGAGCGTACCAGGGCCATGGTGGGAGCTGCAGGACTCTCCAGACCTGGGGGCCCTGCAGAGGAAGGGACTGTACCAAGGCCACGATGGGAGCCACAGGACTCTACAGACCTGGGGGCCCTGCAGAGGAAGGGACTGTACCAGGGCCATGGTGGGAGCTGCAGGACTCCACAGACCTGGGGGCCCTGCAGAGGAAGGGACTGTACCAGGGCCATGGTGAAAGCCACAGGACTCTACAGACCTGGGGGCCCTGCAGAGGAAGGGACTGTACTAGGGCCATGGTGGGAGCTGCAGGACTCTACAGACCTGGGGGCCCTGCAGAGGAAGGGACTGTACCAGGGCCATGGTGGGAGCTGCAGGACTCTACACACCTGGGGGCCCTGCAGAGGAAGGGACTGTACCAGGGCCATGGTGGGAGCTGCAGGACTCTACAGACCTGGGGGCCCTGCAGAGGAAGGGACTGTACCAGGGCCATGGTGGGAGCGGCAGGACTCTACAGACCCGGGGGCCCTGCAGAGGAAGGGACTGTACCAGGGCATTGGTGGAAGCCACAGGACTCTACAGACCTGGGGCCCTGAAGAGGAAGGGACTGTACCAGGGCCATAGTGGAAGCCACAGGACTCTACAGACCTGGGGGCCCTGCAGAGGAAGGGACTGTACCAGGGCCATGGTGGAAGCCACAGGACTCTACAGACCTGGGGGTCCTGCAGAGGAAGGGACTGTACCAGGGCCATGGTGGAAGCCACAGGACTCTATAGACCTGGGGCCCTGCAGAGGAAGGGACTGTACCAGGGCCATGGTGGGAGCTGCAGGACTCTACAGACCTGGGGGCCCTGCAGAGGAAGGGACTGTACCAGGGCCATGGTGGGAGCCATAGGACTCTACAGACCTGGGGGCCCTGCAGTGGAAGGGACTGTACCAGGGCCATGGTGGAAGCCACAGGACTTTCCAGACCTGGGGCCCTGCAGAGGAAGGGACTGTACCAGGGCCATGGTGGGAGCTGCAGGACTCTACAGACCTGGGGGCCCTGCAGAGGAAGGGACTGTACCAGGGCCACGATGGGAGCCACAGGACTCCAGACCTGGGGGCCCTGCAGAGGAAGGGACTGTACCAGGGCCATGGTGGGAGCCTTAGGACTCCAGACCTGGGGGCCCTGCAGAGGAAGGGACTGTTCCAGGGCCATGGTGGGAGCTGCAGGACTCTACAGACCTGGGGGCCCTGCAGAGGAAGGGACTGTACCAGGGCCACGGTGGAAGCCACAGGACTCTGCAGACCTGGGGGCCCTGCAGAGGAAGGGACTGTACCAGGGCCATGGTGGGAGCTGCAGTACTCTACAGACCTGGGGGCCTGAAGAGGAAGGGACTGTACCAGGGCCACGATGGGAGCTGCAGGACTCTACAGACCTGGGGGCCCTGCAGATGAAGGGACTGTACCAGGGCCATGGTGGACGCCACAGGACTCTACAGACCGGGGGGCCCTGCAGAGGTAAGGACTGTATCATGGCCATGGTGGGAGCTGCAGGACTCTACAGACCTGGGGGCCCTGCAGAGGAAGGGACTGTACCAGGGCCATGGTGGGAGCTGCAGGACTCTATAGACCTGGGGCCCTGCAGAGGAAGGGACTGTACCAGGGCCATGGTGGAATCCACAAGACTCTACAGACCTGGGGGCCCTGCAGAGGAAGGGACTGTCGCAGGGCCATGGTGGAAGCCACAGGACTCTACAGACCTGGGGGCCCTGCAGACGAAGGGACTGTGCCAGGGCCATGCTGGAAGCCACAGGACTCTACAGACCTGGGGGCCCTGCAGAGGAAGGGACTGTACCAGGGCCATGGTGGGAGCTGCAGGACTCTACAGACCTGGGGGCCCTGCAGAGGAAGGGACTGTACCAGGGCCATGGTGGAAGCCACAGGACTCTACAGACCTGGGGCCTTGAAGAGGAAGGGACTGTACCAGAGCCATGGTGGGAGCTGCAGGACTCTACAGACCTGGGGCCCTGCAGAGGAAGGGACTGTACCAGGGCCATGGTGGAAGCCACAGGACTCTACAAACCTGGGGGCCCTGCAGAGGAAGGGACAGTACCAGAGCCATGGTGGGAGCTGCAGGACTCTACAGACCTGAGGGCCCTGCAGAGGAAGGGACTGTACCAGGGCCACGATGGGACCCACAGGACTCTACAGACCTGGGGGTCCTGCAGGGGTAAGGACTGTACCAGGGCCATGGTGTGAGATGCAGGACTCTACAGACCTGGGGGCCCTGCAGAGGAAGGGACTGTACCAGGGCCACGATGGGAGCCACAGGACTTTACAGACCTGGGGCCCTGAAGAGGAAGGGACTGTACCAGGGCCATGGTGGGAGCTGCAGGACTCTACAGACCTGGGGGCCCTGAAGAGGAAGGGACTGTATCAGGGCCATGGTGGGAGCCATAGGACTCTACAGACCTGGGGCCCTGCAGAGGAAGGGACTGTACCAGGGCCATGGTGGGAGCCACATGACTCTACAGACCTGGGGGCCCTACAGAAGAAGGGACTGTACCAGGGCCATGGTGGGAGCTGCAGGACTCTACAGACATTGGGGCCCTGCAGAGGAGGGGACTGTACCAGGGCCATGGTGGAAGCCACAGGACTCTACAGACCTGGGACCCTGAAGAGGAAGGGACTGTACCAGGGCCATGGTGGGAGCTGCAGGACTCTACAGACCTGGTGCCCTGCAGAGGAAGGGAATGTACCAGGGCCATGGTGGGAGCTGCAGGACTCTACAGACCTGGGGGCCCTGCAGAGGAAGGGACTGTACCAGGGCCATGGTGGGAGCTGCAGGACTCTACAGACCTGGGGCCCTGCAGAGGAAGGGACAGTACTAAGTCCATGGTGGGAGCTGCAGGACTCTACAGACCAGGGGCCCTGCAGAGGAAGGGACAGTACTAAGTCCATGGTGGGAGCTGCAGGACTCTACAGACCTGGGGCCCTGCAGAGGAAGGGACTGTACCAGGGCCATGGTGGGAACTGCAGGACTCTACAGACCTGGGGGCCCTGCAGAGGAAGGGACTTTACCAGGGCCATGGTGGAAGCCACAGGACTCTACAGACCTGGGGCCCTGAAGAGGAAGGGACTGTACCAGGGCCATAGTGGGAGCTGCAGGACTCTACAGACCTGGGGGGCCTGCAGAAGAAGGGACTTTACCAGGGCAATGGTGGAAGCCACAGGACTCTACAGACCTGGGGCCCTGAAGAGGACGAGACTGTACCAGGGCCATGGTGGGAGCTGCAGGACTCTACAGACCTGGGGCCCTGCAGAGGAAGGGACTGTTCCAGGGACATGGTGGAAGCCACAGGACTCTACAGACCTGGGGGTACTGCAGACAAAGGGACTGTACCAGGGCCATGCTGGAAGCCACAGCACTCTACAGACCTGGGGCCCTGAAGAGGAAGGGACTGTACCAGGGCCATGGTGGGAGCTGCAGGACTCTACAGACCTGGGGCCCTGCAGAGGAAGGGACTGTACCATGGCCATGGTGGGAGCTGCAGGACTCTACAGACCTGGGGGCCCTGCAGAGGAAGGGACTTTACCAGGGCCATGGTGGAAGCCACAGGACTCTACAAACCTGGGGCCCTGAAGAGGAAGGGACTGTACCAGGGCCATGGTGGGAGCTGCAGGACTCTACAGACCTGGGGGCCCTGAAGAGGAAGGGACTGTACCAGGGCCATGGTGGGAGCCATAGGACTCTACAGACCTGGGGCCCTGCAGAGGAAGGGACTGTACCAGGGCCTTGGTGGGAGCTGCAGGACTCTACAGACCTGGGGGCCCTGCAGAGGAAGGGACTGTACTAAGTCCAAGGTGGGAGCTGCAGGACTCTACAGACCTGGGGGCCCTGCAGAGGAAGGGACTGTACCAGGGCCACGATGGGAGCCAAAGAACTCTACAGACCTCGGGCCCTGCAGAGGAAAGGACTGTACCAAGGCCATGGTGGGAGCTGCAGGACTCTACAGACCTGGGGCCGTGCAGAGGAAGGGACTGTACCAGGGCCACGATGGGAGCTTCAGGGCTCCAGACCTGGGGGCCCTGCAGAGGAAGGGACTGTACCAGGGCCACGATGGGAGCCAAAGAACTCTACAGACCTGGGGCCCTGCAGAGGAAGGGACTGTACCAAGGCAATGGTGGGAGCTGCAGGACTCTACAGACCTGGGGGCCCTGAAGAGCAAGGGACTGTACCAGGGCCATGGTGGGAGCTGCAGGACTCTACAGACCTGGGGCCGTGCAGAGGAAGGGACTGTACCAGGGCCATGGTGGGAGCTGCAGGACTCTACAGACCTGGGGCCCTGTAGAGGAGGGGACTGTACCAGGGCCATGGTGGAAGCCACAGGACTCTACAGACCTGGGGGCCCTGCAGAGGTAAGGACTGAATCATGCCCATGGTGGGAGCTGCAGGACTCTACAGACCTGGGGGCCCTGCAGAGGAAGGGACTGTACCAGGGCCATGGTGAAAGCCACAGGACTCTACAGACCTGGGGGCCCTGCAGAGGAAGGGACTGTACCAGGGCCATGATGGGAGCCACAGGACTCTACAGAACTGGGGGCCCTGAAGAGGAAGGGACTGTTCCAGGGCCATGGTGGGAGCTGCAGGACTCTACAGACCTGGGGGCCCTGCAGAGGAAGGGACTGTACCAGGGCCGTGGTGGGAGCTGCAGGACTCTACAGACCTGGGGGCCCTGCAGAGGAAGGGACTGTACCAGGGCCATGGTGGGAGCCATAGGACTCTACAGACCTGGGGGCCCTGCAGAGGAAGGGACTGTACCAGGGCCATGGTGGGAGCTGCAGGACTCTACAGACCTGGGGGCCCTGCAGAGGAAGGGACTGTACCAGGGCCATGGTGAAAGCCACAGGACTCTACAGCCCTGGGGCCCTGCAGAGGAAGGGACTGTACCAGGGCCATGGTGGGAGCTGCAGGACTCTACAGACCTGGGGGTCCTGCAGAGGTAAGAACTGTACCAGGGCCATGGTGAAAGCCACAGGACTCTACAGACCTGGGGGCCCTGCAGAGGAAGGGACTGTACCAGGGCCATGGTGGGAGCTGCAGGACTCTACAGACCTGGGGCCCTGCAGAGGAAGGGACTGTACCAGGGCCGTGGTGGAAGCCACAGGACTCTACAGACCTGGGGGCCCTGCAGAGGAAGGGACTGTACCAGGGCCATTGTGGAAGCCACAGGACTCTACAGACCTGGGGGCCCTGCAGAGGAAGGGACTGTACCAGGGCCATGGTGGGAGCTGCAGGACTCTACAGACCTGGGGCCCTGCAGAGGAAGGGACTGTACCAGGGCCATGGTGGAAGCCACAGGACTCTAAAGACCTGGGGGCCCTGCAGAGGAAGGGACTGTACCAGAGCCATGGTCGGAGCTGCAGGACTCTACAGACCTGGGGGCCCTGCAGAGGAAGGGACTGTACCAGGGCCACAATGGGAGCCACAGGACTCTACAGACCTGGGGGTCCTGCAGAGGTAAGGACTGTACCAGGGCCATGGTGGGAGTTGCAGGACTCTACAGACCTGGGGGCCCTGCAGAGGAAGGGACTGTACCAGGGCCACGATGGGAGCCACAGGACTCTACAGACCTGGGGGTCCTGCAGAGGTAAGGACTGTACCAGGGCCATGGTGGGAGCTGCAGGACTCTACAGACCTGGGGGGCCTGCAGAGGAAGAGACTGTACCAGGGCCATGGTGGGAGCTGCAGGGCTCTACAGACCTGGGGGCCATGCAGAGGAAGGGTCTGTACCAGGGCCATGGTGGGAGCTGCAGGACTCTACAGACCTGGGGCCCTGCAGAGGAAGGGACAGTACTAAGTCCATGGTGGGAGCTGCAGGACTCTACAGACCAGGGGCCCTGCAGAGGAAGGGACAGTACTAAGTCCATGGTGGAAGCTGCAGGACTCTACAGACCTGGGGGCCCTGCAGAGGAAGGGACTGTACCAGGGCCATGGTTTGAACTGCAGGACTCTACAGACCTGGGGGCCCTGCAGAGGAAGGGACTTTACCAGGGCCATGGTGGAAGCCACAGGACTCTACGGACCTGGGGCCCTGAAGAGGAAGGGACTGTACCAGGGCCATGGTGGGAGCTGCAGCACTCTACAGACCTGGGGGGCCTACAGAGGAAGGGACTTTACCAGGGCCATGGTGGAAGCCACAGGACTCTACAGACCTGGGGCCCTGCAGAGGAAGGGACTGTACCAGGGCCATGGTGGGAGCCTTGGGACTCTACAGACCTGGGGGCCCTGCAGACGAAGGGACTGTACCAGGGCCATGCTGGAAGCCACAGGACTCTACAGACCTGGGGCCCTGAAGAGGAAGGGACTGTACCAGGGCCATGGTGGGAGCTGCAGGACTCTACAGACCTGGGGCCCTGCAGAGGAAGGGACTGTACCAGGGCCATGGTGGGAGCTGCAGGACTCTACAGACCTGGGGCCCTGCAGAGGAAGGGACTGAACTAAGTCAATGGTGGGAGCCGCAGGACTCTACAGACATGGGGGCCCTGCAGAGAAAGGGACTGTACCAGGGCCATGGTGGGAGCCATAGGACTCTACAGACCTGGGGCCCTGCAGAGGAAGGGACTGTACCAGGGCCTTGGTGGGAGCTGCAGGACTCTACAGACCTGGGGGCCTTGCAGAGGAAGGGACTGTACCAGGGCCATGGTGGGAGCTGCAGGACTCTACAGACCTGGGGCCCTGCAGAGGAAGGGACTGTACCAGGGCCATGGTGGGAGCTGCAGGACTCTACAGACCTGGGGGCGCTGCAGAGGAAGGGACTGTACCAGGGCCATGGTTGGAGCTGCAGGACTCTACAGACCTGGGGGCGCTGCAGAGGAAGGGACTGTACCAGGGCCATGGTGGAAGCCACAGGACTCTACAGACCTGGGGGCCCTGCAGAGGAAGGGACTGTACCAGGGCCATGGTGGGAGCTGCAGGACTCTACAGACCTGGGGCCCTGCAGAGGAAGGGACTGTACCAGGGCCTTGGTGGGAGCTGCAGGACTCTACAGACCTGGGGGCCCTGCAGAGGAAGGGACTGTACTAAGTCCAAGGTGGGAGCTGCAGGACTCTACAGACCTGGGGGCCCTGCAGAGGAAGGGACTGTACCAGGGCCACGATGGGAGCCAAAGAACTCTACAGACCTCGGGCCCTGCAGAGGAAAGGACTGTACCAAGGCCATGGTGGGAGCTGCAGGACTCTACAGACCTGGGGCCGTGCAGAGGAAGGGACTGTACCAGGGCCACGATGGGAGCTTCAGGGCTCCAGACCTGGGGGCCCTGCAGAGGAAGGGACTGTACCAGGGCCACGATGGGAGCCAAAGAACTCTACAGACCTGGGGCCCTGCAGAGGAAGGGACTGTACCAAGGCAATGGTGGGAGCTGCAGGACTCTACAGACCTGGGGGCCCTGAAGAGCAAGGGACTGTACCAGGGCCATGGTGGGAGCTGCAGGACTCTACAGACCTGGGGCCGTGCAGAGGAAGGGACTGTACCAGGGCCATGGTGGGAGCTGCAGGACTCTACAGACCTGGGGCCCTGTAGAGGAGGGGACTGTACCAGGGCCATGGTGGAAGCCACAGGACTCTACAGACCTGGGGGCCCTGCAGAGGTAAGGACTGAATCATGCCCATGGTGGGAGCTGCAGGACTCTACAGACCTGGGGGCCCTGCAGAGGAAGGGACTGTACCAGGGCCATGGTGAAAGCCACAGGACTCTACAGACCTGGGGGCCCTGCAGAGGAAGGGACTGTACCAGGGCCATGATGGGAGCCACAGGACTCTACAGAACTGGGGGCCCTGAAGAGGAAGGGACTGTTCCAGGGCCATGGTGGGAGCTGCAGGACTCTACAGACCTGGGGGCCCTGCAGAGGAAGGGACTGTACCAGGGCCGTGGTGGGAGCTGCAGGACTCTACAGACCTGGGGGCCCTGCAGAGGAAGGGACTGTACCAGGGCCATGGTGGGAGCCATAGGACTCTACAGACCTGGGGGCCCTGCAGAGGAAGGGACTGTACCAGGGCCATGGTGGGAGCTGCAGGACTCTACAGACCTGGGGGCCCTGCAGAGGAAGGGACTGTACCAGGGCCATGGTGAAAGCCACAGGACTCTACAGCCCTGGGGCCCTGCAGAGGAAGGGACTGTACCAGGGCCATGGTGGGAGCTGCAGGACTCTACAGACCTGGGGGTCCTGCAGAGGTAAGAACTGTACCAGGGCCATGGTGAAAGCCACAGGACTCTACAGACCTGGGGGCCCTGCAGAGGAAGGGACTGTACCAGGGCCATGGTGGGAGCTGCAGGACTCTACAGACCTGGGGCCCTGCAGAGGAAGGGACTGTACCAGGGCCATTGTGGAAGCCACAGGACTCTACAGACCTGGGGGCCCTGCAGAGGAAGGGACTGTACCAGGGCCATGGTGGGAGCTGCAGGACTCTACAGACCTGGGGCCCTGCAGAGGAAGGGACTGTACCAGGGCCATGGTGGAAGCCACAGGACTCTAAAGACCTGGGGGCCCTGCAGAGGAAGGGACTGTACCAGAGCCATGGTCGGAGCTGCAGGACTCTACAGACCTGGGGGCCCTGCAGAGGAAGGGACTGTACCAGGGCCACAATGGGAGCCACAGGACTCTACAGACCTGGGGGTCCTGCAGAGGAAAGGACTGTACCAGGGCCATGGTGGGAGTTGCAGGACTCTACAGACCTGGGGGCCCTGCAGAGGAAGGGACTGTACCAGGGCCACGATGGGAGCCACAGGACTCTACAGACCTGGGGGTCCTGCAGAGGTAAGGACTGTACCAGGGCCATGGTGGGAGCTGCAGGACTCTACAGACCTGGGGGGCCTGCAGAGGAAGAGACTGTACCAGGGCCATGGTGGGAGCTGCAGGACTCTACAGACCTGGGGGCCATGCAGAGGAAGGGTCTGTACCAGGGCCATGGTGGGAGCTGCAGGACTCTACAGACCTGGGGCCCTGCAGAGGAAGGGACAGTACTAAGTCCATGGTGGGAGCTGCAGGACTCTACAGACCAGGGGCCCTGCAGAGGAAGGGACAGTACTAAGTCCATGGTGGAAGCTGCAGGACTCTACAGACCTGGGGGCCCTGCAGAGGAAGGGACTGTACCAGGGCCATGGTTTGAACTGCAGGACTCTACAGACCTGGGGGCCCTGCAGAGGAAGGGACTTTACCAGGGCCATGGTGGAAGCCACAGGACTCTACGGACCTGGGGCCCTGAAGAGGAAGGGACTGTACCAGGGCCATGGTGGGAGCTGCAGCACTCTACAGACCTGGGGGGCCTACAGAGGAAGGGACTTTACCAGGGCCATGGTGGAAGCCACAGGACTCTACAGACCTGGGGCCCTGCAGAGGAAGGGACTGTACCAGGGCCATGGTGGGAGCCTTGGGACTCTACAGACCTGGGGGCCCTGCAGACGAAGGGACTGTACCAGGGCCATGCTGGAAGCCACAGGACTCTACAGACCTGGGGCCCTGAAGAGGAAGGGACTGTACCAGGGCCATGGTGGGAGCTGCAGGACTCTACAGACCTGGGGCCCTGCAGAGGAAGGGACTGTACCAGGGCCATGGTGGGAGCTGCAGGACTCTACAGACCTGGGGCACTGCGGAGGAAGGGACTTTACCAGGGCCATGGTGAGAGCCACAGGACTCTACAGACCTGGGGGCCCTACAGAGGAAGGGACTGTACCAGGGCCATGGTGGGAGCTGCAGGACTCTACAGACCTGGGGCCCTGCAGAGGAAGGGACTGAACTAAGTCAATGGTGGGAGCCGCAGGACTCTACAGACATGGGGGCCCTGCAGAGAAAGGGACTGTACCAGGGCCATGGTGGGAGCCATAGGACTCTACAGACCTGGGGCCCTGCAGAGGAAGGGACTGTACCAGGGCCTTGGTGGGAGCTGCAGGACTCTACAGACCTGGGGGCCTTGCAGAGGAAGGGACTGTACCAGGGCCATGGTGGGAGCTGCAGGACTCTACAGACCTGGGGCCCTGCAGAGGAAGGGACTGTACCAGGGCCATGGTGGGAGCTGCAGGACTCTACAGACCTGGGGGCGCTGCAGAGGAAGGGACTGTACCAGGGCCATGGTTGGAGCTGCAGGACTCTACAGACCTGGGGGCGCTGCAGAGGAAGGGACTGTACCAGGGCCATGGTGGAAGCCACAGGACTCTACAGACCTGGGGGCCCTGCAGAGGAAGGGACTGTACCAGGGCCATGGTGGGAGCTGCAGGACTCTACAGACCTGGGGCCCTGCAGAGAAAGGGACTGTACCAGGGCCATGGTGGGAGCTGCAGGACTCTACAGACCTGCGGGCCCTGCAGAGGAAGGGACTGTACCAGAGTCATGGTGGAAGCCACAGAACTCTACAGACCTGGGGGCCCTGTAGAGGAAGGGACCGTACCAGGGCCATGGTGGGAGCTGCAGTACTCTCCAGACCTGGAGGCCTGAAGAGGAAGGGACTGTACCAGGGCCATGGTGGAAGCCACAGGACTTTACAGACCTGGGGCCCTGCAGAGGAAGGGACTGTACCAGGGCCATGGTGGGAGCTGCAGGACTCTACAGACCTGGGGGCCCTGCAGAGGAAGGGACTGTACCAGGGCTATGGTGGGAGCTGCAGGACTCTACAGACCTGGGGACCTGCAGAGGAAGGGACTGTACCAGGGCCATGGTGGGAGCTGCAGGACTCAACAGACCTGGGGGCCTGAAGAGGAAGGGACTGTACCAGGGCCATGGTGAAAGCCACAGGACTCTACAGCCCTGGGGCCCTGCAGAGGAAGGGACTGTACCAGGGCCATGGTGGGAGCTGCAGGACTCTACAGACCTGGGGGCCCTGCAGAGGAAGGGACTGTACCAGGGCCATGGTGGAAGCCACAGGACTCTACAGACCTGGGGGCCCTGCAGAGGAAGGGACTGTACCAGGGCCATGGTGGAAGCCACATGACTCTACAGACCTGGGGGCCCTGCAGAGGAAGGGACTGTACCAGGGCCATGGTAGGAGCTGCAGGACTCTACAGACCTGGGGGCCTGAAGAGGAAGGGACTGTACCAGGGCCATGGTGGAAGCTGCAGGACTCTACAGACCTGGGGCCCTGCAGAGGAAGGGACTGTACCAGGGCCATGGTGGAAGCTGCAGGACTCTACAGACCCGGGGGGCCCTGCAGAGGAAGGGACTGTACCAGGGCCATGGTGGAAGCTAGAGGACTCTACAGACCCGGGGGCCCTGCAGAGGAAGGGATTGTACCAGGGCCATGGTGGGAGCTGCAGGACTCTACAGACCTGGGGGCCCTGCAGAGGAAGGGACTGTACCAGGGCCACGATGGGAGCCTCAGGACTCCAGACCTGGGGGCCCTGCAGAGGAAGGGACTGTACCAAGGCCATGGTGGGAGCTGCAGGACTCTACAGACCTGGAGCCCTGCAAAGGAAGGGACTGTACCAGGTCCATGGTGGAAGCCACAGGACTCTATAGACCTGGGGGCCCTGCAGAGGAAGGGACTGTACCAGGGCCATGGTGGAAGCCACAGGACTCTACAGACCTGGGGGCCCTGCAGAGGAAGGGACTGTACAAGGGCCATGGTGGGAGCTGCAGGACTCTACAGACCTGGGGGCCCTGCAGAGGAAGGGACTGTACCAGGGCCATGGTGGGAGCTGCAGGACTCTACAGACCTGGGAGCCCTGCAGAGGAAGGGACTGTACCAGGGCCATGGTGAAAGCCACAGGATTCTACAGACCTGGGGGCCCTGCAGAGGAAGGGACTGTACCAGGGCCATGGTGGAAGCCACAGGACTCTACAGACCTGGGGCCCTGCAGAGGAATGGACTGTACCAGGGCCATGGTGGAAGCCACAGGACTCTACAGACCTGGGGGCCCTGCAGAGGAAGGGACTGTACCAGGGCCATGGTGGAAGCCACAGGACTCTGCAGACCTGGGGGCCCTGCAGAGGAAGGGACTGTACCAGGGCCATGGTGGAAGACACAGGACTCTACAGACCTGGTGCCCTGCAGAGGAAGGGACTGTACCAGGGCCATGGTGGAAGACACAGGACTCTACAGACCTGGGGGCGCTGCAGAGGAAGGGACTGTACCAGGGCCATGGTGGAAGCCACAGGACTCTACAGACCTGGGGCCCTGCAGAGGAAGGGACTGTACCAGGGCCATGGTGGGAGCTGCAGGACTCTACAGACCTCGGGGCCCTGCAGAGGAAGGGACTGTACCAGGGCCATGGTGGGAGCTGCAGGACTCTACAGACCTGGGGGCCCTGCAGAGGAAGGGACTGTACCAGGGCCATGGTGGAAGCCACAGGACTCTACAGACCTGGGGCCTTGAAGAGGAAGGGACTGTACCAGAGCCATGGTGGGAGCTGCAGGACTCTACAGACCTGGGGCCCTGCAGAGGAAGGGACTGTACCAGGGCCATGGTGGAAGCCACAGGACTCTACAAACCTGGGGGCCCTGCAGAGGAAGGGACAGTACCAGAGCCATGGTGGGAGCTGCAGGACTCTACAGACCTGAGGGCCCTGCAGAGGAAGGGACTGTACCAGGGCCACGATGGGACCCACAGGACTCTACAGACCTGGGGGTCCTGCAGGGGTAAGGACTGTACCAGGGCCATGGTGTGAGATGCAGGACTCTACAGACCTGGGGGCCCTGCAGAGGAAGGGACTGTACCAGGGCCACGATGGGAGCCACAGGACTTTACAGACCTGGGGCCCTGAAGAGGAAGGGACTGTACCAGGGCCATGGTGGGAGCTGCAGGACTCTACAGACCTGGGGGCCCTGAAGAGGAAGGGACTGTATCAGGGCCATGGTGGGAGCCATAGGACTCTACAGACCTGGGGCCCTGCAGAGGAAGGGACTGTACCAGGGCCATGGTGGGAGCCACAGGACTCTACAGACCTGGGGGCCCTACAGAAGAAGGGACTGTACCAGGGCCATGGTGGGAGCTGCAGGACTCTACAGACCTGGGGGCCCTGCAGAGGAGGGGACTGTACCAGGGCCATGGTGGAAGCCACAGGACTCTACAGACCTGGGACCCTGAAGAGGAAGGGACTGTACCAGGGCCATGGTGGGAGCTGCAGGACTCTACAGACCTGGTGCCCTGCAGAGGAAGGGAATGTACCAGGGCCATGGTGGGAGCTGCAGGACTCTACAGACCTGGGGGCCCTGCAGAGGAAGGGACTGTACCAGGGCCATGGTGGGAGCTGCAGGACTCTACAGACCTGGGGCCCTGCAGAGGAAGGGACAGTACTAAGTCCATGGTGGGAGCTGCAGGACTCTACAGACCAGGGGCCCTGCAGAGGAAGGGACAGTACTAAGTCCATGGTGGGAGCTGCAGGACTCTACAGACCTGGGGGCCCTGCAGAGGAAGGGACTGTACCAGGGCCATGGTAGGAACTGCAGGACTCTACAGACCTGGGGGCCCTGCAGAGGAAGGGACTTTACCAGGGCCATGGTGGAAGCCACAGGACTCTACAGACCTGGGGCCCTGAAGAGGAAGGGACTGTACCAGGGCCATAGTGGGAGCTGCAGGACTCTACAGACCTGGGGGGCCTGCAGAAGAAGGGACTTTACCAGGGCAATGGTGGAAGCCACAGGACTCTACAGACCTGGGGCCCTGAAGAGGACGAGACTGTACCAGGGCCATGGTGGGAGCTGCAGGACTCTACAGACCTGGGGCCCTGCAGAGGAAGGGACTGTTCCAGGGCCATGGTGGAAGCCACAGGACTCTACAGACCTGGGGGTCCTGCAGACAAAGGGACTGTACCAGGGCCATGCTGGAAGCCACAGCACTCTACAGACCTGGGGCCCTGAAGAGGAAGGGACTGTACCAGGGCCATGGTGGGAGCTGCAGGACTCTACAGACCTGGGGCCCTGCAGAGGAAGGGACTGTACCATGGCCATGGTGGGAGCTGCAGGACTCTACAGACCTGGGGGCCCTGCAGAGGAAGGGACTTTACCAGGGCCATGGTGGAAGCCACAGGACTCTACAAACCTGGGGCCCTGAAGAGGAAGGGACTGTACCAGGGCCATGGTGGGAGCTGCAGGACTCTACAGACCTGGGGGCCCTGAAGAGGAAGGGACTGTACCAGGGCCATGGTGGGAGCCATAGGACTCTACAGACCTTGGGCCCTGCAGAGGAAGGGACTGTACCAGGGCCATGGTGGGAGCCACAGGACTCTACAGACCTGGGGGCCCTACAGAGGAAGGGACTGTACTAAGTCAATGGTGGGAGCCGCAGGACTCTACAGACATGGAGGCCCTGCAGAGAAAGGGACTGTACCAGGGCCATGGTGGGAGCCATAGGACTCTACAGACCTGGGGCCCTGCAGAGGAAGGGACTGTACCAGGGCCTTGGTGGGAGCTGCAGGACTCTACAGACCTGGGGGCCCTGCAGAGGAAGGGACTGTACTAAGTCCAAGGTGGGAGCTGCAGGACTCTACAGACCTGGGGGCCCTGCAGAGGAAGGGACTGTACCAGGGCCACGATGGGAGCCAAAGAACTCTACAGACCTCGGGCCCTGCAGAGGAAGGGACTGTACCAAGGCCATGGTGGGAGCTGCAGGACTCTACAGACCTGGGGCCGTGCAGAGGAAGGGAATGTACCAGGGCCACGATGGGAGCTTCAGGGCTCCAGACCTGGGGGCCCTGCAGAGGAAGGGACTGTACCAGGGCCACGATGGGAGCCAAAGAACTCTACAGACCTGGGGCCCTGCAGAGGAAGGGACTGTACCAGGGCCATGGTGGGAGCTGCAGGACTCTACAGACCTGGGGCCGTGCAGAGGAAGGGACTGTACCAGGGCCATGGTGGGAGCTGCAGGACTCTACAGACCTGGGGCCCTGTAGAGGAGGGGACTGTACCAGGGCCATGGTGGAAGCCACAGGACTCTACAGACCTGGGGGCCCTGCAGAGGTAAGGACTGAATCATGCCCATGGTGGGAGCTGCAGGACTCTACAGACCTGGGGGCCCTGCAGAGGAAGGGACTGTACCAGGGCCATGGTGAAAGCCACAGGACTCTACAGACCTGGGGGCCCTGCAGAGGAAGGGACTGTACCAGGGCCATGATGGGAGCCACAGGACTCTACAGAACTGGGGGCCCTGAAGAGGAAGGGACTGTTCCAGGGCCATGGTGGGAGCTGCAGGACTCTACAGACCTGGGGGCCCTGCAGAGGAAGGGACTGTACCAGGGCCGTGGTGGGAGCTGCAGGACTCTACAGACCTGGGGGCCCTGCAGAGGAAGGGACTGTACCAGGGCCATGGTGGGAGCCATAGGACTCTACAGACCTGGGGGCCCTGCAGAGGAAGGGACTGTACCAGGGCCATGGTGGGAGCTGCAGGACTCTACAGACCTGGGGGCCCTGCAGAGGAAGGGACTGTACCAGGGCCATGGTGAAAGCCACAGGACTCTACAGCCCTGGGGCCCTGCAGAGGAAGGGACTGTACCAGGGCCATGGTGGGAGCTGCAGGACTCTACAGACCTGGGGGTCCTGCAGAGGTAAGAACTGTACCAGGGCCATGGTGAAAGCCACAGGACTCTACAGACCTGGGGGCCCTGCAGAGGAAGGGACTGTACCAGGGCCATGGTGGGAGCTGCAGGACTCTACAGACCTGGGGCCCTGCAGAGGAAGGGACTGTACCAGGGCCATGGTGGGAGCTGCAGGACTCTACAGACCTGGGGGCGCTGCAGAGGAAGGGACTGTACCAGGGCCATGGTGAAAGCCACATGACTCTACAGACCTGGGGGCCCTGCAGAGGAAGGGACTGTACCAGGGCCATGGTGGAAGCCACAGGACTCTACAGACCTGGGGGCCCTGCAGAGGAAGGGACTGTACCAGGGCCATGGTGGGAGCTGCAGGACTCTACAGACCTGGGGCCCTGCAGAGGAAGGGACTGTACCAGGGCCATGGTGGAAGCCACAGGACTCTAAAGACCTGGGGGCCCTGCAGAGGAAGGGACTGTACCAGAGCCATGGTCGGAGCTGCAGGACTCTACAGACCTGGGGGGCCTGCAGAGGAAGGGACTGTACCAGGGCCACAATGGGAGCCACAGGACTCTACAGACCTGGGGGTCCTGCAGAGGTAAGGACTGTACCAGGGCCATGGTGGGAGTTGCAGGACTCTACAGACCTGGGGGCCCTGCAGAGGAAGGGACTGTACCAGGGCCACGATGGGAGCCACAGTACTCTACAGACCTGGGGGTCCTGCAGAGGTAAGGACTGTACCAGGGCCATGGTGGGAGCTGCAGGACTCTACAGACCTGGGGGGCCTGCAGAGGAAGAGACTGTACCAGGGCCATGGTGGGAGCTGCAGGACTCTACAGACCTGGGGGCCATGCAGAGGAAGGGTCTGTACCAGGGCCATGGTGGGAGCTGCAGGACTCTACAGACCTGGGGCCCTGCAGAGGAAGGGACAGTACTAAGTCCATGGTGGGAGCTGCAGGACTCTACAGACCAGGGGCCCTGCAGAGGAAGGGACAGTACTAAGTCCATGGTGGAAGCTGCAGGACTCTACAGACCTGGGGGCCCTGCAGAGGAAGGGACTGTACCAGGGCCATGGTTTGAACTGCAGGACTCTACAGACCTGGGGGCCCTGCAGAGGAAGGGACTTTACCAGGGCCATGGTGGAAGCCACAGGACTCTACAGACCTGGGGCCCTGAAGAGGAAGGGACTGTACCAGGGCCATGGTGGGAGCTGTAGCACTCTACAGACCTGGGGGCCCTACAGAGGAAGGGACTTTACCAGGGCCATGGTGGAAGCCACATGACTCTACAGACCTGGGGCCCTGCAGAGGAAGGGACTGTACCAGGGCCATGGTGGGAGCCTTGGGACTCTACAGACCTGGGGGCCCTGCAGACGAAGGGACTGTACCAGGGCCATGCTGGAAGCCACAGGACTCTACAGACCTGGGGCCCTGAAGAGGAAGGGACTGTACCAGGGCCATGGTGGGAGCTGCAGGACTCTACAGACCTGGGGCCCTGCAGAGGAAGGGACTGTACCAGGGCCATGGTGGGAGCTGCAGGACTCTACAGACCTGGGGCACTGCGGAGGAAGGGACTTTACCAGGGCCATGGTGAGAGCCACAGGACTCTACAGACCTGGGGGCCCTACAGAGGAAGGGACTGTACCAGGGCCATGGTGGGAGCTGCAGGACTCTACAGACCTGGGGCCCTGCAGAGGAAGGGACTGAACTAAGTCAATGGTGGGAGCCGCAGGACTCTACAGACATGGGGGCCCTGCAGAGAAAGGGACTGTACCAGGGCCATGGTGGGAGCTGCAGGACTTTACAGACCTGGGGCCCTGCAGAGGAAGGGACTGTACCAGGGCTATGGTGGGAGCTGCAGGACTCTACAGACCTGGGGACCTGCAGAGGAAGGGACTGTACCAGGGCTATGGTGGGAGCTGCAGGACTCTACAGACCTGGGGACCTGCAGAGGAAGGGACTGTACCAGGGCCATGGTGGGAGCTGCAGGACTCAACAGACCTGGGGGCCTGAAGAGGAAGGGACTGTACCAGGGCCATGGTGGGAGCTGCAGTACTCTCCAGACCTGGAGGCCTGAAGAGGAAGGGACTGTACCAGGGCCATGGTGGAAGCCACAGGACTTTACAGACCTGGGGCCCTGCAGAGGAAGGGACTGTACCAGGGCCATGGTGGGAGCTGCAGGACTCTACAGACCTGGGGGCCCTGCAGAGGAAGGGACTGTACCAGGGCTATGGTGGGAGCTGCAGGACTCTACAGACATGGGGACCTGCAGAGGAAGGGACTGTACCAGGGCCATGGTGGGAGCTGCAGGACTCAACAGACCTGGGGGCCTGAAGAGGAAGGGACTGTACCAGGGCCATGGTGAAAGCCACAGGACTCTACAGCCCTGGGGCCCTGCAGAGGAAGGGACTGTACCAGGGCCATGGTGGGAGCTGCAGGACTCTACAGACCTGGGGCCCTGCAGAGAAAGGGACTGTACCAGGGCCATGGTGGGAGCTGCAGGACTCTACAGACCTGCGGGCCCTGCAGAGGAAGGGACTGTACCAGAGTCATGGTGGAAGCCACAGGACTCTACAGACCTGGGGGCCCTGTAGAGGAAGGGACTGTACCAGGGCCATGGAGGGAGCTGCAGTACTCTCCAGACCTGGAGGCCTGAAGAGGAAGGGACTGTACCAGGGCCATGGTGGAAGCCACAGGACTTTACAGACCTGGGGCCCTGCAGAGGAAGGGACTGTACCAGGGCCATGGTGGGAGCTGCAGGACTCTACAGACCTGGGGGCCCTGCACAGGAAGGGACTGTACCATGGCTATGGTGGGAGCTGTAGGACTCTACAGACCTGGGGACCTGCAGAGGAAGGGACTGTACCAGGTCCATGGTGGGAGCTGCAGGACTCTACAGACCTGGGGGCCTGAAGAGGAAGGGACTGTACCAGGGCCATGGTGAAAGCCACAAGACTCTACAGACCTGGGGCCCTGCAGAGGAAGGGACTGTACCAGGGCCATGGTGGAAGCCACAGGACTCTACAGACCTGGGGGCCCTGCAGAGGAAGGGACTGTACCAGGGCCATGGTGGAAGCCACAGGACTCTACAGGCCTGGGGGCCCTGCAGAGGAAGGGACTGTACCAGGGCCATGGTGGGAGCTGCAGGACTCTACAGACCTGGGGGCCTGAAGAGGAAGGGACTGTACCAGGGCCATGGTGGAAGCTAGAGGACTCTACAGACCTGGGAGCCCTGCAGAGGAAGGGGCTGTACCAGGGCCATGGTGGAAGCCACAGGACTCTACAGACCTGGGGGCCCTGCAGAGGAAGGGACTGTACCAGGGCCATGGTGGGAGCTGCAGGACTCTACAGACCTGGGGGCCCTCCAGAGGAAGGGACTGTACCAGGGTCACGATGGGAGCTGCAGGACTCTACAGACCTGGGGGCCCTGCAGAGGAAGGGACTGTACCAGGGCCATGGTGGGAGCTGCAGGACTCAACAGACCTGGGGGCCTGAAGAGGAAGGGACTGTACCAGGGCCATGGTGAAAGCCACAGGACTCTACAGCCCTGGGGCCCTGCAGAGGAAGGGACTGTACCAGGGCCATGGTGGGAGCTGCAGGACTCTACAGACCTGGGGCCCTGCAGAGAAAGGGACTGTACCAGGGCCATGGTGGGAGCTGCAGGACTCTACAGACCTGCGGGCCCTGCAGAGGAAGGGACTGTACCAGAGTCATGGTGGAAGCCACAGGACTCTACAGACCTGGGGGCCCTGTAGAGGAAGGGACTGTACCAGGGCCATGGAGGGAGCTGCAGTACTCTCCAGACCTGGAGGCCTGAAGAGGAAGGGACTGTACCAGGGCCATGGTGGAAGCCACAGGACTTTACAGACCTGGGGCCCTGCAGAGGAAGGGACTGTACCAGGGCCATGGTGGGAGCTGCAGGACTCTACAGACCTGGGGGCCCTGCACAGGAAGGGACTGTACCAGGGCTATGGTGGGAGCTGTAGGACTCTACAGACCTGGGGACCTGCAGAGGAAGGGACTGTACCAGGTCCATGGTGGGAGCTGCAGGACTCTACAGACCTGGGGGCCTGAAGAGGAAGGGACTGTACCAGGGCCATGGTGAAAGCCACAAGACTCTACAGACCTGGGGCCCTGCAGAGGAAGGGACTGTACCAGGGCCATGGTGGAAGCCACAGGACTCTACAGACCTGGGGGCCCTGCAGAGGAAGGGACTGTACCAGGGCCATGGTGGAAGCCACAGGACTCTACAGGCCTGGGGGCCCTGCAGAGGAAGGGACTGTACCAGGGCCATGGTGGGAGCTGCAGGACTCTACAGACCTGGGGGCCTGAAGAGGAAGGGACTGTACCAGGGCCATGGTGGAAGCTAGAGGACTCTACAGACCTGGGAGCCCTGCAGAGGAAGGGGCTGTACCAGGGCCATGGTGGAAGCCACAGGACTCTACAGACCTGGGGGCCCTGCAGAGGAAGGGACTGTACCAGGGCCATGGTGGGAGCTGCAGGACTCTACAGACCTGGGGGCCCTCCAGAGGAAGGGACTGTACCAGGGTCACGATGGGAGCTGCAGGACTCTACAGACCTGGGGGCCCTGCAGAGGAAGGGACTGTACCAGGGCCATGGTGGAAGCCACAGGACTCTACAGACCTGGGGGCCCTGCAGAGGTAAGGACTGTATCATGGCCATGGTGGAAGCCACAGGACTCTACAGACCTGGGACCCTGAAGAGGAAAGGACTGTACCAGGGCCATGGTGGGATCTACAGGACTCTACAGACCTGGGGGCCCTGCATAGGAAGGGACTGTACCAGGGCCATGGTGGAAGCCACAGGACTCTACAGACCTGGGGCCTTGCAGAGGAAGGGACTGTACCAGGGCCATGGTGGGAGCCACAGGACTCTACAGCCCTGGGGCTCTGCAGAGGAAGGGAGTGTACCAGGGCCATGGTGGGAGCTGCAGGACTCTACAGACCTGGGGGCCTGAAGAGGAAGGGACTGTACCAGGGCCACGATGGGAGCTGCAGGACTCTACAGACCTGGGGGCCCTGCAGAGGAAGGGACTGTACCAGGGCCATGGTGGAAGCCACAGGACTCTACAGCCCTGGGGCTCTGCAGAGGAAGGGAGTGTACCAGGGCCATGGTGGGAGCTGCAGGACTCTCCAGACCTGGGGGCCCCTCAGAGGAAGGGACTGTACCAAGGCCATGATGGGAGCCACAGGACTCTACAGACCTGGGGGCCTGAAGAGGAAGGGACTGTACCAGGGCCATGGTGGAAGCTAGAGGACTCTACAGACCTGGGAGCCCTGCAGAGGAAGGGGCTGTACCAGGGCCATGGTGGAAGCCACAGGACTCTACAGACCTGGGGGCCCTGCAGAGGAAGGGACTGTACCAGGGCCATGGTGGGAGCTGCAGGACTCTACAGACCTGGGGGCCCTGCAGAGGAAGGGACTGTACCAGGGTCACGATGGGAGCTGCAGGACTCTACAGACCTGGGGGCCCTGCAGAGGAAGGGACTGTACCAGGGCCATGGTGGAAGCCACAGGACTCTACAGACCTGGGGGCCCTGCAGAGGTAAGGACTGTATCATGGCCATGGTGGAAGCCACAGGACTCTACAGACCTGGGACCCTGAAGAGGAAAGGACTGTACCAGGGCCATGGTGGGAGCTGCAGGACTCTACAGACCTGGGGGCCCTGCATAGGAAGGGACTGTACCAGGGCCATGGTGGAAGCCACAGGACTCTACAGACCTGGGGCCTTGCAGAGGAAGGGACTGTACCAGGGCCATGGTGGGAGCCACAGGACTCTACAGCCCTGGGGCTCTGCAGAGGAAGGGAGTGTACCAGGGCCATGGTGGGAGCTGCAGGACTCTCCAGACCTGGGGGCCCCTCAGAGGAAGGGACTGTACCAAGGCCATGATGAGAGCCACAGGACTCTACAGACCTGGGGGCCCTGCAGAGGAAGGGACTGTACCAGGGCCATGGTGGGAGCTGCAGGACTCTCCAGACCTTAGGGGCCTGCAGAGGAAGGGACTGTACCAGGGCCATGGTGGGAGCTGCAGGACTCTACAGACCCGGGGGCCCTGCAGAGGAAGGGACTGTACCAGGGCATTGGTGGAAGCCACAGGACTCTACAGACCTGGGGCCCTGAAGAGGAAGGGACTGTACCAGGGCCATAGTGGAAGCCACAGGACTCTACAGACCTGGGGGCCCTGCAGAGGAAGGGACTGTACCAGGGCCATGGTGGAAGCCACAGGACTCTACAGACCTGGGGGCCCTGCAGAGGAAGGGACTGTACCAGGGCCATGGTGGAAGCCACAGGACTCTACAGACCTGGGGCCCTGCAGAGGAAGGGACTGTACCAGGGCCATGGTGGGAGCTGCAGGACTCTACAGACCTGGGGCCCTGCAGAGGAAGGGACTGTACAAGGGCCATGGTGGGAGCCACAGGACTCTACAGACCTGGGGGCCCTGCAGTGGAAGGGACTGTACCAGGGCCATGGTGGAAGCCACAGGACTTTCCAGACCTGGGGCCCTGCAGAGGAAGGGACTGTACCAGGGCCATGGTGGGAGCTGCAGGACTCTACAGACCTGAGGGCCCTGCAGAGGAAGGGACTGTACCAGGGCCACGATGGGAGCCACAGGACTCCAGACCTGGGGGCCCTGCAGAGGAAGGGACTGTTCCACGTCCATGGTGGGAGCTGCAGGACTCTACAGACCTGGGGGCCCTGCAGAGGAAGGGACTGTACCAGGGCCACAGTGGAAGCCACAGGACTCTGCAGACCTGGGGGCCCTGCAGAGGAAGGGACTGTACCAGGGCCATGGTGGGAGCTGCAGGACTCTACAGACCTGGGGGCCTGAAGAGGAAGGGACTGTACCAGGGCCACGATGGGAGCTGCAGGACTCTACAGACCTGGGGGCCCTGCAGAGGAAGGGACTGTACCAGGGCCATGGTGGACGCCACAGGACTCTACAGACCTGGGGGCCCTGCAGAGGTAAGGACTGTATCATGGCCATGGTGGGAGCTGCAGGACTCTACAGACCTGGGGGCCCTGCAGAGGAAGGGACTGTACCAGGGCCATGGTGGAAGCCACAGGACTCTGCAGACCTGGGGGCCCTGCAGAGGAAGGGACTGTACCAGGGCCATGATGGAAGCCACAAGACTCTACAGACCTGGGGGCCCTGCAGAAGAAGGGACTGTACCAGGGCCATGGTGGGAGCCACAGGACTCTACAGACCTGGGGGCCCTGCAGAGGAAGGGACTGTATCATGGCCATGGTGGAAGCCACAGGACTCTATAGCCCTGGGGCTCTGCAGAGGAAGGGAGCGTACCAGGGCCATGGTGGGAGCTGCAGGACTCTCCAGACCTGGGGGCCCTGCAGAGGAAGGGACTGTACCAAGGCCACGATGGGAGCCACAGGACTCTACAGACCTGGGGGCCCTGCAGAGGAAGGGACTGTACCAGGGCCATGGTGGGAGCTGCAGGACTCCACAGACCTGGGGGCCCTGCAGAGGAAGGGACTGTACCAGGGCCATGGTGAAAGCCACAGGACTCTACAGACCTGGGGGCCCTGCAGAGGAAGGGACTGTACTAGGGCCATGGTGGGAGCTGCAGGACTCTACAGACCTGGGGTCCCTGCAGAGGAAGGGACTGTACCAGGGCCATGGTGGGAGCTGCAGGACTCTACACACCTGGGGGCCCTGCAGAGGAAGGGACTGTACCAGGGCCATGGTGGGAGCTGCAGGACTCTACAGACCTGGGGGCCCTGCAGAGGAAGGGACTGTACCAGGGCCATGGTGGGAGCGGCAGGACTCTACAGACCCGGGGGCCCTGCAGAGGAAGGGACTGTACCAGGGCATTGGTGGAAGCCACAGGACTCTACAGACCTGGGGCCCTGAAGAGGAAGGGACTGTACCAGGGCCATAGTGGAAGCCACAGGACTCTACAGACCTGGGGGCCCTGCAGAGGAAGGGACTGTACCAGGGCCATGGTGGAAGCCACAGGACTCTACAGACCTGGGGGTCCTGCAGAGGAAGGGACTGTACCAGGGCCATGGTGGAAGCCACAGGACTCTATAGACCTGGGGCCCTGCAGAGGAAGGGACTGTACCAGGGCCATGGTGGGAGCTGCAGGACTCTACAGACCTGGGGGCCCTGCAGAGGAAGGGACTGTACCAGGGCCATGGTGGGAGCCATAGGACTCTACAGACCTGGGGGCCCTGCAGTGGAAGGGACTGTACCAGGGCCATGGTGGAAGCCACAGGACTTTCCAGACCTGGGGCCCTGCAGAGGAAGGGACTGTACCAGGGCCATGGTGGGAGCTGCAGGACTCTACAGACCTGGGGGCCCTGCAGAGGAAGGGACTGTACCAGGGCCACGATGGGAGCCACAGGACTCCAGACCTGGGGGCCCTGCAGAGGAAGGGACTGTACCAGGGCCATGGTGGGAGCCTCAGGACTCCAGACCTGGGGGCCCTGCAGAGGAAGGGACTGTTCCAGGGCCATGGTGGGAGCTGCAGGACTCTACAGACCTGGGGGCCCTGCAGAGGAAGGGACTGTACCAGGGCCATGGTGGACGCCACAGGACTCTACAGACCTGGGGGCCCTGCAGAGGTAAGGACTGTATCATGGCCATGGTGGGAGCTGCAGGACTCTACAGACCTGGGGGCCCTGCAGAGGAAGGGACTGTACCAGGGCCATGGTGGAAGCCACAGGACTCTGCAGACCTGGGGGCCCTGCAGAGGAAGGGACTGTACCAGGGCCATGATGGAAGCCACAAGACTCTACAGACCTGGGGGCCCTGCAGAAGAAGGGACTGTACCAGGGCCATGGTGGGAGCCACAGGACTCTACAGACCTGGGGGCCCTGCAGAGGAAGGGACTGTATCATGGCCATGGTGGAAGCCACAGGACTCTATAGCCCTGGGGCTCTGCAGAGGAAGGGAGCGTACCAGGGCCATGGTGGGAGCTGCAGGACTCTCCAGACCTGGGGGCCCTGCAGAGGAAGGGACTGTACCAAGGCCACGATGGGAGCCACAGGACTCTACAGACCTGGGGGCCCTGCAGAGGAAGGGACTGTACCAGGGCCATGGTGGGAGCTGCAGGACTCCACAGACCTGGGGGCCCTGCAGAGGAAGGGACTGTACCAGGGCCATGGTGAAAGCCACAGGACTCTACAGACCTGGGGGCCCTGCAGAGGAAGGGACTGTACTAGGGCCATGGTGGGAGCTGCAGGACTCTACAGACCTGGGGGCCCTGCAGAGGAAGGGACTGTACCAGGGCCATGGTGGGAGCTGCAGGACTCTACAGACCTGGGGGCCCTGCAGAGGAAGGGACTGTACCAGGGCCATGGTGGGAGCGGCAGGACTCTACAGACCTGGGGGCCCTGCAGAGGAAGGGACTGTACCAGGGCCATGGTGGGAGCGGCAGGACTCTACAGACCCGGGGGCCCTGCAGAGGAAGGGACTGTACCAGGGCATTGGTGGAAGCCACAGGACTCTACAGACCTGGGGCCCTGAAGAGGAAGGGACTGTACCAGGGCCATAGTGGAAGCCACAGGACTCTACAGACCTGGGGGCCCTGCAGAGGAAGGGACTGTACCAGGGCCATGGTGGAAGCCACAGGACTCTACAGACCTGGGGGTCCTGCAGAGGAAGGGACTGTACCAGGGCCATGGTGGAAGCCACAGGACTCTATAGACCTGGGGCCCTGCAGAGGAAGGGACTGTACCAGGGCCATGGTGGGAGCTGCAGGACTCTACAGACCTGGGGGCCCTGCAGAGGAAGGGACTGTACCAGGGCCATGGTGGGAGCCATAGGACTCTACAGACCTGGGGGGCCTGCAGTGGAAGGGACTGTACCAGGGCCATGGTGGAAGCCACAGGACTTTCCAGACCTGGGGCCCTGCAGAGGAAGGGACTGTACCAGGGCCATGGTGGGAGCTGCAGGACTCTACAGACCTGGGGGCCCTGCAGAGGAAGGGACTGTACCAGGGCCACGATGGGAGCCACAGGACTCCAGACCTGGGGGCCCTGCAGAGGAAGGGACTGTACCAGGGCCATGGTGGGAGCCTCAGGACTCCAGACCTGGGGGCCCTGCAGAGGAAGGGACTGTTCCAGGGCCATGGTGGGAGCTGCAGGACTCTACAGACCTGGGGGCCCTGCAGAGGAAGGGACTGTACCAGGGCCACGGTGGAAGCCACAGGACTCTGCAGACCTGGGGGCCCTGCAGAGGAAGGGACTGTACCAGGGCCATGGTGGGAGCTGCAGTACTCTACAGACCTGGGGGCCTGAAGAGGAAGGGACTGTACCAGGGCCACGATGGGAGCTGCAGGACTCTACAGACCTGGGGGCCCTGCAGATGAAGGGACTGTACCAGGGCCATGGTGGACGCCACAGGACTCTACAGACCGGGGGGCCCTGCAGAGGTAAGGACTGTATCATGGCCATGGTGGGAGCTGCAGGACTCTACAGACCTGGGGGCCCTGCAGAGGAAGGGACTGTACCAGGGCCATGGTGGGAGCTGCAGGACTCTATAGACCTGGGGCCCTGCAGAGGAAGGGACTGTACCAGGGCCATGGTGGAATCCACAAGACTCTACAGACCTGGGGGCCCTGCAGAGGAAGGGACTGTCGCAGGGCCATGGTGGAAGCCACAGGACTCTACAGACCTGGGGGCCCTGCAGACGAAGGGACTGTGCCAGGGCCATGCTGGAAGCCACAGGACTCTACAGACCTGGGGGCCCTGCAGAGGAAGGGACTGTACCAGGGCCATGGTGGGAGCTGCAGGACTCTACAGACCTGGGGGCCCTGCAGAGGAAGGGACTGTACCAGGGCCATGGTGGAAGCCACAGGACTCTACAGACCTGGGGCCTTGAAGAGGAAGGGACTGTACCAGAGCCATGGTGGGAGCTGCAGGACTCTACAGACCTGGGGCCCTGCAGAGGAAGGGACTGTACCAGGGCCATGGTGGAAGCCACAGGACTCTACAAACCTGGGGGCCCTGCAGAGGAAGGGACAGTACCAGAGCCATGGTGGGAGCTGCAGGACTCTACAGACCTGAGGGCCCTGCAGAGGAAGGGACTGTACCAGGGCCACGATGGGACCCACAGGACTCTACAGACCTGGGGGTCCTGCAGGGGTAAGGACTGTACCAGGGCCATGGTGTGAGATGCAGGACTCTACAGACCTGGGGGCCCTGCAGAGGAAGGGACTGTACCAGGGCCACGATGGGAGCCACAGGACTTTACAGACCTGGGGCCCTGAAGAGGAAGGGACTGTACCAGGGCCATGGTGGGAGCTGCAGGACTCTACAGACCTGGGGCCCTGCAGAGGAAGGGACTGTACCAGGGCCATGGTGGGAGCCACATGACTCTACAGACCTGGGGGCCCTACAGAAGAAGGGACTGTACCAGGGCCATGGTGGGAGCTGCAGGACTCTACAGACCTTGGGGCCCTGCAGAGGAGGGGACTGTACCAGGGCCATGGTGGAAGCCACAGGACTCTACAGACCTGGGACCCTGAAGAGGAAGGGACTGTACCAGGGCCATGGTGGGAGCTGCAGGACTCTACAGACCTGGTGCCCTGCAGAGGAAGGGAATGTACCAGGGCCATGGTGGGAGCTGCAGGACTCTACAGACCTGGGGGCCCTGCAGAGGATGGGACTGTACCAGGGCCATGGTGGGAGCTGCAGGACTCTACAGACCTGGGGCCCTGCAGAGGAAGGGACAGTACTAAGTCCATGGTGGGAGCTGCAGGACTCTACAGACCAGGGGCCCTGCAGAGGAAGGGACAGTACTAAGTCCATGGTGGGAGCTGCAGGACTCTACAGACCTGGGGCCCTGCAGAGGAAGGGACTGTACCAGGGCCATGGTGGGAACTGCAGGACTCTACAGACCTGGGGGCCCTGCAGAGGAAGGGACTTTACCAGGGCCATGGTGGAAGCCACAGGACTCTACAGACCTGGGGCCCTGAAGAGGAAGGGACTGTACCAGGGCCATAGTGGGAGCTGCAGGACTCTACAGACCTGGGGGGCCTGCAGAAGAAGGGACTTTACCAGGGCAATGGTGGAAGCCACAGGACTCTACAGACCTGGGGCCCTGAAGAGGACGAGACTGTACCAGGGCCATGGTGGGAGCTGCAGGACTCTACAGACCTGGGGCCCTGCAGAGGAAGGGACTGTTCCAGGGACATGGTGGAAGCCACAGGACTCTACAGACCTGGGGGTCCTGCAGACAAAGGGACTGTACCAGGGCCATGCTGGAAGCCACAGCACTCTACAGACCTGGGGCCCTGAAGAGGAAGGGACTGTACCAGGGCCATGGTGGGAGCTGCAGGACTCTACAGACCTGGGGCCCTGCAGAGGAAGGGACTGTACCATGGCCATGGTGGGAGCTGCAGGACTCTACAGACCTGGGGGCCCTGCAGAGGAAGGGACTTTACCAGGGCCATGGTGGAAGCCACAGGACTCTACAAACCTGGGGCCCTGAAGAGGAAGGGACTGTACCAGGGCCATGGTGGGAGCTGCAGGACTCTACAGACCTGGGGGCCCTGAAGAGGAAGGGACTGTACCAGGGCCATGGTGGGAGCCATAGGACTCTACAGACCTGGGGCCCTGCAGAGGAAGGGACTGTACCAGGGCCATGGTGGGAGCCACAGGACTCTACAGACATGGAGGCCCTGCAGAGAAAGGGACTGTACCAGGGCCATGGTGGGAGCCATAGGACTCTACAGACCTGGGGCCCTGCAGAGGAAGGGACTGTACCAGGGCCTTGGTGGGAGCTGCAGGACTCTACAGACCTGGGGGCCCTGCAGAGGAAGGGACTGTACTAAGTCCAAGGTGGGAGCTGCAGGACTCTACAGACCTGGGGGCCCTGCAGAGGAAGGGACTGTACCAGGGCCACGATGGGAGCCAAAGAACTCTACAGACCTCGGGCCCTGCAGAGGAAGGGACTGTACCAAGGCCATGGTGGGAGCTGCAGGACTCTACAGACCTGGGGCCGTGCAGAGGAAGGGACTGTACCAGGGCCACGATGGGAGCTTCAGGGCTCCAGACCTGGGGGCCCTGCAGAGGAAGGGACTGTACCAGGGCCACGATGGGAGCCAAAGAACTCTACAGACCTGGGGCCCTGCAGAGGAAGGGACTGTACCAAGGCAATGGTGGGAGCTGCAGGACTCTACAGACCTGGGGGCCCTGAAGAGCAAGGGACTGTACCAGGGCCATGGTGGGAGCTGCAGGACTCTACAGACCTGGGGCCGTGCAGAGGAAGGGACTGTACCAGGGCCATGGTGGGAGCTGCAGGACTCTACAGACCTGGGGCCCTGTAGAGGAGGGGACTGTACCAGGGCCATGGTGGAAGCCACAGGACTCTACAGACCTGGGGGCCCTGCAGAGGTAAGGACTGAATCATGCCCATGGTGGGAGCTGCAGGACTCTACAGACCTGGGGGCCCTGCAGAGGAAGGGACTGTACCAGGGCCATGGTGAAAGCCACAGGACTCTACAGACCTGGGGGCCCTGCAGAGGAAGGGACTGTACCAGGGCCATGATGGGAGCCACAGGACTCTACAGAACTGGGGGCCCTGAAGAGGAAGGGACTGTTCCAGGGCCATGGTGGGAGCTGCAGGACTCTACAGACCTGGGGGCCCTGCAGAGGAAGGGACTGTACCAGGGCCGTGGTGGGAGCTGCAGGACTCTACAGACCTGGGGGCCCTGCAGAGGAAGGGACTGTACCAGGGCCATGGTGGGAGCCATAGGACTCTACAGACCTGGGGGCCCTGCAGAGGAAGGGACTGTACCAGGGCCATGGTGGGAGCTGCAGGACTCTACAGACCTGGGGGCCCTGCAGAGGAAGGGACTGTACCAGGGCCATGGTGAAAGCCACAGGACTCTACAGCCCTGGGGCCCTGCAGAGGAAGGGACTGTACCAGGGCCATGGTGGGAGCTGCAGGACTCTACAGACCTGGGGGTCCTGCAGAGGTAAGAACTGTACCAGGGCCATGGTGAAAGCCACAGGACTCTACAGACCTGGGGGCCCTGCAGAGGAAGGGACTGTACCAGGGCCATGGTGGGAGCTGCAGGACTCTACAGACCTGGGGCCCTGCAGAGGAAGGGACTGTACCAGGGCCGTGGTGGAAGCCACAGGACTCTACAGACCTGGGGGCCCTGCAGAGGAAGGGACTGTACCAGGGCCATTGTGGAAGCCACAGGACTCTACAGACCTGGGGGCCCTGCAGAGGAAGGGACTGTACCAGGGCCATGGTGGGAGCTGCAGGACTCTACAGACCTGGGGCCCTGTAGAGGAAGGGACTGTACCAGGGCCATGGTGGAAGCCACAGGACTCTAAAGACCTGGGGGCCCTGCAGAGGAAGGGACTGTACCAGAGCCATGGTCGGAGCTGCAGGACTCTACAGACCTGGGGGCCCTGCAGAGGAAGGGACTGTACCAGGGCCACAATGGGAGCCACAGGACTCTACAGACCTGGGGGTCCTGCAGAGGTAAGGACTGTACCAGGGCCATGGTGGGAGTTGCAGGACTCTACAGACCTGGGGGCCCTGCAGAGGAAGGGACTGTACCAGGGCCACGATGGGAGCCACAGGACTCTACAGACCTGGGGGTCCTGCAGAGGTAAGGACTGTACCAGGGCCATGGTGGGAGCTGCAGGACTCTACAGACCTGGGGGGCCTGCAGAGGAAGAGACTGTACAAGGGCCATGGTGGGAGCTGCAGGACTCTACAGACCTGGGGGCCATGCAGAGGAAGGGTCTGTACCAGGGCCATGGTGGGAGCTGCAGGACTCTACAGACCTGGGGCCCTGCAGAGGAAGGGACAGTACTAAGTCCATGGTGGGAGCTGCAGGACTCTACAGACCAGGGGCCCTGCAGAGGAAGGGACAGTACTAAGTCCATGGTGGAAGCTGCAGGACTCTACAGACCTGGGGGCCCTGCAGAGGAAGGGACTGTACCAGGGCCATGGTTTGAACTGCAGGACTCTACAGACCTGGGGGCCCTGCAGAGGAAGGGACTTTACCAGGGCCATGGTGGAAGCCACAGGACTCTACGGACCTGGGGCCCTGAAGAGGAAGGGACTGTACCAGGGCCATGGTGGGAGCTGCAGCACTCTACAGACCTGGGGGGCCTACAGAGGAAGGGACTGTACCAGGGCCATGGTGGAAGCCACAGGACTCTACAGACCTGGGGCCCTGCAGAGGAAGGGACTGTACCAGGGCCATGGTGGGAGCCTTGGGACTCTACAGACCTGGGGGCCCTGCAGACGAAGGGACTGTACCAGGGCCATGCTGGAAGCCACAGGACTCTACAGACCTGGGGCCCTGAAGAGGAAGGGACTGTACCAGGGCCATGGTGGGAGCTGCAGGACTCTACAGACCTGGGGCCCTGCAGAGGAAGGGACTGTACCAGGGCCATGGTGGGAGCTGCAGGACTCTACAGACCTGGGGCACTGCGGAGGAAGGGACTTTACCAGGGCCATGGTGAGAGCCACAGGACTCTACAGACCTGGGGGCCCTACAGAGGAAGGGACTGTACCAGGGCCATGGTGGGAGCTGCAGGACTCTACAGACCTGGGGCCCTGCAGAGGAAGGGACTGAACTAAGTCAATGGTGGGAGCCGCAGGACTCTACAGACCTGGGGCACTGCGGAGGAAGGGACTTTACCAGGGCCATGGTGAGAGCCACAGGACTCTACAGACCTGGGGGCCCTACAGAGGAAGGGACTGTACCAGGGCCATGGTGGAAGCTAGAGGACTCTACAGACCCGGGGGCCCTGCAGAGAAAGGGACTGTACCAGGGCCATGGTGTGAGCCATAGGACTCTACAGACCTGGGGCCCTGCAGAGGAAGGGACTGTACCAGGGCCTTGGTGGGAGCTGCAGGACTCTACAGACCTGGGGGCCTTGCAGAGGAAGGGACTGTACCAGGGCCATGGTGGGAGCTGCAGGACTCTACAGACCTGGGGCCCTGCAGAGGAAGGGACTGTACCAGGGCCATGGTGGGAGCTGCAGGACTCTACAGACCTGGGGGCGCTGCAGAGGAAGGGACTGTACCAGGGCCATGGTTGGAGCTGCAGGACTCTACAGACCTGGGGGCGCTGCAGAGGAAGGGACTGTACCAGGGCCATGGTGGAAGCCACAGGACTCTACAGACCTGGGGGCCCTGCAGAGGAAGGGACTGTACCAGGGCCATGGTGGGAGCTGCAGGACTCTACAGACCTGGGGCCCTGCAGAGAAAGGGACTGTACCAGGGCCATGGTGGGAGCTGCAGGACTCTACAGACCTGCGGGCCCTGCAGAGGAAGGGACTGTACCAGAGTCATGGTGGAAGCCACAGAACTCTACAGACCTGGGGGCCCTGTAGAGGAAGGGACCGTACCAGGGCCATGGTGGGAGCTGCAGTACTCTCCAGACCTGGAGGCCTGAAGAGGAAGGGACTGTACCAGGGCCATGGTGGACGCCACAGGACTTTACAGACCTGGGGCCCTGCAGAGGAAGGGACTGTACCAGGGCCATGGTGGGAGCTGCAGGACTCTACAGACCTGGGGGCCTGAAGAGGAAGGGACTGTACCAGGGCCATGGTGGAAGCTGCAGGACTCTACAGACCTGGGGCCCTGCAGAGGAAGGGACTGTACCAGGGCCATGGTGGAAGCTGCAGGACTCTACAGACCTGGGGGGCCCTGCAGAGGAAGGGACTGTACCAGGGCCATGGTGGAAGCTAGAGGACTCTACAGACCCGGGGGCCCTGCAGAGGAAGGGATTGTACCAGGGCCATGGTGGGAGCTGCAGGACTCTACAGACCTGGGGGCCCTGCAGAGGAAGGGACTGTACCAGGGCCACGATGGGAGCCTCAGGACTCCAGACCTGGGGGCCCTGCAGAGGAAGGGACTGTACCAAGGCCATGGTGGGAGCTGCAGGACTCTACAGACCTGGAGCCCTGCAAAGGAAGGGACTGTACCAGGTCCATGGTGGAAGCCACAGGACTCTATAGACCTGGGGGCCCTGCAGAGGAAGGGACTGTACCAGGGCCATGGTGGAAGCCACAGGACTCTACAGACCTGGGGGCCCTGCAGAGGAAGGGACTGTACAAGGGCCATGGTGGGAGCTGCAGGACTCTACAGACCTGGGGGCCCTGCAGAGGAAGGGACTGTACCAGGGCCATGGTGGGAGCTGCAGGACTCTACAGACCTGGGAGCCCTGCAGAGGAAGGGACTGTACCAGGGCCATGGTGGAAGCCACAGGATTCTACAGACCTGGGGGCCCTGCAGAGGAAGGGACTGTACCAGGGCCATGGTGGAAGCCACAGGACTCTACAGACCTGGGGCCCTGCAGAGGAATGGACTGTACCAGGGCCATGGTGGAAGCCACAGGACTCTACAGACCTGGGGGCCCTGCAGAGGAAGGGACTGTACCAGGGCCATGGTGGAAGCCACAGGACTCTGCAGACCTGGGGGCCCTGCAGAGGAAGGGACTGTACCAGGGCCATGGTGGAAGACACAGGACTCTACAGACCTGGTGCCCTGCAGAGGAAGGGACTGTACCAGGGCCATGGTGGAAGACACAGGACTCTACAGACCTGGGGGCGCTGCAGAGGAAGGGACTGTACCAGGGCCATGGTGGAAGCCACAGGACTCTACAGACCTGGGGCCCTGCAGAGGAAGGGACTGTACCAGGGCCATGGTGGGAGCTGCAGGACTCTACAGACCTCGGGGCCCTGCAGAGGAAGGGACTGTACCAGGGCCATGGTGGGAGCTGCAGGACTCTACAGACCTGGGGGCCCTGCAGAGGAAGGGACTGTACCAGGGCCATGGTGGAAGCCACAGGACTCTACAGACCTGGGGCCTTGAAGAGGAAGGGACTGTACCAGAGCCATGGTGGGAGCTGCAGGACTCTACAGACCTGGGGCCCTGCAGAGGAAGGGACTGTACCAGGGCCATGGTGGAAGCCACAGGACTCTACAAACCTGGGGGCCCTGCAGAGGAAGGGACAGTACCAGAGCCATGGTGGGAGCTGCAGGACTCTACAGACCTGAGGGCCCTGCAGAGGAAGGGACTGTACCAGGGCCACGATGGGACCCACAGGACTCTACAGACCTGGGGGTCCTGCAGGGGTAAGGACTGTACCAGGGCCATGGTGTGAGATGCAGGACTCTACAGACCTGGGGGCCCTGCAGAGGAAGGGACTGTACCAGGGCCACGATGGGAGCCACAGGACTTTACAGACCTGGGGCCCTGAAGAGGAAGGGACTGTACCAGGGCCATGGTGGGAGCTGCAGGACTCTACAGACCTGGGGGCCCTGAAGAGGAAGGGACTGTATCAGGGCCATGGTGGGAGCCATAGGACTCTACAGACCTGGGGCCCTGCAGAGGAAGGGACTGTACCAGGGCCATGGTGGGAGCCACAGGACTCTACAGACCTGGGGGCCCTACAGAAGAAGGGACTGTACCAGGGCCATGGTGGGAGCTGCAGGACTCTACAGACCTGGGGGCCCTGCAGAGGAGGGGACTGTACCAGGGCCATGGTGGAAGCCACAGGACTCTACAGACCTGGGACCCTGAAGAGGAAGGGACTGTACCAGGGCCATGGTGGGAGCTGCAGGACTCTACAGACCTGGTGCCCTGCAGAGGAAGGGAATGTACCAGGGCCATGGTGGGAGCTGCAGGACTCTACAGACCTGGGGGCCCTGCAGAGGAAGGGACTGTACCAGGGCCATGGTGGGAGCTGCAGGACTCTACAGACCTGGGGCCCTGCAGAGGAAGGGACAGTACTAAGTCCATGGTGGGAGCTGCAGGACTCTACAGACCAGGGGCCCTGCAGAGGAAGGGACAGTACTAAGTCCATGGTGGGAGCTGCAGGACTCTACAGACCTGGGGGCCCTGCAGAGGAAGGGACTGTACCAGGGCCATGGTAGGAACTGCAGGACTCTACAGACCTGGGGGCCCTGCAGAGGAAGGGACTTTACCAGGGCCATGGTGGAAGCCACAGGACTCTACAGACCTGGGGCCCTGAAGAGGAAGGGACTGTACCAGGGCCATAGTGGGAGCTGCAGGACTCTACAGACCTGGGGGGCCTGCAGAAGAAGGGACTTTACCAGGGCAATGGTGGAAGCCACAGGACTCTACAGACCTGGGGCCCTGAAGAGGACGAGACTGTACCAGGGCCATGGTGGGAGCTGCAGGACTCTACAGACCTGGGGCCCTGCAGAGGAAGGGACTGTTCCAGGGCCATGGTGGAAGCCACAGGACTCTACAGACCTGGGGGTCCTGCAGACAAAGGGACTGTACCAGGGCCATGCTGGAAGCCACAGCACTCTACAGACCTGGGGCCCTGAAGAGGAAGGGACTGTACCAGGGCCATGGTGGGAGCTGCAGGACTCTACAGACCTGGGGCCCTGCAGAGGAAGGGACTGTACCATGGCCATGGTGGGAGCTGCAGGACTCTACAGACCTGGGGGCCCTGCAGAGGAAGGGACTTTACCAGGGCCATGGTGGAAGCCACAGGACTCTACAAACCTGGGGCCCTGAAGAGGAAGGGACTGTACCAGGGCCATGGTGGGAGCTGCAGGACTCTACAGACCTGGGGGCCCTGAAGAGGAAGGGACTGTACCAGGGCCATGGTGGGAGCCATAGGACTCTACAGACCTTGGGCCCTGCAGAGGAAGGGACTGTACCAGGGCCATGGTGGGAGCCACAGGACTCTACAGACCTGGGGGCCCTACAGAGGAAGGGACTGTACTAAGTCAATGGTGGGAGCCGCAGGACTCTACAGACATGGAGGCCCTGCAGAGAAAGGGACTGTACCAGGGCCATGGTGGGAGCCATAGGACTCTACAGACCTGGGGCCCTGCAGAGGAAGGGACTGTACCAGGGCCTTGGTGGGAGCTGCAGGACTCTACAGACCTGGGGGCCCTGCAGAGGAAGGGACTGTACTAAGTCCAAGGTGGGAGCTGCAGGACTCTACAGACCTGGGGGCCCTGCAGAGGAAGGGACTGTACCAGGGCCACGATGGGAGCCAAAGAACTCTACAGACCTCGGGCCCTGCAGAGGAAGGGACTGTACCAAGGCCATGGTGGGAGCTGCAGGACTCTACAGACCTGGGGCCGTGCAGAGGAAGGGAATGTACCAGGGCCACGATGGGAGCTTCAGGGCTCCAGACCTGGGGGCCCTGCAGAGGAAGGGACTGTACCAGGGCCACGATGGGAGCCAAAGAACTCTACAGACCTGGGGCCCTGCAGAGGAAGGGACTGTACCAAGGCAATGGTGGGAGCTGCAGGACTCTACAGACCTGGGGGCCCTGAAGAGCAAGGGACTGTACCAGGGCCATGGTGGGAGCTGCAGGACTCTACAGACCTGGGGCCGTGCAGAGGAAGGGACTGTACCAGGGCCATGGTGGGAGCTGCAGGACTCTACAGACCTGGGGCCCTGTAGAGGAGGGGACTGTACCAGGGCCATGGTGGAAGCCACAGGACTCTACAGACCTGGGGGCCCTGCAGAGGTAAGGACTGAATCATGCCCATGGTGGGAGCTGCAGGACTCTACAGACCTGGGGGCCCTGCAGAGGAAGGGACTGTGCATAAACAAGTGGATTCTATCAATGTGAAGTAGCAAAAAAATATATTTTTAATTTTTTAATTTCTGTGAGTTGTGGGAAGATTTACTCTCTCTTGGGGTGGTAAAGATGAGAGCACAATGTGCTTGTTAAAATACCCCTCACACACTAAAAAAATCCAATAGTGTCATGCTTCATCATTGGGGTCTTCCCGTCCCTCTACGGGGCGGGGCGTGCTACGACCTGGCGAACTACGCGGGAGCACTGAAGATGTGACAAGGCTATGTGATGGTGCAGGGTGAGGTGTGTCAGTGAAGTGTAGGGACCTAATACTATGTGTAAAAAACAAAAAGTTAAAAATCCTCTGGCTAGTGGAAAAAAACAATTTATTCACTTCCCTAGCTGGGGAATCCAAGAACCCCCTATCTATATATCCTACCGAAGATCCACAAGGATCTGGTGAATCCCCCAGGAAGACCCATCGTATCGGGGATTGGGTCGGTCCTCGAACCAGTCTCTAGGTTTGCGGATGCATTTCTAAGACCTTTGGTACAGAAAACATCAACGTACCTGAGGGATACCAAGGATGTGCTGAACTTACTTGAGGAAGTGTCTTTCGATCCCAATTCGCAGCTGTTAATCAGCTGTGATGTAGAAAGTCTGTATACCAGCTTGCCCCACAACGAGACGCTGGCAATTATAGAAGATGTTCTCTTCACGGATGACTGGGAGTACAACACCCCACGGAACGTGGTGATGGAGTGCTGTGCCTTGGCACTCAAAGACAATTTTTTTGAACACAATGGCACTCTATATCTTCAGAAGCATGGGACCAGCATGGGAAGCACATTTGCTCCCAGTATAGCTGGTCTCTATGTCCACCACCTTGAGGAGACAAGAATCCTGAATGCCGTCAACCCTTTCCGACACAAGATCTCAACTTGGAAGAGGTATATTGACGACATCCTCATCATCTGGGATGGAGATGAGAGAACTGCTCGGCAGTTCCTCACGTGGTTGAACTATCAGGACGAGTTCCTTAAATTCACCAGTGTCACCACCAACACCAACTTGGTATTCCTGGACTTGAATATTTTCCCAAAGAATGGCAGACTCATGACGACCACACATTTTAAGAGCACCTCGAAGAACTGCCTCTTAATGTATCAAAGTTTCCACCCTAGACATCTGAGGGACAACCTTCCCTATGGGCAGTTCCTGCGCCTCCGCAGGAATTGCACAGAAATTGATAACTTCAAATCCCAATCCGACGACCTAAGGATAAAGCTACAAAAAAGGAACTATCCACAGAGGATCATCAGTCAAGCATACAAAAGAGCCAGAAACAACTGCAGGGAAAGCCTACTTGAGGATAAAGTAAAAAAGACGGACACACAGAGACCAATATGTATCACAACATATAATACGAACTCTGACCAAGTCACCAAAATAATCAATAAGAATTGGAAAATTCTGAACAGCGGCGACCTCGATATTCCAAAACCCATGTTCTCCCACAAAAGGGCTCAAAGTGTCAGAGACATCTTGGTACATACAAGACCAAAAGAGCCGAAGATCTCTGGCAAGTCCAGCCTTGCACAAGGACACTACCCCTGCGGTGGATGCAAGGTATGTTGTCTCACCAAGAAAAGCAAGCAACTGACTTTCAAGAATGGAACTACATGGGAGCAGAGAAGCTTCAGTAATTGTAATAGTTCAAATGTCGTCTACATGATCACCTGCCCCTGCAATCTCGAGTACATCGGCATGACGAGCAGGGCGGTGAAAATAAGAATAGGCGAACACAAGAGCACTATTAAGTGCAAGAAGTCAAGCACGAAACTGACTAACCACTTTCTCGAAAGCGGGCACAAACCGGAAGATATAATGTGGACAGTGATTGAGCAGATCAGCCACGAGAAGTATCTACTGGAGAAGGAACAAAGATGGGTTTTCCGTGTCCAATCAAACAAATACGGGCTTAACGATGAAATTCCGTGGGCCCAGCTGTAGATTATCACTACTTTGCCGCTCGACGACAGTGCCAACATGGGACCCATCAACACTTTGTGGTCACCCTATAGGTCTGATGAATCTGACAACCATCTTTAGCTAGGCCAATGATTTGAAAACCATCCAGGGTAATTCCCAGCGACCCAGTGTGATCAAATTGGGGGTGCAGGGTGGGAGCTATCTTGCCGTTTTTCAGTGGGTCCACAATTTAATATCATCAGATAGCACCTCTAGGCCTATATTTGCTAATTGCCTCGTTCTACCAAGATCGGGGGTCTACTTAGCAATAATGTGTTCAACCATTGGGCAGTATCTTGAGTCCCGCACTGAAATTCCCCCTTTTTCCATCTAAGACCAAGGGAGCATTTTATCAACATGAAGTGCGAACCCCTCGCTTATAATTGAAAATAATTGTGAGTGATTTTATAAATGCCAATGCAGACACAGAATAACGATGGGCAAAAACGGAATAAACATAGCGAAAAGACTACCGTTTTTGCACACCCCGCGTTCCATCAGGGGCGGCCATCTTAGGTGAGCGCTCTAGTCTTTCTACATCCTTCCGGCGCCCAGGGAAGTCATAAGCAGAACCGGGCTTCCTACGCGAGCACTCTTCAGGGCGGCAGGACGGATAGAAGTAAGGTATTAACCTTGTGCGGCTACTGTAAGTAAAAGACGCTGCCAGACGTCTTTAAAACCCTGGTCTTTGATTAACGGTAACATTGCAGTAAGGATGCGCGCTCTGACATTATGGGCGCGGCTTTTTTCCTTACAGATTACCGCATTGAGATACCTATCGACTGCCAGCTCATGAGGCATATTCACTCCGCCTCAGCAGTATGTATGAATTTCTGTATTGACATTTGGTGTAAGTGTCATGGTTTTTAATGCATATTGGTCATGATACCAACACGGTAGATAACTTCGCCAGTGACTAATTGAAAAATGAATTCCTCTTTTTTACCTTGTGTGTGAGGCCGTGTGGGCATCGAGTTATGAATGAATGTGTGTGGTAATATGAATCCGCCCTCAATTATGTGGGGCAACAATATGTTCGTTATGTAAACGGATACACAGGGGATGGCAGATTGTACCATCACTCTGTCCATAAAGCTTTAATTATAACCTTTATGAGTTGGGCATAACTTGAATGACCCGTGGGCATCATGGCGCTAAATATATGTCGTGTCTCGAATTGAATGACAACTATAATGGTAAAGATTTGTCCTTTTTGTTTTCTTCTCCTTTTCTTACAGAGACCTATTTAGGTTCTTTTTGAGAAACTTAGCTTCGCTGGGCCAGCTCATGCCCTAAAGCATAAAACTATCAGTTTATTTTTACTGTTAGTTTTTAGGACGACAGGCTTACTATATTTAGCAACTGAGCTATTTTTCTGTAGGGGCCATTAGAAGGTCCTGATGAGTAAGCAGTAGGGGACTGCTTACGAAACATGTAGACCAGGTAGTGGCTATTTGCTCTACCCCAAAACCCCCTTCTTAACGTCCCCAGCTAGGGAAGTGAATAAATTGTTTTTTTCCACTAGCCAGAGGATTTTTAACTTTTTGTTTTTTACACATAGTATTAGGTCCCTACACTTCACTGACACACCTCACCCTGCACCATCACATAGCCTTGTCACATCTTCAGTGCTCCCGCGTAGTTCGCCAGGTCGTAGCACGCCCCGCCCCGTAGAGGGACGGGAAGACCCCAATGATGAAGCATGACACTATTGGATTTTTTTAGTGTGTGAGGGGTATTTTAACAAGCACATTGTGCTCTCATCTTTACCACCCCAAGAGAGAGTAAATCTTCCCACAACTCACAGAAATTAAAAAATTAAAAATATATTTTTTTGCTACTTCACATTGATAGAATCCACTTGTTTATGCATACCTATTAGGAGGGTGATTCTATCAGTACCTCTCCACTTCCTCTTGTGTTTTGGAGGAAGGGACTGTACCAGGGCCATGGTGAAAGCCACAGGACTCTACAGACCTGGGGGCCCTGCAGAGGAAGGGACTGTACCAGGGCCATGATGGGAGCCACAGGACTCTACAGAACTGGGGGCCCTGAAGAGGAAGGGACTGTTCCAGGGCCATGGTGGGAGCTGCAGGACTCTACAGACCTGGGGGCCCTGCAGAGGAAGGGACTGTACCAGGGCCGTGGTGGGAGCTGCAGGACTCTACAGACCTGGGGGCCCTGCAGAGGAAGGGACTGTACCAGGGCCATGGTGGGAGCCATAGGACTCTACAGACCTGGGGGCCCTGCAGAGGAAGGGACTGTACCAGGGCCATGGTGGGAGCTGCAGGACTCTACAGACCTGGGGGCCCTGCAGAGGAAGGGACTGTACCAGGGCCATGGTGAAAGCCACAGGACTCTACAGCCCTGGGGCCCTGCAGAGGAAGGGACTGTACCAGGGCCATGGTGGGAGCTGCAGGACTCTACAGACCTGGGGGTCCTGCAGAGGTAAGAACTGTACCAGGGCCATGGTGAAAGCCACAGGACTCTACAGACCTGGGGGCCCTGCAGAGGAAGGGACTGTACCAGGGCCATGGTGGGAGCTGCAGGACTCTACAGACCTGGGGCCCTGCAGAGGAAGGGACTGTACCAGGGCCGTGGTGGAAGCCACAGGACTCTACAGACCTGGGGGCCCTGCAGAGGAAGGGACTGTACCAGGGCCATGGTGGAAGCCACAGGACTCTACAGACCTGGGGGCCCTGCAGAGGAAGGGACTGTACCAGGGCCATGGTGGGAGCTGCAGGACTCTACAGACCTGGGGCCCTGCAGAGGAAGGGACTGTACCAGGGCCATGGTGGAAGCCACAGGACTCTAAAGACCTGGGGGCCCTGCAGAGGAAGGGACTGTACCAGAGCCATGGTCGGAGCTGCAGGACTCTACAGACCTGGGGGGCCTGCAGAGGAAGGGACTGTACCAGGGCCACAATGGGAGCCACAGGACTCTACAGACCTGGGGGTCCTGCAGAGGTAAGGACTGTACCAGGGCCATGGTGGGAGTTGCAGGACTCTACAGACCTGGGGGCCCTGCAGAGGAAGGGACTGTACCAGGGCCACGATGGGAGCCACAGTACTCTACAGACCTGGGGGTCCTGCAGAGGTAAGGACTGTACCAGGGCCATGGTGGGAGCTGCAGGACTCTACAGACCTGGGGGGCCTGCAGAGGAAGAGACTGTACCAGGGCCATGGTGGGAGCTGCAGGACTCTACAGACCTGGGGGCCATGCAGAGGAAGGGTCTGTACCAGGGCCATGGTGGGAGCTGCAGGACTCTACAGACCTGGGGCCCTGCAGAGGAAGGGACAGTACTAAGTCCATGGTGGAAGCTGCAGGACTCTACAGACCTGGGGGCCCTGCAGAGGAAGGGACTGTACCAGGGCCATGGTTTGAACTGCAGGACTCTACAGACCTGGGGGCCCTGCAGAGGAAGGGACAGTACTAAGTCCATGGTGGAAGCTGCAGGACTCTACAGACCTGGGGGCCCTGCAGAGGAAGGGACTGTACCAGGGCCATGGTTTGAACTGCAGGACTCTACAGACCTGGGGGCCCTGCAGAGGAAGGGACTTTACCAGGGCCATGGTGGAAGCCACAGGACTCTACAGACCTGGGGCCCTGAAGAGGAAGGGACTGTACCAGGGCCATGGTGGGAGCTGTAGCACTCTACAGACCTGGGGGCCCTACAGAGGAAGGGACTTTACCAGGGCCATGGTGGAAGCCACATGACTCTACAGACCTGGGGCCCTGCAGAGGAAGGGACTGTACCAGGGCCATGGTGGGAGCCTTGGGACTCTACAGACCTGGGGGCCCTGCAGACGAAGGGACTGTACCAGGGCCATGCTGGAAGCCACAGGACTCTACAGACCTGGGGCCCTGAAGAGGAAGGGACTGTACCAGGGCCATGGTGGGAGCTGCAGGACTCTACAGACCTGGGGCCCTGCAGAGGAAGGGACTGTACCAGGGCCATGGTGGGAGCTGCAGGACTCTACAGACCTGGGGCACTGCGGAGGAAGGGACTTTACCAGGGCCATGGTGAGAGCCACAGGACTCTACAGACCTGGGGGCCCTACAGAGGAAGGGACTGTACCAGGGCCATGGTGGGAGCTGCAGGACTCTACAGACCTGGGGCCCTGCAGAGGAAGGGACTGAACTAAGTCAATGGTGGGAGCCGCAGGACTCTACAGACATGGGGGCCCTGCAGAGAAAGGGACTGTACCAGGGCCATGGTGGGAGCCATAGGACTCTACAGACCTGGGGCCCTGCAGAGGAAGGGACTGTACCAGGGCCTTGGTGGGAGCTGCAGGACTCTACAGACCTGGGGGCCTTGCAGAGGAAGGGACTGTACCAGGGCCATGGTGGGAGCTGCAGGACTCTACAGACCTGGGGCCCTGCAGAGGAAGGGACTGTACCAGGGCCATGGTGGGAGCTGCAGGACTCTACAGACCTGGGGGCGCTGCAGAGGAAGGGACTGTACCAGGGCCATGGTTGGAGCTGCAGGACTCTACAGACCTGGGGGCGCTGCAGAGGAAGGGACTGTACCAGGGCCATGGTGGAAGCCACAGGACTCTACAGACCTGGGGGCCCTGCAGAGGAAGGGACTGTACCAGGGCCATGCTGGGAGCTGCAGGACTCTACAGACCTGGGGCCCTGCAGAGAAAGGGACTGTACCAGGGCCATGGTGGGAGCTGCAGGACTCTACAGACCTGCGGGCCCTGCAGAGGAAGGGACTGTACCAGAGTCATGGTGGAAGCCACAGAACTCTACAGACCTGGGGGCCCTGTAGAGGAAGGAACCGTACCAGGGCCATGGTGGGAGCTGCAGTACTCTCCAGACCTGGAGGCCTGAAGAGGAAGGGACTGTACCAGGGCCATGGTGGAAGCCACAGGACTTTACAGACCTGGGGCCCTGCAGAGGAAGGGACTGTACCAGGGCCATGGTGGGAGCTGCAGGACTCTATAGACCTGGGGGCCCTGCAGAGGAAGGGACTGTACCAGGGCTATGGTGGGAGCTGCAGGACTCTACAGACCTGGGGACCTGCAGAGGAAGGGACTGTACCAGGGCCATGGTGGGAGCTGCAGGACTCAACAGACCTGGGGGCCTGAAGAGGAAGGGACTGTACCAGGGCCATGGTGAAAGCCACAGGACTCTACAGCCCTGGGGCCCTGCAGAGGAAGGGACTGTACCAGGGCCATGGTGGGAGCTGCAGGACTCTACAGACCTGGGGGCCCTGCAGAGGAAGGGACTGTACCAGGGCCATGGTGGAAGCCACAGGACTCTACAGACCTGGGGGCCCTGCAGAGGAAGGGACTGTACCAGGGCCATGGTGGAAGCCACATGACTCTACAGACCTGGGGGCCCTGCAGAGGAAGGGACTGTACCAGGGCCATGGTAGGAGCTGCAGGACTCTACAGGCCTGGGGGCCTGAAGAGGAAGGGACTGTACCAGGGCCATGGTGGAAGCTGCAGGACTCTACAGACCCGGGGGGCCCTGCAGAGGAAGGGACTGTACCAGGGCCATGGTGGAAGCTAGAGGACTCTACAGACCCGGGGGCCCTGCAGAGGAAGGGACTGTACCAGGGCCATGGTGGGAGCTGCAGGACTCTACAGACCTGGGGGCCCTGCAGAGGAAGGGACTGTACCAGGGCCACGATGGGAGCCTCAGGACTCCAGACCTGGGGGCCCTGCAGAGGAAGGGACTGTACCAAGGCCATGGTGGGAGCTGCAGGACTCTACAGACCTGGAGCCCTGCAAAGGAAGGGACTGTACCAGGTCCATGGTGGAAGCCACAGGACTCTATAGACCTGGGGGCCCTGCAGAGGAAGGGACTGTACCAGGGCCATGGTGGAAGCCACAGGACTCTACAGACCTGGGGGCCCTGCAGAGGAAGGGACTGTACAAGGGCCATGGTGGGAACTGCAGGACTCTACAGACCTGGGGGCCCTGCAGAGGAAGGGACTGTACCAGGGCCATGGTGGGAGCTGCAGGACTCTACAGACCTGGGAGCCCTGCAGAGGAAGGGACTGTACCAGGGCCATGGTGGAAGCCACAGGATTCTACAGACCTGGGGGCCCTGCAGAGGAAGGGACTGTACCAGGGCCATGGTGGAAGCCACAGGACTCTACAGACCTGGGGCCCTGCAGAGGAATGGACTGTACCAGGGCCATGGTGGAAGCCACAGGACTCTACAGACCTGGGGGCCCTGCAGAGGAAGGGACTGTACCAGGGCCATGGTGGAAGCCACAGGACTCTGCAGACCTGGGGGCCCTGCAGAGGAAGGGACTGTACCAGGGCCATGGTGGAAGACACAGGACTCTACAGACCTGGTGCCCTGCAGAGGAAGGGACTGTACCAGGGCCATGGTGGAAGACACAGGACTCTACAGACCTGGGGGCGCTGCAGAGGAAGGGACTGTACCAGGGCCATGGTGGAAGCCACAGGACTCTACAGACCTGGGGCCCTGCAGAGGAAGGGACTGTACCAGGGCCATGGTGGGAGCTGCAGGACTTTACAGACCTCGGGGCCCTGCAGAGGAAGGGACTGTACCAGGGCCACGATGGGAGCCACGGGACTCCATACCTGGGGGCCCTTCGGAGGAAGGGACTGTACCAGGGCCATGGTGGGAGCCTCAGGACTCCAGACCTGGGGGCCCTGCAGAGGAAGGGACTGTACCAGGGCCATGGTGGGAGCTGCAGGACTCTACAGACCTGGGGCCCTGCAAAGGAAGGGACTGTACCAGGTCCATGGTGGAAGCCACAGGACTCTATTGACCTGGGGGCCCTGCAGAGGAAGGGACTGTACCAGGGCCATGGTGGAAGCCACAGGACTCTACAGACCTGGGGGCCCTGCAGAGGAAGGGACTGTACAAGGGCCATGGTGGGAGCTGCTGGACTCTACAGACCTGGGGGACCTGCAGAGGAAGGGACTGTACCAGGGCCATGGTGGGAGCTGCAGGACTCTACAGACCTGGGGGCCCTGCAGAGTAAGGGACTGTACCAGGGCCATGGTGGAAGCCACAGGACTCTACAGACCTGGGGGCCCTGCAGAGGAAGGGACTGTACCAGGGCCATGGTGGAAGCCACAGGACTCTACAGACCTGGGGCCCTGCAGAGGAAGGTACTGTACCAGGGCCATGGTGGAAGCCACAGGACTCTACAGACCTGGGGGCCCTGCAGAGGAAGGGACTGTACCAGGGCCATGGTGGAAGGCACAGGACTCTGCAGACCTGGGGGCCCTGCAGAGGAAGGGCCTGTACCAGGGCCATGGTGGAAGACACAGGACTCTACAGACCTGGTGCCCTGCAGAGGAAGGGACTGTTCCAGGGCCATGGTGGAAGACACAGGACTCTACAGACCTGGTGCCCTGCAGAGGAAGGGACTGTACCAGGGCCACGATGGGAGCCGCAGGACTCTACAGACCTGGGGGCGCTGCAGAGGAAGTGACTGTACCAGGGTCTTGATGGGAGCTGCAGGACTCTACAGACCTGGTGCCCTGCAGAGGAAGGGACTGTACCAGGGCCATGGTGGGAGCTGCAGGACTCTACAGCCCTGGGGCTCTGCAGAGGAAGGGACTGTACCAGGGCCATGGTGGGAGCTGCAGGACTCTCCAGACCTTAGGGGCCCTGCAGAGGAAGGGACTGTACCAGGGCCATGGTGGAAGCCACAGGACTCTACAGACCTGGTGCCCTGCAGAGGAAGGGACTGTACCAGGGCCATGATGGAAGTCACAGGACTCTACAGACCTGGGGGCCCTGCAGAGGAAGGGACTGTACCAGGGCCATGGTGGGAGCTGCAGGACTCTACAGACCTGGTGCCCTGCAGAGGAAGGGACTCTACCAGGGTCTTGATGGGAGCTGCAGGACTCTCCAGACCTTAGGGGCCTGCAGAGGAAGGGACTGTACCAGGGCCATGGTGGAAGCCACAGGACTCTACAGACCTGGGGGCCCTGCAGAGGAAGGGACTGTACCAGGGCCATGGTGGAAGCCACAGGACTCTACAGACCTGGGGGCCCTGCAGAGGAAGGGACTGTACCAGGGCCACGGTGGAAGCCACAGGACTCTGCAGACCTGGTGCCCTGCAGAGGAAGGGACTGTACCAGGGCCATGGTGGACGCCATAGGACTCTACAGACCTGGGGGCCCTGCAGAGGAAGGGACTGTACCAGGTCCATGGTGGAAGCCACAGGACTCTACAGACCTGGTGCCCTGCAGAGGAAGGGACTGTACCAGGGTCTTGATGGGAGCTGCAGGACTCTCCAGACCTTAGGGGCCTGCAGAGGAAGGGACTGTACCAGGGCCATGGTGGAAGCCACAGGACTCTACAGACCTGGGGGCCTTGCAGAGGAAGGGACTGTACCAGGGCCATGGTGGGAGCTGTAGAACTCTACAGACCTGGGGGCCCTGCAGAGGAAGGGACTGTACTAAGTCCAAGGTGGGAGCTGCAGGACTCTATAGAAATGGGGGCCCTGAAGAGGAAGGGACTGTACCAGGGCCATGGTGGAAGTCACAGGACTCTACAGACCTGGGGGCCCTGCAGAGGAAGGGTCTGTACCAGGGCCATGGTGGAAGCCACAGGACTCTACAGACCTGGGGGCCCTGCAGAGGAAGGGACTGTACCAGGGCCATGGTGGAAGCCACTGGACTCTACAGACCTGGGGGCCCTGCAGAGGAAGGGTCTGTACCAGGGCCATTGTGGGAGAAGCAGGACTCTACAGACCTGGGGGCCCTGCAGAGGAAGGGACTGTACCAGGGCCATGGTGGAAGCCACAGGACTCTACAGACCTGGTGCCCTGCAGAGGAAGGGACTGTACCAGGGCCATGGTGGGAGCTGCAGGACTCTACAGACCTGGTGCCCTGCAGAGGATGGGACTGTACCAGGGCCATGGTGGAAGCCACAGGACTCTACAGACCTGGTGCCCTGCAGAGGAAGGGACTGTACCAGGGTCTTGATGGGAGCTGCAGGACTCTCCAGACCTTAGGGGCCTGCAGAGGAAGGTACTGTACCAGGGCCATGGTGGAAGCCACAGGACTCTACAGACCTGGGGGCCCTGCAGAGGAAGGGACTGTACCAGGGCCATGGTGGAAGGCACAGGACTCTGCAGACCTGGGGGCCCTGCAGAGGAAGGGCCTGTACCAGGGCCATGGTGGAAGACACAGGACTCTACAGACCTGGTGCCCTGCAGAGGAAGGGACTGTTCCAGGGCCATGGTGGAAGACACAGGACTCTACAGACCTGGTGCCCTGCAGAGGAAGGGACTGTACCAGGGCCACGATGGGAGCCGCAGGACTCTACAGACCTGGGGGCGCTGCAGAGGAAGTGACTGTACCAGGGTCTTGATGGGAGCTGCAGGACTCTACAGACCTGGTGCCCTGCAGAGGAAGGGACTGTACCAGGGCCATGGTGGGAGCTGCAGGACTCTACAGCCCTGGGGCTCTGCAGAGGAAGGGACTGTACCAGGGCCATGGTGGGAGCTGCAGGACTCTCCAGACCTTAGGGGCCCTGCAGAGGAAGGGACTGTACCAGGGCCATGGTGGAAGCCACAGGACTCTACAGACCTGGTGCCCTGCAGAGGAAGGGACTGTACCAGGGCCATGATGGAAGTCACAGGACTCTACAGACCTGGGGGCCCTGCAGAGGAAGGGACTGTACCAGGGCCATGGCGGGAGCTGCAGGACTCTACAGACCTGGTGCCCTGCAGAGGAAGGGACTCTACCAGGGTCTTGATGGGAGCTGCAGGACTCTCCAGACCTTAGGGGCCTGCAGAGGAAGGGACTGTACCAGGGCCATGGTGGAAGCCACAGGACTCTACAGACCTGGGGGCCCTGCAGAGGAAGGGACTGTACCAGGGCCATGGTGGAAGCCACAGGACTCTACAGACCTGGGGGCCCTGCAGAGGAAGGGACTGTACCAGGGCCACGGTGGAAGCCACAGGACTCTGCAGACCTGGTGCCCTGCAGAGGAAGGGACTGTACCAGGGCCATGGTGGACGCCATAGGACTCTACAGACCTGGGGGCCCTGCAGAGGAAGGGACTGTACCAGGTCCATGGTGGAAGCCACAGGACTCTACAGACCTGGTGCCCTGCAGAGGAAGGGACTGTACCAGGGTCTTGATGGGAGCTGCAGGACTCTCCAGACCTTAGGGGCCTGCAGAGGAAGGGACTGTACCAGGGCCATGGTGGAAGCCACAGGACTCTACAGACCTGGGGGCCTTGCAGAGGAAGGGACTGTACCAGGGCCATGGTGGGAGCTGTAGAACTCTACAGACCTGGGGGCCCTGCAGAGGAAGGGACTGTACTAAGTCCAAGGTGGGAGCTGCAGGACTCTATAGAAATGGGGGCCCTGAAGAGGAAGGGACTGTACCAGGGCCATGGTGGAAGTCACAGGACTCTACAGACCTGGGGGCCCTGCAGAGGAAGGGTCTGTACCAGGGCCATGGTGGAAGCCACAGGACTCTACAGACCTGGGGGCCCTGCAGAGGAAGGGACTGTACCAGGGCCATGGTGGAAGCCACTGGACTCTACAGACCTGGGGGCCCTGCAGAGGAAGGGTCTGTACCAGGGCCATTGTGGGAGAAGCAGGACTCTACAGACCTGGGGGCCCTGCAGAGGAAGGGACTGTACCAGGGCCATGGTGGAAGCCACAGGACTCTACAGACCTGGTGCCCTGCAGAGGAAGGGACTGTACCAGGGCCATGGTGGGAGCTGCAGGACTCTACAGACCTGGTGCCCTGCAGAGGATGGGACTGTACCAGGGCCATGGTGGAAGCCACAGGACTCTACAGACCTGGTGCCCTGCAGAGGAAGGGACTGTACCAGGGTCTTGATGGGAGCTGCAGGACTCTCCAGACCTTAGGGGCCTGCAGAGGAAGGGACTGTACCAGGGCCATGGTGGGAACTGCAGGACTCTACAGATCTGGGGGCTCTGCAGAGGAAGGGACTGTACCAGGGCATTGGTGGAAGCCACAGGACTCTACAGACCTGGGGGCCCTGCAGAGGAAGGGACTGTACCAGGGCCATGGTGGAAGCCACAGGACTCTACAGACCTGGAGCCCTGCAGAGGAAGGGACAGTACTAAGTCCAAGGTGGGAGCTGCAGGTCTGTCCAGATCTGCAGACTGTGCACGTGTTTTGTGTGTGTGTAGGGAGGGGCACTGTTTTGGTGGGAGCTGCATAGGTGGTCTGACCTGAGGGGACCAGTGAAGCAGGGGCTATCCTGTCTTATTGTGGGCTAAAGGGTTGTTCTGTGGGAAGGAAGTGCACTGGTGGGAGCCATGGGGTGTTCAGGTCTGGTCGGTGGTGGTCCTCATAGAAGGGGGCTGTCCCACTACTGGTGCAAGCAGCAGGTGTTCAGACCAGTACACCAATACCTCTAGGGGTGACAGAGTGGCACTTTACAAATGTTGAGAAGGAGACAGCGAAACAGGCATGGCGCGGTGGAAGGATATTCTATGGTGGTGGGGTACGGATTTGCAGGAGAACTGTCAGCTGTGGCAGGTTAAAGGTATTTTAGAGGAGCGTGGTGAGGCGCAGCAACATGATCTACTAGTGGGGAGGATGTTGAGGACGAAGATCTCCTCGCTGTACTAGTGGTGGGCGGTAGTATATCCAGGCATTCTGGTGCTGGGAGCAGGCCTGGCTTTTGGCACGTCGGCAGCAGGGCCATGCAGCGGTCTCCATAAATAGCGCTGGGAAGAGCCGATAGCGGAGAGGGGTGGGCTGAGGCATGGAAGGGTTGGGAGACTAGCCAAGAACTACAACGACAGGAGTAAGAAGCACCGGTACACAGCAAAACTGCAATAGCAATGACATTAACCAGTACAGCACAATAAAACTATATCCAAGTAGCAGCAGCAATGAAGTGAAAAAGAGCAGGAGAGCCTAGGGAGAACAGCCAGATCGAACCCGTAGGTTCACAATGAAAGATGAGTGAGCTGGCCACGGAGCATGCTCAGGCAGGAGGAAAGAGTTAGATGACTCAATGTGTGTCCTCTATTGTCAGTACTAACAAAGTAAAATGTTTTTGTATAGCTGTTAAAACCTTCTTGGAGCGTTTCCAAATGCTGGGACGTCCGTCTACAGCCCCCGTAAATGCATTTTTTGGCACAAAGTGATGCAGGAGCCCGGGGTGTCTCAGGCGGGTCTGCACACCGTGCCTCCGCAGCTCGCGCTGCACGTGCTCGGGATCAACAGTGCGCCGAGCTCATCAGTGGCACCTTGAACTTACATGCACCTTGAACTTGTGTTTTTTTTAGGTCGACCTCTGCCAATGCGCTTGCGCATTGCAGATGTCTCTCTATAGTAGCTGAAACAAACTCTTTGAACCAAGCGCGGATTTGGATTACATGCAGTTCATGTGCCCGTGCACGCACTTCAGCAATGCCGAGAAAGCTTCACACTTCAAAGGCTCCCTTCCACCCTTCCTTTGATATCCACCGCGCGTGGCCTCTGCCTGTCGCCTCTCTGTCCTTCACAGCCCCTCTCTGTCGTGAATCTTAGCTTAGTAAAGAAATCTCTGGGTCCTAGCGCGCTCTCGATTTTCTCCTCCAAGATGTCTCCTTTTCGGTTTCTACGTTTGCATCTCTCTCGCACGCCGCTATGTCAAGTTTTTAATGCATCTTACTCCCCTTGCTTGTCTTACTCATTTCGTTTTTCCAAAACTTGCATTGTATTGTATTGTATTGAACTTGTCCTCAGCCCCTCCCCACCTTTGTGCCTAGTCTCCTAATTCTCGTCTGTCCCCACACCCCTGTCCGCTCCGTATTTGCATTTGTGTAAACAGGCATTTCCCTCCACCAGTGCATCCCTAGAGTCCACCCCCCTACCAGTCATTTGCATCAAACCTTTCCTCCGTGGCTGCGAAGGCCGCACTAGACCTTTCCCCACTTGCTGCTGAGGAGGCCCCACTAGACTTTTCCCCGGGTTGTCGCTTCTGTCGATCACTGTCTTCCAACCAGCGTCACTGGTCCCTGCAATATCTTTTCAAGGTTGACGAGCCTCACTGGACTCTCCCGAGTCCACATCCTCCGTTCTGTCCAGGGTTGAAAGGCCTGATTGCCTGCCGGGAAGTGCTAAACTCCCAGACAAAACTTCTTTGTCCATTGGCACGCATATCCACCTCCAAGTAGCTCCCTCCAAGACACCCCAGTGTCCGAATTACTGGTACCCACTGCCCTGCCCCTGCACTGCCGTGGTGGACCCCCCGTTCTCTTCCTGTTGAATACCTTCGTAGGCTTCTTCTCTCGACTCATACCTGCAGTGACCTCTCCCTCTAGCCCCATACTGCCTCCTGCCGCATTCTCCTTCTGATCTTCCCTCCATTGGCCCTGCTGAAATGCCTCACATGCCCTTTCACGTGATGGGAGCCTTAAGCCCCACCCCTGCATCTCTAATGCATCGTTTGTCGCAGCCCTGCTGACCTGCAAAGCTGCTGGGCACCCCGCCTCCTCAGCGCCTGTCTCGCGCACCACAGGAGCACTCCTTGCACGCTTCCCATGCCGCACGCATCCCTCCTGACTTAAATGTACCGCTGCTGCCATGACAGCCTGCAGATGCTGGCGATCACCCATGGCACCAGGTAAGGAAACTGGTCCGGCTACTTAATGGGCCTCATGTCCCAGTGACACTTCTTTCTTGCTCCGCAACGTTTTGGGGTGCTGCAGCGAACATGTAAATATCACAACTGTCATTTCCTCTAGTGCCCTCCTCAGTGGCCGACGTCGGATCAAGCTGATAAAATATATTCATTAATCCAAGAGGTTCGTACCCAAGACGCCCATGGCAGCTCAATAAGTCAACAGCTCAAACAATTGTAATACCTAACTCGCCGTCAACTCAATCAAAAAATGCACGCATCAACTCTAGTTCAATATCATAAAGCCCAAAGAATACCTAGAGGCCAAAGACTAGCAATCAAGCCAATGTTTTTCCGTTTTAAGCTCAATGCCAAATTCATGGAAAAATGGTATAGCATACTTAATAAATGCTCAATAGACCTGATACTCCTGATAGTAGAAGAACTATCGAAAACCATAAGGGAGTTAGAGGAAGAGATCAACATACTAAAAATGGATTTGGAAGCCAGATTGGAGTCCAATACATGGCAGATGAATCTGGAAGGCATAAACCAAAAACTGGATAAATACAGCAAGGAACTACAGGAGGGGAAGTTACGTAAATACAAACATGATACAATAGACTATAAGCTCAATGAAGTGTAAACGTGGGCTAATATTTATACACGCAGAAGATTTGATCCCAAAAAAACAACAACGACAACTCACTCATCAGAGGAAAGCTTGGTTACAGACAAGGAGATTACAATCAATAGGGGACCAGTTAATGTACCCTCACAAACAACAAGAGTAACCACTGAATCTACTGAAGCACAACCAACAAGCAGTAGTGTGGCTTTTTTGTCACAGGTTCAAAACAAAGGGCTACAACGCACGCAACAAACAGGCGGATCCAGCGAAATCGGCCGACCAGGCGAGGAAGCGGCAGGCAAATCATTGAGAAGGGGGGAGGACAGTGGTTTAATTATAAACATCTCAACCATAAACTTAACCAAACTCCAAACTAAAGTCTTGAACAAAGGGTTATCATTTGTACCCACCACAAGAGCGAATGAAATTGAAACTGAGGCAGCTCAGTATCGGTTTATGAGAACCTTAAGATTACGCCACTTCTTCACAAATGTTATGGAACCCAATACACAAACCTTGCAAGACCAGGGTGGACAATTTAAACCTAAAAGTACCTTCCAACCACCGGTCTCACATAAAATGTTGGACACCTTCGAGATCATGGTCAAAAAGGATATTGAGACATTGGATTTTAAGAAAATGAAACACCAGAATTTAACCAAAACAGAACAACATACTCTACAAAATCTCACGAATAACAAACAGCTTACAATCCACCCAGCAGACAAAGGGGTAGCGATAGTAGTAATGGACACTGCTTACTACAAGAACAAAGTTGACACACATGTGTCGGATAGTAACACCTATCTGCAATTGGAAATTGAACCCACTCAACAAATACAATTAATGCTGAATGGACTACTACAAGATGCAGTGGAACAAGGATGGATAGACACAAAGACCCGGGCATATCTAAATACAGCACACCCTAGATGTCCTAAATTATATATGATCCCGAAAATTCACAAGAACCCACAAGATCCACCATTCAGACCAATCGTATCGGGGTGTGGATCAATATTTGATCCCCTCAGAAGATATCTGGATTATTTTTTGCAGCAATTCGTTCAAACTTGATTTCACCACTGATTTTTTAAATAAACTTGCAAATCTGTCTCAGGACTACTGTAAAAGCTGGATACTGTGCACCATCGATGTGGTTGCGCTTTATACTTCCATTCCCAACACAGCTGGACTAGAATCCATAGAATGGGCACTGTTACAGATGGGAGACCTACAAACTGAAAAAATCTTTTTACTTAAATTGTAAAAATTCTGCCTACAGAACAGTTATTTTGAATGGAATGACCGATATTTTGCCCAACTCACGGGAACATCCATGGGATTTTTGGGAGCACCGGCATATGCCAACATCTTTATGGCTTAGTTTGAATCAGAAAATTTGATGAACTCACCACAATGGTCACAAATTAGGATGTATTGTCGATTCATCGATGACATCTTTTTAATTTGGCAAGCTCCGATTAAAGTGCTGGAACAGATGATCATGGAACTGAACACAGTGAATCCCAGAATACAGGTTACAGATAAAATTGATTCCCGGACCATAGACTTTCTTGATGTAAGAATCATCAAAACAGAAACAGGTTTTCAGACGGAATTATACTTCAAACCAACAGATCGCAATAATGCTTTGGCTTACAATAGCTTCCATCCGAGAAGTCTAATCAGCAACTTGCCATTTTCACAACTCATAAGGATTAAACGTATTTGTTCAGAAACAAACACATGTTTGATTAAGATGGATGAACATTTGCTTAAGTATGAAGAAAGAGGTTATCCGATGGACATGTTGAAGCAAAGTAAAGAAAAAGTCATTAAAATGGAGAGAAAGGATTTGTTACTAACTCAAGTCAAAACGACCAAAGACAAAATGGCATTTGTATCTAAATATACCACCCAATCAAAAGCAATCAAAAAAATCATCAACAAAAGATGGGAATTATTATCCACTGAACCAGATTTTAAAGGCCTCTTCAAGGAAGTACCACTACACGCGTATACCAGAGGGCGAAATCTGACAGAAATTCTTAAACACCCAAAACCACAAATCGAGGATACAGTGTATAAAGGAACAACACGGTGTCAAAATTGCATACACTGCAATAATGTCATCACAGGAGATATATTCAATCATCCAACAACAGGAAAAGCAATCAAATTAAGGCATACAAGTGATTGCAACGCCCAAAATGTGATTTATGGCATTAAATGCCCATGTGAGAAGATGTATGTGGGAAAAACGGAGCGCAAAATTAAAATCAAAGTCACGGAACACAAGAGCAAAATCAGAAATTTAGCATTATCTTCACCATTAGCACAACACTGGAAAGAATTTAACCACTTTATTTCCCAATTACGCTTTTTCGTCATAGAGAAACTAGCAATACAATAGGGCGTGGATAATAGACAGAAATTGCTCCAACAAGAGATATTTTGGATCAAGACTTTACAAACAATGTCCCCCAAGGGGCTAAATGACAGATACGATCTATCCTGCTATTTGTGAAGGACAATTTAACACAAGATAGGATTACCTAAAGGACTTTCGCCTTTTAGTCTAACAAGTATAGTGCCACTAATAGATCAAGAACAATAACTTTAGAACCTTGTTCAATACATTGAATTAACAACTTTGTCTCTGTGTCTAGAGATCATTTGATACATTGTAAGTATAATTTTTTTGTAAAATAGTGGTCTTTTACAATGTGTTAACACAGATCAGACGTACATGAGATATTTGGAGTGTTATATCCAAGCTATTGATGAGCCCTCATCATGGGGATTTATTCAATGTATATGGATATGCATAAGTATTTGAAATTACAGATCAAACATGTCTCCAAGGCCATTACCACATCTTTCAGGTTTAGATAACTGATATCAAGCCTTAACATTACATTGAGAGTCATATACAACTGTTTATATTAGATAGTCCCACCATCATTTACAGTTTGGCCACTCACTGACACAAGTAAAACAACGAAGCCTTACCACTTTTCAACCGGTCTTTTATTAAATACACATTCAACCTGAATCACTAAAATGCACAGACACTAAGTAATCGGAGCTTTTTCGCATGCAATATTTTTTGTAATAATCGATTTATAAACATAACAACTCATTTCAACAGGGAGATATTTGAATATAGTTAAAATATATCGGTTATTGTGTAATAGGTTCATCTGATCGTTCTATTTTCCCTCCACTGTAAAATGGCGCCAGATTCGGTACGAGTAACTTACAACTAGCACCATAGTCCGTTTTCAGTGTTAGAACCTCCAGCCGTGTATTATCTTCACAGCCGTCTATGGCGGCCACTTTCGAAAGACTCGGCGTTCGTAAGAAAGTTCGGTCAATATTACTCCGAGGTATGTTAATAGTCCCTTAGAGCCTCTCTAGCTATTCCCCGTATATATATTTCTCTGACCATGGAGTTCTTTACAACATGGCCCATTCACACTCGTATCTGTGTTTTTTTGCAGACACTCGCAGCTAGTCAAACTTACAGGTAGGAACTCCATTAATTTTTACTATGCTGGCAACAGCGAGTTGGATCGCGAAAGAAATTTAACAGAATATTACTACATCTTTAAACATTTAACAGGTTTCCGACCAACAGCTCTCAAATACAGGTAGGCTATGCAATTTAATTGCATATATACTCTTTCTCATGTATCCATTGTGATTGTCATGGTATACATAGGCACAGCTTTAATACGCTACATTTGTGATCTTTATTACAGCATTAATTTGAACCAGTCCAAAGTACCCCTGGGTAAGATATACATTCAACCGTGTTTAAACCGACCCTTAAATTGTGACACGAGATACATAATAAACAGACCTTTTTTCACTTCATAGGCGTGACTCTACAGACACTTTTTTCTAATAGAGGTAGGCATATTCTCATTTAATTAGATCTATTTACAATTAGCTACCATGGGCCCACATTTTAAAACACACACTTCCATTTTTTCCTTTTAGAATTGCCCCTGAGGAAGTCACCGTTGGGTACCGAAATGCATCGGGCGTGTCAAAATGTTAATGCTGATTGAAACATAATATGATATGAGTAAATCATTATAATGTACAAAAGTATAAGTGATTTATAATTTCAAAGCGATTGTGATGAATTTATGATTTGTGTCATATAATATGAATTTTGTTGAAATCAAAGAAAATTAAAAAGTATGAATAATGATGGCATCATGAATTAATTTAAAATCACAAACAGATTAGGTGTAGGAAAACACAGAGTGAACAGTGCATGATTGGACTAACCAACTGGCTAGTCTTACCTATAATTCAACGTAGGAGTGACAGCCCTCTACAATCATTGCACCAATTTACAAGGAGGTTTAAAATAGAACAAACCAGGAGTGCTCCTCACGAACCCTCAATCACTTTTCGACTTCTTACTGCAACCACACCAGCCTGAGGTTCGGGCTCACTCAGCACCACCACAGCACCACTCAGCACCACCACAGCACCACTCAGCACCACCACAGCACCACTCAGCACCACCACAGCACCACTCAGCACCACCACAGCACCACTCAGCGCCACCACAGCATCACTCAGCGCCACCACAGCATCACTCAGCGCCACCCCAGCATCACTCAGCGCCACCCCAGCATCACTCAGTACCACCACAGAACCACTCAGCATCACCACATCATCACTCAGCACCACCACATTATCACTCAGCAACACCACAGCACCACTCAGCACCACCACCAAAATAGAACAAACCAGGAGTGCTCCTCACGAACCCTCAATCACTTTTCGACTTCTTACTGCAACCACACCAGCCTGAGGTTCGGGCTCACTCAGCACCACCACAGCACCACTCAGCACCACCACAGCATCACTCAGCATCACCACATCATCACTCAACGCTAACCCAGCATCACTTAGCACCACCAAATTATCACTCAGTACCACCACATTATCACTCAGCACCACCACAGCACCACTCAGCACCAACACAGCATCACTCAGCACCACCACAGCACCACTCAGCACCACCACAGCACCACTCAGCACCACCACAGCACCACTCAGCACCGCCACATTATCACTCAGCACCACCACATTATCACTCAGCACCACCACAGCACCACTCAGCACCACCACAGCATCACTCAGCACCACCACAGCATCACTCAGCACCACCACAGCAACACTCAGCACCACCACAGCATCACTCAGCACCACCACAGCATCACTCAGCACCACCACAGCACCACTCAGCACCACCACAGCACCACTCAGCACCACCACATTATCACTCAGCACCACCACATTATCACTCAGCACCACCAGAGCACCACTCAGCACCACCACAGCATCACTCAGCACCACCACAGCATCACTCAGCACCACCACAGCACCACTCAGCATCACCACATCATCACTCAGCGTCACCACATCATCACTCAGCGCTACCCCAGCATCACTCAGCACCACCACATTATCACTCTGCACCACCACATTATCACTCAGCACCACCACAGCACCACTCAGCACCACCACAGCATCACTCAGCATCACTCTGCACCACCCCACCACAGCATCACTCAGCACCACAACAGCATCACTCAGCACCACTCAGCACCATCACAGCACCACTCAGCACCACCACAGCATCACTCTGGAACACCACAGCATCACTCAGGGCCTCCACAGCATCACTCAGGGCCTCCACAGCATCACTCAGGGCCTCCACAGCAGCATTCAGAGCCTCCACAGCAGCACTCAGAGCCTCCACAGCATCACTCACGGCCTCCACAGCATCACTTCAAATATGTTCTCTCAATGTTTCAAGCTTTATTACAAATGTCAGAAAAAAATGTTAAGCCAGCTGTCAGGTAATCTCGAGGCTGATCTCGATCTCCTGCAATCATGGTTTATGGAGAGACTGGACAAATTAGCCCCTGTGTCGACTGCCCGTAAAACTATCTGTAGGACTTCTGCCCCTTGGTTCACTCCCGCTCTGACTGAAAAGCGGCGACAGTGCAAGAAAGCCGAAAGGATCTGGCGTCGTCACTATGATTCCATTGCTAAGTTGGCTTACAGGGAATGCATTAAATCATACCATAATGACATTCTGCTGGAAAAGAAATCCTATTTTGCCAAAAGAATCGAGGCTGCCTCTAACATCAGTAAAGAACAATTTTTGATAGTTAAGGAATTCACCTCTCCTACAATGAGTACGCCTACTTGTCGTCACTCCGAATCTTGGGTCACCCAATTAGCAGACTTTTTTGCAAATAAAATTAGGTCCATTCAGGACTCCTTTCCTCCCCCTGGTACTGAAGTAGCTTTTTGCACTCCTGCCTTCCCTTCTCTGTCCCTGACTGCTGTGGGTCCCACCCTTTCAGAGTTCCCTTCTCTCTCTCATTCAGCCTCGCTGGACTTTCTTACCAAGCTAAAGTCAGGTTCCCCATTGGATCCCTATCCGGCCACATTTTTCGCCAAAACAGCACAAGCGATCAATCCCCTAATTAATCCCGTTCTCAATCTATCCCTTGGCACGGGAGTGGTCCTTCCAGCTTGGAAGCAGGCTCTTATCTTGCCGCTTCTGAAAAAGCCAAATTTGGATCCTTTGGTTTACGCCAATTATAGGCCTATTTCCCTTCTTCCTGCAAAGGTCGTGGAGAGGCATGTCCATAATTGCCTTTCCAATTTCCTGGAGACCAATAACATCCTGCACTGCACTCAGTCTGACTTCCGTACTAACATGAGCACGGAGACAGCGCTGCTAGAAGTAACGGAGGCAATTAAGGAGGTCTTGGATTCAGGGGGTAAGGCAATGTTGGTGATGCTTGATCTCTCGGCGGCCTTCAAAACCGTCCCCCACAGCGGTCTCCTTTCCAGACTCTGGGAGATTGGTCTGCGGGGGACGGTGTTCAGTTGGTTTGCGTCCTTCCTAGCGGACCGCAGTCAAACGGTCTGGGCCCCCCCGTTCTCTGCCGTGGTGCCGCCTTTGGAGGAAGGAGTTCCGCAGGGCTCTATTTTGAGCCCTACTCTCTTTAACATATTTATGACCCCCTTGGCGGCACTGGCGGAGTCTTATGGTGCCCGTATCGTTTCGTACGCTGACGACACTCAGCTCCTCTTCTCCTGCGAGAAGGGCTCAGATTTCAATGGGGAGAGTATCAGAGGTTGCCTCGAGGCTGTTTTCGAATGGTTCCAGCTCAATAGCCTCAAGTGCAACTCGGACAAATGCAAGGTGCTCTTTTTCGGCTGTCCCTCCGACCCTCGGTGGCAGTCTTGGTGGCCCGAGGCCATGTTTCCTCCCTCCGCCGCTTCTAATATGGCCAAAAATCTGGGAGTGAAGATCGACAATGGCCTTACCTTGAAGCCCCAGATTCTCGGCCTAGTTGGGAAATGCTTCGGCCTGCTTAAAATGCTAAGGAAATTCCTTCCCTTGCTTTCTTTGGCCCATAGAAAGATCACTGTGCAGGCACTGATAGGATCTCGCTTGGACTATGCCAACGTACTCTATCTCGGACTTCCGGAGTATCTTCTTTCACGTTTGCAGATAGTCCAAAACTCGGCTGCGCGTGCCATTTTTTGCCTCCACTGGAGAGCCAGCGCAAAAGACCTTTTGAAAACCTTGCACTTGCTTCCAATTCGGAAACAAATTGTTTTTAAGATGCTCACTCTGGCCTTCAAGGTTCTCCATGGCACTGGTGCCAAATACATCAGGAAACGGTTGTTTTTTTACCAACCATCTAGATCGCTTAGGTCAGCTTCGCTGGCCCTGGCTTCTGTTCCGGATATAAGACATGCCCGCATAGGAGGCTGTTCTTTTAGACGCTTGGTGCCTCCGCTGTGGAACGCCTTGCCGGTTTCTCTGAGAAAGACTGTTAACCTGCTTGCCTTTAGAAAAGATCTTAAGTCCTGGCTTTTTGTTCAGTAGTGTCTGGCATTTTTTCTCCTGCCCCTGTTCCACATCGGGTTCAAAGTGCCGGGACACTCCTCGGAGTAGCTGAGCGCTATATAAAACTCATTTAACATTAACATAACATTAACATTAACATTAATATTTCACTTCTGTTCTTGCATTTTCGTCACAATAAAATACACTGAACATAATCTTCACAAAAGTTATTTACAAAAGTTTAAGCTATTGCCATTATAAATTGCAATGACTTTTATTTAAGTATTAATTATTTTAAAAAAATTAAAAGCCATTGTTATTTGTAATATCAATACATCTAAGTCACGTAATTACAAAACATGTTGCATTACAAATGCTATAGGTGTCACTTTTGCGAAAGTTATAACTATTGGCATTGTAAATGACAAAGCTATTAATTTAGCTATTTTCAAAACCAGCACATAAATAAAAAAAATTGTCATTTACAAGACCAATAGCTAAAACTTTCCTAATGCGAGACCTATTGCATTGCAAATGCTTGTTTAAACTTGAAGAACAAATTTTATTTAAAAACATAGCAGCACTTAATGAAAAGTTAAAAACAAGGGTTGTAAACCAATGCTTTGGTTTAAAAAAAACACAAATATGTCAACCACAGTGTCTTGTGCCTCCCGAGTCAGTTGGGTGGACACTCACTGATGAATCGGGTACCAATGGGTGCTGCTTGGAGACACCTGAATGGTACATTCTGTTATCGGCTTTTAATAGTTAATCAAATCAAGTATCACCTCCCATAGCAGCATTGTGAGCGCTTCAGTGTTCCATAAAAGTCTGGTGTAACTAGATCCACCAAAAAGGACACCCTTTCCCCCTCCGTAAGCAACAGAATAATTCCCACAGGACACCGTATCCACCTGCAAACTACACTGTGCGGATGAAACAGCATTGTACAGGATTTCATTACAAGAACGGAGGCTACAATATGCAATGACTTTTAATTGAAGATCCAAGCCAGTCGCATCACAATAAAAAGGTTCCAAAAAGAACACTGAGATACATTAAGACATTACACATAGCAACCATCAGCCTCTTTTAAATGCAGCTCCAAGCAGATAAGTAGCTCTTATTTTTCTCCCTTATCTTAACACTATTGTCATTTATTATTGTTATGGATCTTATTTTCTGGGGAGGTTTAATTTGAGATTGAGTTATTTCTCACTATTTATGCTGTTGAATTCTCTTTTATCTACCCTTATGTAGTTTTACCTACACTTCCTACCCCCCCACCCCCCCCCACCTCCCCGGATCTGCAATTTACGGAGATCCTACCTTCCCCTTTCACTGGTTAGGCTTTAACCTTGACGCCTTTACCCCCCTTTACGAGTCACTCCCCCCTCGTGAGCGCACATTTGTATTCCCTCGCACGAGATCGGCACGAGAGTTACTTTGCCGAATTGAAGGCACATAACTCAGATTATTCATGATTTTGCCCGAATTGAAGGCACATAACTCCGATTATTTATGATTTTGCCCCCGCAGTGAACCATGCGCCTGCTCTCTCACACGCGCTACCTTGGGAGGCACAGAGACAATTCCCGCTTCGTGAACGGAAGCGAATTAATAAACACCGTACCTTTCTCGCGTCGAGCTGCCAGACAACCCTTGCTTCGTGACTGAAGCAAACTGACTAAACGTCATACCTTTTTCTACGCCGAGCTTCCCTCTCTGCCTGAATCCCGATGAGGGTAACAAGCATATGTTTATTAGAGGAAAGTTCCCTGGCCAGCCTCATGCTTCGTGAGTGTCTCGCCTAGGGACTTTCCTCACACCCCATGACAGTTGAGATTCAGCTGTTCATAGACGCCGGAGCCTCGCTATTTTTCGCTCGCAGAGCTAGTGTCAGGCCTGAAAAGATTTTTTTTTAAAAAAAGGAGTTTAAAGGCATTTGATTTATATGCCTATATACCTATATGCTTAACTTCTCTCTAAAGATTCCCTTTCTTTAGATCACCCCTTTGCTTCACCCCATTTCATAAAAAATATATATATATATATTTATAGAACTAATGGTGAATAGTCTCATACATAGAAAAAACAAAAATGAAGGAGTACCACCAGTGGGAATTCACAAGTCACTGTGTTGGTGGATGGTTTTCACAAAATAGAGGAAAACTCTTTTTCTTAAAAACCCCTCACTCATCACCTAGTGATGACATGCTTCATCATCGGGGTCCACCCTAATGACCTAGCGTCATCAGGGTGTGCTTCAACACCTGATTACAGTGGAGCAGGTTTGTGAGTGGTGGTGTGTGAAAAATGAAAAAAATCAGTGAGTTAAAAATTGTCCTGGTTTGAACTTGTAAAATAAAGATTTTTTATTGGCAAGCAACTGGACAATATTAAAATAGTGGCGAGATAAAAATAGGGCAACAATGAACCCGTGTATCTCTATAATTAATAGGGTCTAAGTGTTAGGTCTACATGTTTCAACCTTATTGGTTAAGGTTAACCAGGTTTTCGTCAGGACCATACAACCACGTGGTGGACGGTCTGCGTCCCCTAAAAGACGCACCCAATCCTACCACATGGGACCACTGGATGGCGAAAATGCGCCCGTGGTGTAAGCTCGCTCCACACTGGGTGAGCTAAAAAATCAAAAAACCTGTAAAAGAAAATACCGACATTTGTCAAAGTATTGAACATATTTACAAGCCTGTAACGTAGTGCAGTGCTTCAACGTTGTGTCAGCATGCTGTCACACCCAGTTACATGGTGAATTCAGTGGTAGCATCCAGCGTCTAGCGTTACCAGTGTTGGGCTCTACTCCAGCATACTTCTAGAGGAGGGAAGTGCAGGTGCGATATGTGGGACAGTGTAGATTACCCACAACTTTCACACAGAGGGAATATCGTAATTTTCTCTATTCACAACTCACACGTGGTTCATAAAATGGTCACCGCGTGTTACATCCTCGCATACCGACTAGTTTGGTGCGAGACTATATCCAATTCGATCGTGCATGCATTGTCAAAGAGAAACTGTACAACACAAAGTGAGACACACACAACAAAGACACACGACAGACAGAAAGTATATATAACCAAGGCTCACTCTCAATGGAGTGTTCAGGGACTTCATGGGACGGGGGAGGTTACCCTCTTTAAAACGTATTCTGAAAGAGAGTGATATTTTTTAAGAGGTAGATAAATGCGGGTAAGGAATATCTTCCAACTCGTGTCCTGGGCGCGTTCGTTTTTGGCGCTTGTTGAAAAAAGACACGCCCGCAGTGAAACGGGTACTTTTACTTACAGTTAGTTGCCGAGGTATTCAGTTTGTAACCTACTGCCTGCACCGCCCCGCTAGTACTGGGCTGGGTGAAGGCGCGAGTGAAATAGAGTGTCGGCGCTTCCGTGATGGGCGTGGTTGAGCCGCAATCACGTGGGCGGAAGGCCGACAGGGATGCAAGGACGGTGGCCGCATAGCCTCAAATGGTAGCAGTGAATGTCAGAGATCGAATCTCGTGTAGGGTAGTAGGGTAAAGCCCAGGCTAGGAGGTACAATATTTCAAATTACAAAATTGTAAAATACTTAAGAGGTCATGAGGAGTATTTCAGATAATGTATACAAAGACCTGAAAGGCTGATGGAATATTGGTGATCGCATCCTATTTAGCCATTTCAAAGGGGGGTTCTGAGATAGAACTGGGGTGTATATTACCAGAGGACCCCGACAGGAGACCAATGTTATGATTTAGGCGTGGTCATACTAACCAGAACGGACCATGACTTGATAAATTACAAAAGTGCTACAGTCATGTTTATGGACAACTCATTAGATGGTTAGGAGTAGGCTGAATATTACTCAAAGGGTAGGCTTACAGTATTGAGGCCCAAGGGACATTATCATTCAGGCCCGTGATATGAGTGGAAAGTCGGTACACCCAACGTTGTTCCTTCTCATGTAGGGTCTTGTGAGAGTTGGGTCCATTTGGAATCTGCTCAATGACAGTCCATCTCATGTCATTAGGAGTGTGATTAGCATCAAGGAAATGGTCAGTCAACTTGGTGGCATTTTTTCTGCAGCGTATTGTGCTACGATGTTCGCAGATACGTTGTTTGACCTTTCTGGTCGTCATACCAACGTAGTTCTTTCCGCAGATGCATGTGATCATGTACACAACGTTGGTGCTATTACAATTTGTGTGTTTACGTTGTTCCCACACTCTGCCTTCTTCAAGATTCAGTGTTTTAGTGTTCTCTGTCAGATGACATGAGATGGACTGTCATTGAGCAGATTCCAAATGGACCCAACTCTCACAAGACCCTACATGAGAAGGAACAACGTTGGGTGTACCGACTTTCCACTCATATCACGGGCCTGAATGATAATGTCCCTTGGGCCTCAATACTGTAAGCCTACCCTTTGAGTAATATTCAGCCTACTCCTAACCATCTAATGAGTTGTCCATAAACATGACTGTAGCACTTTTGTAATTTATCAAGTCATGGTCCGTTCTGGTTAGTATGACCACGCCTAAATCATAACATTGGTCTCCTGTCGGGGTCCTCTGGTAATATACACCCCAGTTCTATCTCAGAACCCCCCTTTGAAATGGCTAAATAGGATGCGATCACCAATATTCCATCAGCCTTTCAGGTCTTTGTATACATTATCTGAAATACTCCTCATGACCTCTTAAGTATTTTACAATTTTGTAATTTGAAATATTGTACCTCCTAGCCTGGTCTTTACCCTACTACCCTACACGAGATTCGATCTCTGACATTCACTGCTACCATTTGAGGCTATGCGGCCACCGTCCTTGCATCCCTGTCGGCCTTCCGCCCACGTGATTGCGGCTCAACCACGCCCATCACGGAAGCGCCGACACTCTATTTCACTCGCGCCTTCACCCAGCCCAGTACTAGCGGGGCGGTGCAGGCAGTAGGTTACAAACTGAATACCTCGGCAACTAACTGTAAGTAAAAGTACCCGTTTCACTGCGGGCGTGTCTTTTTTCAACAAGCGCCAAAAACGAACGCGCCCAGGACACGAGTTGGAAGATATTCCTTACCCGCATTTATCTACCTCTTAAAAAATATCACTCTCTTTCAGAATACGTTTTAAAGAGGGTAACCTCCCCCGTCCCATGAAGTCCCTGAACACTCCATTGAGAGTGAGCCTTGGTTATATATACTTTCTGTCTGTCGTGTGTCTTTGTTGTGTGTGTCTCACTTTGTGTTGTACAGTTTCTCTTTGACAATGCATGCACGATCGAATTGGATATAGTCTCGCACCAAACTAGTCGGTATGCGAGGATGTAACACGCGGTGACCATTTTATGAACCACGTGTGAGTTGTGAATAGAGAAAATTACGATATTCCCTCTGTGTGAAAGTTGTGGGTAATCTACACTGTCCCACATATCGCACCTGCACTTCCCTCCTCTAGAAGTATGCTGGAGTAGAGCCCAACACTGGTAACGCTAGACGCTGGATGCTACCACTGAATTCACCATGTAACTGGGTGTGACAGCATGCTGACACAACGTTGAAGCACTGCACTACGTTACAGGCTTGTAAATATGTTCAATACTTTGACAAATGTCGGTATTTTCTTTTACAGGTTTTTTGATTTTTTAGCTCACCCAGTGTGGAGCGAGCTTACACCACGGGCGCATTTTCGCCATCCAGTGGTCCCATGTGGTAGGATTGGGTGCGTCTTTTAGGGGACGCAGACCGTCCACCACGTGGTTGTATGGTCCTGACGAAAACCTGGTTAACCTTAACCAATAAGGTTGAAACATGTAGACCTAACACTTAGACCCTATTAATTATAGAGATACACGGGTTCATTGTTGCCCTATTTTTATCTCGCCACTATTTTAATATTGTCCAGTTGCTTGCCAATAAAAAATCTTTATTTTACAAGTTCAAACCAGGACAATTTTTAACTCACTGATTTTTTTCATTTTTCACACACCACCACTCACAAACCTGCTCCACTGTAATCAGGTGTTGAAGCACACCCTGATGACGCTAGGTCATTAGGGTGGACCCCGATGATGAAGCATGTCATCACTAGGTGATGAGTGAGGGGTTTTTAAGAAAAAGAGTTTTCCTCTATTTTGTGAAAACCATCCACCAACACAGTGACTTGTGAATTCCCACTGGTGGTACTCCTTCATTTTTGTTTTTTCTATTATTGTATCCAGGGGTACAGGAGTACTCCCCGTTCACTCTGGTGAACATAACCCTTGCTCTCTCCATTGTTTTTGTATAGTCTCATACATATAAAAAAAAAGGAGAAAGGCAATATGGTAAACCTTTCTGATTCAGATTCAGAAGGAAACGGTGCTACGATCCCTAACTTTAATAGGGAGGATTTCCGGACTATGATCCAGAAAGAAATGAAATCCTGCCTTAGGGAGACCTTTGCCCAATTTACTCCCTACACGAGACCAATACCTCCACAAGAGGATACCTCTGATGTTTTTAATGGTGAGAAAGTTGGTGCTAAACGTACTAGAAAGAGTAACAACACTACTACCGGGACCCATGTGAGCACGGGAGGTCCTAGCACCTCTGATATTGTTGGTAGTCTTGGCAGCACAAAATTTTCGGATGGTTCTCGCACCTCAAATAATAGAGATGTCTTTTATGACACACATCATTCGGGCGCCTCCTACGGCCCAAATACCTTGGATGCCCTTAGCGGCTCATTATCACTAACTGCTCAAGACTTCCAGGAGGGCTCGGATAATGATGATGAGTTAGATCCAGACGAATACGTTCTGGATTTAGATGATGGGGATGTTGGAATTTTTGACGAGGAGGATGAAGCCCCCTCTACATCCAAGGATAGTATTTTAAATCCCTTGGAAGAGGACATGTTTTCCCCCCTAAATCTAAAGCATCCACGTTCCACACAATGGTCCCCTCAGGAGCATGTATAAAAATGTATCAAAAAATAGATTCGATTCCCCCTTGAAAGAGGAACAAGGAATATTTTAAGGGCTGAGTGTTCAAGACCCTCAATCGATGAGAAGGCATGTTATGCTCCTAATTTGGATCCTGAATTAATCAAATACCTATTTAGACTTGGTCTTGACCCTAGAAAAGGTCTTGAAAAAGCGTTTAAAGGGTGCCAAGATCGCCTATTAGACGTGCTTGGTCCATTGAGCAGAATTCTTGACTCCGCTGAGGAATGTTACCTTAAAGGTACCCAGCTTGATACTGATCTAATAAGAGGTTGGAGTCAGAGAGCCCTCATTCTCCTAGGTAATGCCAATACTAGTATCAACGCTGAAAGGCGTAGGCTCATCCTTTTTAAACTAGACCCTAAACTCACAGATATGGCTGAGAAGGAACATTCATTGAATCCAAAAGGCCTACTTTTTGGTGAAGAGCTTATAAGATCTTTAGGAAAGTACGTCTCAACTTTCACTGCTCTTGATAAGGCCCAAAAGAATATGAAGAGAGTATTCAGCAATAATGTTTTTGGAAGGGCCGGAAGAAGGGGCCTCCCTTCCGGCCGATATAACCAAAGGCCCTACCAGAGATCACGCTCCTTTGGAAGAGGCTCATACCAGAACAATTACTTCAACACCTCCAACCGCGGAAGAGGAAATTGAGCAAGAGGTGGAAGATCTCGATCATCTTTCTCATCAAACCCTCCAAGTAAGTTCCCTTCATTTACTTTCTCCTTCTTCCCCTCCAAAAGTAGGAGGCAGGCTGAAACTTTTTTCAAAAAAATGGGAGGAAATAACTCAAGATCAGTGGGTTCTGTCCACAGTAACAGGCTTTATGATAGATTTCGTTCAAACTCCGTTTCAAACCTCATTCCCGAGGGATATTCCCATCTCAATGGAGAAGGAGAAAATAGTAGAGGAAGAGATATCTTCTATGCTCCAAAAAGGAGCGATATTAGAAGTTCCCATGGATTCCCTAACCTTTGTAAGCTCTTTGTTTCTTGTCGAGAAAAAAGGAAAAGGTTGGAGACCGGTTATAAATTTGAAGGGCCTGAACAAATTTCTCGTTTACAGGCATTTCAAAATGGAAAGAATACATCTTCTGAGAGACCTTCTTCAAAAAGAAGACTGGTTAGTCAAACTAGATTTGAAGGACGCCTACTTCACTATTCCGATGGCGGAAATACATCAACCTTACCTACAATTTCTTTGGAAAAATCATCTTTATCAGTTCAGGGCTCTCCCTTCGGGCTTTCGTCCGCCCCTTGGTGTTTTACCAAGGGGCTAAGAGAACGGGGTGTTCGTCTTATTACTTACCTCGACGACATCTTAATAATGTCCCAGGACCTACCTCAGATTCACATCGACCTAGTAACGGTTATGAATCTGCTGGAAAGTCTAGGTTTCATTGTCAACAAAGAGAAGTCTATTCTAACCCCCTCCAAATCTCTGGAGTTCCTGGGTTTCACTCTAGACACTTCCAAGTGCCTTCTTCTTTTACCTCCTTCAAAAATCTCAAAGATCAAGAAAGAGATTCGTCATGTCTTAAGACAGGAAGACATCCCTTTAAGGGAACTGGCAAGACTTCTAGGTCTCTTATCTTCTTCCATCCAGGCGATCTTCCCAGGTCCTCTGAATTACCGGGCCTTACAAAGGATAAAAGGAAGGGCCTTGAGATCCGGTCTTTGGTACGAAGACCGAATCACCCTAGATTTGGAGGCCAAAACAGAATTGAACTGGTGGTTAAAAAACCTGGAAGCTTGGAATGGGAAAGCAATTTTCGGCTCAGAACCGGATTTTGTGCTGGAATCAGACGCTTCCCTTAATGGTTGGGGTGCTTGTTTCCTAGACCAGAATACGGGTGGTGTCTGGTCTCAGGAGGAGCCATCTCACCACATCAATTTCCTAGAACTTACTGCTGGCCTATACGCCCTTATGAGTTTCAAGCACTCAATTCAAGGAAGATCGGTTGTTCTGAAAATGGACAATGTTTCGGCAGTGGCCTACATCAATCGTTTGGGAGGCACGAAGTCTGCCGACCTTTGGAACCTAGCAAGGAAACTCTGGATGTTCTGTTTAGAACACAAAATTGCCCTCAGAGCGGAATACTACCCAGGGAAGTTGAACATTTCTGCCGAATGGAATTCTAGATTCCTTTCGGACTACAGCGATTGGAAACTGAATGTCGCTGTCTTCTACTCACTAAATTCTTATTGGGGTCCATTAGAGATAGACCTATTCGCGAGCCGTCTCACCTTTCAACTAGAGCGTTACTTCAGCTGGACGCCGGATCCCGGCACACAGGAAGTGAACGCATTTCTCCAAACCTGGTCAGGGATCAATGCTTATGCCTTTCCCCCATTCGCAATGATACAGAGAGTCCTGCAGAAGGTGAGGCAGGATCGATGCTCTCTAGTCTTAATAACTCCCTTCTGGCCATCACAGCGTGGTTTCCCACTGTTCTGGAACTGACCTTCGAAATTCCATTTCTGATTCCCTCCCTGAAAGATCTACTTACAGACGTAAACGGAGATCCTCACCTAATGACCCTATCAGGGAGTTTGAACCTTCTTGCCTGGAGCCTGTCAGGCGATCTAACGAAGTCTCAGGACTTTCGTCATCAGCTTCTACTCTCCTCAGAGAGTCATGGGCACCGGGAACTCACTACAGATACAACAATATCTGGAAATGCTGGCTTCGTTGGTGCATGGAGAGGGATTTGGATCCCACTCAAGCACCTATCGTTGATATAGTGAATTTCCTCGCTGAACTCTTCGACAAGGGATTGAGTTATAGATCAATCAACTGTTATAGATCAGCGATCTCTGCTGGTCATGTCCTCTTTAACGGTAAATCAATCGGTAAGAATGTGATTGTTTGTAGGGTAATGAAGAGCATCCGTTTGAAGAGGCCCCCAAGGCCGAAATGTAATACTCTCGGGTGTGAATTTGATTCTAGATCTCTTCACTTCCTGGCCAGATAATTCATTTTTGAGCAGAAAGTTTCTTTCATTTAAACTCGCAACTCTTCTTTGCCTTTTCTCCTGTCGTAGAGTTTCTGATGTTAAAGCTCTGGAGATTTCTAATAGATCTTATAATTTATTTGGAGTTGAATTTGAAGTCTATAGAAGAACCAAGACCATGTCTGATTCAATCTTCTATCCTCATTTCGATCCTTCCCCGAAACTTTGTGTGGTTGATTGTATGAAAGCGTATGATATGACAATGTCTAATCTTCGACCGCTTAATGAGAACCAACTTCTCATTTCCTTTGTTAAGCCTCATAAGGCTATTTCCTCCACTTCTATTGCCAGATGGGTTAAGTCTGCTATGTCTCTAGCTGGAATTGATATTTCCCAATTTCAAGCTCATTCTCTTAGAGGTGCCATGGCAAGTAAATCTCTTTGGTCCGGAGGTAAGTTGGATTATATCCTTAAAGCTGCGGACTGGTCTAATGCAAGTACCTTCGCAAGACATTATTTTAAACCAATTTAACATATGTCTAATGTAGTTTTACAGGGCTACCAACATGCATAATGTAGCCTCCGTTCTTGTAATGAAATTGCGATTCTCCTATTAACATGCCTAGAGAATCTAGATTTCATTAAAGACACGGAGGCTCACATTATCCCTCCCAACCCATCCCTGTTTGGTATTGGGTTTAATTTAACATGATGGTATTCATAATCTTAATGTTATGTATTTTGAATTGTTTAGAATTTATTGTTCAATTGTTCACCTGTTGAATCTGCTTACATTACTTTTTAGGATACAATTTTCATTGTCCTCTTTCTTTCAGATAACCCTTCTACTTAATCTACTTTTGACGTTTCATCATCAGGAGGTCGTTCAATTATCTTCTTCTTCTTCAATTTCACTTCTGTTTACTTGGAATCTCCTGGAATCTACTGGATCTACTTTCGCCAGATTTAAAAGAGGCTGATGGTTGCTATGTGTAATGTCTTACTGTATCTCAGTGTTCTTTTTGGAACCTTTTTATTGTGATGCGACTGGCTTGGATATGCAATTAAAAGTCATTGCATAATGTGAGCCTCCGTGTCTTTAATGAAATCTAGATTCTCTAGGCATGTTAATAGGAGAATCGCAATTCTCACCCCCATTAAACAGTAAGATTCAGAAAGTGAAGTAATCCCCAACAAACATCCTGTACAAACCAGGACACTTTTGCAGCCACTGGAACAGTTCTGCTACAAGCAATGTTTGTGGTGCGCAGTCACATGATTCCAGAGGGCCTGGGTACGACAGACTACATACATGTGCGTGTGCTACAAGCAATGTTTGTGGTGCACAGTCACATGATTCCAGGGGGCCTGGGTACGACAGAGTACATACATGTGCGTGTGCTACAAGCAATGTTTGTGGTGCACAGTCACATGATTCCAGCGGGCCTGGGTACGACAGACTACATACATGTGCGTGTGCCACAAGCAATGTTTGTGGTGCACAGTCACATAATTCCAGAGGGCCTGGGTACGACAGACTACATACATGTGCGTGTGCTACAAGCACATTTTGTGGTGCACAGTCACATGATTCCAGCGGACCTGGGTACGACAGACTACATACATGTGCGTGTGCCACAAGCAATGTTTGTGGTGCACAGTCACATGATTCCAGCGGACCTGGGTATGACAGACTACATACATGTGCGTGTGCTACAAGCAATGTTTGTGGTGCACAGTCACATGATTCCAGCGGACCTGGGTACGACAGACTACATACATGTGCGTGTGCTACAAGCAATGTTTGTGGTGCACAGTCACATGGTTCCAGCGGACCTGGGTACGACAGACGACATACATGTGCATGTGCTACAAGCAATGTTTGTGGTGCACAGTCACATGATTCCAGCGGACCTGGGTACGACAGACTACATACATGTGCGTGTGCTACAAGCAATGTTTGTGGTGCACAGTCACATGGTTCCAGCGGACCTGGGTACGACAGACGACATACATGTGCGTGTGCCACAAGCAATGTTTGTGGTGCACAGTCACATAATTCCAGAGGGCCTGGGTACGACAGACTACATACATGTGCGTGTGCTACAAGCACATTTTGTGGTGCACAGTCACATGATTCCAGCGGCCCTGGGTACGACAGACTACATACATGTGCGTGTGCCACAAGCAATGTTTGTGGTGCACAGTCACATGATTCCAGCGGACCTGGGTACGACAGACTACATACATGTGCGTGTGCTACAAGCAATGTTTGTGGTGCACAGTCACATGATTCCAGCGGACCTGGGTACGACAGACTACATACATGTGCGTGTGCTACAAGCAATGTTTGTGGTGCACAGTCACATGGTTCCAGCGGACCTGGGTACGACAGACGACATACATGTGCGTGTGCTACAAGCAATGTTTGTGGTGCACAGCCACATGATTCCAGCGGGCCTGAGTATGACAGACTACATACATGTGCGTGTGCTACAAGCAATGTTTGTGGTGCACAGTCACAGGATTCCAGCGGACCTGGGTACGACAGACTACATACATGTGCGTGTGCCACAAGCAATGTTTGTGGTGCACAGTCACATGATTCCAGCGGGCCTGGGTACGACAGACTACATACATGTGCGTGTGCTACAAGCAATGTTTGTGGTGCACAGTCACATGATTCCAGCAGGCCTGGGTACGACAGACTACATACATGTGCGTGTGCCACAAGCAATGTTTGTGGTGCACAGTCACATAATTCCAGAGGGCCTGGGTACGACAGACTACATACATGTGCGTGTGCTACAAGCACATTTTGTGGTGCACAGTCACATGATTCCAGCGGACCTGGGTACGACAGACTACATACATGTGCGTGTGCCACAAGCAATGTTTGTGGTGCACAGTCACATGATTCCAGCGGACCTGGGTACGACAGACTACATACATGTGCGTGTGCTACAAGCAATGTTTGTGGTGCACAGTCACATGATTCCAGCGGACCTGGGTACGACAGACTACATACATGTGCGTGTGCTACAAGCAATGTTTGTGGTGCACAGTCACATGGTTCCAGCGGACCTGGGTACGACAGACGACATACATGTGCGTGTGCTACAAGCAATGTTTGTGGTGCACAGTCACATGATTCCAGCGGGCCTGAGTATGACAGACTACATACATGTGCGTGTGCTACAAGCAATGTTTGTGGTGCACAGTCACAGGATTCCAGCGGACCTGGGTACGACGGACTACATACATGTGCGTGTGCTACAAGCAATGTGTGTGTGGTGCACAGTCACATGATTCCAGCGGACCTGGGTACGACAGACTACATACACGTGCGTGTGCCACAAGCAATGTTTGTGGTGCACAGTCACATGATTCCAGCGGGCCTGGGTACGACAGACTACATACATGTGCGTGTGCTACAAGCAATGTTTGTGGTGCACAGTCACATGATTCCAGTGGGCCTGAGTATGACAGACTACATACATGTGCGTGTGCCACAAGCAATGTTTGTGGTGCACAGTCACATGATTCCAACGGACCTGAGTACGACAGACTACATACATGTGGTGTGCTACAAGCAATGTTTGTGGTGCACAGTCACATGATTCCAGCGGTCCTGGGTACGACAGACTACATACATGTGTGTGTGCTACAAGCAATGTTTGTGGTGCACAGTCATATGATTCCAGCGGGCTTGAGTATGACAGACTACATACATGTGCGTGTGCTACAAGCAATGTTTGTGGTACACAGTCACATGATTCCAGCAGGCATGGGTACGACAGACTACATACATGTGCGTGTGCCACAAGCAATGTTTGTGGCTGCGCAGTCACATGATTCCAGCGGGCCTGGGTACGACAGACTACATACATGTGCCTGTGCCACAAGCAGTGCTTGTGGCTGCGCAGTCACATGATTCCAGGGGGCCTGGGTACGACAGACCACATACATGTGCATGTGCCACAAGCAATGCTTGTAGCTGCGCAGTCACATGATTCCAGCGGGCCTGGGTACGACAGACTACATACATGTGCATGTGCTACAAGCACTGTTTGTTGTTCACAGTCACATGATTCCAGCAGGCCTGGGTACGACAGACCACATACATGTGCGTGTGCCACAAGCAATGTTTGTGGTGCACAGTCACATGATTCCAGCGGGCCTGGGTACGACAGACTACATACATGTGCGTGTGCCTCAAGCAATGTTTGTGGTGCACAGTCACGTGATTCCAGCAGGCCTGGGTACGACAGACTACATACATGTGCTTGTGCTACAAGCAATGTTTGTGGTGCACAGTCACAGGATTCCAGCGGACCTGGGTACGACAGACTACATACATGTGCGTGTGCCACAAGCAATGTTTGTGGTGCACAGTCACATGATTCCAGCGGGCCTGGGTACGACAGACTACATACATGTGCGTGTGCTACAAGCAATGTTTGTGGTGCACAGTCACATGATTCCAGCGGGCCTGGGTACGACAGACTACATACATGTGCGTGTGCCACAAGCAATGTTTGTGGTGCACAGTCACATAATTCCAGAGGGCCTGGGTACGACAGACTACATACATGTGCGTGTGCTACAAGCACATTTTGTGGTTCACAGTCACATGATTCCAGCGGACCTGGGTACGACAGACTACATACATGTGCGTGTGCCACAAGCAATGTTTGTGGTGCACAGTCACATGATTCCAGCGGACCTGGGTACGACAGACTACATACATGTGCGTGTGCTACAAGCAATGTTTGTGGTGCACAGTCACATGATTCCAGCGGACCTGGGTACGACAGACTACATACATGTGCGTGTGCTACAAGCAATGTTTGTGGTGCACAGTCACATTGTTCCAGCGGACTTGGTTATGACAGACGACATACATGTGCGTGTGCTACAAGCAATGTTTGTGGAGCACAGTCACATGATTCCAGCGGTCCTGAGTATGACAGACTACATACATGTGCGTGTGCTACAAGCAATGTTTGTGGTGCACAGTCACAGGATTCCAGCGGACCTGGGTACGACGGACTACATACATGTGCGTGTGCTACAAGCAATGTGTGTGTGGTGCACAGTCACATGATTCCAGCGGACCTGGGTACGACAGACTACATACACATGCGTGTGCCACAAGCAATGTTTGTGGTGCACAGTCACATGATTTCAGCGGGCCTGGGTACGACAGACTACATACATGTGCGTGTGCTACAAGCTATGTTTGTGGTGCACAGTCACATGATTCCAGTGGGCCTGAGTATGACAGACTACATACATGTGCGTGTGCCACAAGCAATGTTTGTGGTGCACAGTCACATGATTCCAACGGACCTGAGTACGACAGACTACATACATGTGGTGTGCTACAAGCAATGTTTGTGGTGCACAGTCACATGATTCCAGCGGTCCTGGGTACGACAGACTACATACATGTGTGTGTGCTACAAGCAATGTTTGTGGTGCACAGTCATATGATTCCAGCGGGCTTGAGTATGACAGACTACATACATGTGCGTGTGCTACAAGCAATGTTTGTGGTACACAGTCACATGATTCCAGCAGGCATGGGTACGACAGACTACATACATGTGCGTGTGCCACAAGCAATGTTTGTGGCTGCGCAGTCACATGATTCCAGCGGGCCTGGGTACGACAGACTACATACATGTGCCTGTGCCACAAGCAGTGCTTGTGGCTGCGCAGTCACATGATTCCAGGGGGCCTGGGTACGACAGACCACATACATGTGCATGTGCCACAAGCAATGCTTGTAGCTGCGCAGTCACATGATTCCAGCGGGCCTGGGTACGACAGACTACATACATGTGCATGTGCTACAAGCACTGTTTGTGGTTCACAGTCACATGATTCCAGCGGGCCTGGGTACGACAGACCACATACATGTGCGTGTGCCACAAGCAATGTTTGTGGTGCACAGTCACATGATTCCAGCGGGCCTGGGTACGACAAACTACATACATGTGCGTGTGCCTCAAGCAATGTTTGTGGTGCACAGTCACGTGATTCCAGCAGGCCTGGGTACAACAGACTACATACATGTGCGTGTTCCACAAGCAATGTTTGTGGTGCACAGTCACATGATTCCAGCGGGCCTGGGTACGACAGACTACATACATGTGCGTGTGCCTCAAGCAATGTTTGTGGTGCACAGTCACGTGATTCCAGCAGGCCTGGGTACGACAGACTACATACATGTGCGTGTTCCACAAGCAATGTTTGTGGTGCACAGTCACATGATTCCAGTGGGCCTGGGTACAACAGACTACATACATGTGCGTGTGCCACAAGCAATGTTTGTGGCTGCGCAGTCACATGATTCCAGCGTCCTGGGTACGACAGACCACATACATGTGCGTGTGCTACAAGCAATGTTTGTGGCTGCGCAGTCACATGATTCCAGCGTCCTGGGTACGACAGACTACATACATGTGCGTGTGCCACAAGCAATGTTTGTGGCTGCGCAGTCACATGATTCCAGCGTCCTGGGTACGACAGACTACATACATGTGCGTGTGCTACAAGCAATGTTTGTGGTGCACAGTCACATGATTCCAGTGGGCCTGAGTATGACAGACTACATACATGTGCGTGTGCCACAAGCAATGTTTGTGGTGCACAGTCACATGATTCCAACGGACCTGAGTACGACAGACTACATACATGTGGTGTGCTACAAGCAATGTTTGTGGTGCACAGTCACATGATTCCAGCGGTCCTGGGTACGACAGACTACATACATGTGTGTGTGCTACAAGCAATGTTTGTGGTGCACAGTCATATGATTCCAGCGGGCTTGAGTATGACAGACTACATACATGTGCGTGTGCTACAAGCAATGTTTGTGGTACACAGTCACATGATTCCAGCAGGCATGGGTACGACAGACTACATACATGTGCGTGTGCCACAAGCAATGTTTGTGGCTGAGCAGTCACATGATTCCAGCGGGCCTGGGTACGACAGACTACATACATGTGCCTGTGCCACAAGCAGTGCTTGTGGCTGCGCAGTCACATGATTCCAGGGGGCCTGGGTACGACAGACCACATACATGTGCATGTGCCACAAGCAATGCTTGTAGCTGCGCAGTCACATGATTCCAGCGGGCCTGGGTACGACAGACTACATACATGTGCATGTGCTACAAGCACTGTTTGTGGTTCACAGTCACATGATTCCAGCGGGCCTGGGTACGACAGACCACATACATGTGCGTGTGCCACAAGCAATGTTTGTGGTGCACAGTCACATGATTCCAGCGGGCCTGGGTACGACAGACTACATACATGTGCGTGTGCCTCAAGCAATGTTTGTGGTGCACAGTCACGTGATTCCAGCAGGCCTGGGTACGACAGACTACATACATGTGCGTGTTCCACAAGCAATGTTTGTGGTGCACAGTCACATGATTCCAGCGGGCCTGGGTACGACAGACTACATACATGTGCGTGTGCCTCAAGCAATGTTTGTGGTGCACAGTCACGTGATTCCAGCAGGCCTGGGTACGACAGACTACATACATGTGCGTGTGCCACAAGCAATGTTTGTGGTGCACAGTCACATGATTCCTGCGGGCCTGGGTACGACAGACTACATACATGTGCGTGTGCCACAAGCAATGTTTGTGGCTGCGCAGTCACATGATTCCAGCGTCCTGGGTACGACAGACTACATACATGTGCGTGTGCTACAAGCAATGTTTGTGGCTGCGCAGTCACATGATTCCAGCGGGCCTGGGTACGACAGACTACATACATGTGCGTGTGCCACAAGCAATGTTTGTGGTGCAGAGTCACATGATTCCTACGGGCCTGGGTACGACAGACTACATACATGTGCCTGTGCCACAAGCAATGTTTGTGGCTGCGCAGTCACATGATTCCAGCGTCCTGGGTACGACAGACTACATACATGTGCGTGTGCTACAAGCAATGTTTGTGGCTGCGCAGTCACATGATTCCAGCGTCCTGGGTACGACAGACTACATACATGTGCGTGTGCCACAAGCAATGTTTGTGGCTGCACAGTCACATGATTCCAGCGGGCCTGAGTACCACAGACTACATACATGTGCGTGTGCCACAAGCAATGTTTGTGGCTGCGCAGTCACATGATTCCAGCGTCCTGGGTACGACAGACTACATACATGTGCGTGTGCCGCAAGCAATGTTTGTGGTGCACAGTCACATGATTCCAGCGTCCTGGGTACCACAGACTACATACATGTGCGTGTTCCACAAGCAATGTTTGTGGTGATATCAGGGAAAGCATCAGTAAAAGCAGCCACCAGACCATGAAACACCACAGACAGCCCAACCCTGCCCTGGGCCCAGCCCCGCCCCCTGGCACCGCCGGAGCCCAAGGAGCCAGCCCGACCCACAGCAGGAAGCCCCGCCACATCCGGGGGATTATTAACTGTTAAACTGCCGCCAGGAACACGTTCACTTGTCTGGCTTGAACTCGCCTATCACATGGGAAATGTAATGCTTAATTTAAGCCGGTGGTTTCCATTTTCTCAGCACCTGCACTTAATCAACACCGGCGCTTTTCATGAGCACCAGTTCAGATACTCATTCATGGCAGGCAGGGGCAGATGCGTGATTCGCCCAGAATCACACCAGTGTGAGCTGAAGCCGGGACTCGAACCTGCTTCCCCAGCTCCGGGGTCGCTGCTCTGGTCTCTCCCCCTCTTTATGGTTAGTAGTTCGCTCTGTTTTGGGGGGTCCCGGAGAAATGGGCTGGTGCACGCAGCCTTCTGACAAATTAAACACTGCCCTATATAGAGGGACCATGACCCCCAACAGTGTGTGGCAAGTGGGGGCCGGCCCCAAACCTGGAAGAAACGGCCCCCGTCTGGCTTCAGGAGTCTGTCCTCGGGCCCTAACCCCGACCCTGGCCGAGGGCAGGGTAGCGCCTCGAAGGCAGCGCCGTCACAGGCAGCGCTATAGCGCCCCAGGGGCCCCCGAACAGCGGAAGTGCACAGCAGAGGTGTGCCATCAACCCGCGCCCCCGACACTAGTCCCCGTGCCCCCCCCCCCCCCCCCGCCCCCCCAAGGATAAACCCCAATACTTCCTACGCCCATGGCTGCCAGAATAGGTCACCAGCATAATGCTATAGCGCTGACATGACCCGGAGGCGCCGCAGCGCTTTACAAGAGGAAGATTTGGTTCGAGAAGGAAGGGGTGTCAGGTCCGAGGGACGAGAGCCGGAGGCTGGATGTGTCAAGAGGGGAGGGGGCTGGGAGATACAGTATAGCGCCCCCCCCCCCCCCCCCCCGTGTGTGAGGGGCAGAGACTGGTCTGGACTGTGCAACGGGTGGGGGAGGTAGAGATAAGTATAACAGACCCCCCAGGAATGAGTGTGAGAGGGGAGAGACGGGGGGGGGGCAGGACAGAGCCTGGCAGGAGGAGAGCTCCAGGGGGGGGAGGGAGAGGCCCCCCAGACTGCTCAAACAAGCAGCCCACAGCAGGACTCGGACACCGGCCACTCGGGCATTGCCCTATGCCCGCGTTACCAATCCGACGCTGATTGGAGGGTGCTGTGTGGCTGCCCCCTCTGACGCAATTCTGACCACCTCACCAGTGAGGGCGGGGCGAGCACAGTCAGTCATATGCCCTGGAGTTATTTTCATCCCAGAGTGCTGAGAGGTGAGCGCGCCGTGTGATCTGCGGCAGGTGAGCGCGCCGTGTGATCTGCGGCAGGTGAGCGCGCCGTGTGATCTGCGGCAGGTGAGCGCGCCCCTGTGATCTGCTGCAGGTGAGCGCGCCGTGTGATCTGCGGCAGGTGGGCGCGCCGTGTGATCTGCTGCAGGTGAGCGCGCCCTGTGATCTGCGGCAGGTGAGCGCGCCGTGTGATCTGCGGCAGGTGAGCGCGCCGTGTGATCTGCGGCAGGTGAGCGCGCCGTGTGATCTGCGGCAGGTGAGCGCGCCGTGTGATCTGCGGCAGGTGGGCGCGCCGTGTGATCTGCTGCAGGTGAGCGTGCCGTGTGATCTGCGGCAGGTGAGCGCGCCGTGTGATCTGCTGCAGGTGAGCGCGCCTTGTGATCCGCGGCAGGTGAGCGCGCCGTGTGATCTGCTGCAGGTGAGCGCGCCGTGTGATCTGCGGCAGGTGAGCGCGCCGTGTGATCTGCGGCAGGTGAGCGCGCCGTGTGATCTGCGGCAGGTGAGCGCGCCCCTGTGATCTGCTGCAGGTGAGCGCGCCGTGTGATCTGCGGCAGGTGAGCGCGCCGTGTGATCTGCTGCAGTTGAGCGCGCCGTGTGATCTACGGCAGGTGAACGCGTCGCGCGCTCCGTGTGATCTGCGGCAGGTGAGCTGTCAACGTGGTTGGGATGGAGGGGGCTGGAGCCGGGGAAGGTACTGAGTCAGGATGTTTTGGTCCCTCTTTCTGTAATTGTGGCGTAAGGGCCTGAGCTGTGGACTGTTGTGCTGGGAGGCCAGGTTGGAGTCTCGGCGTCTGTCCCACATCCTGTGATTTTGGGCAGATCCCTTACTGGCCCAGGCCAGAGCTGCAAACACTTAAATGTAGCTGTAGGCGCTGTACGAGCACTTTCTATAGCACTTTAAGCTGGGCCAGCGGTGCAGATGAATACAATGCGATCAGCTGCCTGGGCGCCTGTGGCCTCCCATCGTGGACGATGAGGATGTGACTTTGCTGGGACTCGCTGGCTATGGAGCCCTCTCCCTGGACTCTCGGACTTGGACCTGTGTGCTCCCGCCATTTTCTTTTTATGACTCGCTTCTTCCTCTCCCTTCCTCCTCCGCCATGTTAGCGATCTCTGCCCCCCCCCCCCCTCTCTGTCCCAGCGACCTTTCTCTTGCCTCTGACACACTCCTCGCTGTCTTATCTGCCTCCCTCTCTCGTTTGTCTCACTTTCCTCCCCTTCTCTCTCCCTCTCTTTGTACATTTGCAATTTTTTCTGGTTGTATCTTTTATGGAATGCATGTAATCCTTAGCCCTTATGTTTTTAACTGGTTCTTATGTAAAGCGCTCTGACACCTTCGGGTAAAGTTCGCGCTATAGAAAATCGCATTAAATAAATTAAATAAATAAAAATATCTGCATGGTCCATTTCCTGCTAGTTACTGCTAATTGCATTTAATTGATATTAACTGATGTAATTGCCATTACGTTGCACCCAATTTTGCATTTGCACTTTTATTGTGACTGAGCGACGCCGACTCTTTGAAAACGCGTCTTACTGGCCACGTGGACGAATCTTATGGGATTTCATTGTTTGATTGATGCAGTGGTCTTATGTTGCCCGTATCCTGCATAAGTATTGCATGTTTCTTTTACTTGTGTCAAGGCAGCTGAGTCCATCTAGCAAAGCAATTTTGACTGGAACTCTTTTATGTAGATCAATGGTTATTTTTTATGAGTTGTATGTAAAATATTGTATTTTATCTGTGCTTTTATGGCCATGCGTGCTGAAATAAAGATGATGATAATCAATGTCTTGATTAATGTGATTCCTGATGACAATTAAAGTCCCTCAGTTCATGACACCCAGTTCATATATTCTTGATAGCGCCTAGACACCGCCACAGCTTTTCTTCTAATCACAGCCGCCCTATTACAGCCGTACAGTCCACTCATTGCCTCGTTAAAATCACTGACTGTCTGTTCTGAATTTTTCCCAGACTCACTCTGCTGTCGGTAGCGCCTAGACCCACTGTGTTCTTCATAGCGCCTACACTGGCTCCGCTATGGGTAGCGCCTAGACCCGCTGCTCTTGATGTCATCCAGATCTGTTCTTTACAGGGTCATACCTTATTGTGCCTTTAATGTTCTTGTTCTCTGCTCCGATCTGTTCAGGGACACACCTTTAAGTGCACTTAATATAATCATATATCCGCTCTTCAATAGATAGTGCCTAGACTCAATATGCTGTGCATAGCGCCTACACCTGCTGCTGTGGATTAGCGCCTAGACCCGCTGCTCTGGATAGCATCTACACCCGCTCTGGGCCCTACCTTATTGTGACCTTCATATTCCTTTTCTCTCTCTGCTGTGGATAGCGCCTAGATCCACTATGTTCCTCAAAGCCCCTGATCTGGCTCCGCTATGGGTAGCGCCTAGACACGCTGCTCTTGATGTCACCCACATCTGTTCTTTACAGGGTCATACTTTATTGTGCCTTTAATGTTCCTGTTCTCTCTCTGCTATAGATAGCGCCTAGACCCACTGTGTGCTTCACAGCCCCTGCACTGGCTCCGCTATGGGTAGCGCCTAGACACGCTGCTCTGGATGTCAACCACATCTGTTCTTTTCAGGGTCATACCTTATTGTGCCTTTAATATTCCTGTTCTCTCTCTGCTGTGGATAGCGCCTAGATCCACTGTGTTCTTCACAGCCCCTGATCTGGCTCAGCTATGGGTAGCGCCTAGACCCACTGCTCTTGACGTACTTCCATCTGTTCTTTTCAGGGTCATACCTTATTGTGCCTTTAATGTTCCTGTTCTCTCTCTGCTATAGATAGCGCCTAGACTGCTGCTCTGGATGTCACTTACATCTGTTCTTTACAGGGTCATACCTTATTCTGGCCTCAATGTTCATGTTCTCTCACTGCTATAGATAGCGCCTAGACTGGCTGCTCTAGGTAGCATTTACATCCGATCTGTTCAGGGACACACCTTTAAGTGCACTTAATATAATCATATATCCGCTCTGCAATAGATAGTGCCTAGACTCAATATGCTGTGCATAGTGCCTACACCTGCTGCTGTGGATTAGCGCCTCGAGCCGCTGCTCTGGATAGCATCTACACCCGCTCTGGGCCCTACCTTATTGTGACCTTCATATTCCTGTTCTCTCTCTGCTGTGGATAGCGCCTAGATCCACTATGTTCTTCACAGCCCCTGATCTGGCTCAGCTATGGGTAGCGCCTAGACACGCTGCTCTTGATGTACTTCCATCTGTTCTTTTCAGGGTCATACCTTATTGTGCCTTTAATGTTCCTGTTCTCTCTCTGCTATAGATAGCGCCTAGATCGTTGCTCCCCTATTCAGAAACAAAACTCTGAAGGATTTACACAACACGGGGCATGAACGTACAACTTCACCCTAGGAAATGTTTTTTCTTGGACTGGTTTAAATTGATTCTGTAGCTTTAAAAAATGTGAGTTGAAAAACATTTCTTGGGGACTTGAAATGGTAACAAATTGAATTCTTTACGCAAATCTGTGTCAGTGGACTTCCATGGAGCCACAGTTTAAGTAATATAAGCTTTATTGGATTTTCGTAAAATCATAAAAGCACAATACATACATATAAAACATCACCTCGCAGTTAATAGATGCTTGCATATGCTATTTAACAATTAAAAACAACAATTAAAATAATCAAGTCTTAAAAACTCATTCAAATACCATACATTGAGAAATGAATTGATGCTAACCAACACAATAAACATAGAGGGTATGAATGTTTTACAGCATGGTTTTCCGCAACAACATAACAGATTTTAAGAAGCAGGAAACTGCAAAAATCACATGTTCGTCTTCAAGTTTTAACAGTCTTAAAAAAGCAGACCTACAGTTTCTTACACCCCAACGATTTAACAAGGGTTTTAAATAAAGTTTTCTAGGGGTGGAATAGAAGGAACAAAAGAACATTAAATGTAAATTGGATTGAAATGCGGTGTTGTCGCACAAACATGTCAGAGTCGGTGAGGACCAATTGTTCATCTCCGGTACAGAAATCATACGAAAGAAAATCCCTAGACGGAGACGGGTCAAAAGCATTCTGTGATAAGGGCTGGGGTCTACTTTTAAGTACATTTGCATGCCTTCATTAGGGGTAATTTCTTGGAAGTTTAAGATGGTTTGTTTATTCTTTTCAGCGTTCCATCTCAAAGTTGCCAGATGGGAGGTCAGTGTTTTTTTAAGAACTGATCTAGACACGCCCTCCAGAGTCCTCGGATTTACATAATAATCTGAAAGGCCTATTTCGCTAAGAACAGATCTAACATACGACAGCCAACGGAAATTTGCAACCCCGTCAAGGGCCAAGCAATCCTCCAGGAGGTCCCTATTAAAACTGGCCTCCCTGGTTGACCATACCTTGTGCCATAGGAGGATTGGGGCCATCTTAATTATATCACCCAAATGCTTAACTCCAACCTCTATGTGTGTCATAAATGAGGATGTAGTCTTTGGGACACCTAGAAGGTAGCTGATGAATTGGTTCTCACAGCTCTGCAAAGATCGGTCCTTCTCGATGCCCCAAAGTCCCGCCCCGTATGTGGCTGTGGACACGCATTTCGCATGATATATTTGTACCAGTTCTTTGGTTGGTTTACCACCCACTCTATTAGAAAAAGCACGTAAGGCGCCTATGCTGTGGATAAAGGCCAACTTCCTTGCTTCAATCGCCTGTCTCCACCGACATTTCCTGTCAAACAGTATGCCAAGGTAGCAGAACTTGTCTACGATGGCTATATTCTGCTTGTTCAGGAACACATTACATGACATCTTACTGCGCTTATTAGTACACAGCATGGTAAAAGTCTTCGAAATGTTTACTTTCAGCCCTCTATCCTGCATAAAACCTGCAAATTTAGTCACTGCCCTCTGCAATCCCACCTGGGTCTGGGACATTATGGCCGCGTCATCGGCATACAGGAGGATTGGCGTCGGTACACCTTTCACAGTAGGGTAATCGTTTTGAAAAAGAGAGAGATATTGGCCCACTGAGTTTATATAGTACGTGAATAGCCTGGGGGCTAGGATGCACCCTTGCCTAACCCCTTTTGACAGGGCGAATTTATCAGTACATTCACCCTGCTTGCCAAATCTCACTCTGGCCCCACAATTGTGATACAGTTCTCTAATGAAAGTGATTAAGCGTGCGTCGATACCCATCTCGTCCAATGTTGACCATAACAAAGAGTGGTCCACACAATCAAAAGCTGAACTTAAATCAACAAAAGTAATAAAAAGTGCACCACCTCTAGCCTGCGTGTATTTAGCACATAAAAGGGCCAAATTTAAACACTGCTCACTAGTCCCTATACCCTTCCTAAATCCATATTGAAGGTGTGAGACTACATTATGTTCCTCCTCCCACTCCTGAAGTCTCTTTAAAATAATCCTCCCTGCTAATTTCATGAGGCCATCTAATAGGGATATTGGCCTGTAGCAGGTTGGATCATCACGCCTGCCCTTTTTAAAAATGGGGACCACTATTGCGTCCGACCAGCTTTCTATAAACCCCTTTTGGTTGCCTTTGTTCAGTACGTTAGTAAGTAAAGGGGCCCAAAAATCTGGTTCAGCTTTATACACGTCTACCGGGGTACAATCTGGCCCTGGTGCTTTACCTGGTGCGCTGTCCCTAATTGCGTCCTGCATTTCCCCTACAGTAAATGTTATATCAATTGGGAATGGACAGGCACGGAGCTGGGTCTCTCTCCTACTATCTATAGGTCGTGGAACAGTCGGGACCTGTCCTATCGAAATGATAGTGTCAGCTGGCTTTGTGTCCATATATAGCTGTGTAAAGTGTGTCAGCCATCTGTCACCAGTTATTGCCAGATCTATTTTATTCCCCCTATTATTTGGTTGGTACAAAGATTGAACCAGTCTCCAGAACTTGGTGGTATTTTTCTGGGCGGATGCTTCTCTTAATGTAGCCCATGCTTGCTTTTGTAAAGCCTGGGTTCTATCTTTTAATGCGCATTTATATACTCGCCTAGCCATACGAATTAAGTCGGGATCCCTAGGTTTGTGGGCCAATACTTTTTTGAGGTCTTTTAACGCCTTTGTACACTTCCCATCAAACCAACCCTCTCTAGGTGAGTGATTATTTTTCGCTGCCCGAGTCAACAGGTTTTTTATCCGCTGTTGGATGTTGGCAAAGGCAGTCATAACAGAAAAAGAGTCCGCCTGATCCTCTAAACAGAGGTTAACGTCATTCGCGGAATCGGAGAGTACATTTTTCAAAAACACACCGGGTACAATCCTCTCCCATTTCACAACATAGCCATTGGTTTTAGCTAAATCAATCCTATAGGGGTACGTGGAAAGGGTAGATTTTTTAGCATTACACTCCTTTATTTTTACGCTGATGGAAAGGGGATAGTGATCACTAAATACATCCTTACCCACCACCCACGAGGTCAGTATTTCAGTATTGGCCGTAGATATCAAAATAAAATCGATTGTTGAATTACAATCTCTACCAAAAAAGGTTGGCTCAAACTGCACGGGTGCGGGACAAACCTGGTTGGCAAAGCAGAGATCAAATTTAAGGGCGAATGTATTTAACAACATCCCCCTCTTTGTGTGCACAAAATGAGTAAGGTTTTCCTCGCCAAGATCCACAATACCACACAAAGGTGAATCGGAATGTGGGCAAATCGTGCAGTTAAAATCCCCTGCCCACATTATTATTGCCCCCTTAAGATGATCCACAGTATGTGACAACAAACGTGATATATCTAACATGGTGGACTCCAGTTCATTATCAACCATATTATTATAAAAATTCAACAATACTATATTCTCTAAGGAGCCCCACTTAAAAGATAAAATTTGGAAGTGGGTGTTAGAGAAAAAGTTGTGGATCTTAACCTTTGCTGTTGTTGAGACGTAGACACAGAGCCCCCCCTTGTTGCGACCCTGAACTGATGGTATAGCAGGGGAATGAAAAGTTTGATACCCCAGAAGATGTACTTCTTCACAGCACCAAGTTTCTTGAAGACATAAGATGTCGTGCATGTGAATAACATTTAACCAAGCTTTGTTGGTGGCCTTGCTGGCTAGACCAGCCACATTCCATGAAAGAAGTGAGTTAAGAACAGGAACATGGCTGGTTTCTGCACAGGTGCGGCCTAGGTTCACACAAGATGGATCAATTTGTTGTGTTCTGGTGGTATGAATATAGGAAGGGCTCAAAGGTGTGGGAGTAGGATCTTTATGCAAGGACTGTTGGAACTGAGGATGATCAGGTAGCTGTGATTCACTCAGAGAATCCATACGCGCCACTATGCTGCCACAGTTGCTCTTAGAATGGTTTTTAAACGGGCTGGATGGCAATAAGTGGGCAGAAGTGTGTTGACTAATCCGCTGACCCACAATAGATTTTTCTGTAATAATTGGCTTATAAAGTCATTCATTGTCATCTAAGCCTGAGAGCGGGTGATAGAAATTGGACAGAGGTATGTTCCAAAAGTCTTTTGGATTGTAAAGACTTGGATCGCCCCAGTGGGCGTTAGGATTCTGATAATTTCTCGATGGTAATAGTGCTTGACTGGATTGCAACCGCGAATCATTAGTGTATTCAAAGGGGTTCTGTGACCTTGGTGTCCTAACGTGGGATAAACTATCTGTGACGGGAGGTCTATACGGCAAAGGAGCAAAAGTATTCGGATGATGGGGAAAAGAAGTGTTATGGGCCACATGATGTTTATGGAATGTCAATGTATTAAGACCACCAGGGGTTTGTGGGCAACCATAGCTATCGGGATGGTACAATCTGGGCTGGGCTGACGGCTTATTCAGCATAGCCTCAGGATAGAAATAGCTAAGGTTATGAGTTGAAATTCCCCCCTCCCCCGTTCCAGGGTACCAGTCGCTAATATAGGTTACCAATCTGTGATCCTTGAAGTTAACTAGGATCACGTCGCCTTTGATGTCCTTAGGTCTGGTACCTACCCAGTGGCATCGCCTGGCCAGGACGATATCACCGTTAAGGTGGGGCGGAAGTGGTCTGTTTCTCCTCAGCCAGTAAATAACCTTATTTTTTAAATTGGCCTGCTGTTCACAGTTACCTTCTGGCGGAGGAGGCACTCCTGTGAGGGCTATAACATAGTTTAAGCATTCAGGAGGCAGATCTGCGATGTTCTTTGTTGTTCTATTTGGTGGATATGGAACGGATGGAGGGGGTTTTAAGTTAGTACTCTTAAGGGGATGGGTACTTTGGGGATTTATAGGGGTATTGGGTTTTTCTATGGTCTTAGGTTTTCCTAATGCAGTAGTAATTTTATCGTTACCATTATTGCTAATTTTGGCATATGGTATAGGATTCCGGGATGGTATTGGTGGCCCGACTGGGGATGGTACGGTTACCTTAGAGGTACCAGTCATAGTCTTGGATCTTTTGGGTTCTCCAATAGGCTGAGATAAAACTCTAGGGGCATTCGATTTCGGGCAAGGTGACCCCAGTTGTCCTTGCAGAATTTTTTCAACACTCTCCCCTAATCTTTGGATCCTTTCCGAAAGAGGGAGGATCAATGCCTTAATAAGACAATCAATGTCATCCAATAGTCCTGCATAACTAGGTACCGAGATGGAGCTGGAAGTCATCTCTTTCACGGGGCCTACAACCCCACCCTTATTTGGAATAGTAAATATAGTTTGTGGCACTTGATTGGGAGGTTTAGCACTCTTTTTAATTATCAGCTTCTTTCTTCGCTTCCTTGGTGGGGAGCCGGAAGAGATTTTACTGGCAGGAGGTTTAGAGCTTTTAGTAGTGTCCCTAAGCAGTGACGATATAGACTGGCCCTCCGTAATACACTTAGTATGGTGGTCAGGTATGCTCGGTGTGAACACGGGAGATGGAATGCCTGGGTCATAAAGAAGGGCTGTTTCTACAAAGGGGGTACTTAGATCTATTGTCTGGGTATCAGGTACCTGAGAGTGAATGGAGTCCGAGATAATAATGATATCATTCTGTGCAAAGGAGTTAGTCTGAAAGATAAGGGGAATATCTTCTATGGGAGGTGAAGGATTGGCATGTTCTAGTGATGAGGTTAAATCCATTGAAGTAGAAAGGGATGTTGTTGTTGCGTCTAAAGGTTGAATAGGTGTTAGTTTCAACTTGTCAATGGAAAGGCGTCGACCCGCCCGTTTTTCGGCCAAAGAGAGCTCCCGGTCTACATCAGTCTTAATTTTGGCAAAAAATTTGTCCAAAGGGCCTAGCAAAGAAGACCCTTGTATGGCCTGTGTCTGTGATGGCTCAGAGGTAGACATCACTAAGGGTGGAAAAAGGGCGTATAAAGCAGAAATTATAAAAAGGAACACTTAATGGCACAAATGATGACAGCAAGGGCAAATAGAGTGGGCCCAGCCCGGCCTCTATCGGCCCCGGACGGCCACAGACGGTCCCGCCCTTGTCCCGGGCTTCTCCCGGCGCCCTCCCGCGCGCTCCCGCGCAGCGGGATCTACGCCTGCTTAATATAACTCCCTGTTGGAAGGACTAACGGGCGGGCGGGGCCGGCAGGGAGAGCAGCCCAGCTGTTCCTAAGGGCGCGCCGGGACTCCTGGTCCTTGGAGTCCCAGGCAATGCTCGCAGCCCTGCCGGTTACCCACTGAGTGCCCTGAAGAGTCTTACACCTATCGCCTGTGTCCGTGGGCGATGCGGGACCCGCGGAGCGGGTCCGGCGAGGTCCTGAACTGCGGGCTTGACGAAAAGCAGAAAAGAGCAAGGAAGCCTGGTAATGCGCTGCGTCCACAAGCAGCGCGGTATGCGAGAGGGAGCGCTCAATCCCAGGTGCAGGCAGCTTTTAATCAGGAGCGGGCGGGCGGGGCCGGCAGGGAGAGCAGCCCAGCTGTTCCTAAGGGCGCGCCGGGACTCCTGGTCCTTGGAGTCCCAGGCAATGCTCGCAGCCCTGCCGGTTACCCACTGAGTGCCCTGAAGAGTCTTACACCTATCGCCTGTGTCCGTGGGCGATGCGGGACCCGCGGAGCGGGTCCGGCGAGGTCCTGAACTGCGGGCTTGACGAAAAGCAGAAAAGAGCAAGGAAGCCTGGTAATGCGCTGCGTCCACAAGCAGCGCGGTATGCGAGAGGGAGCCACAGTTTAAAAAACCAATCTAATCCTACTAATCCATATCTGGTTCTGGGAATCGTCTCTGGATCTGATTGGCTGGCGGCAACATGAGAATCGTTTTACGGCTGGCATTACAGGATCAGCCACTCCCTCCCCACGAACTGACCCCTGACCCCCAGGCCATGCTGGGAGCCCCAAAGGACCCCCTTCAAAGAACACACGTTTTAAAAGATATATTGTGTTGTGGAATTTGCAGACCCCACTGCATGCTTCAGCACGACTCCCGGGGTATGCAAACGTGCAACAAGAGGACTAAGGCAGAGATTCATCAAACAAAAATCCACTCGCAAAGGGACAGATTCTGAGAATCTGCCCCTTTGCATTTCGGATGCATCATCCCAAATGCAAAAATCACAAATAGAGAATTCGCTGAAATTGCGATTATTTGCATTTAAGGAATCTCAAATTGAGATTCCTTAAATGCAATGCATGAAAGTTTTAAAAATAGCGATTTCGCTAATAGGGCACGCAAATTACCATGAAGTACAACTTCATGGTAATTTGCAAAAACTTTGAAAAATGCCCTAAAGTGCATTTTTCAAAGTTTAATGTTGCGCACACACATGCCCTAGGGGCATGTGTGTGCGCAACATATGTGCACAAATCAATTTGAGGGGTGCAAGAGGGTGTCCTTTGGACACCCCTGCACCCTTGAAATCGCAATCTCAATTTGTGAATCGCTAATTGCGACTCACAAATTGAGATTGTCTTCCCATTCATTCCTATGGGCCTCTAGGCCCTCAGGAATGAATGGGGGGGTATTCCTTAATTGTGACTCGCAATTTGCGAGTCGCAATTAAGGAATTCTAAGAAATCGCTATTTTTTTAAGTGATTTCTTGATGCATTCCATTTTGCTATTCCTTAATAGCAAATCGGTATTTTTCGCTGTTAAGGAATCGCAAAATGGGTTGTTGATGCATCTGGGGGATAGTCCCTTGTTGGACCTCCTGCAGTTTTGGGAATCACACGCAAGGCTGGGCAAGGTACCAGGACCCATTGCAAGAGTTTGCACATGCCTGACCAGCACCTGCAAACCTCAGAAACATTTTTAAAGAACCCCAGAAGCTCACAGTCACAGAAAAAAGTTTAATGTGAAGTTTTAATTTGCGTTTGGTTATACAATCCTAATATCCGTTCATAAAATTAGAAGTTTATCGATAGACTATATAGGACAGGCTCCCTTTCATCAGGGTGGAGGAGGGTTTAACAACCGCCACCCTTAGACAGTAGGTCATCCTATATGGAGAAGGCAGCGGACCGGCGGTCAGCTCTGTATGTTGAAAGGAACCACCATTACAGCGGTTCCCTCAGCTGTACAAATGGTGTCCTAGCCAGCTGTTGTTGGTTTTCACACACAACTGACTTAAATCATATGCACGCGCACAACCGTTTTCCAACTAGAACAGTGTTGGTGAAGTTTCAATTGTTGATTAATTATAATTTAAATGAATTTTAGGTTGCTCCCAGGGTGGCGTTTTCCGTTCTGTAAACGTCAAGATAATCAACGCTATTGTGTGCTTCCAATGAACTTGGTTGCAAATCCCTTAATGGGGCACTCCTGTAGTGAATCAATAAAGACTTCAAATGTTCCATATAAACTGAATTTTATTCATTCGTTTTTTCTTTTGAAATTCCTTTTGATTTTTGCATATTTTTCAATTTTATATATACATTACTTTTCACATCACTCCGTTAAGAGACTATCAGCCTGATTCATGTAGCCAAAAGCGCTCGCAAAAGGGCCAGATTCTGAGAATCTGGCCCTTTGCGAGTGCGATTTTTGCATTTGGTATTCATGATCCCAAATGCAAAAATCGCTATTTAAGAATTAGCAAATATGCGAGGAATAGCATTTAAGGAATCTCTATTAGAGATTCCTCAAATGCTATTCATGACACATCAAGAAATTGCGATTTAGCACTTTTGGGGCCGATATTTACCGAGAGGTCAGACCTCTCGGTAAATAGCAAAAACTCAGAGAAATGCTTTTAAAAGCATTTTTCTAAGTTGCATGTTGCACACACACATGTCCTTTGGACATGTGTGTGCGCAACACCTGTTCAAATGTGCATTTCAGGGGTGCTACAGGGTGTACTTTGGACACCCCTGGCACCCTTAAAATCGATATCTTATTTGCGAGTAGCAAATTGCGACTCGCAAATAAGGGATACTCCCCATTCATTCCTATGGGCCTCTTGGCCCATAGGAATGAATGGGGAGTTTTTGCGAGTAGCAAATTGCTACTCGCAAATAAAGAACATGTAGGAATCGCTATTTATTTAGCAATTCCTACATGAATGCCGTTTTGCGAGTCCTTAATAGCGATTCGCTATGAATCGCTATTAGGGGCTCGCAAAACGGCCCTTTGATGAATCAGGCTGTATGTATTCCACTTCACTTCATGAAATAATTTTTTGTTCTCCAATGCATTTCGAGCATACTTTGCTCTTCATCAGGGAGTGTACTCTAAAAAAAGTCATATAACATCATGTAATGTACAACCAAGGATAACTCGATCAAGTCAGCATTTTAGGTTTGAACATGTTTGCATGCATTTTCTGGCAAGTGATTTGTGAATTTCGTGAACAATCGTGGTATAGTGTTGTTAACCATGTAAATGTACTCACCTGTTCATGCCGAAATGTGTCAATAGATTTTAAAGGTGATCTATATAAAAAAAGTAAATCAAAAACGAGATGGTTCAAAAAACGTACGGTCTATGTTGTCACCGCTGTAAGATCAGGTGAAATGATACCAATAAAGTTCTTCGTGTTCAGAAGTTCTTACGAATTCTAAAAAACCGTTAAACTCATGTACTCGCCGCGCTTTTGAATTGAGCGCTTCAACATATTTATTTATTTATTTATTTATTTATTTATAGTGTTTTGTATAGCGCAGACAAGACCCGTGGGTATCAGAGCGCTTAACATAGAAGGTAGATTACAAATAGACATTATAATAGCAGATATAACACCAAACATATATGAGGTAGAAGGCGATAAGCTGTTAGGGTGATTAGATATATATATTCTTAAGCCTGTGCCGTTAGCATTACGAGGTGAATAAGTATTAACTTGAGTCTTAGGCATATAGCCAGGCTCAGTGAGGTAGGGTTATATAGCATTACCAGTGCAATCACGTGTGCAATTAGCATTAAGAGTTGAATAAGGCTTAGTTTGTATCCAGGATCACAGAGATAAGCCAAAGTGAGGTAGAGGTTATATAGTTTTGGCTATGGGATACAGTTATCAGATCACATAGATGTGAAGTAGTAGTAAAGAGAATAGCCGAAGTCTTGAGCGTGAAATCAGTCATTTGTCCGATATTGATCTTCAGAAAATTCTTGACAAGGCCATCCGCCTTTTTGGCGTAGATGCTCATATCAGTGATCAATATGCTTCTCTATGTAAGGTATTTATTCATCATGTGGCTCTTCAGTTCCCGTTTGAATGTTACAGTATTTTGAATCTTCCTGATGTTTGGTGGTAGTGAGTTCCAGACTCTAGGGGCAGCTCCAGAGAACGCTCGGTCATAGGTCTTTTTCTTACGGAAAAAGGCTGGCCTCAGAAGTAACTCCTTAACGCTTCTCGTTGGTCTGTTACCTCCGGATAGCATAATTTTCTTGGCTAGGTATCTCGGCGTGTTGAAGTGAACCGCTTTGTGAGTTATACAAGCCATCTTCATTTGAATTCTGGCCTCGTAAGGTAGCCAGTTTAGTGCTTTCAGGTGAGGAGATATGTGATCGAATTACTTCGATCCCTTGATAAGTCTTGCAGCTGCGTTGAGACAGGCTTTTAATGGTGCTGTGGATGTTTTTGGTAGGCCAGCTAATGTGGTGCAGCCGTATTCAATCCTCGAGATAACTAGGGATTGGATAGCCAATTTTAGATCCGCCTCTGAGATAAACGGCTTCAGTTTTCTTAGGTAGCTCAAATGGAAACGGGCGCTCTTGGCCATTGAGTTAATGTGGTCTTTCATGTCGAGGTTCTCATCTAACGTAATTCCTAGTGATTTAGCTGAGTTAACTAAGGTCGGGTGCAATTCAGCGCGGTCACCAGTTTAGTCCATTCCTTTACCTCGGGTAGGCTCCTTGTTGGTGAAATTAGTAGGAATTCTGTTTTATGGGCATTTAGTTTTAGATGATTAGAGGTTAACCATTGCAGCGTTCTCTTTAGTGTCTCGTTCATTAGGTCAATGTCATCAAGGGAGGCGATCTTTATGTATATTTGCGTGTCATCTGCATACATGTGATAGGATATCTGTGATTTTCGAAGAATTTCCGTGCGAGGTTCCACGTACAAGTTGAATAGGTCAGGGGATAACGTTGAACCTTGTGGGACCCCGATTGCGTTAGGGCGCAGGGAGGAGATTGCTTGGTTGACCAGGAATCGTTGAGTCCTATTCTGCAGGAAAGAATTGAACCATTTCAGTACGTTTCCGGACAAACCCATCCTATTTTGTAGCCTGGTCATCAGCATTTCGTGATTTACTGTGTCAAATGCGGATGACAGGTCTAGGAGAATCAGTAGGCATGCTTGATTTCTATCTAGGGCTTGTAAGGCGTCATCAACAATATGCAGGATCGCAGTTTCCGTACTATGCCCTGTTCTGAATCCAGATTGGCAATCATCTAATAATGAGAATTTCGCAATGTGTTGACTCAGTTGGCCCTGCACGCACTTCTCAATAAGTTTGGCCAGGAAAGGGATGTTGGTCACTGGTCTGTAGTTGTTCGGGTCTGTTGCATCCGCTGTCGGTTTTTTGATGATGGGCACAACCTGACCAGTTTTTAGGCAGTCAGGGAGGATCCCTTGTGCCAATGAAGCATTTATTATCTCAGTCCAGATCGGAACTAGAGTGTGGCTGATTTCTCTTACGCACTTTGCCGGTAGAGGGTCCTGGTAATGGTTGTTTGGTCTGAGCTCCGCTAGCGTTTTGGCGATCTTTTCCTGGTCGTATAATTCAAAAGTGTCCCAATTTGCCTTATTTTTTGTTTGGGGACCCTCTATAGTCACAATGGCCTCATTATCAGGAGGAGGAAGGGTCCGGAGGTTGACCGCAGCACTTGTGAGCTCAGTTTCCAGCAGTTTGGTTTTCTCCGTGAAAAATGTGGAGAATTCTTCGCAACCTATGGGAGTTCTTGAGTTCTCTTGAACCGTTTTGGTTAGTTTATTTGACTGTTGTTTTAGAATCTCAAAGAGTTTACGTGGTCTGTTTGTGGCATTGTCCAGTTCAGCTCTTATAAATTCTTTTTTTGACTTGATTATCTTTTTGTCGTATTGATTTCTGGTATTTCTGAGGGCTTTCAGCTCGGGAGAGGAGGGATGTTGTCTCCATTTCCTTTCGGCCATTCTCAGTTTGCGCCGGTCTTCGTTCAGTGATTCGCTAAACCAAGGATTTTTTGGCTTCTCTGAGACTCTTTTCATTTTTTGTGGCATGGTGTCATTGACGATGCTTCCTATTGAGGTTATGTAGTGATCCGTCAACTCGTTAACATTCTGACTGTTGTTAGGTGGTTTCAGGTCTTTCTCGCATCTTTCAACCAATCGTTCAATATTGGCCTCTTTTGTATCTCGGATCAGTTTTTTGAACTTGCGGGGTTGTATGGTCCTGCCCTTTTTCATTGTAGGTATCGTGAATGTTATAGCGTGATGGTCCGACCAGTCACACGGGTCTATAGCGAGGATTGATACCTCTTTATTTCTTGAAATAATCCAGTCTAATGTCGCTCCTTGTGAGTGAGTAGGTTGGGTGCAAGCTTGTGTAAGGTTTAGCTCAATCAAGAAGTCTTTAAGCGAGTTAACCAGTTTGTCATTGTCGTCGTCCCAGTGGAGGTTGAAGTCGCCTAGGAATATATTATTGGCATCCGAGTTAGTGTTGGCCGTTATGATCTCTATTAGTTGCTCTGTCAACTTTGCGTTCTCTCCCGGTGGGTGGTAGAACGCATGTATATTGCATCTTTGATTATTTGTTGCTCTTATATTAAGACCAAGGTATTCACAAGATTCTAGGGGGTCAGATTGGAATTGACTGACTTCGATCTCTGACCGGTGAATGCAGGCTATACCTCCTCCCACTTTCCTTGGTCTGTCTAACCTAACGATATTATATTGTGGTGGTACTAAGAGATCGATGTTAGGAGATGATGATTCACTGAGCCATGTTTCCGTGAAGATGGCCAAGTCGATTTCCTTGTTAATGATGAGAGCAGCCATGTCTGATGCATGCTTCGTTGCCGAACGACAGTTAAGTATAAGGCACTTTAGGGGTTTCAGTGAGTTAGAAAGATTTCCATTATCGGAATTGGTTGCGATTACCTGAATATGTCGTAAGTTGTGGTGGATTGCTTTCCTGTCATTCTTTCTGGACGTTCTATTAGAGTCAATAGGTACTATTTTGATATTCTCCTCTCTTCCCCGAGCCGGTTGTTCATACGATTGGAGTAAGGCCAATGTTTCTTCCTTTGCCAAGGGATTGGTCCTGTTTGGTCTGTTGGGTCTGAGTACAAGATTTTGTATGTGTGAGACTTTAGTGTGCGTACTTATCATCATCTCCCAAATTTTTCCAATTGTCTGTGAGACTTTCATCGAGACTTGTGCCAGGTCGCTTACCAGTTTCTGGAGCTCCTTGACTTCTTTCTCCGTTCGAGATGATTTCTTATGTGGTGTAGACCTGACTGTCTGAGTTCTACATTTTGTTTTTCTCCGTGATTGATCTGTTCTCATTGCCACAGATCTTTCTTTTTTATCTTTCCTTTTATTGTCATTCCTGACTCTATTAGAGGTGTCCCCATTGTTCCCTATGTTGTGAGATGTTCGGGGTGTGATTGTGGGTAGGGATCCATGGGATTCAAGTCTCGCATTCACGTGTGGTTGAGGAAGGTGGATACCCTCTTCCTTGTTCATTATGTGGTTATCTTCAAAGGGGGATTCGCTAGGAGCTGAGGTACCCTCTTCATGCGAAGTGGGATTTTGAGATAGTGGCATCGGCTCCTCCCTTGGGGTCAGGGTCTTCACTTTCTTTCCAAGGTTAGTAGGCTTCGCTATCCTTTCTATCACATTCTCCGATATTGCCATTGCAAGTTCAGTTATCTCTCCGGAGTTGGCGGTTTGATTATTCTGGCCGTCTGTTTGATTGGTGTCTCCAGGGGTCGGGACATTGTTGACAGGGTTGACCTCTGGTGGGGTCAAGTGTCGTTGGTAGCTTAGATCTTCTATGGATTCCTTTAAGGTTTGGAAGGTTATCTCAAATTCCTCAAGTTCTCTGTTAGCTGCTTGTATCAGCACTATTCCTGTTTTATACATGGTAATGCATAATTCTGTGTTACATCTTTTAGTTAGTGAAGTCGTTATTTTTGTGCCATGTGGTATGTTTTTTATAGTTTTTGTGAACAGCATTTTTGTAAGGGCATTACGCCATTTCGCTGTTTTGTCTGTGTAGAATATCAGGTCATTCATCAAGACGCCTTTAACTCTATCGAAGTAAGGGTCAGCGAACAAAGTGTCCGGATTTTTTCTCAGGGTATTATGTTTGAATTTTTTGGCGGCATTTTTAGATAGCGTAGCAGGATATTCTATGCTCTTAGCATTAGATCCAATCGACCCTCGGTATCTTCTATCCATTTCCATTGTCTCTTTGTTATGAGTCGTTCCCTGTTAATATATTGTGGAAGATCTCGAGATCTAAGTAACTCCAGTGCTACTGTTTCACGGTGGTAGGTGTAGTTTACTTTGTAATGTGGTTTCCTCTTACTGTACCTTGTAATCGTGGAAGATATAAAGGTTGAAGTGATTCCATGTTTATTGTTTCGCAGTGATGGGTGTAGTTCCACTGTAGTGGGTATCCTCTAATTGATCCTAGAAAATTATGTTACCCTATTCTAATTGACATTTGTAGTTGCAGTGCCATCCACAGTAATCAATTAATTAGCTATCTCTAATTGTGAAGAGGGTTGTCAGTGATGAGTTAAACAGTTCAAGATGTCAGCCGGCTTTGTCCCTGATGATCTCCTGAACAGACTTTCTCTCATTCCCCTTCAAAATTAGTTGTTTGGTCCCTTTTCGCTGTTCATCATTTCGTCTCACTTTCCAATTCTGGACTTGTTTGTCCCTTTTCACTTTTACTCGTCAGTTCGGAGATGGGGGGGGGGTCTAGTGTGTCTTCCTTCCTTTTCCGGGTCGCCAGTCCTCCTTCGCTGTCTATGCCCCTGGGTTAGAGAGTGGCAGCATCTAGTGGCTGAGTGTGTCTGACGTGGCCGCCATTTTAAGGTCAGGCGCGCCGCTTTCCATTCCCCTTCGTCTCTGCTGTTGCTCGTTTTTCTCCTTTGCGAGCTGGTGGGGCCGCGTCGGGGGTGAGGATGGACGTACCTCTCCTGTCGGTCGCCGAGGTCCCTCAGCTCCGCCTTTCCAGGACGTCCCGCCTGTGTCCACATACACCGGATTTCCCGCCGCTAAGTCCTCCGAGTCCCCAGGTCCGCTGGCTTATCTATGGCAAATAAACGTCAGCTGTGGGTCCTTCACGATTTTGCTCCACATCCAGTTGTCAGCATCACGAGGGGTCCGCCGTCCAAGGGGTCCGAAGAGCGTAGGCAGCCTTGTCCACCGACCGGGTACAGGATTCTCCTTCAGCGTCCTGCGTCTCTTGTGTTCTTTACGCTTTCTGTATGTGCCTATCAGCTAGAATTGGTTCCGCTTGGTCCTGGGTCGCATTTTGGGGTTGTTCGGGGATTTAATCCAGTTTGGAGATCCCTAGCCCCGGAGCTCCTCACTAGGGCTCCCTCTTAGCGGCCATCTTGATATGGAATAATTCAAACTGGAAACATACGCTATCCTCTTGCCGAAATCTCTAAACTGCAAAGTCGCAGATGAATCCAAAAAGCATTCCTCGTATTTCTCGGGGCACTTCCGTGTGTGAATACTGCGCGTATAGCGTCTTACGTCTAAATTACGTCCCCATAGACATAGTTAACGGACTACCTGGTATGTGAATGCGGTGTCTCGATGGCTGCCATATTGAATGAGTGTAATGAGTGAGATGCCTCCTCTTGAAAAATCCGTTTGCGCATGAATGAACACAAATCTAACATAAGAACTAAAAATTCTGTGGTGGCAACTCATTTTCAAGAATTTAAACACAACATTGCGCAATTGAGATTTCTTATTCTGGAAGTTGTTGATAAAATTGAAGGTAGAGATAACAACAAACAATTATTGCGCAGGGAAAACTTTTGGATTTACCATTTACAAGCCATGAAACCACATGGTCTCAACGAAAGGACATAATTTGCGTCTTACCTATGAATCCATAGCAGGACATTATTTTTTGCTCTGAAATGTCTGTATATTGATGCCTATATACTAAGTTGGTTTGTAAATAGCATGTAACATTGTGTATTCCCGTTAATTTTTGATTACCTTCTCATGGTATAACTTTTGCATTATATCTAGTTCATTCTTACATCATTTTTTTAAACATCGTGCGGATTCTCACTCATTACACTCATTCAATATGCCAGCCGTCGAGACACCGCATTCACATACCAGTTAGTCTGTTAACTCTGTCTATGGGGACGTAATTTAGACGTAAGACGCTATACGCGCAGTATTCACACACGGAAGTGCCCCGAGAAAATACGAGGACCGCTTTTTGGATTCATCTGCGACTTTGTAGTTTAGAGATTTCGGTAAGAGGATGGCGTATGTTTCCAGTTTGAATTATGTTGAAGCGCTCAATTCAAAAGCGCGGCGAGTACATGAGTTTAACGTTTTTTTAGAATTCATAAGAACTTCTGAACATAAAGAACTTTATTGGTATCATTTCACCTGATCTTACAGCGGTGACAACATAGACCGTACGTTTTTTGAACTAACTCGTTTTCGATTTACTTTTTTTATATAGATCACCTTTAAGATCTATTGACACATTTCGGCATGAACACGTGAGTACATTTACATTGTTAACAACACTATACCACGATTATTCACGAAATTCACAAATCACTTGCCAGAAAATGCATGCAAACATGTTCAAACCTAAAATGCTGACTTGATCGAGTTATCCTTGGTTGTACATTACATGATGTTATATGACTTTTTTTAGAGTACACTCCCTGATGAAGAGCAAAGTATGCTCGAAATGCATTGGAGAACAAAAAATTATTTCATGAAGTGAAGTGGAATACTAACAGCCTGATTCATGTACATGCTGTTTTGCGTGGCCCTAATAGCGAATCATAGCGACTCGCTATTGAGGACACGCAAAACGGCATTCATGTAGGAATTGCTAATAAAATAGCGATTCCTACATGTTCTTTATTTGCGAGTAGCAATTTGCTACTTGCAAAAACTCCCCATTCATTCCTATGGGCCAAGAGGCCCATAGGAATGAATGGGGAGTATCCCTTATTTGCGAGTAGCAATTTGCTACTCGCAAATAAGATAGCGATTTTAAGGGTGCCAGGGGTGTCCAAAGGACGCCCTGTAGCACCCCTAAAATGCACATTTGGACAGGTGTTGCGCACACACATGTCCAAAGGACATGTGTGTGTGCAACATGCAACTTAGAAAAATGCTTTTAAAAGCATTTTTCTGAGTTTCTGCTATTTACCGACAGGTCTGACCTCTCGGTAAATAGCGGCCCCAAAAGTGCTAAATCGCAATTTCTGGATGTGTCATGAATAGCATTTGAGGAATCTCTAATAGAGATTCCTTAAATGCTATTCCTCGCATATTTGCGACTTCTTAAATAGCGATTTTTGCATTTGGTATCATGAATACCAAATGCAAAAATCGCACTCGCAAAGGGCCAGATTCTCAGAATCTGGCCCTTTTGCGAGCGCTAATGGCTACTTGAATCAGGCTGATAGTCTCTTAACGGAGTGATGTGAAAAGTAATGTATATATAAAATTGAAAAATATGCAAAAATCAAAAGGAATTTCAAAAGAAAAAACGAATGAATAAAATTCAGTTTATATGGAACATTTGAAGTCTTTATTGATTCACTACAGGAGTGCCCCATTAAGGGATTTGCAACCAAGTTCATTGGAAGCACACAATAGCGGTTTCACACACACTCATACACATGGGCTCCATATATGTTTTCGTGTTTCTTTTCCATTGTCCCTTCCAACCAGGAACACATAGGCAGGCCTGGAGCCACATTTAATTGTCACTCTGGTGGATGGCAGTGTAACTGCTGCAGTCCAGGCCTCAAGTCATGTTTCATTGTCACTCTGGTGGATGGCAGTATAAATGCTGCAGTCCAGGCCTCAAGTCATGTTTCATTGTCTCTCTAGTGGATGGCAGTATAAATGCTGCAGTCCAAGCCTCAAGTCATGTTTCATTGTCACTCTGGCGGATGGCAGTATTAATGCTGCAGTCCAGGCCTCAGTCATGTTTCATTGTCACTCTGGTGGATGGCAGTATAAATGCTGCAGTCCAGGCCTCAAGTCATGTTTCGTTGTCACTCTGGTGGATGGCAGTATTAATGCTGCTGTCCAAGCCGACACATCTGACTGGCTGCCAGCCTTTTGACTATCTTATACACAATAGGGCAACCCAATAATCCCCTAAAGACTGGATACAATCAATCACAAAATATCAATGTCCCTAGAGGAATCATTTAACATCATTTATTATTTATAATGCTGTCACATCATTGAACATCAATTGAATACAGGGAATTTCTTCATAAACACCCAGTTATATAAAGAGTTATTTTATTTAAAGTTTTTTTTATATTTGAATCGCAATCTGTCAACAGACATACTACTGGAATTATTCTTTCATTCACTAGTAGTATATAAACACCTTTTGCTTTATGTACATATGGAAAACAAAACACCATATTTCAGAATCAAACAGAAAATGTTATCTGATTTGTATACTGTCTATTAGGCATACAAATGTAAGCAAAACGGTGCCAATGCGTCGACGTTTCGGTCTCTCGCTGGTCTAAAAGATCCTTGAGACCATCTTCAGGACGGTATAGTTGCACATCAAGATATACTAGACAGGGCCATGAAGTTTTAGGAGAGCACTAAGTCAAAAGAACAACATAATACATTTCAAAACACAAAGTAACAAGCATTTACAATGCAACGGTCTCACCTTTGCAAAAGTTAGAGCTATTGGCATTGTAAATGACACATTTTTTATTTATGCGTTTGTTTTGAAAACAGATAAATAAATGGCATTGTCATTTACAAATTCCAATAGCATAATCTCTCGCAAATGTGAGACCTATTACATTAGTACCCACACACACACACACACACAGAGCCACACACACACACGTCGTGGTGTCACATACAACTAACAACGATAGACAAAGCCAATAGTCCTGACTCCTTGTATCATGTATCTAGATGCAATGACAAACAGCAAAATACAAGTTCGGCGGACCACTATGCTAAGTCACGCTCTTAACTACACTGGCCACGCCCCTTTGAGAGACCCTCCAGTTTTTTCATCCCACTCAAAGCCCTGCATTCACCCATTCATTCACTGCCACAGAAGGGGACACATTCGCCTAATATGGGAAATACTACTTGAAGCACCTAATTTAGCCTAATCAGTCTGCAATCAGCAGCGGGAAAGTCACACCTATACAACAAAATGTGACTTCATACCGATAGAACACTGCGCTGCAGGGACGCAAACAACACTCAGTCATATTATATACATGACAGTGTTTGCATTGTGTGGCAAAGCAGATACAGGATATTGTCTAGGTACAATTCAGTTAGTGTATAGCACTTATTACTAAAGTAGGCAGACCTTAGCCTTTGTGAGAATCATAGCAAAATAAAAATAAAAACCAGATCAAGTCAAGGACGCAAACGGCACCATGCTATTGTTTATTTACTCAGATGATTTGCATCAACATGTAACTTGTGAGCACGTTTCTCTAACTCTCCAATAAGCCCATTATAACACTTTGTACAAATGAGTTTGAATTGCTCACACAGTTACGATTTGCATATGTTCAAAAGAGTTCTCTGATCTTGTTTACTGCTTGCAAAAGGACCAGCCGTGCGAAAGAGATTCATCCATTAGCCTCCCTGATCAGACGAAAAGAGTTATTTAAAGGCAGTAAATTCAGGAATGCACGGATGAGATCAGGTGATGATGGCAAACATGTCTTAACCGGATAACAGAGCAACATGGGCTCAAGTATGGGAGTCACATTCTGACTCATGGGGGGGGGGCTAAACTGCAGCGGGGGTGAGATGATGGGAATGCACAGTGCAGCGGACCGTCGGTGCAGGGAGGTGGTGGGTGGGGGGAGGGATCAAGTCAGTGCTGGACATGGAGAGTGGGTGGCTGGCTCGAAGTACTGCCAAATAGTTCACACGTACTCGTTTTTTCTGGTAAAGTTCTAGGTTATTATTAACATTTTAAAAAGAGCAGACAAGAACTATTACGCTTTAATAGCGACAGTGCAGACAAAAGTCGGTAAAGTTTTTCCACGTTTGATAGGAAAACTCCTGCTTTTACCAATGGGACAGGCTTGCAATGGGTTGTGCAAATCGATGCACCGGGGCCGCTATGCTTTCAACGAGATAGTAGTGACTTTTTGAAGCAGGTAAAATAATGACTTTCATTGAACAAAACAGATAAGGCTAATATTATGAAACTGTGCTGCTCAATTCCCATGCTTGAAGCATTCCAAGTCGCACAAACAAACAGAGCCATTCGGATAAAGCGTGTGCAAACTAACACTGATGTGGGACGTGAGAGGCGACTGCCTGGTGAGTAAGCATGGGCGGATTTAGCGGATCTCGCGTACGCGAATTTGCGAATTTACGGATTCGCAATCCGCAAAATCCGTGAACTCTCGCGGATTTGCGGATTTTTATGTTTTTTGTGTTGGCGAGCGTTCACGGGGATTTGTGGACCATTTCGCAATTGCGAACTTACTTTTCGGCTCGCAACGGCCGCGACTATGTTGTTTCTATGTCTGGTTTATCATCACAGGTTCACAGCACCCTCTGTTTCACCACTGCCACCCTCTGGTACACCCATGCCACCCTCTGGTACATCCTCACTGCCACCCATTAGGTTTGTTTATCACTGTAGATTATGGGGGTGAAAAAAAGCAAGCACACCTGCCCTGCTTCAACTGCCATGAATTAATTTGGGGTTGATTAATGTGTCAGTGATTTTGAAACTTCCAGTCTGGCTGGCACCTGCTTCCTTCCTTATCTGTAATTTGCTTTTCTGTTGCAGTGAAAGCAAGCACACCTGCCCTTCTTCAACTGCCATGAATTAATTTGGGGGTGATTAATGTGTCAGTAATTTTGAAACTTCCAGTCTGGCTGGCACCTGCTTCCTCCCTTATCTGTAATTTGCTTTCTGTTGCAGTGCAATTTTTTTTCACAGGACCTTTATGGTCTACTTGTAACTATTCTATGAGCCTGCTGTTTGGGTCATAGCAGGGTCAAAGAATAGTTGCAAATAGTCAACTAAACTCTGGAGGGGCCCCTCAGGAAGCACTAGAGTGAATGGTTACTAATGTTAAGTTTGAACTTTTGCACCTGCTGATTGCTTTCAGTTTAGCAAAAATCGTTTTTCTGCTATTTCGCGCGATTTGCGGGGCGCGAATCCGTGCGAGATCGATTTCGGAAGCCGCAAATGCGTGCGAATACACTATTTTTTTTTTTTGCGGCGTGTATGTTCGCGTGATTTTTTGCGTGTTCGCAAGGCGCTTGTAGCTATACGTTTGCGAAGTTACCCTAGCGGTCGTACACGGGCGCGGCCATCTTGTTTGCGTGGCGTAATTCCGTTTCCGGCCGCTATGTGTAATCTCGCAAAGTGTGCTGCTCGCTAGTCCAATTTCGCGCGTGATCGCGAGGAAAATCTTGCGCGAACGTACCCACGCGGTCGTGAATGGGCGCGGCCATCTTGTTTCTCATTCATTGCTATGGTTCTGGGCATGTTCTGTATCCTCTCTGAATCTCTGCCATCCTTTGCTTGTTTGAAGTTTATTTGATCTATTTTACTTATTTATCTATCCCTCTATTTTTCTAGCTCTATATTTTTGTGTCTTCTGCTACTTTTTGTTAATTTTAAACTACTTTTTTAAACTCTTTTCTTTTCTTCTTCCCTATTCTATTTCTTCTTTAATATTTAACTTCATTTTCTGCCCAGACCATGGTAAAGGGAGCCGGGAAGCACCCTGAGAAGGGGAAGGGTCCCGCACCCCGTGCCCGGCTCCCGTGCAGGCGTTTGAGGGGGGAGCTAGTGATGCCACGGGAGATCTTTAGCGCAGAGGAGGTGGGCGCACTAATCTTCCACGTCCAGCGCCGCCTCCCCAAGACCATCCTGGGAGGCGGCAAGATCGCAACCGGCTGTGGCATCCGGGAGCGCCGGAAGCGGTGGGAGAAGGTGTGCCGGGCCATGTTTAAGCTCTCTGGGGTCCGGCGCACCTATAACCAGGCCACCCACCGCTGGACGGATGTCATGGACCGGGAACAGGACTTGCTGGACGCGCTCGGCGTAGAGGTCCCCGGGCTTGGTGAGTAGTAGTAGCTATTTCTAGCTATTTCATCACTACTCTGTTTTATCCTGCTCTGTTATTTGCAAATCTTTGTTCTTTACCAAGAGCAATAATGCTGCCGATTACATTGTAGGTAAATTATATTTCAAAATCTTCTATGCATTTTAGGTGCACTGCTCTACTTCTCAGTCGCCTTGCTTGCTACTATGCTTATTTGTTTTGTATTTTGTGTTCATTTCATTGGCCTGAGAAATTATGTATGAGTGTAGTGTAAAGAACTGTGTAATGCTAGACACTAAGGGTCATATTTTCAATTACCGGCACATCCCTGCAAAGTAGCAGGGATGCGGCAGTAATTGTGCGCCATGCCACCACCACCACCCATGGGCCCAAAACGTCACAGAAGCCTTACGCATCTGTGCCGTAAAGGCGGCGCATTGCTGGAGTTGCGTGCCAACGACGGCGCAGCTCCAGCAATGCTCTGGGGTGCCTTATCTCCCCAATGCTGCATCAAGCCGTACGTCGGCTTCAAGCAGGCGCAGGGTTTCAATCATGCATCATTGTCCTAAAAGTGACTGATTGACATCTTGTAGATTTCCCTCAGCCACTTTTAGGATTCGTTCCTGCACAGGAACGCCCTCCCTTGCGCCGGAACGCCCCCTGATGGCGCAGGGCTTTACAACGTGATGCATCTCCCATATGCGTCATTTTTTTTTATATACGCCGCACCATGGCGCCTCTTTTGTTCTGCCGCTGCGTCACAAAAGTCACGCAACAATGGAGGAAAATGAGCCGCAAGGGACTTCTAAATCAGCCCCAACAGACTGAAGTCCAGTACTTCCTTTAGACACATGGCTATAAGAAGAAATACTGGTGGTGGTCGGTGGATTGATAGTTTGAGTATTCACTGATCTGCAAGCACGATGGACTTTGTCTGTCACTTCGCGTGCTGCGGACTGCTGCCTGCCAGGCCTAGGCAAACCTTTTTAGTAGTCTGTTTAGTGAGTTACATAGGAACTTTCAAAGTCAACGGTCCGCAAATCAGGCAATACGAATAACGTAGTAGACCACATGAGATTGGTCAATATATCCCGTGGAATAGTTGTCTATCTATTTGCTATTTCTCCAAAATATTTTGTTATTGTTCTTTTGAAATGTTTGATTTGGTTGACAAATCTCATCCATGTTTTCAGGTCTTTCTTTCTTTCATGTTGTACATCAGCTCCCCCCAAGGGCAAGAGGACACAGGAGGAGGAGGAGGGTGCTGTTCAGGAGGATGCAGGCCAGGATCGGGCAGGCGAGGGCTCCTTTGCTGGCCGCAGTAAGTTTTAATTTTAATATAGAGTACCTATTTTTTCCTAGCGTTCCTCATTCTATTTTTTCTAAATCATCTTTGATCTTCTTATAGACTGGATCTAAATTCTTATCCTGCCTCGACTATGACTCCCTGTGGTATTACTAGATTATTCTTATTAGTCTGTCTGTGTAGCTAACTAAGATTGCACATTTGGCAATTCCATTGGACTCCCATTCTAGTCAGCAATAGCTCTATGCACTGAGTGCAGTCCTCTGGGATTGTCCATAATGTCTTTTCAAGTCTTCTAAATGTTTATGCTTTGACAATTGCCAACAATAAAAAGGTGAATGACCACCAAGAAAGAATAAGATACTACTTTACTTTTGGTTTGGATAGGAGGACAATCCATTCTACTACTGTTGCAGGGACAAATCTGCACAAACCGAACTATGAACACTATATAATAGGCGCAGGTAGACTTTCTTTCCACATACCTCAGTGATATCAGACTTTGAAGAACCCCCAATCTCCTTACTGACTAGATAGTGTGGAAGAGTCATTTAGCTCCCAAAGTCACCGATGATTGATCCCCAAATGATGATTAGATTATCCAACGCAGGACAAGAGTACGGAGTCACAGTCAAGAAGTGTCAGAGGCACTCATGCTTGCAAAAAATCCAAAACCTTTAGCTCATCCACTCTAGTCTGGAGGACCAAAAACCACAGAGTCTATTTAAGTTTAAAAGCTTTATTAAAAGTAAACACATTTATTAAAATCAACTTTGTCATAAAATTAAACGTTTAACTGGAAATGGAAAAGTGCTTAGTGCTAACGTTTAATTGGACACATTTCTTGTGGTCGAGCTGAGCTCTCACCTGGTTTGAACTTGAGCTTGACCCTGATCGTGTTCTTAGAAGTCAAGCTTCTGTTAGGAGAAAAAGTGGTGGGTGTTAAAAATAAAAAGCAAGCATTCATCAGTGGTGCCAAAAAGTGCAACAAGACAACAGCCTTCCCTGGAAAAAGGGAAATTTTTACTTTAGAGTAGACAGTTACAAATTATTACTTGTATTTCGTTTTTTTCACATTTCTTTATTCCTCCTAGACTAAATATTATATAGTAGTGAGTGGTGTATTTCTAACATTCTTAAATGTACTTTGTAGGTGTAACATCTGGTGGCGGGGCCAGCGCGGAGGTGGTGGTCTTGGACGAGGACTCTGGGGAGGATGCAGTGGAAGTGCTGGCGGACGTTCCTGTGAGGGTTCACACGGTGGTGGCGGGAAGAGGTAAGCTATATATTCCTTACTTATTGAGATTGAAGACTGCATAGTGTGCTTTCTGCACGGGTGTATTATAAATCAACCAGGTAGTAGCCTCCTCTAAATGTACTTCGACTTAGCTGTGAAGTTTTTGGTGAGAAGAATCCCAATAAGATCTTAGATGAACTTGATGGATGGGATGAACGAAAAGCGAAAGAAGGGTGTAAGTAAGTGTGGAAGGACGAGAAATTTTATGATGGCTGGCAAAGAAGAATGTGTGCATATACTTTGAATGGATGGATGCCTGGAGCATGGTATTATCTGACTCTTAGATAGCATATGTGTATCTAGAGAGAGTAGATGGTCACTGGATGAACTAAGTGTTACCTTGAAGAGCATGTAACACCGCACCCGCACGTCCGTTCCAGTGTAGGGAAGGCAAGGAAAAGAAGTTGTAAATTTGTCCAAATACTACCATGAATAGTAGCAGTAGTTTGTATTGCCACTGCAAGCACAGCATATATCCGGTTATTACGGTGGACACTCCGTACCTCTCTTAATAACTTTAGTTTAGTAGTAGTACGTCATTCATGTGTGGGTGTATCACTGTTCACTCAATAATAAGCAAAGCACCTAAAGTCATCCCATATGTCATCAAATACATCCCATGTGAAGTGATAGATAATCAAATTTTTAGCTTCTTCAGTTTCCTTTTCTAGTACTCATTTGCACTGTAGGGTGAAAGGTAAATTAATTAAGCAGTAGCCCTTGTAACAGAGTATTCTCAGTGCCACCCGTAATAGAAAAGTAATAGCTTCACCACCTGCATGTTCTGGACCGGTACAGTAACGCAAGTCTGTCTCACTCATCATGGTGTGCGTCTGTTTTTCTCGGGTGCAAGTTCACTGCGCTGGCATTCTGCCGGCTTGCATAAGATAACGTACCAATTTTCCTAAACAAGAGAGAAGAAGAAGAATAAGACTGGTGTACTGTCATAGTCGACTGTAATGGAAGTCCATGGTGGTCGTAGAATTTGTTCATTAAACTCCCACTAATGTTAGAGCAAGGATGCAGAAGTGGGAGGTTAGATAGATACTGTCCTCAATAGTTATGTACTGTGCTTTCAATTTGCTACTTGTACTGTGACACAACTTTCGGCTCAATCACTTTGTGTTATTAATGTTAAGGAGCATTGGTTACAGACTATGTCTTTCTTTCTTCATATAGTTGCTCCTTCCAAATCAACGAGACCATCACGGAGGGAGCAGGCTCGAATGGCCCGGCAACGGAGGCTGGATGTCACTGTCGCCGAATATCGGCGGCTGGTGGCCCTGGAGGAGGAGGAAACACAGTCAACCGGTGGAACCACAACATCCTCCACTGGGACAGCTGCATCCTCCTCCGTGCCCCCACGGGCTGCCAGACAGCGCAGTGCTCCAGCGGTACGGAGCCGGCCTACCAAAGCCAACCGCCACCGCCAAGCAGCAAAGACATCAGCTGCCCCCCACAGGAGTTACAAGGCACGCCAGCGCCGCTTATCCCTAAGAATGTCCTACCTGGAGCAGGAGGTCCTTAGCTACAAGAACTTGGTGGAGGGCCTCCGCTTCGACCATGCCACCCTCCGCAAGGAGTATGATGCCCTGGCCGCTAAATTCAACAGCACCCTCCAGTAGTGTAGTGTCCTTTGCCCTTTTTTTTAGAGATTTTGGGGGGGTGGGATCTGGGAGTTGGGTTCTTTTTGGGACTTTTGAAAGACAATCGTTGGGGTTAGGGAGGGTCTTGAGGGAGATTATTTTGTTAGGGCTACATAAATATAATTTTTTAAACTTTATCTGACCATACCTGTTTTTTACTGCTTTTGAGTCTGGTGGGTGGGGGTTTAACAGTAAGTTTGTTTTCCTGAAGAGTCCTAGTACTTTAGTAGTACTACCGTCAATCTCTCGTCTAGTCCTAATAGTCCATTATACTACCTCCCACCAAACGCTTATCTTACCTGTAATTTGTGTTTGAAAGTAGGGCTAGGCCCAGGGCTGGCTCCACGGGAAATGGGATTAAGGTTGGCAATCCTGGGCGGATGAAATGTCCTCATTGCGGTGGTACTAGTGGTGTGACACAGTGGCAGTTGCATGCCTATGGAAAAAAAGAAAACGAAACCTGGTTTGTCCTTACTGTAGCATTACAACGGTTACGGTACGATAGAGAATATAGCAGGTGACAGTACACTAGAACAGTGCCACAATGTAGCCTAACAAATGGTAAAGTATTGCAAGTATAACTAGTACTTGCGTTGAATTTATTTGACATTGGCTCCTACTACTACAAGAAATAGTACTGAAGCTGAGTAAGTCTAGAATATATCCTCGGATTCCTTCACCAGCCTGTTGCTATGACCTTATCCTCCCCAGCAAGTGTGTGGAATTATTGATGTCATTTAGTCACACAGCAAGCAAAAACACACAGCCCGGGGGAAGAGGGTTAGGGTTTGGAAAATGGATGGGAATGGGGTTTCTTTTTGGGTAGGTTTTGTTGAGAGAAGAAAAAAAAAGCACAGCATGGACAAACAATAATTAAAGATAAAGAAATCTTTGGGTACAAACGAAAGCTAGCTAACCACAAATATTTTAAGTGACATAAAGGAAGTGCATGCCCTACTGCATCATTGTTACTGAAAAGTAAGTAGTACTAGAATGCGACAGTACAGGGCTGCAGCGTTTTGACTAGCCTATCTCTGCACTCAGAGAAACACTTCTTACATTAAATTAGGTTTAAAAATTAGCTGAATGAAAACCTATAGAATGGCTGTAGGGATCAATTTAGAAGCAGAGAGAGATCCAAGAAATGCAGTCACACTCATAGAAGAAAACAATGGATAATGTATCTGTATGTTGTTGGAGTTGTCCTGTTGAATTTGGTAAGTAAGTTGCATGCAGCAAACAATTCCTCTTATTAGCGCACTCCTCCATTCCAGCTGACGCTTCGTCCATCAATGTTGGTGACCACTGACAGAAGACACCCTGCCAACTGCCTGCCTGGCGGATGTTGAATTGCGTCTCGTTAATGTGAAGCCTGACTCCATCTTTTTTCCACATTGCACAGACTGAAACCCGGCCTGTAATTATTGAACGGAAAACAGGAAGTGCTATTACAATACCACTGATAAATAAATATAAGGTATGTACGCTGTGTGGTGCAAAAAGTCACACTTTGATTTTCCTAATAGAAAGTACAATATTTTTGAAATTGCGTACTCTGTCTGAGTCACCTTTTGAAGGATAAATAAGTATGGCCAAATTAATTTAGCGGATCTTTCCCCTCAAGCTAGGTGTACTGTAAACTGTGTTTTAGAACAAAATTAGACCTTCCCAGCAGTGCTCCCACCCACACCCTTACTAAAGCCAGTCGCAAAAATGTAGAAGACCCCCAATCAGATCTCAAAAAACGAGTAGGCCCAAATACCCCCTTACCCACCGTGGATTGTATTCAAGTTCAACCCACTTGCAAGCAAGCAAAAGTATCCATAGCCAGCATCGCTCCAAGAGTGCTCTAAGACCCCAGAACTCAGTTGCAAAAATCTAGAACACCCCGAAACACATGCAATCCTGCTGCTAGGGCTAACCCTAACGAACCCTAAGTTACAAAAAGTGCCAAAAGGCTTTTCCTTATGGATTTTGTCCAAACCACTTCTATCCGGTATTAGACCTTCCCAGGAATGCCCCAAGAGACCCGCCAACCCACCCGCAAAAAAGCACGCGACAACACCCCCAAACAGCCAAAAAGCAAAATCTCATACTTACAATATCTCTCGGCCTTCGGTCCAAACGCGCTGTGCAGCTAGGTCATCATCATAACTCCTGTTTTCCACCACGGATTTCCTGAAAAGCAAATGCAATCAACATTAGACTGTCGCAGCAGTGCTTCGACAGAGACCCCGCAACCCACCCACAAACACCAGGAAGTCCCCCAAACAGGCCCCCGAAAACGCTACATTGAGCAAGATGTCAGAAGAAATAATAAAAAAAAATTCTGCATGGATTTTGTCCAAACCACTTCTATCCGGTTTTCGACCTTCCCAGGAATGCCCCAAGACCCGCCAACCCACCCGCAAAAAAGCACGCGACAACACCCCCAAACAGCCAAAAAGCAAAATCTCATACTTACAATATCTCTCGGCCTTCGGTCCAAACGCGCTGTGCAGCTAGGTCATCATCATAACTCCTGTTTTCCACCACGGATTTCCTGAAAAGCAAATTCAATCAACATTAGACTGTCGCAGCAGTGCTCCCAGACCCCAAAACTCACCCACAAACACCCGGAACCCCGCCAAAGAGCACCTCAAAGGCAAGGAAGTCCGCAAAAACTGCAAGAAATTTCCGCCTCATATTTGGTCCAAAACACTTTTATCCGTTATTAGAGCTTCACAGCAATGGGCCCAGAGCCGTCAACTCACCCGCAAAGAAGTAAAACACCCCCACAAGTGCTGAGTCTTTCTTCATTGGGCGTAATCCAGCCCTCTGCTTTGAGGAAAATAGGAGTCTGGAGGAGGAGGATAGAGGAGCATGTTCTTCTGAACTTGTGAACCTGAGGAATGTAGACTGCGGCACCTTCAAATCAATAAGCAAACAAGTGAAGACAGTTCTGCTGATGGGCTTGTTTATGGGATTAGGTGATTAAAGTTTGAATTAAATTAACTGTGCAAAACAAAGAAAGACAGACACACAGGAATAAAAGTGAATAAGGACGAAAAAGAAAGGTATTGATTCATTGTCTCATTTTCAGGGCTCGGTGTCAGGGAATAAGAAGAAGACTTCGTCATCATACTCTGCGAATTCAGGCAGGATGAGATCAGCGTCACCGAACAGAGAACAAATCCCCTCATCTACGTTGCTGTCCTCCTCGTCTTCATGCGGCGTGCTTTCTCGTACTTTGTAATCTGGTGGTATGAGGTGCTGATTCATCTTGATCATTGTTAGCCTCTCCACATTTTTGGGCGAGAGGCGGCTCCGTTTGGGAGTTACAATGCCACCAGCAGCACTGAAAACACGTTCAGAAGACACACTTGCGAGTGGGCAAGACAAATAGTTTATAGCCAGGTTGGAGAGCTGTGGCCACAATTGTTTTTTCCCATGCCAATACTGCAATGGCTCATTATTAAGAAATACCTCTGTTGAGTCATTCAGACAGTCCTGCACCATCGACTCAAGGCTCCTCTTTGCTTACTTTTTGCTGTGCCTGTGACCTTTTTTCGAGAACCATACCCAAGACAAGTTAGCCAATCCTCTTCAGCAGCCAATGTTACTCTTGTGTGTGGTGCAGACGATCCGGTTGCCGGTGTCTTTAATGGCTGAGAGGTCACTGGTGCCACAGCCACAGGTGCAGAAGTAGATTCTTTTGACTGGGGATGGCCTGCTGATGCTGATGCTGATGTACTGCCTTTTCCTTCAATATCCTGCCGTTCTTTTTCAAACCTCTTGGCCAACCTGGCCAGCCAACATTTGTACTTTTTAACATCTTCATCAGCAAAAGGAAAGAATGCTTGGTCTGCCAGCGCCTTTTTGTAGCGTGGATCCAGAATAGTAGCACAAATGTAATGCTGTTCTGACTTGATTTTTTTAAGACGTTCATCACCACGTAGGCGCTCTAATAATTTCTCCGACAAAACAAAAGGGTCTTTGTTTTTTTCATCTTTTTCTAACTCAGAAGACACCACCTTCAGTTGGTGCTCCAGCTTGCACAACAATGGGATAGATTTCCCAAATTACAGTCCCCCTGGCTGACTGCACGCGTGAAGAACTCAAAAGGACGAAGCATGTCTGTCAGGCTTTTAACTATGTCCCATTGCGCCGCACCCATCTGCATGTCCTTCTGAGCTGTACCCTCTTTTAAGAAATAGTGATCGAGTACTGTATACTGCTCATACAGACGCTCAAGCATGTAGAAGGTTGAGTTCCAACGTGTTGACACCTCCTGGATGAGTGCTTTCACTGGCTTTCGACGTTCATGTAGCAGGCTCCTCAGATGCTTCCGGGCCTTAAAAGAATGGCTGAAATGGTTGCACATTTTGCGGCAGGTGGCCATTACCTCGCACGCTGGACTGTCTTTATCACTCAAGAATTTTTGAACTACCAGGTTGATACAGTGCGCCAAACACGGCACTCTGAAATAGTCACCCATCGCCATGGCCTTAACTACATTGGCGCCATTATCCGTGGAAACATAACCAATCTGGCGTTTGTTTGGGGACAGCCAGTGAAAGACCTTTTTGTTAAACTCGTCCAAAATGTTTTGTGATGTGTGACTTTTCTCCAAGCCAAACATGGCTAGTGTTGCATGTTTCCGAGCAGCTTTAAAAACTTGGTCCGGGTCAACACCAGCGTTTAGCTTTGCTTTAACACCTGAAAAAGAGACCCAGTGTGCAGTGATGCACATGTAATCAGCGCCTGCGCCACTGGTCCACATGTCTGTTGTCAGATGTATAGTGTGAACAGCACTCTTCTGAAAAGCTGCCCCAATCGCCTCCAGCACATCTTCATGTAGTGCTGGAACCGCAACTCTGGCAAAATAGAACCGGCTAGGAACCTTCCATTTAGGGCAGAGCGCTGCCACTAATTCTAGAAAACCTACCGCTTCTACAAAAGAAAAAGGGAGAAGGTCCACAGCTAGCATTTTAGCCAGCTTAGTGTTATACAGACGCGTCAGTGGGTGGTTGCGTTCATATGGCGCGTCTGAAGAAAACATGGTTCTAATGTTGCCCTGGACCAAGCATTTACGGGATGATAATGACTTCGTTGACCCAATTATGCTCGCTGGTGAACTTTTTCGCGTTGGTGTCTCACTCGCTCCAACACTCTTAGTGTGCCTCACATGGGGTGTGCTGCTGACAGGGGTACTGGGTGTAAGTGAAGTGTTTGACACGTCTTCTTCCTCCTCGCCATCATCAGATGCAACATCAACGTTTTCTTGACTTCCAATTCGGGCTTCCTTGATCTCATTTAGGTGCGCAAACCATTGGACAGCGTGCTGTCTCTCAAGATGACCTCTCTGGCCTCCAGTCCCATAGTTGGTACCAAGCTTACCACGACTAACTGCAAGCTTACAAATGGTACAAATGGCTAACTTTTGCCTTTTTGGGCAAACAGTAAAGAAGTCCCAAACTGGGGACTTGAAGTGTCTGTGGGGGCCGGAGGAGGCGGCGATACTGGTGGTAGTGGTCATGCTGCTAATGCCAGATGAAGAGGAGGATCTGGATTGCCCAACTTTTGTACGTTGTGCACTTTCAGCGCTACTAATTAAGGTCGAGGTGGATGGAGGTCCCTTCTTGCCAGAAAGAAATATGGAAGCGGTACGAGTTGGTGTACTACTTAACTCCAATGATTGTGGTGGTGTTTCCACTACCTCCTCGTCGACAACATCATCATCATCACGCTCAGCAGCTTCTCAGGCTAGGGTCAAAATGTCTGTTTGGTGCATGCCCGCTGGGGCTGCAGTGACCTTTATGATGACTGGGTCGTCGTTGTCAGAGTCTTCCTCAGCAGCAGTATCCGCCACTTCTTGTTGAGCCTCATCATCACACTCCATAACTCTGAGACTTTGGATGAGCTTCCTTTTACGCTTAACTACTACCTTTGTCAGATCATAGTGTGCCTCACTCTCAGTGGTGCTGGTTCCCAATTTTGATCCGTATCATCAGAAGGAGGTGTGCTTGAAGAAGATGTAGACACCACCCTTGATCTCTTCCTTACTACGGGTGTGGAAGACAATGAATGATCATCAGGAGGAGTGTCTTCCTCAAATGATACCTCGCCTTGATTGTCGATTTCCTGATGTGCCCCTACTTCGGGAGGAACAACTATTGTGGGCACTTGTGACCCTCCATGCACCTCTGCTTGCGTATCTCCTTGCGCTGCCTCTCCTTCCACATTTACTTGGGCTTGTGCTTGCACATGTGGTTTTTGTTGCGGCTGTGGTTGTTCAACACTCGTCAGATGAGTTACAACAACCTGTGTTGATTGAGGGACATTGCTGCTACTTTCTTGCGATGAGCCAACATCACTGGTAGATGGTGATTGAACAACTAGACAAAGTGCCTCTGCAGCAGTGAAGGGCTTGGACTTAAGTTGGCGTGGTGGTGGTGGTGGCACTGAGCCCAATGGAGCGGGGGTGCTGCTCCCAGATTGGTCCCCAGCAGATCCCGCTGCTGCTGCAGGCATACTTTTTTTTTTTACTCCCAAAAAAAGGGGCGGCCGGCACACCAGTCTCCTTGGTAACTTGCTTCTTCTGCTCCTTACTGGCAACTTTCTTGCTACGGGTAACTTTTTTTGGGGCCATCTTCTTCAGAGCAGGTCAGAACAGCAGGCAGCAGTTGCACGAGTTGCAGAGTTGTCTGTGTCCAGACGTGACGTCGCATGACGTTATGCTGCACACACACACCGCTGCAGGACTTCTTCCTGGCACTGGTGGTTCTCTAGAGTCTTGTGCACCTAAAAGCAATGGAAGACAGAGGAACATCAGTTCAGTCATTAACCCCAAAAAATGGCAAAATACAGAAAAATCTGCACAATCCCATGCCATCCATGATGTTTACATTCAAGACACCACACAGAAAGACTAGGCCCATGCAACACTCACTACCCCTGGGGATAATGGATGAAAAGTAGGCAAAATAAGTGCAGGCCTCAGACACTGCCTCTCTTCAAAATGGCCCCTTGCACCCCAAGCACATGTTACCTGTACCAGCCAGCACTCAAGATGGCCACCACCACCACCACCCACATGGCCAGTCCACCTCAACAGTACACCCCAAAAAAAGAGGAAAACACCCAAAAATCACCACAATCCAATGCCATCCAGGATGTTTACATTAAAGAGAGTGAGACCCCACAGGCACACTCAGTCCATGCATCACTACCCCTGGGCAAAAGGCCACACCAGCAGCCCCAAAAAAACGACAAAAAACACAAAAAACAGCACAATCCCAGCCCATCCATGGCCTCAATGGTGTTTAAATTCAAGAGGACACCCCACAGAAAGACTAGGACCATGCAACACTCACCACCCCTGGGCAAAGGGCCCCACCAGCAGCCCAAAAAAACGACAAAAAACACAAAATTCAGCACAATCCTAGCCCATCCATGCCCTCAATGGTGTTTAAATTCAAGAAGACACCCCACAGAAAGACTAGGCCCATGCAACACTCACTACCCCTGGGCATAATGGATGAAAAGTAGGCAAAATAAGTGCAGGCCTCAGACACTGCCTCTCTTCAAAATGGCCCCTTGCACCCCAAGCACATGTTGCCTGTACCAGCCAGCACTCAAGATGGCCACCACCACCACCCACATGGCCAGTCCACATCAACAGTACACCCCAAAAAAAGAGAAAAACACCCAAAAATCACCACAATCCAATGCCATCCAGGATGTTTACATTAAAGAGAGTGAGACCCCACCGGCACACTCAGTCCATGCATCACTACCCCTAGGCAAAAGGCCACACCAGCAGCCCCAAAAAAACGACAAAAAACACAAAAAACAGCACAATCCCAGCCCATCCATGGCCTCAATGATGTTTAAATTCAACAAAACAGTTGTATCATGCACCCATAACCAACCCTGGTCCTACTGGATACTGTGGCTACCCACAATATATTTTATTTAATGTTCTGAAAAAGTTCCAAAATTGTAGTTGCAGCAACTGTAATGCCCCAAACAAACTTACTTGTGAAAGTTGATTTCTAATCCAAAAGTGATCCAAAGAAAGTCAAAAAGGCCTCAAATCCAAATATCCAGCAGCACCCACAAAAAGTAATCCTTCCAGGTCAAGGTCCAAATGAAAGTGACCAGCACATGAAGAACGCACTGGGAGGAGCCTGCTGGACAGGAACAGGAAGTTGGAGACTGTGGGGCACTTCCTTCCTCCCCCCCCCCCAAAAATGGACTCCTTGCACAAAAAAAGGGCATGCAAATGTCAACCTGAGGAGTGATTCTGATAAAAATCATCATTTTCTGAAGGTTTATCCTGTTTGCTGGTGGATTTCTTGTGCAGAATTGCAAAATCTCTATTTCGCGAGTGCGAGATTGTTCCTTTCCGCCGTACTACGTGTTCGCAATTGCAAACTCTCGCGAGGCGTGCTGTGCAAGGTGGCAAGCCGCGATTACGTATTCGCGGGCGCCAAACTCCCGCGGGATCCCGCAGCAAGATCCAAAATGGCGCAGCACTCTCAAAATATGATCGAGAAAAAGAACTCGGCAAACGCTGAATGACGGAAAGTGAACGCCGTGCACCACCCCGCGCGCCTCAATATTGTATCACCAAGCAAAAAATCCGCCGCGAGCGAATTCACGGATTTTCGACAAATTCGCGAGAGTTCGCGGATTGCGGATTTGCCGAAAATCCGAAAAATCCGCGAGCGGAGCGGATTTTACTCCCATGCTTACTGGTGAGACAAGCTCTCGGTATTACTCGTGTCTGAAGATCAAACAACGGCTGCAGAAGTAGGGCCCGCGAACACCCTCAGACACGCACACGGCCGGATTGGGATTTTAATTATGGCTTGCAGGTGGGCACCCTCATCCCATTATTTATTAATTTTATATAGCGCGACAAGATCCCGCTGAATATCAGTGCGCTCGAGAAGGTGCAAACTAACTGGCTTCTGTTGCCCACTTTAAACAACAAGCTATTTTTAGCCGCCAGTGGGGGGCGGCGGGGGCTCGTCGTTGAAAGCCCAATTGTGCCGTATGTTTAACTCCCCGGTGGATGCTGCTGAAAGTACATTCCCAATTGAAGCTTTGAAATATATTTTTAACATAAATCCTTAGTCTACCCATAAATCTAACATTCTGATCGGATGGTTCCCGCATACTTTAGAACGTTCGCTGTGAATTTGCGACATGTAGGGATTTTGTTGAAATATTTCCTGGTCTGTGTCAGGCAATATATTTACATGTTTGGAGCTCCTAGGCTTCGCAAGACTCCAAGTTCCTCCACACCATTATTTATTAATTTTAATGCGTTTTTATATAGCGCAGACTTTTCACGAACGTGTCAGAGCGCTTCATAATAGGAACAGAACTGATACATGAGGAGACCATTTCATCAGGTGGGGGGTCCGCAATGTGAGGTCTGCGGATGCCCGTGGCCCCCGCCAGCGATGACCACGGCGGGCGGCCATAACTGCTCCCATGGTCGGGTCCCTCAGGCAACCCACAGGCATTGGAGCGCTTCACCTGAGCACCTTATTTGCATACACGTTCAGGCGCGGGTTGGCTAAATGCTTTGACCCGACACTATGATGTGGAGGGAGGGGGGCGGAATGACCGGAGCACTGTGAGCCACTTGCCAACGAACACTGCACAAGCCCCCCCACCAGGACAGGGATGCCAGTGCGGGCGAAACACAGTCCACAGGGAGGTGGGGTGCCCCAGCGGTAGTGGGGGCGGGGGGGCGGCCGGATCTGATGAACCCTCCGGCGACCCTCGGCAGTTCCTGGGGAGCCTGGTGGGTGCAGACTACACGACCATGCCACTAATGGGGAAGAGGGGGGTTAAGCCGCAACCACAGCGCTCCAACCCTCTCCCCCCCCTGAATTGTTTCTGCCTCCTCTCTCCAGCCCCCGGTTGTGGTAATTATGGCGCGTGGACAGACCTATTGGGTGCTAAACATTTAATGGCGCATTCACGCATCATGAGGATCATAGCTGCGAGGCAGCTGCCCCCATAAGCGAGGGGGGTAAGACAGGCCCTTACTCTAAGGATTGTGGCCGCTTGTGTCCATTTGTAAGGCAAGCTGTTTGGGGAGGAGTGACTCACACTGTACTTTTCACATTACCCTCGGCCTCATGGGGACGGGGAGGGCAGCGGTTCGTCGGATGTTTTCTCAGGCTCGCCGCAACACTCTTAAATGCCGACATGACCATGTAGTGTGGCTAAAATGCTACTGGGCTACCATTCTTTCATAACGGCCAGCGCTCATTTGACATTGGCCAATACGGGAGACCTTGGAACATCGCTCTGCAGCGTAGGGCAGGACCAGTAAAATTGCGCAGCCCATCCCGGCAACAGACACATTGGAAATGAGAAAAACATGGCATAAAAAAAAAAATAACTACCGCCCACCGCCGCATGACGTTCTAAAAGGGGCGGAATGAGAAAAAATCTACGGAACGCCCACGAATATGCTCGGAGAATAACGGACAGATCTCTCTTCCAATGGCTAGCCTCCATTTATGGAGCTAGCCAATGGAAGAGACAGACGGGACAAAGCCCCATACTGCTAAACAAAAGATTTCGCCTGCGCGAACACCGCTGCGCAGTGGACGCCAGGCGAAACCTAAAAATGACTGTCAAGCAAGTGGCGGAAGTGTCTAGTAAATGTCATAGAGGCTATAGCTGGTGAAGTTCATCCAATAGTAGCCTTTTGACCTGTTTTTTGAATGAAGCAATCAAATGAACAAAGGCACCTCCAAAAGGAATTTACAACATCATTAGCAGGAGGCAGGAACTGATAAAGCTGGAATGTGTCTTGTGCTGTGACGAGCTCGTAGAAAGCATCCTGCTGTTACATGAGGCTCTAAACACAGAGACAACGCTAACGTAATTATTAAGTACAAACAAAAATATTGGCCCTGAGGGTAACTACCTCCTAGTTAAAGAGAAATTATAGTCACTCAAAGTGAAGTTATCAGTGGCTGAAGTAGGCGGGCCCACTGATCTATGCTGTATTCTGCAGTGAGCGAAAGCAAAATGAGAATGGCACAACAACAGACCAATGGATGGAGAGCTGAAAGCACATCACAAAAAAATACAGGAGCTCATCAAAAAGATATACCTGGAGTCCTCACTAATAAAGGTGACACGCAGAGGAATCCTAAGGAATTTGTAGTATCCAGATCCAGAAGTGTCAGATGCCACGAAGTTCACCTGGTCCTTGAAACTAAGTGTATCATCAATCCATACTCCTGGGTTCTTAACCTTTCTAGTTGGGGAGGGCAGTGGTCCTAGTGAGTTCGGCCAACAGTCTGGGGTCCAGAAGGTTGGATTATTGCCGAAGAGCACAACCTCCGTTTTGCTGGAGTTTAGCTTTAAACAATTTTGTGCCATCCAGGTTCCTACTGCATTCATGCAGTCTTGTAGTCTGGATGTGATGTCCTGTAGCAGCTCGGGTCGTATCGCCACCACAAGTTGGGTGTCATCTGCGTACGTTGTTAAGCTAAAACCGAAGGATTCAATAAGGGGGGCCAGGGAGGACACATAAACGTTAAAAAGTGTCGGACTCAATGAAGAACCCTGAGGAACTCCACAAGGAAAAGAGAATGCCCCTGCCTCAAATTTGTCCAGATTGATCCTTTGGGTTCTTTCTGAGAGAAAGAATTTGAGGAGTTTAAGGGCCGTGCCCCTTTTCTTCTATTTCTTCTTATCGGCCCACCAGTAGAGTGTGATGGACCGTGTCAAATGCCACCAAGAGGTCCAGCATGATCAGGGCGGCCTTACCTCCCTGATGCAGAATGGTAATTATTTCCTCCGTGGACTTTAAGAGCGCCGTTTCTGTGCTGTGGCCCTCTCTGAATCCATATTGGGTCGGGTTCGGAGCCTGGGATGATTTTAGAAACTGATTGAGTTGGGTGTTCATATTTCTTCCTATTATTTTTGCTGGAAGGGGTAGTCATGAGATAGGTCTAAAATTATTTGGATCTTTAGCATCCAAATTGGGTTTCTTCAATTGGGGTAATATTGGCCTGTTTCCAGTCTTTTGGGAAGTATCCTTCTGTGTACATTAGGTTGAAGATAGATGTCAGTTTACCAGCCACTATCTTTGATGCTAGTTTAGCTATCTCTGTCGGGCTGGGGTCATACGGGGAGCCTGACTTCACCTTGGCAAGTAGATTATGGGTATCCCCTTCTAAGAGGGGGCTGAACCTGTTAAGTTCGATATTATCATTTAATTATTTCCGGAAAGTAGGTGTATCAGGAGGCTTTGTGTTTGAGAAGGTAAGGAAGATGGCATTAACTTTGTCGAAGAAGAATTTAGCTATTTTATTGCATAAGTCTTGACCCGCTGGGATGGGAGGGGAACTGGGGTGGGCTAGGGTATTAACTGTTTTAAACAGCACTTTTGGCGAGTTTTTGGCCTCCTGAATTTTTTCCATGAAGTACTTTTGTTTAGTGCTTTGTAGCATTTGTTTGTATTGAGCCATGCTCCGCTTTTATTTTGCAAACTAGTTTTTGGTCCCTGAGCTCCAGTGAATACCAGGGTGATGACGGCCATTGCCTGCAGATGCGTACTCGAGTTTTGAAGGCTAGCTTATTCCCTGCCTCCTCTAACCAATTTGAGTAGGATTTGGTTGCTTGATCCAGATCTGTTGGGAGCTGGTTATTCGTTGCCGAGAGCAGTCTAAGTAGCTACTCCTCATCTATACTTTTCCAGGCTTTTGTTTCCAGAAATACATTTTTTGGGGGGTTTGTTTCCCGAGTGGTTGTGTGTAATGAGCTTGAACAGTATAGCCGTGTGATCGGACCATGTTAGAGGGTGAAGATTCATAATGGATAACTGAGGGTTGTTTGAAAAAATGCCATCAAGAGTGTACCCGGCTTGATGGGTGGGTCCATTACAAGTTGTTCTAGATTTCCGCCCTTCATCAGGTCTATCAAATTGGTGGTGTCAGGGTCCGTGACTAGCTCCAGGTGGAAATTGAAGTTGCCCAGAATTGTGTATGAGGGACTGTTTAAGCCTATTTTTAATATATTGCCTACTTGAGTTATGCACCAGCTTCAGGGGCCAGGGAGCCTATAGATAAGGGTGCCTCTAAAGGAATCATGGTGTGTGAAACTCTAAGGCTTCGCATTCCTCATTAACTTGTGGGTTGAACGATGACGTAATTGTATTGTGGTGATTATCCGCTAGTCCACCTCCTTTTCTCTGTGCTCTATTTAGTGAGTAACAGAGATAGTCTGGTGGCGTAGCTTTTACTAGGTCAGGACCTGAAGCATCGTCAGTCCAGTTTTCAGTGACGAAGGCAATCGTAATTCCCTCTTCCACCAAAAAGGAGGCACATACAGTACTATGCTTGACCAGTGACCTCACATTGATGAGGACGCAGCTCCAAGCAGTCCCTGTCCTTTCCTGTCCAACATTAAGAGCAGACACTGGGATAGATGTTATTTCCGGTAATTTCTTATGGAAGCCAGGACAAGTTGTCATGTTTTGAACCGTACCAGGGGTGGGGTGCAGGCTTACAGGGCTTAATTATGCACAGTTGTTGAACACCTTCCTGAAATTTAAGGAACTGTTTGCCTTGTGCTCCCTGCTTCCTTTTTGGTGAGCCCAGTACCTTTTTGCGATGTGCTAGATATTTTGGAGGGACGTTCGGTGGCCTATTCCTCCACTTCTCTATTTTGTGATTATAGTGGAGAGCTGAAAGCCCCTTTACGTAAGTATGTTATACATGTACATTTTGTAAAACAAAAGTGCTTGGCTAACACCAGACTTATAACGGAAAACAGTGCATGTGTCTTTCTGTATTTGTGCACATATGTGGAGAAGAAGTTGCATGACTACAGAATGATGCAACGTAGTCACATCTTCACACCTTTTTATTTTCTTTCTTTCCCTGATGCTGTGCAGCGTTGGCAAAGGCTATACGTCTAAAAGGTCAGACTTATTGACATTGCCAGTGTGTGTTTAAAATGGTTCTAAACCTCCGGTTCCTTGTGTAGATCTGGTTAGAGCCTCGGGCCTCTGGAGTTACACTGTGTGGAAGATGCTCATAGTACCTGTCCGGGTCCTATCACAGGCTCTCTGAAAGCATAAGGGACTCCCTTGCAGCAATTACTTATGTTTCCTGACATTATTGTGATGCTCAGTGTTGCGTGGTCCATTCACAGGAAAAGGCTTTATTGTAAGGCTGTGTGATAAAGCAATCCCTGGATAAGAAGGGAGTCATCTTGTTGCTACGATTTAACATTGCAGTGTGTTGTGGGAGAGGGTCTCACTCGCTTGAAGAGGGAACCTTCTCTGGTGTCTTGGTTACTCCTTGAGCCCACGGTCTTTGAAGGAAGGGGACCATGGATATGCCCTTACTCCAGAGTTCTTCAAACATTTTGATGCCGAGACCCCCTTGTAAAACCTTTTTAGGGGTAAGGCCCCCCTTCCGACAACATTTTCTAGAAACTGGTACTCCTCATCATCATCTTTTGACAACCATAAATGAGCCTGTTAGACCTCATCAATTCCATCCATCATTCATCCACCCACACGTTCACACATCCATCCATCCTTTCATCCTTCCATCCATCCTTCATCCATCCACCCTTCCATCGTTCCATCCATACATCCATCCTTTACCCATCCACCCTTCCATCCATCCAACCATCATTCATCCACCCACCTTTTCACACATCTATCCATCATTCATCCATTCAACCTTTTATCCATCCATCCATACATCCATCCACCTTTCATCCTCCCATCCATACATCCACCCTTCATCCATCAACCCTTTCATCCATACATCCATCCACCCTTTGATCCATCCATCCACCCATCATTCATCCCCCCACCTTTTCACACATCCATCCATGCATCATTCATCCAAGCAACCTTTTATCCATCCATACATCCATCCATCCTTCATCCGTCCACCCTTTCATCCTTCCATCCATCCACACTTTCATCCATCATCCATCCTTTATCCGTCCACCCTTTCATCCTTCCATCCATCCCCTCTTTCATCCATCCATCCATCCATCCATCCATCCTTCATCCGTCCACCCTTTCATCCTTCCATCCATACATCTATCCTTCAACCATCTATATTTCACCCATCCACCCTTTCATCCTTACATCCATCCTTCATCCATCCACCCTTTCATCCTTCCATCCATACATCCATCCTTTACCCATCCACCCTTCCATCCATCCACCCATCATTCATCCACCCACCTTTTCACACATCCATCATTCATCCATGCAACCTTTTATCCATCCATACATCCATCCACCCTTCCATCCATCAATCCTTCATCAGCCCACCCTTTCATCCCTCCATCAATCCACCCTTTCATCCATTCATCCACCCTTTCATCCATTCATCCACCCTTTCATCCATCCATCCATTCATCCTTCATCCGTCCACCCTTTCATCCTTACATCCATACATCTATCCTTCATCCATCTATCCTTCACCCATCCACCCTTTCATCCTTCCATCCATACATCCATCCTTCATCCATCCACCCTTTCATCCATCCATTCACCCATCATTCATCCACCCATCTTTTCACACATCCATCCATCCATCCATCCTTCATCCATCTACCCTTTCATCCTTCCATCCATCCTTCCATCCATCCATCCATCCTTTCATCCACCCATCCACCCTTTCATCCATCCATTCATCAATCATCCACCCACCTTTTCACACATCCATCCATCCTTCATCCTTACATCCATCCATCCACCCATCATTCATCCACCCACCTTTTCTGTGCCTCTCTCATTAGGGGGGGGGGGGGAGGTCAGTATCTCTCTGCGTCTTCTTCCTTCTTTCCCAATCATGGGAGGGCATCTCTGTGCCTCCCTGCTGGGAGCGGGGGACGTGTCACGGGACCCACAGCTCCAGGCACGCAATATCCATTGATCTCAAAGGGCTACACTACAGCCTGCTCCCCCAGCCTCCCTCCGCCCCCCCTCTTCCCCTCCTCCCCCAGCTCAAAATGGCTTCAGGGACACACACACACAGCCACACCTGAGTACTTGACAGGTCTTTAAAAGACCTTTTACTTGTTAATGAGGCTTTGATGTTTTTCACACCTCGGTGTGAATTAGGCCTCCACCGTGAGCACCCTCGATCAGCCCAAGCCAGGAACTGCACTCTGACAGAATCTGCGACCCCCTTCCAAGGACTCCACGACCCCCCTGGGGGTCGCGCCCCACAGATTGAAGACCTCTGCCTTACTCTGACTATTGCATCTTTACATTGAAAGTGCAATCTAGAATTTCTTCAGCTCACTTGTAATTTTAATTGTAATTGTTATTTATAGAGCACCTTATCACCTACAGGTCTCTAAGCGCTAACCAGAGCACCTATCCAAGCAGAGGGAGAAGTCAAAAGTTAAATGCTCCCCAAGCTTCCAAAAAGAGAATCATCTTCAGCTTCTTCCTAAATGGGAACAGAGCTTGTTCCTTACGAACATTCTCTGGCAGAGTGTTCCAGATTTGGGGGATAGATGCTGAAAAGGCTCTGCCTCCGACAGAGGACAGTTTAAAGCGAGGGCAGACTGGTAGGTTAGCTTCTGTCGACCGAAGCACCCTACTAGGGATGTAGTTAACTAAACGGTCTTTGATGTATCTCGGAGCGTGGCCAGAAATGGCTTTGTGTGCAATGCAGAGGCCTTTAAACTTAGTTTGTTGCCTGACTGGAAGCCAGTGCAAATGACGCAATAGAGGGGTGGCATGAGATCGACTGGGCGCTCTGTAAATTAATCTGGCAGCATTGTTCATAATCACCTGCAATCTGGCCAGCAATTGTAATGGGAGGCCGAAGTACAGGGAATTGCCGTAGTCTGAGCGCGACAATATCATAGCTGATACAGCCTGTCTGAGAGTGGCAAAGGTGAGCATAGGAGCAAGTTTCCGCAGCTGTCTCAACAAGCCGACACATGTTCCCACCACTGCTGACACCTGTTGAGTCATGGAGAGCTTGGCGTCAATTTTGATTCCCAGACTCTTAACGGCCTCAGACGGCTCCAGATAAGTACCTAGCTCCTGTGGCAAAAAAAAGATTGATCCAAAGATTGGAATCTGCAGTGACAGCCAATATCTCCGTCTTGTCCGGATTGATTTTCAGGGAATTGGCCGTCATCCAATTAACAATAAACGTAAGAATATTTTGGGTGTTTACTGAAGATAGGCGTTAAACAGAAGGGGTGACCGTGCTGAACCCTGTGGAACCCCACACATAAGTGTACCAGGGTCAGACATGTGATTAGATAGTTGAACTCTCTGAGACTGGCCACTAAGAAAGGATGTTAACCATGCCAGAGCTGTACCCTGGAATCCCAGCTCGGAAACCAGCGACAAAAGTTGGTCATGATTGACCGTGTCAAATGCCACGGATAAGTCCAGCAGATCCAGGGCACAGAGCTTTTTCTTATCCGCCCTCCGTCTCAGCTCATCCAGTATGGATACCATGATCAATTCCATACTGTGGTGGGCTCTGAATCCCGCCTGATTGGCTTGTAAGAGATGCTTTTCCTCTAGGTGGTGTGGAAGGGAGCATAACACATGCTGTTCAAACACTTTAGCAAGAAATGGCACCTGGGAAATAGGCCTGAAGTTTTTAAGATTCTTCGGGTCAGCCCACGTTTTTTTAGGAGCGAGATGACACAGGCCTCCTAAAGTTAGCAGGAACATGACCCATTTCCAGGGATTGACTAAGCAGTGAAAGAACCTGGCCTTCAATCCCAGGGGGAGCCACCTTAAAGATCTTTGGCGGACAGGGGTCAGCCGGCGAACCTGTTTTTACCCGTCCCATTAGGAGAGACAAAGATTCAGTAGTCAGTAAGGGGAACACGGTCAAATGATTATCAAATATAGGGGTCAGGAAAGTAGGCAGTACTGAGCAGGGTATCGAGGGGGTGAGAGAGATTTCCCTTACCAGATCATTAACTTTAATTGTGAAAAAGGACTGGAATTTATTACAGTCTTCTCGACTGAAAGAGGGCTTGTGTTCCTTCTCTTATCTTAGCTCTTTTATGATTCAAAAGATCTCCTTTTGTGGATTATCAGCCGTCGCAATTTTTGCTTCATAAAATTCTGCTTTCCTAGTCAGAATAGCCTTTTTATATGCAGCAAACATCGGGTGATAGTCTGCCCGGGCGTCTGGGTCATAGGCCATCCGCCAGGCTCTCTCGCATCGGTGGAGTATTTGTTTCATTTCTCTCAAGGCGTCATTAAACCAAGGGGCCCCTTTCCCTTTATCCCTTATTCTCTCCCTGCGAGCTGGAGCTACTAAATCCGTAGCATTCGTAAGTCTTATTGCCAGGGCAGAGCTTTCTTCCTCAAGGTCAGCCTTAGTTATCCCTGGAGTGGATGTCTTATTAAGAATAGTGACCAAACCATCAGTTTTTTTTTTGGATGAGTTTCATATAGTGCGAACTTGACCCGCTCCGAATCGGGTTTTAGAGCGCTTTACATAGCACCAGTTACGTTACATGAGGACACATATTCATTTCTGTTAGGCATTTTTGTTAGGCACAGGGAGATTAAGTGATTTGCCCAGAACCACAGGATGTTTGGCGTCGTTATCGAGACTCGAACCCAGATCCCCAGGTCCGAGGTCGAGCGCCCTAGCCGTTAGGCCAACTCCTATCTCCTCTCTCTTTGATCTTATTCCATCTCCGTAATACTCTCCAGTCCATGGGTGAATTGACTGTTTGTTTAGAGAGTGATAACCGGCCATGAATTGCATATTCGTCGACAGGGACAGGGGTTAATGACTATAGGGCAAGTGAGCAGACGTGGTGACCAGACCAGGTCAAGTGTGTGGCCCTTCTCATGAGTGGGCCCATCCACTAGTTGGCGGAATTCTAAAGAGTCTGACACAAATAGGAGCTTAGAGGGAAAATATGGACAGGGTCGCCCTCCACTCAAACATTAGTCAACAACAAAAGACCCTGTCCAGAGGACGCTGATTGTGTCAGTTACTTGTATAACAGAACAGTCTAAACGTACTGATAACTGTTATCCTCCCCTGTATACTTTCATTCTGGTAAGGGGACGTTTCACTGCACTCCTTCCAAAGTTCCTTACAATTTGAATAAAAACCAAAAGGCCAAACCTCTTTGACAGTTACACAGAACACACTAGAAATATGTCTGACACCTTTAGTCAGTACCAGATGTCTACAACATCAATGTTAGACCAAGTTCTGCTTTAGAAAAAATGTGCGAGAACCGAATGACACCTCACGGAAACACCACCAACTGGGTAACTGGTATGTAACCTCCAGACAGGCCCCTGTCTCATCATCGGTTGTCATCCGGTTCACAAAGAAAAGAAGAAAGAGTGTCCAAAGCAACAAACCAAGAAGTGCAAAGAATAGTGGGAGCAGAGAAAATCTGCTAGTGACAAACAAGTGCATAAAAAACAGTGCATAAAAAACAGCATAAACTTCTCTTTAATAACTTTATTCGTAGAGAAATGGGTGTGTGCTGTTAGAATAAAAAGGTTGGTAGCTATTCATGCACACCATTACCTATTGCAGACATGTTTCACTGCCACAGCAATTTTGGCAGATTCATCAGGGCTGCACGGTATGCTGCCACTTCACTATTGGACACTTGTACTGTGTCAACTGTCAAAGAAATAGGCACATGCAGGTAATTAAAAACATACAGTAACTCCCTTATACGCTGTATGTATGGGTAAAAACCGTGTCAACATTATTTACCCATAAGCAGCCTGTTTGCTCATACCAGCTGCCAGGGAATCCAATAGGATAAAAAAGTACTCCTAAAGTGAGTCTCCACCTTCACATAGATTGTACACATCATTCTGGGGGCATAAAAACCACATAATAATGCTGTTAGCAATATTTCTAAAGAGGTCATTACTTCGTCTTGCTGTTTAGCTTGGCTATCTTTGGGTGTTTGTTCCCAATGCAGGTTAAAATCCCCCATTACCACCATGAACTGGTATTGTGAACGTAGGTCATGAACTAATTCCATAAAAAGTTCAATGAACCCGTGTGTGGAGGGTGATACACTAGCAAGATTACCAAAAAATCGGTCTGGGAGCAAAACTTTGCCCCCAGAACGTCAGCGCCCTCTGAACAAAGGGTCTCAGCTTTTAGTTGATTACTATAAAGAAGTGCAACACCCCCCCCCCCACCGCTGGAATTACCCAGTCTGTTATGGTGTAGGGCTGCATAGTTAACTGGCATAGCAGCGACCAGGTCAGGGATAGAGGACTCTTCAAGCCAGGTCTCGGTAATACCCAAAATATCCAAAGTATCATCTTGGAGAAGAGAAAAGACCTCCAAGTTATGTTTCTGAAGGGAGCAGGTGCTCAGGGTGGCAAAACACAGAATTCCTCCTGCCTAATTGTGGCCTCAGCAACCCTTCCCTCCTGAGTGCAACCAATGCATTGTCATTAAGTGGCTGCGGACCTTGATTTAGTAGCCAGAGTTCCTCCATGGAGGACAGGAGGCAGGGACCAGGGGTCCTGGCCCCTGGTCCCGGCTGGTCGCGGACAGGCACAGACGGGCTTGCCTTAGGCGCCCCTGCAGCGTGCCCGCTGCGCTTTCTCCATCCTGTTTAAATGGCTGAGGACTCCTCCCACCCACCACTCAGCCCTGCTGTGCAGCCTCTGTCAATTCTCAAAACACTAGACCCCCAACCTTGCTGGAAGTGCTGAATATAGGAAGTCAGCGTGCTGGGAGCGAGCCAAAAGTGCAAGTAAAACACAGAACACAGAACACAGAAAGTTAAAAATTTCAAAGTATTTAAAAGTTTTACAAATGTATCAGCAGCGTGACAAATAGCAGGGTTCTATGAACAATTCAGGCAAATGAGTTTTTGGTAAGCGCAGCGGCATTCTGAGCCCACTGCAAGTATAGGCCCAGCTCTTTAATTCATGTCTATATGAGCAATTAAATGTCTCATTAAAAGGCAAAATATTTTGTGATGGACTCTGCATTTCAGCTTGTTGAGTGTTTCTTTTTCTTACTCCAACAGGTGAAATAAATTCAGTGATAATCAAAAAAAGATAAAGGCATTAACCATCATTTGTGTTGGAAGTGATATAAAAGCAGTATACCTCGAAATCTATTCCCTTGAAGGCTAATACCTCGCCAAAGTCTTTTTTTCTACAGCAGAAAACACAAACTGTCCAATGAGGTCTGTACTTGGGTCTTAGGTATCAGATGATAGGCATAGAAGACATGACACACTGAAGCAAGTCTGATGAGGTGCTCAGTACGAAGAAAGAGCTAACCTGGTATCAACAAGAATGCACGAGAGAGAAACCATGTGAATTTCTGAAATGTGCAACACATTTATTAGGCAGAGAAAGAGCAAGTGTGAAATCAGAAACTCCATATTGGAAAATAACCATATCAAAGGACTGAATGTGGAAAAGTGTTATTTGTAATGGAAGACCTAATGCAGCATCAGAGTGTCCACATAGAGCAGAAACCATATCAATGCACAGAATGTAATAAAGTGTTCGGAAGGAAGAAGACTCTAAAGCAGCATGAACAAATCCACACTGGTGAGAAACCGTATGAATGTACAGAATGTGACAAGGGATTTATTAGAAAGGCACAACTAATGGAACATCAGAAAGTCCACACTGGTGAGAAACAGTATAAATGTACAGAATGTCACAAGGGATTTATTAGAAAGGCAAAACTAATGTTACATCAAAAGGTCCACACTGGTGAGAAACCGTATAAATGTACAGAATGTCCCAAGGCATTTAGAACAAATGAAGTGCTAAAGAAACATCAGAAAATCCACACTGGGGAGAAACCATATCAATGTACAGAATGTGACAAGGCATTTATAACAAATGGAGACCTAAAGCAACATCAGAAAATACACACTGGGGAGAAACCATATCAATGTACAGAATGTGACAAAGCATTTAAAAGAAATGGAGAGCTAAAGCAACATCAGATAATCCACACTGGGGAGAAACCATATCAATGTACAGAATGTGACAAAGCATTTATGAGAAATGGTGACCTAAATCGACATCAGAAAATCCACACTGGGGAGAAACCATATCAATGTACAGAATGTGACAAAGCATTTATTTTAAAGAAAAGTTTAAAAATACATCAACAAGGTCACACAGGAGAGAAGCCATATCAATGTACAGAATGTGGTAAAGCATTTAAAACAAATGGAAGTCTAAAACAGCATCAGGAAGTCCACGCTGGAGAGAGGCTATTCAACTGCACTGAATGTGAGAAGGCATTTATTAGAAAGTCACATCTAATGCGCCATCAGATAGTCCACACCGAGGAGAAACCCTATGAATGCACAGAATGCGACGAGGCATTTAATACCAATGGAACCCTAATGCAACATCAGAAAGTCCACACTGGGGAGAAACCATATGAATGTACAGAATGTGACAAGGTATATATTACAAAGCAAAGGTTAAACATACATCAGAAAGTTCACGCAGGAGAGATACCATATCAATGTACAGAATGTGCCAAAGCATTTTTAAGAAATGTAGAGCTAAAGCAACATCAGGTAATTCACACTGGGGAGAAACCATATCAATGTACAGAATGTGACAAAGCATTTATGAGAAATGGTGAACTAAATCGTCATCAGAAAATCCACACTGGGGAGAAACCATATCAATGTACAGAATGTGACAAAGCATTTATTGAAAAGAAAAGTTTAAAAATACATCAACGAGATCACACAGGAGAGAAGCCATATCAATGTACAGAATGTGGTAAAGCATTTAAAACAAATGGAAATCTAAAACAGCATCAGAAAGTCCACGCTGGAGAGAGACCATTCAACTGCACTGAATGTGAGAAGGCATTTATTAGAAAGTCACAACTAATGCGCCATCAGATAGTCCACACCGGGGAGAAACCCTATGAATGTACAGAATGCGACAAGGCCTTTAATACCAATGGAACCCTAATGCAACATCAGAAAGTCCACACTGGGGAGAAACCATATGAATGCACTGAGTGTGACAAAGCATTTAAAACAAATGGAGAGCTCAAATGTCATCAGAAACTCCACATTTGGGAAAGACCATATGAATGCTCTGAATGTGACAAAGCATTTATAACAAATGTAGGGCTGAAGCGGCATCTGAAAATCCACACTGGGGAGAAACCATATGAATGCTCTGAATGTGACAAAGCATTTATATCAAATGTAGGGCTGAAGCATCATCTGAAAATCCACACTGGGGAGAAACCATATGAATGCTCTGAATGTGACAAAGCATTTATAACAAATGTAGGGCTGAAGCATCATCTGAAAATCCACACTGGGGAGAAACCATACCAATGTATAGAATGTCACAAAGCATTTATAACAAATGGAGAGCTGAAGCGACATCAGAAAATCCACAAGAAGATAATTCCTATGTATGTACAGGATGTATTGAAATCTTCCACAGGAAGACTAAGCTAATGCAGCATAAAAAAGACACTTGAGGCAAACACCATATTAATGTACAGAGTGCAACACATTTATTACTAAACAAAACTTAATATGACATCAGAATGTTCACACAGGAGAGAAACCGTATCAATGTATTCAATGTGACAATGCATTCATAAGAAATAGAGAGCTAACGCAACATCAAAAGTCCACCCTAAAGATGGTACTGAATGTGGCAAGGCATTTATTGGCAAGAGAGAGTTAAAACAACATCAGAAAGTACCCACTGGGGAAAATCTGTATGAATGTACAGAATGTGACAAAGTGTTCTTACTGAAGTAACGGTATTAATGTACAGAAAGTGACAAGGCATTTATTAGAAGGGCACAGCCAATGCACTAACAGAAAGTCCACACGGGAGAAACCATGTCATTGCACTTATGGTGACAAAGCATTGTTAAACATGTAAGCTAACACAGCAGAAAGTTCACACAGGAGAGAAATTATATGAATATACTGAATGCACAAAGCATTTATTAGAAAGGCACAGTTAATGTACCATCAAAGTCCACACAGTGAAGAAAGTCATGACACAAAGAACACATACCACAGCAAATATGTCCAGGCATTTGTCAAAAAAGAAAGACCGAACACAACATCAAAAAACCACCCCGGAGAGAAACCATGTAAATATACTGAATGTGACAATTCATTTATTGGCAGGGCACAGGTAATACAATAACAGTACGTCAACACAGAGGAAAAAGTCATGTCAGTGGAGAATGCATATCACTGCTCTCAATGTGGCAAGGAATCCTTTACAAAGGCAAAGCTAATGCAATATCAGAAAGTCAGTGGACACCTGTCCTCCACTCAGGAGCGACACCGTAGGAATATACTGAATGAAATAAAGCCATCATTACAAAGGGACTATTCATGCAACATCTGAAAATCCACACTGGGAAGTAACTGAAGCAATAAATGTGACCCAAGTGCTGATCAGATAGGCCATATTGTCAGAAACAACTTTTTCTTGCAAAGTATTTTTTTGCAGGGGGAGCCTAAAGTGTCAACATGCATTCCAGGGAAAACTGTATCTGTATTTAGTGTGACAAGACATTTATTACAACGGAATAGCAAATAGTCATCAGTTGCTATGACAAAAAATCCACACCTGCACATAGATACAGGGGGACGAAGTACCGAAATAAAATGTGGAACAAAGGAACAGAAATAGTGGCAGTCATCATAGGTGTTGAAGGATTAGTCAAGAAAAGCTCCCGGGACAACACACCCCTTTCTCACAGAGGTGACAATATGCAAACTCCAGAGCGCATCAAACTCGGACAGAATGCAAGTGTTATACAAAGCAACAGCTAGCTTTCTTTCCCTGTTTCCAGCCTACTGTGGTAGAAGGACTGTTTTGGCTTCCTCGTGATAAGGCCTGCCTCTGCCTATTTACTCAGTTAAGTGAGATGTGTTCTGTAATGCCTTCTAGAGCCCACAGTTTTTGGGACATTTGTTGGCATTGGTGATAATAAAATTCAGAGTTGGTTACATAGGATCTTATGTTCATGCTGTTTATCGTTGACGTTTTGTTTCTTTCATTAACAATACTGCCCGGGAGATGACAAGTGGAGTTTTAGGGTCAGTTGGAAGTCAGATGCCACTGGCCTTAGAGGCTTGCAGACCTTGAAGTATGTGTGCATTAGGTTTATGGTTTCATGTGGGACAGGAGCTGCCACTACTTGTACAGACATTGCAGGACAGCTTGCTGGGCACCTGTGAATAAGAGTTCTCTACTTACAGCAGTGATTAGAATCTCCATTATCACGTGTAGGCAACAACTGTATTCTTTCTACTTTTGTGCAGTGTATTTTTTTTAGCACGCTGATTTGTAATAAAATGAAGATCTACTGAAAGTACTGACTGCAATCCTAGATGTTTGAACACTGTAAACTTTCTTAAACCGTACAGTGTATATAGTTATTTACTCTTCTAAAGGTCTCTAATGACTAGTCAGACTATGCCCATGCAATAGAAGAAAAGAAATAAATAAATCAGTTTGCCTGAATGGGGTAAGACAAAGCAAAGGTCTTATATCTCCACGAGCCTTGTTCTAAAAGGATAGACTCTATGGCCACCATTGGGGAAAAAATGGGAGGTGGTTTATGAGGAGACTCAAACAGAGGATTATGTTTAGAGGCCTTGAATGGGGACTCGAAATGTCAGTAACGTGTACCCTACATGTTAGTCTCATAAAATGTGAGCACCTGGTCGATGGACCCCCTTAGTTTCTTCCAATATGAGTAAATGTACTAGTACCCCCTGGTGTCTTGCAGTGATGCGGATTTGACAAAATGATTCACTCTTGACCTTTTCTATAATTATTTGTTTATTTTTATTGAGAGGGTTTTTTAAAAGCATGAATATTACCCAAAAGAATCTGAGCACTATACGTAAGAAAGATTGTGCTGGTTACATATATAAGCGTAATGCAACTTTTATGGGTCAATTCAGTTTATTAATTCCGCCTTCTCAAGTTAATACACAGCATGTCTCCTACAACCCCAGGGGACCGGCCGCGCTCAGATGTAAAACAGCCAGAGTAGTTTATGACACAACTTTCGCCTGCAACCCTTCGGCCGGCAGCCTGGTTCACGCATTAAAAAAAAAAACAGCATTAAAGTAAAGAAACCCCCCGCCCCTTCCTAATTCTCCTTCGGTATAGTGATGAAGCCATCAATTATATGGGCACAATATTAGGCGGATATGGTTATAACAGGTGTAGTAACTGCAAGGGTTAATGTAGGCCTTGGTTGGGGCCGCATCTGGGATCAGTTGTAGTAGCCATAAATAGGCTGGGCAGGTTTACTCTCAGAATTCAGTAGAAAGAGTTCGTATAAGGAGGCCTATCTGAGTAGGAGGTGTGACCTGGGAGTGTTGCTGATGAGAGCTTCTCCATCCCCAGGAGAAACCACAATTTATGCAACCAGGAGATGTGGTCTGGAGTCCTGTCTGTGCGCCAGAGAGAGATTATAACTTGTTGGACTGCTCCCAAAGTGAGGGGCATTTGCTTCCCCCTGTTAGAGCGCAGTGGATAAGTCCGGGGGTTTGAAACACCCAGAAGGGTGTAAGCTGGAAACTTCAGGATGGTAGTGTTAAAAGCAGAATCAATTTCATCTAAAACTTGGTTCCAGTATGAAGTGATCTTCAGTCAGGGCCATAGGAGATGGAGTAGGGCCCCTGTGCCTCCACAACTGGGCCAACAATCCTTTGAGTACCCAACGTTCTACTTCTGGAGTCTCATCAGAGTGAGATACCAGTAAGAAGCAATTTGTACTTTGATAGAGGGAGATTTATTACGGGGCAGAAGGTCAGGGGGCTGGGCGCAACGGCTCGGAAGCCTGCGTTAGGATGATTGTGAAAGTGAGCTAGGGACAAAAGAGACGCTTAATTTGTACCGGGGTGTGCAGGAACGCTTGCTCTAAAAATAGAGAAAACAGATATGTGAGCCGTGGAAACTGAAGCTGAAAGGTTAACAGTTTTATTGAGAAGATGCAACTTCAATATAAACGCATAAAAATCACAGTTTGAGTCCAGTGCTCCACATTCTCAGGTAGCACGTGGATTAGATGTCATTTACTGAAATTCTATTTACTGTATACAAGCTTCTAAAACTGCTGGAAAGAAAGTCTAAAACCTTAAAGACACATTTATCATTTGTGGCAGAAATGCATTTAGAAAGCAAAGTATATTTTATCTGGGAATGCTCACATCTGCCTATAAGTGAGAAATCCTGCAATTACAAGTTAAACACTTCAAATGTAATAAGGAAAAAGCAACGTTAAAAGTGGACATGGCAAAACACAAGAAAATACAATACAGTTAATATATATATATATATACACACATTAAATCAATTGATCAAGAGGTCTTGGAGACAACTCGCCAACCTGATGCCTACAACAGACCAGGAGTTGCCCAAAGATATTCCTGCGGACCCCCTTTTTACATTCTTTAAGGAGGTGAGAGGTCTAAAGTAACGTCATCTCACGCCACCTCAAGCCACGTACCCTATTTGCGTCATTTACGGCCTACTTTGTACTTTTCCCATCCATACATAGAAAATGTATCCCTTCTCATAACCGTGGCACGTATTGCTAGACCAAAGGTCATGCCTTGTTGACTTGAAGTTTATCGTAAATCTGCTTTGGTTAACGAAAACACGTTTTTACTGCAAAAAGGGATTACATTTATGTGTATGTACTAATCAGTACATACAGGTTGCCACATCCCTTACTCCAGCTTGTCATAGCTGGAGGGCGAAGTTCTCCTTTTCTCATACACAGTTTGAGGATGTGGTCCTCTGTGTGTTGAAAGAATATGGTGGAAGTTGAACTTTAGCACACAAGCTAGGTGGAGGCTCTAAAACAGGAGGAGAAGCCTTGCAGACAGTGGGGCTGGATGAAGTCTTGATCAGACCTGCTTTCTGCTTTCTTAACAGAAAATGGCAGCACTCTGGCCAATCTAACCAAGGCCTATAATTTTACACAGAAGGGCCTACATAGGGGTTCATGCTAGCTAGGGTTATTTATACAGTAAAATCTTCCTCTCTCAACTTTCAGTACTGGCCATGTTATTTGCTGTGTGATATACCCTATAAAATATGTCATCCCATTCCTCAGTAGAGAGATCTTCCTAATTCGGTCTCCCATCTAAACTGCCCCCTTGATTTTATCTGGGGCATCCCACCTCCCAATAAGGCATAAAATTCTATTATGAAACATCTGTCATCCACCTTAAGAAGCAGCCCTTTCTTAAAGGGGGTCATCGGCCTTCCCACACCCTGTGGCTTCTCAGAACCTGTTACCCAATTTCACAGTTTTTGCTATGAGACGTGGTCTGAGTCAATTAAGGAGTAATCAGATTGGAGTTGATCAAATGGGCTTAGCCTGTGTGTGTCAAAAACGCATCCCACACATATACAGCCCCTGTCTAACCAGTGTCGGATCTGCTCTGTATGCATTCCAGGAGTAAAATCTGGATTAGCAAAGATTGCATCATCGGAGAAGGGAAGATTATCAGGCCTGCTCTTACCGCCACATATTTTCAAACTTTAATCGTAGCACTTGTTACCATGGAGGAGTAGAGGCTCCAGGCTCTGTGTTTACTGGAAAGCCAAACTTGCTTCCATATATTAGTACCCTCAACGGTCTAATCCATGAAGGACCAATGCTTCTCAGAGTTAGTGGTTCCATTCCACTGGTGGATTGGTAATAGCGGAGTAGCTGGGGCACTGCCAGACCTCTGTCTCATGCCGAGCAATACATACAGGGCCCGATTCACAGAACTAACTTATCTTATAACAAAATCCTAAACTTACTACTCATGGTATTCACAGAATGCACTTACGACTGTCCTAAGTTTACCTAAGCACTCGGGCTGGAATTTCCGCACCCGGAGTGTAAGCACCACACCCGGAGCGGAATTTCCACCTTCGGTCCGCCAGGAAGCGGAGATTCCGGCCCGATGGTGGAAATTCCGCTCTGGGTGTGGAGCTTACACTCCGGGTGTGGAGCTTACATTCCAGGTGCGGAAATTCCGGCCAGAGTACGGGCGTAAACTTAGGACAGTCGTAAGTGCATTCTGTGAATATCATGAGTAGTAAGTTTAGGATTTTGTCGTAAGTTAGTTCTGTGAATCGGGCCCACAGTGTTTGTGAAGGAGGGGTTTCTTCCCATCCCAGATAAATTTATTGATGTCCAATTGAAGGGAGTGGATAGTAATTGTGGTGGGAACAGGGATAAAGTTTGAACTAGATATAAGATGCGTGGGAGAATAGTCATCTTAACAGGCATGATTCGTCCTAACCATGAGATGCGAAGACGGCTCCAAGTTGACAGGTCTTTGCGCATTTCAGTGGCAAATGATGCTTTGCTAGTGGCTAAAGTATTTGGCAGAGACATGGCATGTTTGTTGTTTCCAACGGGGTTGGGTCGTATCATCTGATCTTTTGGGCTAGTCGGGCTATCCGCATGAGAGGGATCTTTAATGCCAAGGGATAGGTTGACCTCCGTGAGGGATCGTATTAGGTGTAGCTTGCATTCGATCTGGAAGATGATCCGAAGTGGATGACCCCAGGAGTAGGAAATGCCGGCACTCCTCAGGTGGGCCACAACCGGGTAAAAATGGTGCTGTTCTGTAATATAATAGTCGCTAAGTCCTGATACAGAAGAGGTGCATGCCCTCTGAATAGGAGTGGATGGGTATTTCAGGCATTACGCAGAATAGGTTTTGCCTGAAAGTCATGTACGCACAACAAAATGTCTGAAAGTCATGTACGCACATCAAAATGTCTTAAAGTCATGTACGCACATCAAAATGTCTGAAAGTCATGTACGCACATCAAAATGTCAACCGGGGAGCCTTTCACAGGTCTTCATGGTCTCACCCAGTGGAACCGATCCAGATTTTATCTCTGGGTCTGCAGAGGCCCCTAGGATGTGGGGGAACTGGGCACCCACTTATTCTTCCAGGTCTGCATGCTCTGCATCAGTTGGAACCTCCCTGATGCTACTAGTGTTCTGCCTAGCCCTGTTTTCTAGTACTTCGACATGGGCCTGAAGGTCGATTTGTTGATCTTGGAGACTAAGCATCTCCTGTTGCAGCCCTTCAATTTCCGCATCACGCCCGGCTTCCTCGTCCCCCAAAAAGGAGAATCTCTACGCTACTTCATCTAGATCATAGCAGACTTTGCGAATGTCAGAGGAGAGGTCTCTCTGGACCGACTGCAGGTCTTCACATACAGACACAAGAAGGCCTCTGGGAAAGGGTGAGTTACTGGGATGTCCGCGTCTTCAGCCTTAGGAGGATTCTCAGTGTTTGCTGTTGAGGGGGAGTGCAGGTCAAGTGCAGTCCCCATGCCGCCGCATCCGTGACATAGCTTTAGGTTCCCGCACTAAAGGCTGTCAATTTAGACATTAGACTTCAGAGTGTATGTAGAAGTGGGGCAGTACAACTCAAAAATGGGGGGAGACCTTTATCAATGCCCTCTGTGCCAGGCCTCTTACAGGCTGCTCGCAGAATACAGTATGCTAGAGATAACTCGATGAGGGGCGGGAGTCTAAAGTCACTTTCTTCAGTAGCAAAATTGTTAGGACTTCTTCATACAGACCAGGTCAGGCTTCTAGGGTGGTCAGAACAGGCAGTAGACTGGGGACTGACAGCAATGGAGCCCGAAGCATCATCAATCACCTACGGCACTTTTATAGCAAATGGGTATCTGGAACACTGGTAGGAGTTGTTCAGGCTCTGGGGACACATAGTGTTCACTCCTGTGGAGGGAACCTAGAGAGGGGACCAGCCTTGGGGCACGCACTCACCCGGCCAGACCTCTTGCTGAGATCACAGCCCCAGATCGACCTGTCTGCACTGAGGCGCAGGAAAATCCACTGTTAGCAGGTGTCGGTGCCCAACCAGTGCAGGAGCAAGCAGTGGATCATGGGAAGCGCGGGCCCGATCAGTGGCCTGAACCCACTTCAGAAGCGCCTATAGAATCTACACCACAGGTGGCAGCTTAGCACTGCTCAGCCACCTCAACTCTAGGCACGGGAGCACAACCCAGGCAGTCCAATATCAAGGAAGAGGAGCCCTACCGCCAGCTTCACCTGCTATGTCTCTCAAGGCTCACCCCAGAGGGTCCTCAGTCAGTTATCTGGCGATGCCCACTAGGTCCACCGTTCCTCCCTCTGGGCTCAGCAGGGATGCTAGGCTCACTCAATCTACCTCATCAGTCACAACACAGGCCGTCAGTCACTATCTTATGCTCCCAGACCGCCCTCTGCATCCAGAGATCCTTCAGGAAGCTGACCACTTCCATCATTTTGATGTCAGCAGAGACTCCCACAGCACCATCTCTAGTGCAATGCTATCCCAACCAATACCTGCTGTCGTTGAGTGTCAAATAGCTCGGTGGCTGGGGTGCTGGACGAAGCTTTGTCAGTGACAAGGATGGAGGGCCAGTCAGGAACCTCCTAGCCACCTGCCAATTTGGCCACGTCTCATAATACAACATTTAAACTATCAACACAATGTGAGGGAGACATTGTAACTATTTTATCAACTCTATGCCCACATACTTATATTGAGGTGGTCTACGATAACACTGGTGGTTGTTGCGGAGGGATAACACATCCAGTGATGTGTCCTGTTTACAAAGCCGACTCCGACACCGACCCCAACACCACTCTCAGAGGAACCCTCGTCTACAGACCGCCAGCACGTACGCCCTTGCCTCCACAGACTACATCCTCCTCGGAGACCTGAACTTCCACCTCAAAAACGCCAACAACAGCAACTCCATCACCCTGCTCAAAAACCTTGCCAACCTCGGACTGAAACAGCTCGTCACGACTCCCACCCACTCCACCGAACACACGCCAGCAACCACGTCACTTTCAGCGACACCACCAAACTCCACTGGACCGACCATCATTGTGCCCACTTCACCTTCAAGAAACCTACCATGCACCACCACCCGCAACGGATGCCCCAATGCAGCTGGAACAAGGTCACCAAAGACCAGCTAATCTCCACCCTTGCCCGAGACCCACCAACCAACACTTCCGACACTGACACAGCCGCCCGCAACCTCAGGCAATGGATCGAGGACTTCGCCAACACTATCGCCGTGATCAAGAAACCCTCAAACAGACGCACCGACAGAAAGGCCAGCTGGTTCGCCACATACCTCCGGGAATCCAAGCGGACCTGCTGAAGACTCGAGAAGAAGTGTTGCCATGAACAGACACAGGACAACCATGCTGCCTTCAAGAACGGCAGCCGTAAGCACCACCGACTCATTTGAGCCACCAAAAAGTCCTCCTTCAAGGAACGCATTGACAACAACGTGCACAACAGCAAATAGCTCTTCAACATCGTGAAGGAACTCTCCAACCCCAGCTCCAGCTCCAACGACGTCCCACCCTCACAAGACCTATGCGACTCTCTAGCCACCTTCTTTCACCGCAAGATCGCAGACAACCATGACAGCTTCAAGTCCCAGACCCTCCCGACAACAACAAATGCCGCAGCCTCACTGCCCCTCAGCCAATCCAACCTCATGCTCTCCTGGACCCACATCAACGACACCGTCAAAATCATGAACACCATCCACTCCGGCTCACAATCCTACCCCTGCCCTCACCACATCTTCAACAAAGCGAGCCCCATCATTGCACCATAAACAGCTCCTTTGAGACCGCCACCTTCCCGGAAAGCTGGAAGCACGCTGAGATCAACGCCCTACTCAAGAAACCCAAGGCGGACCCAAAGGACCTCAAAAACTTCCGGCCCATCTCCCTGCTCCCGTTCTCGGCAAAAGTCATCGAGAAGATCGACAACAGGCAACTGACCCGCTTCTTCGAGGAGAACAACACCCTGGACCCATCCCAATCTGGTTTCCGCAGCAACCACAGCACCTAAACCGCCCTTATCGCTGCCACCAACGACATCAGGTCCCTGCTGGATAATGGCGAAACCGCAGCCCTCATCCTCCTGCACCTCTCGGCCGCCTTGTACACCATCTGCCACCACTCCCTACATACACACCTTCCTGACGCAGGGATCCATGACAAAGCCCTGGACTGGATGACCTTCTTTCTCACCGACAGAACGCAGAATGTCCGCCTCCCTCCATTCCGATCCAAAGCCACCAAGATCACCTGTGGCGTACCCCAAGGATCATCCCTCAGCCCGACCCTTTTTAACATCTACATGGCACCGCTCGCCAACATCGTCAGATCGCACAACCTCAACATCATCTTATGCAGACAACACCCAGCTGATCCTCACCCTCACCAAGGACCCCACCACTGCCAAAACCAACCTCCACGAAGGAATGAAGGCCGTTGCTGAATGGATGGAAAACAGTCACCTGAAACTGAACTCGGACCAGACAAAGGTCCTCATCCTCGCCCCCCCCCCCTCCACCTGGGATGACTCCTGGTGGCCGACCACACAGGAAGCCGCACCTACACCAACCGACCACGCATACCACCTGGGATTCATCCTGGATTCATCGCTCTCAATGACCCAGCAGCTCAACGCCGTCTCTTCCTTCTGCTTCAGCACCCTCCGCATGCTTCACAAGATCTACAGATGGATCTCCACTGGAACCAGAAGGACAGTCACCCTGGCCCTCATCAGCAGCTGACTGGACTATGGCAACGCCCTCTACGCAGGAACAACAGCCAAACTCCAGAAAAGACTACAACGCATACAGAACGCTTCCGCACGCCTCATCCTCGACATCTCCCGCCACACCCACATCACAGCTCACTTGAGAGACCTGCACTGGCTCCCAGTCAACAAGAGGATCACCTTTAAACTCCTCACACATGCTCACAAAACACTCCACAACACCCGACCAGTATACCTCAACAAATGACTCACCTTCTACACCTTTGCTCCGCTGACCTCGCCAACGTCCCGCTCATCAACAGGACGAGCACCAGCGGCAGATCATTCTCCTACCTCGCCACCAAGACATGGAACACACTTCCCACCCACCTGCGACAGAACCAGGACCTGCTGACCTTCAGGAGATGTCTCAAGACCTGGCTGTTCGAGCTGTAGCTGCACCCCTTTTCCCCTCAGCGCCTTGAGACCCTCATGGGGGTTTAGTGCGCTATAAAAATGCCTGATTGATTGATTGATGGTCACTAAGCAGCTTGACAAAACTCTTTTCTTATTTCATCTTCCATAGCCTGCTATAATACTGTCAGACAAATGTAACAGAGCTGTACCAAACTCCCGTCCGACCTGGTCTCTTACTGGGCTCCTACCTAGTAACAATGGTAAAACATATGATATTCCTGAACTGTATCTGGACATTTGGTGACCTAAGAGCCACAGTGGGAAGAAAATGAAGATGAATCCTCAGTCCATGGACAGACGGGGCAAATTGATAGGTCGTTGTTTCACCCTCCTGAAGACATTGATTCTTGGATAGAAACTATGAAAAAACTGAGGTACGCTTCGCTTGTTAATGAAAGGCTAAATGTTGTTAATTCCACAGTGAACAAGGCTTGCTCTTGTGTTTTAAAGATTGTTAAAGAGGGAGGCGCTCTGTGTGTGTTAGAAAAGGTTTCCCCCGCCCACAATTCACCAGCTACTAGCCCACGAATAACCACCCACACTCTCTAGACAAGTACGTCTCTCATCGATATGGAAGATGGAAAGGCCTCTAACACTACTGTTCTATCTTACACTACGGAACATCACATGCGTCTGAGCTGTAATGTGATTAATACCAATCTAGCCACCCAGACGCTAGACTGTAATGCTCTTGAAAGGTTACTCATGCAATGTGTGTAGGTGATTGTTGGGAGGGCTGTTTGGGCGACTATTACTAGAGCACAGATGGCACAGAGTTTTGATGTCAGAAATACTTCTGATCTGAAAGATAAGAGGGGGTGAAAACAGTAGCACAACACATGTGACTGGGGCAAGCCCTGAATGTAAGGTTAGGCTACTCACCTGGAATGTGAATTGGGTGAATGACCACAAGGCCGGACTGGTGACTGCATACCTCCATAAGCCTAAGGTGGCTGTTGCATTAATTCAGGCGGTGCATGCTGCTTCTGTGGAGGTTAACCATTTTTCCAAAACCTGGAACTGGTACCTCTGTTTCTATTTCTCAGTTGATAGCGAAGTGGCCATATTGGTTAAACGAGGCTTATGATTCAGGCCTGTGGACAGGTTCTGTGATGGAGAGTGCTGATTTGTGGTTGTGCAGGGGTTGTTAGGTTTGGTGCACATTACACTGATTAATATATATGGGTCGTGCTTCGACCATGGCTTGTGGGTTTATTTTGGTGGTAGGGGGGAGGGGTTTATTTGACCAAAGTTGGAGGGAAGCCTGTGACCTCTTCCCCTCACTTTGTAATATGTGGAGAATACTTTAATGCTGCAAGCTGATTTGGATAGTACTGGCAGCGGGTCTCGCCGCCACGCCCAAGTTTGGGAAGATCTATGGGATATTTTGCACGTACAAACTGCTAGACTTGTACCATGTTGACTGCCCCAAATCCAGAGTGTATACATTGCATTGCATAGTACATGGAATATCTTCCAGGATCGATTACTAGTTAGGATCTAGAGATGAGATGGGTTGGGTTGAAACTTTTACACATTTAACAAGAACTTTATCTGATCATTCTCCCAGCCCACCCAGCATTCCCCATCACATGGAGCAGCATGTGTGGAAGAGGTTAGGAGGACAGGACGCTCCCTTAATATATTTAATTCCAGTCAGCGGGGTGCAGCCGTGCTACAGCAGCATTTTCTACGGTCCCGCCAGGCAGGAGTTTGAAACAAAAAAGCACCCTGTCTGCTTCCGCACCACCAGGACCTTTTAATGAGAGACCCAAGCCAGCTAGAATTGCTGCTGCAGCCCGGAGGCTTCGGATTCTTCTTCTCTATCTTTAATCCACTGATCACAGCAGCAAAGTAAAACACAGAAAACACTACATTTCCCATGAGCCACTTTGCCCATATTCCCCCAATCAGGCCCCATACAGCTTATATAACCTCTTGTAACCATAGTCCTCCCTCTTTCTTTACTGCTGGCAATCAATCAATCAATCATGGGTTTGTTGAGCGCGACTACTCACCCGAGACGGTCTGTAGGTGCTGGGGGTACTGGGGGGAGCGGCGAAGGTTCAGGACACAGCTCAGATAACTGCTTTGTACCCTCATCCAGTCGCCGACTGGATGAGAAAAAGCCGCCTTAAACTGAACTCAGACATGACGGAAGTCCTCATCCTGGGATCATCACCCTCCACCTGGGACGACTCATGGTGGCCCCCGGCCCTGGGCACCACTCCCAAACCAACGGACCACGCACAAAACCTGGGCTTCATCCTGGAATCCTCCCTATCAATGACCAGACAAGTCAACGCCGTCTCAGCCTCGTGCTTCAACACCCTGCGCATGCTCCGCAAAATCTTCAGATGGATCCCCACGGAAACCAGGAAGACCGTCACCCAGGCACTCATCACCAGCCGACTAGACTACGGGAACACCCTCTACGCCGGATCCACAGCCAAACTTAAAAAAAGACTCCAACGCATCCAGAACGCCTCCGCACAACTCATCCTCGCCAAAACCCCACCGACACAGCCACATCACCAGACACCTGAGAGACCTGCACTGGCTCCCCATCAGCAAGAGAATCACATTCAGACTCCTCACCCACACACACAAGGCTCTCCACAACCTGGGCCCCAAGTACCTCAACAACCGCATGACCTTCTACACGCCCACCCGCCAGCTACGATCGACCAGCCACGCACTCGCCACCATTCCACGCATCCGCAGAGCCACCGCCGGAGGAAGATCCTTCTCCTACCTGGCAGCCAAGACTTGGAACTCCCTCCCCACCCACCTTCGGCGAACCCAAGACCATCTCTCCTTCAGGAAGCAGCTCAAGACCTGGCTGTTCGAGCAGTAACTTACCCCTCCCCCAGCGCCTTGATACCCTCCCGGGTGAGTAGCGCGCTTTACAAATGCCGTAATTGATTGATTGATTGATACTCTGATATATGTCAGCCCGCCGGGGCTGCAGAGACGATAAGGGCTCTGACCTAGGGGTCAGGTGCCTCCCTCCTCCACTTATCTGCTGGCCCAGTGTTAAATACACTCATTGCACCTCCTGGGGCTGCCCCCCATTTCCTTCCTTCTTACACCTCCACTGTCTGCTCCTTTGGAGCTACTACAGTGCACTGCACTACAATTGCATGTTACTACCAGGAAGACGATTCCTATGGGGAATTTGTGGATGCTCCTTATGAGCAACAAATGAAAGAAACTCGTGGAAGCCCTTGCCGTCCATTTTCACGAATCTGTAAACAGGTTCATGATAGGCCTTTGAAGCCATTCACTCAACCATTATTGAACTACAGTATGAGAGAATTTGGCATGGGCTCGGGGGCTGCTCCTTACTTGGAGGTGTTGAATTTGGAGCCCAGCCTCTCTCCCTCAGAAGCCCCTGGAAAGGCTTGTAACTCAGCTTTGCAAGACCACCGATATGGCTCCTCAGCAACGCCAGGTCCCTTATGGTTGGTGCATGGGCCTGAGCACCTCTCAGATGATTCAGACTCCCAGTGCTCCAGCTCGGAGAAGTCCCAACAAGAGTCACGATCTGCGTCAAAATGCAAGAGCCATAAAAATGTTTACACTCCTCCTGCTCCTCAGAGGAAGAACTCAAATTCAACCCACATGAGATTATGCACTCTAGCCACACCAGCTAAATTCTAGGCCCTAAAGTGGTGAAGTATGTACAATCATTCCTTCGCCAGGTCTTTGATTGAGAGGTACTCAATACTCTGCACTCTTAATTTCCTCACCCGTACCTCCAGGGCAAGGTTGCTGACCTCGACCCAAAGATGTCTGCTTTCATCAAGTACACCAAGGACCCGAAGAAGGGCATAGACCAGGCGTAGCGTGGGTGTCAGGACAAGCTCTTAGACGCACCGAGTCCACTTACCAAAATCTTGGACTTAACTGTTCAAGCTAAAGATTCTCATTGCTTGGTGGAAACAGACATTCTTATAGAATGGGCCCAGCGGGCCATGTGCCTTCTTGGCAATGCCAATTACACTCTTTTGGTGGAAAGGAGAAAATCCCTTTTTCTTCGTATCGACCAAAATTTGCCTCCACCGAAGCTGGTCCTTTGGTAAATGGTCTCCTCTTCAGAGATAAATTTGTGAATGATATAGGAAAATACGTGGCCCCTACTCAGCCTGGGATGAGGCCTAATCAAATATTGAAAACATTTTCCACAGAGACCTTCTTGGGCAGGCTGGACACTACAGAGGTCATGCGTCAGGCTGGAGTAATTACTCGACCTCAACCCAGAGGTTCATATGCCTACAAAGGTCAAGGGAATGACTATGCGGATGCCCCATTCCTGGCGGGGGAAAAAACACCAACCCTACTTTTTGCAGATGACACCCTCCTCCTGTCCAAAACCCCCTCGGGGTTGCAGAAGTTACTGGATAGATTTACCCTGTTTGGTGATGAGAGGGGGCTCACGGTCAACACATCTAAAACGAAACTGATGGTGTTGTCAACCCAAGCGAAGGCAAGGAAAGTGCACATAACTTGAGGTGGTGGAGGAGTTTGACTACTTGGGCGTTAGGATCAACAACCAAATGAAATGGGACGCCCACGTGGCCAAGATGCTCCTAAACCTCAAAAGAGCTTCAGGAGTGATACTAAGAAACCAGCGTCTATCTACTAGCAGACCAGTAGCCCCAGCTCTGGCAGTATATGAAGGCAAGGCCGTAGCTTCAGCCGTCTATGGTTCAGAGCTGTGGGGAGGTGAGAACACCACTGACCTGGTAAGGGCAGAAAACAAGTTTGTGAGGGACCTGGTTGCTCTCCCCCTCTCCACTCCTCTAAAACCTCTCTATTTAGATATGGGAAAACATTCCTTTGCTTATATGCTGCGCCTTCGCCCTTTGCTATTCTGGGTACGTCTCCGAAGGACGCCAGAATTGGCAAAATATGCGTTGGTCTTGGACGAGCTGATCATACCGTGGTTGACCAAACTCAAGCAGCTGGTTTTGAAGCTAGGTTTGGGAGAATGGTGGTCCACTCAGGCCCCTCCCCACAAGCATATCATTAAAAAAATATATTGGGAATGGGTCCAGGAGGAGGAAATAAAACATGCTAAGTGGGGGGCATTAACAACTGCCTTCATGGAATTCGAACCCAGTAAAAAACTCGAGCCCTTCCTAGATTTTATCCAAAACCTTAGGGACAGGTCTCTTTTCTTGAAAATGAGATACGGGATCCTACCCCTGAAAAACTTCACTGATGGTTGGAAAGGAAGGGGGGGAAACGCCCACTCTCCAAGCTGCCCCGGATGCCCATGTACAAGCTAATCACTTCCACACTTTCTATTCGCTTGTAGGGCTTACAAAACACCCAGAACAAAATGGTTAAAACCGGTATGCAGAGAGCTGGGTGTGAGAGAGGCCAGAACCGCCTTGCGTAAGCTCTTGTCAGATGTTACATCTATGTTAGTTGTATGCGGGGTCGCTAAATATTTAGCCAGCGTGTGGTTCATCCGTGCCAGGTTATTGGCTTAAGACATGAGAAAGGATGAGCTGTAAAACTAATGTATATACCGACTCCTGCTAATATACTACTGAAACCCCTTGTTTTAAATGTAAATACTCTGATTTTTATCTTTTTATGGTATAAAATGTATGAATAAGTAGAGTTTTAAATATGTGTATTTATGTTTGTATTGTTTGTACTTTTATGATATGTAAATATAGAATAAAGTAGTACAACAACAACGACTATGCAGGCAACTCTAACTTTTATTTCTCCCGTCCCAGTGGTGGGATGGGCCGCCACAACAAGTAATCTAACAGAGGTGGACAACCTGTGACGGATTCATCCTATTCAGGTACTGATCATACCTTCTTCAACTGTGATTTTTGGTGGGTGTAATTTCATCACCATTGGGAACCTTACTCAGGATCCTTAGGTTTTGGAGGTGGTGCAAGGGTTACGCTTAGAGTTTTACACTACACCCTCTCAAGCAGTCCCTCCTCTACCTCTCCATTTTTCCCCAACAAGAAAGTCTCTTTATTGACTCCGAACTGCTAAAATTGCTTTGCAAAGGAGCAATTGTGTATTCCTCTCCTCACCTACGGGGATTGATAAACACTGTTTTTCTCATGCAGAAAAAAGGCGGAGGTTTCCGCTTGGCTCCCAACTTGCGAAGTTTCAGCTCTTGGATAGTTTACTGCCAGTTCAAGATGGATGGCATCCACCTCCTTCACAATCTCCTTCAGGAGCGCAATTGGATGGTGAACCTAGATTTGAAGGATGCTTAACTTATGGTCCCTATATTTCCTTCTCATCTAAGGTATCTTTAATGGTTCTGGCGCACACATTATTATAAGTTCACAGCTCTAACCTTTGGCCTCTCTTCGACCCCTTGGTTTTTCACAAAGCTTTTGTGTCTGATCATGCAGTGTCTCAGGGAGAAGGGGGTGTGGCTTATAGTCGATCTCTACGATATTCTCATCATGGCCCAGCACCGCGACACACTTCTATTACATCTTTCATGGGCCATTCAATTTCTCCAAGATTTAGAGTTCACAATAACCAGGGAGAAGTCGCTGCTGAACCCCTCACAAAGTCTGGACTTTCCTGGGTTTCTGATAGATTCGTTGTCTGCACAACTCAAAGTTCCCCTTCCAAAGATTGTGCCCTTAAAGAAGGAATTGAGATGGGCCTTAGCATCTCTGTCTATATCACTGCAAATTCTGGCACGATTTGTGGGCCTTCTGGCATCATCTATTCAAGCCATATTTCCGGGGACTCTGCATTAGCAAGCCCTTCAGAGGCTCCAGATTCTTCATCTCCACAAGGGTCTTTCGTTCGCAGAACACATTGCCTTGTTGGAGGAAGCCAGGATCGAGATCTCCTGGAGGCTAGCTCATATGGACGCCTGAAATAGCAGAGCAATTTTTGCCTCTGTTCCAGAGAGGATCATAGAGTTGGATGTAAGCAGATGGGGCTGGGGTGCGCTGTGTGGCTCAATCGAGACGGGAGGCCGCTGATCCCCAGAAGAACATGCCCTTCACAATAATTCTCTGAAACTCTTCGCTGGCTCTTTTGCGGTGAAGACCTTGTCCCTTCACAAGGCAAAATATTGTATTTTCCTTTGGATGGGCAACATTTCGCCAGTTCATTACATCAACAAGCTGGGGGGGTGGACTCGGTCTCGTCTCCTGGCGCAAATCACCAAGAATGTTTTGGCATTACTGCCTGGAGAACCAGATTGCGTTACAAGCGGAGTACATCCCAGGTCATGTGACTGTAGTGGTGGATTGGAACTCTGGCTTCCTTCGCAACTCCAGTGACTGAAGACTTCACCCTCACCATTTTCGGGCTCTCAATCAAAAGCGAGGTTTGTGTGCAGTGGATCTCTTTGCGTCCCGCCTGAATACCCAGCTTCCAGGCTTTTCCAGCTGGTGTCTGATCCCAATGGCGGAGAGTTCTGGTGCATATCTGCAGTCTTGGTCAGTGGCAGTGATGTGTGCTTTTCTCCCATTTACAATGATTCAACGAGTCCTTGTTCAGATCCGTCGTTGGCGGGTGGAAGTTATATTTGTGACCACATTTTGATTGAGCGCGATCATGGTGTGCGTTAGTCATGGCTCTGTCGTGTGCTCCTCCATTGCAGGTATTTTCCTTCCTGGATCTACTTTTGGATCCGTTAGGGCTTCCACAAAAACTGATGCTCATGGGTCATCTTCCTCTGAAAGCTTGTACACTTTCTTGAGACAATGGCAAATGCCGAGAATTTCAGATCAAGCTCTTTTCTTTTTATCCCAATCATGGGCTCTTAGTACCCACAGGCGATATGCTGCAGCATGGAAGCGATGGGTGTCTTGGTGTGGTGAACGGAGTCTTATGTGCCCGGGTTAGGCCCATGTAGCAAAGCTGCTAATTTCTACATTTTCCTCTTTTGCACAATAACATTACTGTTGCGACCTTTTGCACATATTCACGTGTGTGACAATGTTGGATTAGTTTCTCTGAAACTTCTTCTGTTTACACATCTGACTTTTCATAACATTATCATGGTGCCTCAACCATCAAGTACAAGGCCTGCACGCACTAATGTACAAATGTCGTTCTAACTTCATCCACAGGGCAACAGGACTAGCTGCATATCCATAACATTGCTAATCTATACGTACTACGCAAGGATGCCTTTATTATAAATAATCAGCATCTCATAGGATGAGCAGAAGAGGCACTTCAGCTGACACCAAGGATCCCTGCATGCTGAGGCTTCACCAAGCAGCGGTCTGACATCTTTTGAGGGGTGTCCAGTTCATGACCAAGATGGGAACCTCCATTCTCTCCCACCAGGAAATGGGGTTTGATCGTCCTTTGGTGGAATTCTGTCTTTACACCTACACACACTCTAGGCACACATATGGTAGGGTTTACATAGTGGGGAGTATGCATGATTACTACCTTCTTTTATATGCCTGCATATAGACACTGTTTTAGCATCATGGTGGAACTGTATATACGATTTAGAGAATGCCAACAGGCCTCACCAAACACGACCCATGGCCAGTTCTCCTGTCTCCACTGCCGTCAGACCCTCACCGGCCTCCAACACCGCCGACGCAAGCACTGGCAACACCGAAATATGCATCCTCCTCAACATATGCTCCATACACAAACACGCCATGGAAATCTGGAACAAACTCGACTCTCTCTCGCCAGACATCTCCTTCTTCACAGATACCTGTACCAACGCATCCTCCGCCCCTGACATCAGCACCGCCATCCCAGATGGATATAAGATTCAGAGGAAAGACTGCCCCAACAACCCAGGAGGGGGCCTGGCCATCGCCCACAAGAGCACCCTCCGCCTTACCACCTCCGGCAAACCTTCCCCTTTGCAAGACACCTGCACTTCCAGATCCAGACCACCCCCAAAGCCACACTCTAAGGAACCCTCATCTACAGGCCCCTTGGCCCCCAAACACCCTTCGCCACCACCATCACTGACTTTATCGCACCCCACGCCATCGCCTCAACAAACTACATACTCATTTGAGACCCGAACTTTCACCTCGACAACCCCAGTGACCCCAACTCCACTATCCTTTGTGACAACCTCACCAGCATTGGAATTAAACAACTCATCAACACACCTACCCACAGAGCAGGACACACCCTCGACCCCATCTTCGTGGCAGGAAACCGCGTCCAATTCAGCCACACAATGCAGCCGCTACGGACTGACCACCACTGCGTACACTTCGCCATCAACAAACCCAAGGTACCCAAACCAGCCCCACCCTCACCATGAAAGAACTGAAGCAAGTTTACAGACAAGCAACTTAACTCCACCCTCACCCAAGACAACCACACTTAGGCACCCGACACAAATGACACAGCAAGAGAACTCCACACCTTGATCCTCAACTGTGTTGATGAGTTCGCCCCGCTACACAACCCCAACAGACAACGCCCCAGGAAAGCCGCCTGGTTCACCACCACTCTCCAAGAAGCCAGACACACCTGCAGATGCCTGGAGAAGAACTGGAGAAACACCAAGACAACCAAAAACCACACCACCTACAAGGACGCCATGACGGACTACCACAACCAGATCAGAGCCACCAAGAGGAATTTCATCCACAACAAATTCCTGGCCAACTCCACCAACTCCAAGTAACTTTCAGTGTCATTCAAGAATTCACCAACCCACGCAGCGAAGCCACAGACATTACCCCGTCCCAAGACCTCTGCGACAATCTTGGAACCTATTTCCACCTCAAGATCAAAAACCTCTATGACAACTTCATCGACCAACCACCAGTTGCCGCAGATGGACCCCCACCCCCCAGAAACACTAGCCAGCCCACCATTTCCAACTGGACACGATCATGGCCGAAGACACCGCCTCGACCATGAACAGCATCCAGTCGAGTCCCACACCGACCCCTGCCCCCCTCACATCTACCACAGAGCTGCAGCCACCATCGCAACCGAACTACAACGCACCATCAACACCACCTTCAACAAAGGCACCTTCCCAGATGACTGGATGCGTGCAGAAGTCAGAACCCTGCTCAAGAAACCTACTGCTGACCCCACCAACCTCAAGAACTATCGGCCCATCTTGTTCCTCCCCTTCGCAGCCAAAGTTGCAGAGAAAACAGTCAACAGGAAACTAACCCGATTCATTGAAAAGAACGCCTTCCTCGACCCCTCCCAATCTGGATTCCGAAGCAACTCCAGCACAGGGACCACCCTACTCACCACCACAGACGACATCTGCACCTTCCTGGACCAAGGCCACTCTGCAGCCCTCATCCTACAAGTCCTATCAAAAATCTTCCACACCGTCTCCCACCGCACACTAGTTGCCAGACTACACATCGCAGGCATACAAGGAATAGCCCTGGACTGGATCCAATCATTCCTCACCGGAAGAAGCCAAAGGATCAGACTCCCACCCTTCCTCTCCGACCCCATGAAAATCACCTACGGAGTCCCACAGGGTTCATCCCTGAGCCCCACCCTCTTCAACATCTACATGGCCCCCTTAGCAGCCATCGTCTGACAACACGGCCTCAACATCATATCATACGCCAACAACACCCAGCTCATCCTCTCCCTCACCAAAGACCACACCTCTGCCATACTCAACTTCCAGAAAGGAATGCAAGACGTCGCAGTCTGGATGAGCAACAGCTGCCTGAAGCTCAACGCCGAGAATACAGAAGTTTTCGTCCTCGGTACCACCCCTTCTGCATGGGACAGCACCTGGTGGCCGACCGCCATTGGGAGCCCACCTACCCCCTCAGACCACGCCAAGAACTTTGTCATCGTACTTGACTCATCACTCACCATGAACAAACAGGTCAACGGCATCACCTCTAGCTACTTCAACACCCTCCGAATCGTTCGCAAGGCCTACAAGTGGATCCCCCCGAGTCAAGGAAGACAGTCAACCACGCACTAATCACCAGCACACTCGACTATGGAAACGCACTCTACGCCGGCATCAACAAGTCCCTACTCTGCAAACTCCAGACAATACAGAACACCACCGCCAGACTTGTCCTCGGCATCCCCCAACATGAACACATCAGCCAACACCTACAAAGTCTCCAATGGCTCCCCATGGAGAAAAGAGTCATTTTCAAAATCCTCACTCATGCCTACAAATGCCTACACAACAACGGACGGAAATACCTCAACGTCAAAATCATCTTCCACGTACTCAAAATAATCCTCCGATCTTCCAACCTCACACTGGCCGATACCCTGCGCATCCACAGAGCCAGAGCTGGCGGAAGATCCTTCTCTCACATTGCAGCCAAGACCTGGAACAAGCTACCTGCAGACATCAGACACGCCCCCTCCCTGAACACCTTCAGGCTCTACGGCTAAACAGAGCTGCGGACCCCCCCGTCAGCACCTTGAGGCCCTCAAGGATGAGTAGTTCACTTACAATTCCCTGATTGATTGACTATTTGCTCTTTTGGTGCTTGTAATCACTGTCATCTGCTTCTGTCTACTGATTATCGCAGCACATGTATTTTATACAAGAATGATGTTGGTTCAACAAATATATTGAAAACGTCACTGTCTGTGTTCTCTGTATATTTTTCTGAGAACAAAATAGCACAAAATGGCTGAGTGAAAGGTTCTCATCTGTTACCACAATCCCTGAGGGGTCAGGGATGTCATGTTCTGTGGTTATCAGAAACCGTTCACTCCCTGTTAGGGTTAGTGGGGCTTATGGTGGCACTGTAAGCTAGCAGGTCTCTAGGCCAACATATCCAGTGGGGTAGCCTGGAATCAGTCTAGGCAGCTCACCCAAAGTGTATGTAGTCCGACAAATGCACAGATCCTATGGATTAGTGGGAACAACACAACAGGAGTGTGGCTCACATGGGGACCACTGTGCAAATGATTGTTAACTTTTTCTCTCACCTTGCCTCTCAAGGGAAAGCTTATAGAACTGTCAATAATTTCCAATCTGCCATCTTGGCGGGTCACTCCCATGTGGATGGGCAGCCAGTGGGAAGACATCCTGTGGTGTGTAACCTTCTGCATGGGGTCAGGATGGTCATTTCTCCAGTTCCTAAACACTCAGTCTTGTGGGACGTGGATGTGATGTTGTATTTTTTTACAGGCTTGACCGACAAATGACAACTTCTCGTGAAAACAATTGTTGGCTAAATTGACAGTCCTTTTGTGCCTCATTTGTAGAAGAAGAGTATCTGGCGCTCAAGCCCTGGATATAGGAGGTATGGGTTTTCCTTTCGTATTTCTAAAACGACTAAAACTAATCCTCGCCTTATTACATACCCTGCTTTTCCTAATAACCCAAAGTTGTGTGTTGTTCGCTGCATGAAAGCGTATGAAGTCTGCACCCACAAGTTCCGTAGAGAGCAGTCAGGACAGTAGCTCATTATTCTCCAAAAGCCCTTTGGGCCTGTTTATTCAGCCCCTTTAGCCAGTTGTGTTCCATGGATTCTTGGGGAAGCTGGTGATGTGCCTGATTTTGGAGCTCATCCCTTCGTGGAGCCATGGCTTCTAAGGCTTTCTCATCCAGTTCTTGACTGGAAGATATTATGGTGGCTGTGGATTGGTCATCCGACTCCACATTTAAAGTGCTCTATCATGAGCGTAGTGTGGATGTTGCATCTGTTGTGGTGGCTCAGCTTTGAACAAGCATGGTCCAAAGCCTCCATTCCTGCCATACAGTAAAACGTTTTCTAGCTATTGTGTCAAGAATTTTTAATTTTATTAAGGCAAGGATTATCCCACCAGCAAATATTGTAATATATTTATGGCATTACATTGTGTTTAATGGCATTATTGTTCATAGTGATTATGACTGATGTTGATTTCATCTTGCTGGAGAATTGCAGTTACTCTATATTGTCTTTACTTTGCAGGCATAGATTCCAAAAAAGCATAGGAGATGTGTGGGCTCTACTGGCTGATTCCGCTGGTGTTCCTGTGTTGCATAGGCACAGATTCCGATTCGGCATACAAGATGCACGGGCTTGGTTTAGCTGATTTTGCCGGCATTCCTGTTGTGGCAGAGGTTCCAGGTCTTTTGGATTTTCAGGGATTCCTGAACTATTCGTGCATGGTTTGGACAATTGGCTCATGTTTGAATTGGTTTGTTACTTGTGGAAGCTGTTGGTTTCACAAAGATAAAGGAAGGACTATGGTGACAAGAGGTTATATAGGGCTGTTGTGGGGCTGATTGGTGGAATATGGGTGACGTGGCTCATGGGAAATGTAGTGTTTTCTGACTTTTACTCTGCTGCTGCGATCAGTGGATTAAAGAAATATAAGCATAATCCTCGCCTCAATATCTTTAATAGAATTGAAAATTCTTGACCCGCAGGCTAGATTTAAAAAAAATCTCTGTAGAACATGCGATAAACTTGTAGTCGATCTTAATGAAGATTGATGCGTGACCCACACCTCGACACTTAGTCAGATGTAAACACCAAAGGAAGGGCTCGGACAGCACACCTATAGTCACTATTAAGTCAGCAAATATACGTTGTAATCAATGGGTATAGGTATCACCCATTCAAACCCAATAGGAATAACATCTGTAACAATAATAATCATCAAAATATAGGGATCCAAGGCATGTAGCAGTCTTGATAATCTTTATTCCAAAATAATTTCTTTAAAACTTCCCAGCAGACGACTTGCCGACACGTGGTTTGTCCTACAAAATAGACTTTTTCAAGGCGGCAATAATGGCAATCCACTGTCCTGCAATCTGACACAGTAGGCGTAGAGGTTGGTCCCAAGTATGAAATCACATTCCCATACAGCCACCTTGTGGGCACAGGCTAATATAAAACGGTCAATAACCGGACATACCGGGACTGTGGGAGCGAGCGGCGTTTGGTCGGGACTAATCATGGTTTTGACTCCCCATTTATGCTGTGGGTAATCTGACATGACCCTGTATATTCTATAGGAGAGGACAATTTGAATATATAACACTTCGATAGCAACTGTGGTTGATCTGACAACTTTAACAGAAGGGCCTCTTTTGAACAAGATCGAGTATTGAGTACCCACTCATTTATTTATTTATTTATTTATGAAGGATTTATAATGCGCATGGCTGCCTCAGCAACAAGGCGTCCCAGCGCAACCAGAAACCAAGGAGGAACAAAGAGACCCACAAGCGTCCAAACATCAGATGGTAGGAAACAGCCCGCTTATGAAACTTTTTAATCTCACCAGTTAAGTCAAGACTACAGGAATACTATCTGCTTGGACAGTGATTGAATCTTGGATCCTTGCAGTGTTCCAAACAATTGTTGTTTTTTGGTGAAGCTATTGGCTCTGAACTTTTAACCGGAACGTTTGAAGTACGACTATTTTCTCTTTGAGCAACACCCCAATGGCTCATTATTGACCGCTTTATAATAGCCTGTGCTCACAAGGTGGCTGTATGGGAATGTGAGTTCATACTTGGGACCAACCTCTACGTCTACTGTGTCAGATTCCAGGACCGTGGATTGCCAATATTGCCTTGAAAAAGTCTTTTTGTAAGACGAAACACGTGTCGGCAAGTCGTGTGCTGGGAAGTTTTTAAGAAATTATTGGTGAAATTGGTGGTAACTGCAATTGTTTTGTGGCCGCATTTGCAGTTGCAAAACAAACCTGTAGCCCCCTGCGACTCGCTATTAGGAAGGGACGCCCTTTGCACGCCCTTTCCTAATAGCGACTTGCAAACCCTATTTTGTGAGTCGGTAACAGGTTACCAACTCACAAAATAGGGTTTGTACATGCTACAACCCTTTATAGCGGTCGCAAACGGCCCGATTTTCCGTTTGGGACTGCTAATAACAGTCATAAAACTGGCCCATAGAATACACTTAGTAGTAGCTGTTGTCTACATTTTCATATATTTAATCAAATAAATGTTTTCTGTTTCATCAATCTGTAAAGAAACTTGCATTTGTAAGACCCTGTACTTTGAGTGTGTCTCAAAATCATTCACGTCAGTAAAGTCCAGAAACTCATGTTTTTCCAGTGCATTTATGTTTGTTTGTGTGAAATATATTCATTCCTAGAGGCGGAAATTCTGTCTGTGGCCACCAGAGGGGCCTCCTAAGCTGCTGATGAAACCCACTGAGATGCACCTTGTATTAAAGGGAGAAGGGTTTCTTCTTCCGGGTCAAAGTCGGCAGAGAAAGCACTGTCTACGGATGCTGACATCACTTCTGGCCTCCCTGTGTGTCCAGCCTGCTACAGAGGAGCCCCTGTCTGTCTGTGTAGTTCCTCATCTTCAGACCCTCACAGATCCCTCCCCCCTCAGACTCAGAATCTGCACCAGCCCTAGGGGGAGGAGAGAGCCCGGAAATGTCTGCACAGGTTTCTGCTCTGGTAGGAGATTGTCAACAGCTTCTGCTGTGTTTGTACAAATAGACTGAATAATCCTGGAGGAAATCTCTGACAGGAGCCAGTCTGAGCTGGGCCTTTCTATCTGGGGACCTCTGGGGTCTTTCCTTCTGTCCCAGGGGGTGTTTTTAATACCTGTCCCCGGGTTTTGGGACCAATGTCAACTCATACTGGAGAGCAGTGGCAGAATTGAAACATTCTCTGCTCCTCTACTCATAAATAACTCACATAATGTATCTTTTTTTTCTAGCATCACTGGAGGAGGTCAGCCTTCTCCCAGCAGAGGGGAGACAGAGTGGGAGGAAGAGGTGGGGTGGACAGGGTGGAGATCCTACCATAGTGGAATCGGCGGTAGGGCACTGGACTGGATCAGAAGCTTTCTCTCCAACCGCACCCAATCTATCACCATGGGTGAGTTTAAGTCGGAGGAAGTTAGCATTACCAAGGGGGTCCCGCAGGGCTCCTGTCTGAGCCCAACCTTATTTAACACCTATGTGGCCCCCTTGGCAGATGTTACTAGAGCTTTTGGTTTCTGCCCAGTGTCCTACGCAGACGATACGCAGCTGCTCTTCCCTTTTAAACATCTTACCCCAGAAATTCTACAATCTTTTTCCGATGGGATGAAGGCAGTTGCAAGGTGGATGTCTTCTAACTTTCTTCAATGTAACGTTGGAAAGACAGAGGTGATGCTCTTTGGTGAAGCCAGGATCCAATGGTCCCCTGAATGGTGGCCTTCTGACTTGGCCCAGTTCCTGAGCCTAAAACAATAGTCAAGAACTTGGGAGTTAGATTGGAACCGGAGCTAACCATGAAGCAAAACGTTAACACCACCGTGGGATCTTGCTTTCATGTGATTGGTCTCCTCCGTAAAATCTTCCCTTTCCTCCCTGACTCCCATAGGAAAACCCTTGTTCAGGCTTTGGTTATCAGCCGGCTTGATTATTGTAATGGTCTCCTGGCAGGTGCAAGTGAGGAGGTTCTGGACCGTTTGCAGGTGGTGCAAAACACTGCTGCCAAATGCACCCCCCAGATCCCCCTCCAAACCGTTACTTCATAAACTTCACTGGTTACCAATACGCCAACGAGTGAAGTTTAAGACTTGCTGCATTATCCACAAAGGCCTCAATCAATTAGGACCTAAGTACTTGGCGAACAAATTTGTTCCTTATGTTCCCACCCGTGCTCTTAGATCCAGCGACCAGTTGTTATTAAATGTCCCTAAGATAACTAAAGCCAGGTTAGGTGGCAGGGCTTTGTCTGTTGTAGGTCCCAACCTGTGGAATTCCCTTCCGCTGTCATTAAGGCAATGCAATGACCACCTTCAATTCAGGAAATATTTGAAAACTTTTCTGTTTGGTTCACTTTAATTAGCACCTCTGTGGGCTCACAGTACTTTTAATCTTTTGTTCCTTTATCAGTTTCTGTACCGGTTGTTGCAGCGCGGAGATACTCCTTTGGGAGTTTATTCATAGCGCTATATAAACCTGTAAATAAATAAATAAATAAATAGCTATTGTTATTTAAACATAGCCGTGTAAATGTGTGCGTTTACAAGACTGCCTTTACATCTGACCTCCTACTTCGCAGTCTGAAAGAACAAGATGTATAATGAAAGTAATGAAGCAAGGAGGCTCCTTAAGATAGTAAGGTTTATTGGAATCAACACATCCCCAGCTTGCAGTAAGACGCTTCTCCTGGCAATGCTGTTATGTCTTCGCGTAACATTCCATCACAAATTCCCTGTTTCCATTCTAAACAGAATGAACAATAGGGTAGAAGCACGGTGTGCGTAGGGGTGTAGAGACAGGGAAGGAAAGGAAGGTAAGATAAGAGAGTGGGCAATATCAATGAGATTATAACACATATCCTTTACTAACACAAAAAATATATTAATGTATATGGTAAGATATACTCGAGTAGCAGAAAGTACTAATAGAAAATTCACATCAATACAATACGCACTGCTGCAAGAACACAGCATACAAAAGAATCTGGAGGATACAGGATCAAATAGGAAGAAATGTGCTGCTACATGATATGGCCCGTTGCCATGCGGGAGGGTTATACATCCTTTTGTTACTTCCGCTGCGGCCAGGTGGCGGCAAACCCTCATCCAGGGTGGTAGCACTCTTTGGTATTAATCAAGGAACAATTCTATCCATGCTCGACTTGTGTCCATCATCTAAAAGGGTAACATTCCCCTTAACTGCTATTATTCTGGCAGGTTTGCAGAATGTGTCCATTTTATTCTGGCTATTGCAAGATTTCTTGATCAAAATCAACACTCCATTCCTGTTGTTTGACACCCCATTTGTTATCATACCAAGGTTTATTCTGATTTTGATGACGTGTTTTTCTTTCTCTCATGCCAAGCTAACCCTTGTCCATTACCCTTTCTCTGAATAACTTTCTTGGGGCGATCAAGGTATTGGGCTTCCTACCCCTAAGTAACTCAAAAGGGGAAAACACAGTGACTCCATTAGGGGTGGTGTGATATGACCACAACATCTCTTCGACATTTTGAGCTACAGATTTGCCTGCTCGATAAACCAAGTTGTATATACTCCTTAAGCATCTTATCTGCCCTTTCCACTAGTCCATTCACCTTAGGACACTATAAAGGTGTTTTTACGTGCTGTACAGAATTTTTAAAATAAATTTTATCATTTTATTGGAGCAGAATAGCAATTCTCCAATTAACATACAGAGAGAATCTTGATTTCATTAAAGACAATGAAGGTTAACATTATGCAATAACCTTTTATTGCTGCCCCAACATGCAGTCCTTTAAAAACTATGCATTACATGACTGTCCTCACCCATCTTGGGGATTATTAATGAATGAGCTATAGATACTGCCTTATACTCTCCTAAAAGATATAAAACAGAGTAAAATTAATAATTTGATAGATAGCTGTTTTCTGGAAAGATAAGAATAATCAGGTCATAATCGCGCATGGATGACGCAGAAAACAGGGCTCGTAGAATCAATCTCCGCTTTGTCGGATTTCTGGAAGGTGTGGAGGGAACGGATCTACCTGCATTCTTGACCAAATGGCTGAAAAATATAATTCAGACCGAACGCTTCTCTACATGCTTTGTTTTTGAGCGGGCACACAGGGCCCTGAACGCCAGACCTCCCCCTGGTGGTTCCCCAAGGCCCATTATTGCAAAAGTTCTTAACTTCAAGGACTGAGACATGATCCTATGAGAGGCATGCACGATGGGGAAAACCAGACATGAAAATTCTAAGATTATGATCTTCCCAAACTATACCCGAGATGTGCAGAAGCAGAGCAAGACTTTTGATTTTGCTAAAGCTAAATTAAGATCATTACAAATTCAATATATGCTGCTATTCTCTGCAAAGCTGAAGGTCATATACAATGGCAGAGCGTAGTTTTTTCAGACTCCGGAGGAAGTATGGGCCTGGATTGAGGAGAGACCGATCCTTCACCCCCACGGACCACCAGTCCAAAAGTGAGGGCAGAACATCTAGATCAAAGGACCGACAAAGGAGAACCAGGAGAAACTGTAGCATAACAAGGAAGATAGGACCAGTGATGCCCTATACGCTCAGGAATCCCATCAAAAAACCTGGTCCCAAGCAAGGAGACAAGGATTAATCACAATAAATATAGACCCAGTCAGTTCTATATTGTCGAAGACATGCCCAGCCGGGCAGAGGTCTTCAAGGTTTATATTTAGATAAAAGTTTTGAAAGACAGAATTACGCCTTCAACAGTTCACGTGCGTGGGGCACAAGCCTGTACCCAACCACGACAATACATAGACACAGACAACATACACAAAAGGGCTTTGTAAGGCAAAATCAACAATCTCTGGAAAGTTATAGAATTGAACAGAGAGATTCTAGTTGGTACCATTACATAATTCAGTGTAGTAAATCATTATATAAGTATATGGTACACAGAGTCGACGACGTTTCGGACCCCCTTACTAGATGACGGGGTCCATCATCAGGACAAAACAATAGTTGCCTTTTTAGAATATGAGCCTCTTTAGCCAAGGGGTAATAGGCTTAAAAGCTCACAGGCGAGCTTGGGATAAGAATTGGAGCAGGACCGGTATTTAAAGGAATTATCCGTTTGGAAAAACAAGAGAATTGGGAACAATAATTCATTGGTCCGGGGGCGGAATGGAAAAATTACCGCGTTTCCGTTTGTACCGAATGGTCCCGGGGTTATCGGGTGCGCCGAGTCGCGCTGGGGTACTGGAACAATAGTCCGGAGGCGGAATGGGTAAAATCAGCCGAATCCGCTAGTACCTTAAGGTCCCGAAGTAACCGTAAGCGCCGAGTCGCGCTGGGGTCCTGGAACCAGGGGGTGGCCGGGTCAGTCGGCAGCACTGTATTCCCTGAGGGACCCCTTGGCTAAATTATCAAGATATACAAAGCCAAATGTTTATCTGTGGCCCTTTATGGGGCTGGCCTTTGGGGTTTTGTTGCACTTGATAGCGTCCAAAGGGTAGAAAACTCTTTTTTAAGGTATCTTCTTGGAGTCCCTGGTAGTTCGGCTGACCTTGCTGCAGAGAATGCCCCATTACAGCTGAATTCAACTTGTCAAATCCTTGTTTTTAATGTATGGGTAGTACATACAGCATTAGATAACAGAAAAGGGAGGAAGGCACCAGGCCCAGAAGGAATTCTCCTCAATTTATTTAAGGAAGATCCCGCATTTTGGTCCCCGGTATGTACCGCTGTTTTTAACTCAGTTTGCGGTGAGGGTGTCCCAAATTCCTGGAGTACCTCTGTGATAGTGCCTGTTTTTAAAAAGGGTGATGTGAATAATCCCAAAAGCTATCGCCCAATATCTCTTTTGTACTCTTCTGTTAAAGTTATTGGGCGAGTCGTACTAAACTGCCTCCTGGTCTGGATTATTGAAAACCATATTCTGGCTACAACCCAGTATGGGTTTAGGAAAGGTCTAGGCACGATCGAACAATGTCTTAATCTCCACTTATTCTGCCAAATATAAATATGTGAAGGGCACCTCTACTCATCTAGCATTCATGGATTTAACCAGCGCGTTCGACTATGTCTCAAGCTCTAGGTTGTGGGACATTATTGTTATTGTTATTGTTATTTTTGATTTATAACGCTCCCAATCACCTACAGGTCTCTAGGCGCTCGGAAATCGATGATACAAACAACAACTTGGCAATACAGAAAAGGCATCCACTAGTCTAGATAGCATTCATGGACCTCCTAAACAGTAGCGTTTTTAAACCCTTCCTAAAGCGTAGGAGGTTCTCTTCCCTGCGCAGCGACTCAGGTAGTGTATTCCATAGCTGAGGGACTAACACCGAGAAGGCTCTTCCTCCCTTGGTAACAAGTTTGTACCGGGGGCAGACCAATAATTGAGAGTCTGAGGATCTAAGAGTTCTCATTGGACTGTACACCACCATGCGGTCTTTGATGTATGCAGGCGCCAAACCATAGATTGCTTTGTGGGCTATGCACAGATTTTTAAATTCCACTCGCTCCTTAATAGGGAGCCAATGAAGGCTCTGTAGCAGGGGAGATGCTTTGGATCGTCTTGGCAGTCTAAAAATGAGACGAGCAGCGTCGTTCATAATGACCTGTAACCTATTAGTCAGGGTTTTTGGCAGGCCAAGGTAGAGGGCATTTCCGTAGTCTATCCTCGAGATCACGGTGGCTGCGACAATAGAACGTAGCATGGATTGGGAGATGACAGGTACTAGCTTCCGTAGCTGTCGGATAGTGTTGGTACAACTACCCACCACGGAAGAGATCTGATTGACCATTGATAGGTCGCAATCTAGTTTAATCCCCAGGCTCTTTACATTCAGGCTTGGTTTTGGAGCCGGGCCTAACTCTGCGGGCCAATAGAGGTCACACCATGGTGAGGTGGCAGATGGAATCACCAATACCTCGGTCTTATCTGGGTTGATTTTTAGAAGATTTTCTGTCATCCATTGGACCGTGTACCTCAAGATGTTCTGGGTGTGAAGTTGTGCGGCACTTGTGTTATCGACACTCAGCAACAGCTGCGTGTCGTCCGCATAGTTAAATACTGTGCAGCCCATGCGCGCCAGGGAAGCAATCAGAGGTTGCAGGTATAGGTTAAATAGAAGTGGGGACAGTGCCGAGCCCTGAGGTACCCCACATTCTAGCGCCCCCACTACAGATGTTTCTTCCCCAAGTTGTATTCTTTGGGTCCTTCCCAACAGGAAGGATTGCAACCACCTGAAGGCCAGGCTTTTGATACCAAAGTCACTCATTCTTTCCAGGAGCAGAGCATGGCTGACGGTATCGAACGCCGCTGAAAGATCTAGCAAAATCAGGGCGCTCGGTTTCTTACCGTCAGCCAGGCTTCTCAATTCATCCAGCACCGAGAGCATCACCAACTCGGTGCTGTGATGCGCTCGAAACCCTGCCTGTCGTTCGTGAAGTAGATGGTGAGACTCCAAGTACTTGGACAGGGATTTTAGTACATGTTGTTCCAGTACTTTTCAAAGGAATGGTAGCTGAGAAATCGGCCTGTAGTTCTTTAGTATTGCGGGGTCTGCGCCAGGCTTCTTCAGTAGGGGTCTTACACGCGCTTCCTTAAGTTCTGCTGGTATTTGCCCTGTCTTCAAGGATCTATTTAGGAGGGAGATAACACGCTCCTTCAGTAAGGGACGGGCTGCCTGAAAGACTTTAGGTGGGCACGGGTCCGCTGGAGATCCGGATTTGATTCTATCCATCAGCTGTTCCAGACTCAGTGTGTCAATCTCTGGAAACAGTGCGATAGAGCAGTCAACTGGTTCATGAGGGACTGTAGGTATAACCATCCCTTTTAACGTACCACTTTTTATCTCTGGATAATAGTTCTTACTTTCTCCAGAAAGTATCCCTGGAAGGTATTGCAATCTATGGGGGACTGGGAGCTGTCAGGTTTTTTAGTAAATATAGTAAAATAGTAAATATGGGTGTCAACGCGGTCTGGTTTCCTTTCTGAGGCACCTCCACCACGATCTCTCTCCCTCAGTGAGTTATGGTAATGCTGGTGAATGTTCAGAACAGTTCAGTATTAAGCAAGGGGTGCGCCAAGGATGCGTCCTCGCCCCAATCTTATTTCTCCTTTATACAAATGATTTGGAGAAAACTTTAGTTACGGTTGGGGCAGATGTGCCGCAGGCGGAGAATAAGACTGTGCCAGCGCTTCTTTATGCGAAGGATGCAGTCATTATGGCAAGGACTGCGATCGATCTAAATATAATCATTTCCAGCTATGGTAACTTTATGAAGGATTTGGGTTTGGAGCCAAACTATAAGAAGACTTTTGTCCTGATTTGTGCTCCAAAAACACTAAGTCCTGTAGCTTGAATATAGAGGGTAAAAAGCTGGAAAGGGTTAGCTCCTTCCCGTATTTAGGTCTGGATTTCAATAAAGATTGTATGTGGCGTACCTGCATAAAAATAGAATAACAAGATTTACACGCGCAGTTGGTACCACTTATTCACTTGCGATGTCAATAGGTAAAAAGCCCATAGCCACTATTTTAGAGATTTATAAGCAAAAATGTATTCCGATTTTAACATATGGTATGGGGATCTAGGGATGTACATGCTATGCAGCTGGAGGAGAACAGATTTTGCCTTTCAGTCTTAGGAGTACCCCCTTCTTCTCCGCATTGTCCCCTCCATTTGGAGCTGGGTCTCAAGTATATCCAAGATACTGTAAATTGGGCACCTTTAGCTCCTGGTGTTCCATCTGGACAAATGAAGAAGATGATTTTAATTGGGCAATTATTAGAGACTGTCTAAACCGTACCCGAGGCCTTTGTATCCCCTCGCTCCCATACATTACAACATGTTTTATGGAACTTGGTTATCCCTCTATGTTTGAGCACCCAGACCAGATTGTTCAAGGGGATCAACAGCGGGTTTTGGTGAGCTTTTGAAAACCCAAAGATCTGTCCAGGGAATTGTCTGAAGTAGCCAAGCCCACGGTCAGGGATTATTGCCTCATACAAGCTCCTCCCTACATTGCCCTGTATCTAACATATGTAAATAATGTTCATGAAAGGAGTCTGTTATCTAGATTCAGGCTGGGATCTCTTCGTTGGTTGATATGCTTCCCCCTGGGACAGTATTCTTTAGAATCTATTATAGTCTGCCCCTGTGATGAACACTCGAGTCAAACCATTTTACATTTTGTATTTTTTTGTCAATTTTATCTTCCATTTACCAGGACATTTTTAATACCTCTCTTGCGCAGACACAAATTCTCTAAGTACAAAGCGGCTTTATACTTTTTTCAGCAACTGAATGATCTTGATATCTGTTTTGCTCTTTGCAGCTTTTTTATGAGCATTTTAGCAAAGAGAAGGAGTATGCTGTTTTAATTTTAATGTATTTTATAATTTTCTGCATGGAATGCTTTGGTATTGCTGCTAAAATGTTTACCTGATTTACTGACTTGCTTTAGGCCCTATTTTATTATTCATGAACTTTCTGATAATATTTGTTGCTAGTGATGGCTGCAGTTGTTCCTCTCTGTTCCACTATTAGATAATATTACAACCCAATCGTAATGTACTGTCACTTTAGTCCACATCTGCAAAATCTGCTACTACTTACGAACCTAAGTGCTTTGCACTGCCACTTTAGTTTCAAGAAAAAGCACTGTATTTGTGAGCTGTTGTATTCTTTTTAAATGGAAAATGAGTTTGCATTTGCTGTGGTTGATTTTATATGATGTTTATATCTATGTGTATCTTTTATGTCCTGTCTTTGGAAGGACGAATAAAGAAAGAATCGATTGATCGATTGAACTAGTCGCCACCATTATATACTTGTTTGCTATTCTTTCATTGTTTAGCATGTTTTGCACATAGCTCTTGGAACACACTAGAGGCATAGGCTCAGCGACAGCATCATAACAGAGGAAAACGTGGATATATAGCGCCCAGGATTAAGGCAGCAAGCACCAAGTACAACACATGCTCCTATTTGTAGCAGATGCACCTTATTTGCACTTTATCAAAGTATGTACTGTATGTATCCATTTTGTAATGCTAGTATATGGTGTTTCTCTTATGTTACTCAATTAATTTGTTGCATTTAGAGAATAGTATGGTCTTTATGAGTTTAGGTCTAAGTCTGGGAGATTTAAGTATAATCTTTTATGAACAATACATGCACTTACTATGCACATCACCAAAATACCCTCTGCACGCCCCATTTCGAAATGCTAGAACAAGGCATTCTATGCTACTGGCTGCATCCAACCGTGTTTGATAGTTTTAGAGCTTTTAACATAGGTTTTATGGTATATAGTCAATTGATTGTAATATTGTATACACCCCTGATATGTGCAGGTCTGAGGGAATAGAACGTATAATTGATTGACGTGGGATAAGCATAATCTGTATGAATTTGCATCTTTTATGGTATATTTTTAACCGAATAATGATTATTACTACTATCACTTGCGCCAGTGGTTTATCGTGCTCAGCACCAGTCAACAGTGGGAGCATGTATCCACCAACAGCGGACCCCACCAAACTCAAGAACTACCGCCCCATCTCGCTCCTCCCGTTTCCAGCCAAAGTCATCGAGAAGACCGTCAACAAGCAGATGGCCGCCTTCCTCGAGACGAATGGATCCCTCGACCCCTCACAGTCCGGCTTCCGAGCCAATCACAGCACCGAGACCGCCCTCATCGCCGCCACCGATGACATCCGAGCCCTGATGGACAACGGAGAAACAGCGGCCCTCATCCTCCTAGACCTCTCCGCGGCATTCGACACTGTCTGCCACCGCACCCTAGTACAGCGCCTCAGCAACATCGGAATCCAGGACAAGGCGCTGGAATGGATCATCTCCTTCCTCGACGGAAGAACACAGAGAGTCCGCCTACCACCGTACAAGTCAGAGGCCTCCGAAGTCATCTGCGGCGTCCCTCAAGGATCATCTCTGAGCCCCACCCTCTTCAACGTCTACATGAGCCCCCTCGCGGCCATCGCACGCAAACACAACCTCAGCATAATCTCCTACGCCGACGACACCCAGCTGATCCTCTCCCTGACCAACGACCCCGCCTCCGCCAGAGCCAACCTGCACGAAGGGATGAAAGAGGTAGCCGAGTGGATGACGACCAGCCGCCTGAAACTAAACTCTGACAAGACGGAGGTCCTCATCCTGGGCTCTTCTCCCTCCGCCTGGGACGACTCCTGGTGGCCTCCCGCCCTGGGCACCGCACCCAAACCGACAGACCATGCACGCAACCTGGGCTTCATCCTGGACTCCTCCCTCTCCATGACCAGGCAAGTCAACAACGTCTCCTCGGCGTGCTTCAACATCCTACGCATGCTACGGAAGATCTTCTGGTGAATCCCCACCGAGACCAGGAAGACCGTCACCCAGGCCCTCGTCACCAGCCGACTGGACTACGGCAACGCCCTCTACGCCGGTACCACCGCCAAGCTCCAGAAGAGACTCCAGCGGATCCAGAACGCCTCAGCCAGACTCATCCTCGACATCCCACGAACCAGCCACATCTCCGGACATCTGAGAGACCTTCACTGGCTCCCCGTCAACAAAAGAATCACCTTCCGCCTCCTCACCCACGCACACAAAGCCCTACACGATCAAGGCCCGAGCTACCTCAACAGCCAGATCAACTTCTACGCTCCCAAACGCCACCTCCGATCAGCCAACCACGCCCTCGCCGCCGTCCCCCGCATCCGAAGAGCGACTACTGGAGGAAGGTCCTTCTCCTACCTGGCCGCCAAGACCTGGAACTCCCTCCCGACCGACCTGCGCCTGACCCAAGACCACCTCTCCTTCAGGAAGAAGCTGAAGACCTGGCTGTTCGAGCAGTAGCGGCACCCCCCCCCCAGCGCCTTGAGACCCTACGGGTATGTAGCGCGCTCTATAAGTGTCATTGATTGATTGATTGATTAAGACTGTGCTAGCACTCCTTTATGCGAAGGATGCAGTCATTATGGCAAGGACTGCGATCGATCTAAATATACTCATTTCCAGCTATGTTAACTTTATGAAGGATTTGGGTTTGGAGCCAAACTATAAGAAGACTTTTGGCTTAAATTTGTGCTCCAAAAACATTAAGTCCTGTAGCTTGAATATAGAGGGTAAAAAGCTGGAAAGGGTTAGCTCCTTCCCGTATTTAGGTCTGGATTTCAATAAAGATTGTATGTGGCGTACCTGCATAAAAATAGAATAACAAGATTTACACGCGCAGTTGGTACCACTTATTCACTTGCGATGTCAATAGGTAAAAAGCCCATAGCCCCTATTTTAGAGATTTATAAGCAAAAATGTATTCCGATTTTAACATATGGTATGGGGATCTAGGGATGTACATGCTATGCAGCTGGAGGCGAACAGATTTTGCCTTACAGTCGTAGGAGTACCCCCTTTCTTCGCCGCATTGTCCCCTCCATTTGGAGCTGGGTCTCAAGTATATCCAAGATACTGTAAATTGGGCACCTTTAGCTCCTGGTGTTCCATCTGGACAAATGAAGAAGATGATTTTAATTGGGCAATTTTTAGAGACTGTCTAAACCGTACTCGAGGCCTTTGTATCCCCTCGCTCCCATACATTACAACATGTTTTATGGAACTTGGTTATCCCTCTATGTTTGAGCACCCAGACCAGATTGTTAAAAGGGATCAACAGCGGGTTCGTTGAGCTTTTGAAAACCCAAAGATCTGTCCAGGGAATTGTTTGAAGTAGCCAAACCCACGGTCAGGGATTATTGCCTCATACAAGTTCCTCCCTACATTGCCCTGTATCTAACATATGTAAATAATGTTCATGAAAGGAGTCTGTTATCTAGATTCAGGCTGGGATCTCTTCGTTGGTTGATATACTTCCCCCTCGGCCAGTATTCTTTAGAATCTATTATAGTCTGCCCCTGTGATGAACACTCGAGTCAAACCATTTTACATTTTGTATTTTTTTGTCAATTTTATCTTCCATTTACCAGGACATTTTTAATACCTCTCTTGCGCAGACACAAATTGTCTAAGTACAAAGCGGCTTTATACTTTTTTCAGCAACTGAATGATCTTGATATCTGTTTTGCTCTTTGCAGCTTTTTTATGAGCATTTTAGCAAAGAGAAGGAGTATGCAGTTTTAATTTTAATGTATTTTATAATTTTCTGCATGGAATGCTTTGGTATTGCTGCTAAAATGTTTACCTGATTTACTGACTTGCTTTAGGCCCTATTTTATTATTCATGAACTTTCTGATAATATTTGTTGCTAGTGATGGCTGCAGTTGTTCCTCTCTGTTCCACTATTAGATAATATTACAACCCAATCGTAATGTACTGTCACTTTAGTCCACATCTGCAAAATCTGCTACTACTTACGAACCTAAGTGCTTTGCACTGCCACTTTAGTTTCAAGAAAAAGCACTGTATTTGTGAGCTGTTGTATTCTTTTTAAATGGAAAATGAGTTTGCATTTGCTGTGGTTGATTTTATATGATGTTTATATCTATGTGTATCTTTTATGTCCTGTCTTTGGAAGGACGAATAAAGAAAGAATCGATTGATCGATTGAACTAGTCGCCACCATTATATACTTGTTTGCTATTCTTTCATTGTTTAGCATGTTTTGCACATAGCTCTTGGAACACACTAGAGGCATAGGCTCAGCGACAGCATCATAACAGAGGAATACGTGGATATATAGCGCTCAGGATTAAGGCAGCAAGCCCCAAGTACAACACATGCTCCTATTTGTAGCAGATGCACCTTATTTGCACTTTATCAAAGTATGTACTGTATGTATCCATTTTGTAATGCTAGTATATGGTGTTTCTCTTATGTTACTCAATTAATTTGTTGCATTTAGAGAATAGTATGGTCTTTATGAGTTTAGGTCTAAGTCTGGGAGATTTAAGTATAATCTTTTATGAACAATACATGCACTTACTATGCACATCACCAAAATACCCTCTGCACGCCCCATTTCGAAATGCTAGAACAAGGCATTCTATGCTACTGGCTGCATCCAACCGTGTTTGATAGTTTTAGAGCTTTTAACATAGGTTTTATGGTATATAGTCAATTGATTGTAATATTGTATACACCCCTGATATGTGCAGGTCTGAGGGAATAGAACGTATAATTGATTGACGTGGGATAAGCATAATCTGTATGAATTTGCATCTTTTATGGTATATTTTTAACCGAATAATGATTATTACTACTATCACTTGCGCCAGTGGTTTATCGTGCTCAGCACCAGTCAACAGTGGGAGCCTGTATCCACCGGGCGCCCAGCGCCGCAGCCTGCAGCCTCGGAGCGCTACAAAGCCCGTCCTTAGCACTGCTGTGAGCCTGTATCCACCGGGCGCCCAGCGCCGCAGCGTGCAGCCTCGGAGCGCTACAAAGCCCGTCTCTAGCACTGCTGTGAGCCTGTATCCACCGGGCGCCCAGCGCCGCAGCCTGCAGCCTCGGAGCGCTACAAAGCCCGTCTTTAGCACTGCTGTGAGCCTGTATCCACCGGGCGCCCAGCGCCGCAGCCTGCAGCCTCGGAGCGCTACAAAGCCCGTCTTTAGCACTGCTGTGAGCCTGTATCCACGCACACTACGGAGGGGGCTGGGTGATCCCTTCCCACGGCCCCGCGGTTGGAGAGCCACCCCCACAGGCCTTCTGGGGGGGGGGGGCACAATCCAGGTGCTCCCCACCTCGCATGGCATGTCCTCCATCCCTAGCCCTCCCAGTCCCTCTTCTCCCCTCTGTAGGGGTTATTTACCCCCCCCTCACACATTCCTGTGATTAACTTTATGACTGGGCTGAACCCAGCTCCCCGCTGCCCGTCCCTTCCCCACCTTCACTCCCCTTCCCCCGCCCGCTCCAGGCCGGGTCTGCTCTGGAGGGGGGTCCAGTAAAGCCCCCGGTCATGCCATGTCCCCCTACCTTGGGGGAGGGGCGCAAACCAAGGGGCATAACAGACAGTCATCAACATCAATTATCCCTCGGGTGGGGGTGACTAGAGGGTGTTTTTAGGACTGCCCCTACCCCCGCCCCACCCCCCGCTGACCACTCCCCCCTGGATGACGCGCTTCCAACGTCACTGGCAATGGCGGAGCGACCACATAAGTCCTGAATGTCAGACTAAGCCAGGAGAATTATTTTCACCCCGAAGTGCTGCGTGAGGTGAGCGCGCCGTGTGATCTGCTGCAGGTGAGGTGAGCGCGCCGTGTGATCTGCTGCGTGAGGTGAGCGCGCCGTGTGATCTGCGGCAGGTGAGGTGAGCGCGCCGTGTGATCTGCGGCAGGTGAGGTGAGCGCGCCGTGTGATCTGCGGCAGGTGAGGTGAGCGCGCCGTGTGATCTGCGGCAGGTGAGGTGAGCGCGCTGTGTGATCTGCGGCAGGTGAGGTGAGCGCGCTGTGTGATCTGCTGCAGGTGAGCCGTGTGATCTGCTGCAGGTGAGTTGTTGGTGGCAGACACTGACACTCGCATTACTTTCACCCGGGGGTGCTGTGTTTGTACTTCCTGCAGTTTTCAGCCGCGTGTTCAAAGCCGAAGTGTAATGTTTTAAGTAATAGACGCTGGCGCTGGGTCCATAAAGACTGTTCTAATTGTATTTCAAGAGACCGTCTGCACTAGAGCAAGACTTGCTTTGTTTTTACCCCTCCTATCCAGGGCCTTGTCTCTAATCCAGTGCAATCAATCAATCAATTAAGCATTTGTAGCGCGCTACTCACCCGTCTCAAGGCGCAGAGGAGCGGGGGAGCTGCTAATGCTCCAACAGCCGGCTCTTGAGAAGTGTCCTGAAGGTCCGCAGGTCCTGGGTGTGTCACAGGTGGATGCGGAGGGTGTTCCATGTCTTGGCAGCGAGGTGGGAGAAGGATCTGCTGCCGGTGGTCGTTCGGTGGATGCATGGAACGGTGGCGAGGGTGAGGTCGGCGGAGCGCAGCTGGCGGTTGGGAGTGTAGAAGGTGAGTCGTCTGTTGAGGTACGTTGGTCCGGCGTCGTAGAGTGCTTTGTGAGCATGGGTGAGGAGCTTGAAGGTGGTACTCTTGTTGACGGGGAGCCAGTGCAGGTCCCTCGGGTGGCCAGTGATGGGGCTGTGGCGGGGACGTCAAGGACGAGGCATGCAGAGGCGTTCTGTATGCGTTGATGTCTTTTCTGGAGTTTGGTCGTGGTCCCCCATAGTCCAGCCTGCTGGTGACGAGGGCCTGGGTGACCGTTCTTCTGGATCCGGTGCGGATCCATCTGTAGATCTTGCGAAGCATGCAGAGGGTGTTGAAGCAGGAGGAGATGGCGTTGACTTGCTGGCTCAATGTCAGTGATGAGTCCAGGATGAACCCCAGGTTACGTGCGTTGTCGGGTGTCGGCGCAGCTCACAGCAAGGCTGGCCACCAGGAGTTGTCCCAGGTGGAGGGGGTGGAGCTGAGGATGAGGACCTCCAACTTGTCCGAGTTCAGTTTCCAGCGACTGTTCTTCATCCATTCAGCGATGGCCTTCATTCCTCCGTTGAAGTTGGTTTAGGCGGTGGCAGGGTCCATGGTGAGGGAGAGGATCAGCTGGGCATTGTCGGCGTATGAGACGATTTTGAGTTTGTGCGATCGGACGATGTTGGCGAGAGGTGTCATGTAGTCGTTGAAAAGGGTCGGGCTGAGGATGATCCTTGGGGTACGCCGCAGGTGATCTTGGTGGCTTCGAATCGGAATGGAGGGAGGCAAACTCTCTCTGTTCTGTCAGTGAGGAAGGAGGTGATCCAGTCCAGGGTTTTGTCGCAGATCCCTGCGTTGTGGAGGCGTGCGCATAGAAGTGGTGGCAGATGGTGTCGAAGGCGGCAGAGAGGTCTAGGAGGATGAGGGCCGCGGTTTCGCCGTTGTACAGCAGGGTCCTGCTGTCATTGGCGGCGGCGATGAGGGCAGTTTTGGTGCAGTGGTTGTAGTAGAATCCGGATTGGGAGAGTCCAGGGTCTTATTCTCTTCGAGGAAGCGGGTCAGTTGTCTGTTAACTATCTTCTCGATGACTTTTGCAGGGAACTGGGGCAGGGAGATGGGATGGAAGTTCTTGAGGTCCTTTGGGTCTGTCTTGGGTTTCTTGAGTTAGGGTGCTGATCTCTGCGGGTTTCCAACTCCCCGGAAGGTGGCGGTCTCGAAGAAGCTGCTGGAGATCTTCCGGAGTTGTGGTGCGATGATGGAGCTCGCTTTGTTGAAGATGTGGTGAGGGGTGGGGTCTGATGGTGAGCTGAAGTGGATGGTGTTCATGGCTTTGACTGTGCCTTATTCATTGACGTGGTTCCAGGAGAGCAGGAGGCTGGTGTGACTGGGGGGCGGTGAGTCTGAGGTATCGACAGCTGTCGGGGGAGTCTGAGTGTTGAAGCTGTTGTGGATGTCTATGATCTTGCGGTGGAAGAAGGTGGCTAAAGAGTCTCGGAGGTCTTGATACGACAGGATGTCACTAGAGCTGGAGCTGGGGTTGGCGAGTTCCTTCACGATGTTGAAGAGCTCTTTGCTGTTGTGTGCATTGTTGTCGATACGTTCCTTAAAGGAGGTCCTTTTGGCAGTTCGAATGAGTTGGTGGTGCCTGCGGCTGGCGTTCTTGAGGGCTGCGTGGTTGTCCGGTGTCTTCTCATGGTGCCACTTCTTCTTAGTCTTCGGCAGGTCTGCTTGGATGTCTGGAGGTCGGTGGTGAACCTATTGGCCCTTCTGTTGGTGCGTCTGTTTGAGGGTTTCTTGATCGGGGCGAGAGTGTTGGCGCAGTCGTCGATCCATTGCCTGAGGTTGCAGGCGGCTGTGTCAGTGACGGTGTGGTTGGTAGGTCATTGTCGGGTGAGGGTGGTGATTAGCTGGTCTTCGGTGACCTTGTTCCAGCTGCGGTTGGGGATCCGTTGTGGGTGGTTGTGTGTGTTGTTTTTCTTGAAGGAGAATTGAATGTAGTGGTGGTCGGTCCAGTGGAGTTCGGTGGTGTGGCTGAAAGTGACGTGGCTGCTGGCGGAGAAGATGGGGTCGAGCATGTGTCCGGCGAAGTGAGTTGGTGTCGTGACGAGCTGTTTGAGTCAGAGGTTAGCGAGGTTGTCCAGCAGGGTGGTGGAGTTGCTGTTGTTAGTGTTCTCAAGGAGAATGTAGTCTCTGGGGGCCTGGGCGTGCGAGCTGAAGACGCCTGTGATGGAGACGCTGAACTGTGGCCGAGGCCAGGGGGTCTGTAGAAGAGGGTTCCTCTGAGGGTGGTGTTGGAATCGATGTGGATCTAGAAGTGCAGGAGTTCGGCAGTGCTGAATGTTGTCTTCGGTGTTGGTCAAGATTCTGAGGGTATTTCTGTGGACGATGGTGATTCCTCCTCCTGGTCTGTTGTTACGGTCTCTGCGGCTGACCTTGTAGCTAACCGGGATGGCTATGGCAATATTGGGTGCCGATGAGGGGTTCAACCAGGTCTCCGTCAGGAAAGCGACGTCTGGGCAGGATGAGTCAAGCAGGTCCCAGAGTTCGACGGAGCGGGTGTTGAGCAGTATGCATCTGAGATGGTTGTGGCCTGCCCTGGTGGGAGGGGCAGGTCGTGCTGGTGTATGCTGGCTGGTGAAGCTGCAGTTTCGGCAGGTGAAGGGTCCGTGGGTGTGCTTCGGGGTGGCCTGGAAGCAGGTAGATGAATGGCCGGCGTTGAGTGCGGGAGGATGTTGGCGTTGTAGCGGTGTCGTAGCACTCGCGTGGGCCAGGGGGTCTGGCGCTGGGCGCAGTCCAGGCACGGGCGGGCGCATCTGGGCTTGCCTTAGGTGCCTAGCGGCCTCCATTAAGAAGTGGAGGTGGGAGGGAGGAGCAGCTGGGAGGCGGGAGGGGGGAGCAAATGGGCTAGCGAGGGGGGCGGGCCTCCAGGGATGCAGCAGCGGGAAGGGGAGAATATGCGGAATAGCAAGGACAAGAGAGATAGGAGAAAAGGCAAATGAGGCAGATAGAAGCAAAATGAACGCAAAAGGGATGAAATGCAGTGAGAATCAAAAGTGAATAGAAAAGCGGCAGGCAGGCGAAGGGGAAAAACAGATGAGAGGGCAGGCAGAAACTCGCAGGGAGGGCGGGAGCAAGGGCACAAACTGGTGGCGCTGTGCGGCGTGGGGAGCGACCTGCCTGTAACATTTCCAATCTTACATAGGTGTCTAGGAACAATTTAATAAAAAAATCACCGCTCAGACTGCCACTCCTGTTGGGTACTCCTACTCTCACTCAGAGCTCATCTTGGGTGTACCCCTCTCCGAATACATATTGGATGTACCCTCCCCCCCACTCAGAGCACATATTAGTGTACCCTCCTCCCACTCGAAGCACATATTGGGTGTACCCTCCTCCCACTTGGAGCACATATTGGGTGTACCCTCCTCCCACTCAAAGCACATATTGGGTGTACCCTCCCCCCACTCAGAGCACATATTAGTGTACCTTACTCCCACTTGGAGCACATATTGGGTGTACCCTCCTCCCACTTGGAGCACATATTGGGTGTACCCTCCTCCCACTCGAAGCACATATTGGGTGCACCCTCCTCCCACTCAAAGCACATATTGGGTGTACCCTCCTCCCACTTGGAGCACATATTGGGTGTACCCTACTCCCACTCGGAGCACATATTGGGTGTACCCTCCTCCCACTTGGAGCACATATTGGGTGTACCCTACTCCCACTCGGAGCACATATTGGGTGTACCCTCCTCCCACTCAAAGCACATATTGGGTGTACCCTCCTCCCACTTGGAGCACATATTGGGTGTACCCTCCTCCCACTTGGAGCACATATTGGGTGTACCCTCCTCCCACTCAAAGCACATATTGGGTGTACCCTCCCCCCACTCAGAGCACATATTGGGTGTACCCTCCTCCCACTTGGAGCACATATTGGGTGTACCCTCCTCCCACTTGGAGCACATATTGGGTGTACCCTCCTCCCACTCAAAGCACATATTGGGTGTACCCTACTCCCACTCGGAGCACATATTGGGTGTACCCTCCCCCCACTCAGAGCACATATTAGTGTACCCTCCTCCCACTCGGAGCACATATTTTGATGTCATAATTTTTTTAATGGAGTTCCCTCCACCCAAGCTATTTATTGCCTGAGTAGTGTACACTGATCGTGACAGTAGGTTGGCTGTGAGGACCAGGGGTGTGTTCTTGTCGGGGTTTGCATGCATTCTCTGCTGTTTGTGTCTTTGGACGGTTGTCTGGCTGGTTGCGTACCCTCTCCATTATCCACCTGTCTCTTGCTTAGGTGTGAGTTGGTCTCATTGCCATGTTCTGTCAACCGTCCAGGGCATGGTGATGAGGCCCCTGTGTGATGTGCACATACTTGTTCTTGATGAGTATTGCTTCTCCTAATATTTTGTCTTTATGCTCAGACCATTCTCCTTTTTTTCTTTTCCAAAAAGAGAACCAAATAAAAAACACCTAACAAAGTAACGTCGCTAAGACCTCCTAAAATAAAATCCTTTTCTATTCTACCAAAGAACATCAAGAGTTCCCAGTCTCCTTTACTTCAAAGCCTCACTGGCAGGCTCATGTGCAGGTCCAGACGTTGGCGGTCTTGACCACCGGCATGGGTTGCTAACTCTCCAGAGAGAGTTTTTTCATTCAAAGTCTATAGTTTTTGACAGCCCTAGGTCTCAAATTATACGTGGGCGAATCACAATCCGGATGCTCAAATAGAGGTATTGGTATCAATTTGGGCTCAACAGGAGTGAAGTTGCCCAGTGGACGTTCTCTGCTCCTTCTTCAATCAGCTCACCATCATTAAAAGATACTTGCTGTGGAATTTGTTCATTTCCAATTTAAAAGTTTCTTGCTTCACACATTGATCAAAAAACAAAGGTGATGAAGCTTTCTCAACATGGTGGGCATGCAGCCAGTGTTCGTGTCCCTTGCACTTTCAGCAGTCTGAGTGGCCAGTAGCACTTGCACCGTGAATCTGGGGAATGTTTCAGGAGTTCAAAATATGTTGTCATCTTGGTGTTAGTTTTATGACATAGGATATTGCTCCCGTGTTCTGTAATGCGTGTCTTGATAGGTCTGGTGGTCATGCCTATAAAACGGAGTCCACAGGGGCAGGTGAGCATGTATATGCGATTAGGAGGGTTGCAGTTAGTGTGCCTCCTTCGCTGCCATTTAAACCCACTGCAAAATGTGATATCTTTAGTAGGTTTTGTAAGTGGGCAAACTGTACAGGCACCGCATAGGTAGTGTACCACAACAGGTGGAAGGTCCCACAATGATCTCTGTGTGGTGGTATTGTGGACTTTGGGCCTGGTATGTATCAGCATATCCTCAAGGTTGCTGGTGACCTTTAAAAGCATACCTCGGAGTGGGCAGGTTGAGTGTAGCTTGGCAGTTCGGTCTGGACTTTTCCCATGAGGCACAGGGTCAAGACTGATTTGCATATGGCCGGGTCTAAACTGGGAACTTTGGTGAGCAAAAGAACAATGGATTTAACCCAAATCTGGTTCGCCCCTTGATCCCTGTCCTCTTAATATCATTAAACAATGCAAGGAGACCCTCTTGCCCCCGCTACTTCAAATAATGAACAAGGCCTTAAGCGATGGCATTTTCCCTTCCCAATGGAAGAAAGCGGTTGTGAAGCCGCTCTTGAAGAAGCCGTCATTGGACCCAGAAGTGCTGAAAAACTTCCGCCCCATTTCGCTGCTCCCAGCTCCTGCTAAGATGCTGGAAATCCATCTACACCAGCACCTTTCTGCCTTTCTGGAGACCGCCGGTCTTTTGGATCACTCGCAGCATGGCTTCCGGAGGGGTCATAGCACGGAATCCGCCCTTACCGTGGTGCTTGATAACATCCGCACCACCGTTGATAGGGGCGGAAGTACGTTGCTGATCCTTCTGGATCTCACAGCTGCGTTTGACACCCTGTCTCCCCTCGTCTTAACATCTCGTCTGAGGGAGATAGGGGTGGAGGGGCAGGCGTTAAGCTTGTTAGCCTCTTTCCTGGACCGGAGGGAACAGAGAGTGAAGCTGGGAGAGTTCCTATCTCCATCCCTGCCGCTGAATTGGGGGGTCCCACAGGGGTCGGCGTTAAGTCCGACCCTGTTTAATATCTATGTGACCCCCCTGGCCCGGCTCATTAGATCTTTTGGGATGGAGGTAGTATCTTACGCCGATGACACTCAGATCTTACTGTCTCTCGCCGAATCTGTCAGCTCTTCTGCCTCCAAGTTTAGACTCTGTATGGAGGCAGTCGCCCTCTGGATGATCAACAATTCACTGCGGCTAAATGGCGAAAAGACAGAGATCCTTGTATTCGGCGAGAAGGAAGACATCTGGTCGGCGGAATGGTGGCCGGAATCTCTGGGGACCTGCCCGGCTCCAACGCGGGCAGCACGAAATCTGGGGGTCATGATTGATCCCTCCCTTGACATGGCTCTTCAAGTACGGCGGACTATCTCCACTTGCTGGGGCATCATCGCAATCTTGCGCAAAATCAAATACTATCTATCGGTGCAAGCTCGAAAACAGACAGTCGTGGCCTTGATAACATCTAGGCTCGACTATTGCAATGCCCTATATGCCGGGGCCAATAAAGGTCTGCTGCGAGGTCTTCAATCGGTGCAAAACGCTGCGGCGAAGTTTGTCCTGGATCTCCCAAAAAGGTCGTCTGCGACCGCTGCCAGGAAATCCCTGCACTGGCTCCCCATTGATGCTAGGATCACATTTAAAGTGCTATGCTTGGCATACGGTGCTTTAAATAAGAAGGAGTCCGGGGACATAAAAAATCTCCTCTCCTTGTACTCACCTGAAAGGAACCTCCGCTCCTCGTCGAAACTGCTCCTCACTGTACCTCGGGTGCGTAGAGCCAAATGGGGAGGCAGAGCATTTTCCAATCTGGCTCCTAGATGGTGGAATATGGCTCCCTTGGAGATTAGGATCCTACCTTCAATGCCCTCTTTTAGAAGGGCTTTAAAAACTTGGCTCTTTGGCAGAGCATATCCATAGCCGTGGGTGTTAGCTTTCTCCTTCTTTTTCTGATTTTCTTTGTAGGCGCCTTGATGCCTTCGGGCTAAGTTGCGCGTTTATAAATTTATTTTCAATTCAATTCAATTCAGATCTTTTGACTGGGGGAGAATGTTTGCATTGTCAGCATTCCCTCAATCATTTGTTTGCTGTAACAGTTTTAAAGCCGGCCACTGAACTGCAATTCCTCCTAATTCGGAGGAACTGACTGTAAGAAACTGGCTCTATATATATATATATTGCACCAAAGTGAGGTACAGGAGTCCCAAAAGGTAAGCAGAGGTTAAAGTTAGATAGAACCTTACTCTCTAATAGCGGTAGCTTGGTTGAGCAGTAAGGCAGTATTGGAGGACAGTGTTAAGCATTTGATGTACCCACTCAGTCAGCAAATGAATTCACACACTCAAGAACTGAACTCTAGGCCAATTGTTGTTGTATAAAAATATACTGTTTATTTTTAAAACCAAGCAAGCCTGGTACAGGTGAGCATTAAATACTTTTCAGTAATAAGTTACTGGATATAGAACAGTTTGAAAATGCAATAGAAATTGTACTTTGTTTGATTTCCAGGGGAGCAGTAGAATGCAACAATTAGCAAATACAGTACATGGAAGTGAATAGGCTTTTTCAGTAAATTGCAGGTAACTTACTTTTTACATTATTTTACTAACTCAGTGCGGGATACCTAGATTCAGCACTGGGACATTTCCTAGAAACAGGTAAGTAATTACGTTTTGGTTATTCGAATGATTTTAAAGAATATTTTCAGTTTTCAAAACTCCACACTTAGAAACATTTTGTAGCAGTACATTGGGGTCGGATCTTCTTACCAGCTCCTGGTCGCATTTAGGGGCGCCATCTGGATTTAGGCTGCAGGCCTAGTCTGGAGGCAGGTCAGGGGTCATCGGTCTCAGGTTAGGATCACTGGGGTGACCTCCTCGTGGTGTTTTTCCACTCGAGCTCTGGCCGGGTTCGGCGGGTGCAGAGAGGGCTGGATTTGTGGTCTCTGGCTAGCACCAGAATCTGCAGTTTAAACACCTCTGGTGTTCACGGGAGAAACAGTCTGGGAAGTGAAGGCAGGCAGTTCCTCCAGGGTTTGTGACGTTGCTGGATGCTGCACATGCCGGGATTTCGTTGGAGCAGGTTCGACGGGAGACAGGCCAGTAGGACTTGGGCTACGTCAGTGGGCGATGTCCTCTTGTTAGCTGTGCACCGCTCTTTGTCCTTCTTCTTTTCTTCTTGTAGTTAGTCTGGATCTGCCTTCTTGGTTCAGGGCTGCCCCCTAAATGCTGTATTTAGGGGGCGTTTTAGGGGTCTTGATGGGCTACTGACCTTAGGATGACTACACCCTTGGTGTGCTGACCCCACTTGGGGGTGTGAGCACAATCCCTAGTCCTGATTGGGGAGTGCCTGCCATCTGCAAGATTGTGACCACTGGAGAGTGGGCTTCACTTTGCCTCTCCCACCTGAGGGGTGGAGTTGGCAGAGGTGGGCACACCTCCTGGGCTGGCTAGTTTTTTCCGCTTGTCTTCCCGCCGAAAAGGAGGGAAGACAGGAAGGGGGCCTGCTCCTGATAGCAGGAGAGACGGGTTCGCATTACAAAGGCTGCCAAACCTTTGACGCTCCCGTGCCACAGATGGCTCTTCCTGACCTGGGGGAAGTGTGAACACCTCCACCCAGGAAAGGCTTTGTTTCTGGGTTCAGGGAGCGTAGGCTCCTACCCTAGGGGTGCAGAAACATGTCTTGTGGTGGCAGGCTGGTGTGTGCCAGTCAGGGAACCCACCAGAGGCTGGTCGTTTTTCAGGGGGCACCTACAAGATGCCTTCTGTTTGCATTTTTCATTAAATCCCACACTGGCATCAGTGTGGGTTTAATGTGCTGAGAAGTTTGATACCAAACTTCTCAGTTTTCAGTGTAACCATTATGGTGCTGTGGAGCTCCTAATGACACGCTACCAGCACCATATACTCTTAATGGCGGCACTGCACTTACAATGTCTAAGAATGGACTTAGACACTGTAGGGGTACAGGGCTCATGTACCTATACCCTCACCACTGACATAGGGCAACCGGCTAGAGAGGTGACTGACCGATGCCAGGGCAGTGGGTTGTAGGCATGGCACACAGTGTGCCATGTCGACTCTTCACTTTGGTCTGCACCAAAACACGCAGCCTGCCAAGGCAGTGTGTCTGTATGTGTGTGATAACGTACACAGCCTCCAAGGGTGACACAATAAGTGCTGCAGCCCTTAGAGGTCTTCTCTGGTCACAGTGCCCTGGGTACCTGAGGTACCATTTACCAGCGGCTGACCTGTGGCTAGAGATGCCAATTGGGTTAGTTTTGGGGAATGAACACAGGCCCTGGGAACCTGATTGGCAGGGACCCAGGGTACACTAAGAAAAAGTGCATCAGTAGTTCGGCAAAAAGTGGGGAGTTTACTGCAACAGAAACCCACTTTCCTATACTGACCGAAAGGCAGGTTTTCTTTCAAGGCTGTTGGGTGGTGGCTTTCGGTGGGTTTTCTGTACAGTGCAGTACTGATTTGACCTTCGTCTAACATGATCCTGAGGTCAAGGAAAGGGATATTATTGTCTGAGATGGTGCTGGTGAACTTCATATAGGGGTTTAAGGTGTTGATCCAGTGACAAAATTCATCACATCTCAATCTTTCACCTCTTCCACAAGATGAGGAGGCCATCAATAAACCTCTTCCACAAAACCACATAAGTGAGGTAGGGGTTCGATGGACTGTGGATCTTTCTTTCCTCAAAGGCAGACATATACAAGCACTCCACACTCGGCATGAATGTGCTTCCCATTGAAGTGCCCTGGGTCTGATGATAGTGTAGTTCATTATATTCTAAACAGTTCTCAGTCAATGCCAGCGTGGCACGTTCAAGCACGAATGGCACTGGAGTCGGCGAGCCCCAATGTGATCGAGTCAGTGTATCCTCTCACACTTAATGTGGCACGTTGTGGGATGTTGGTGTAGAGGGCCTCAACATCCAGGGTAACCAGGAGGTTGATTTCTTCTGGATGCTGGACCCCCTCAATCAGGCGGTCTCTGGTAAGAACGATGGAATGGCTCTAAGCAGGGGTTGCAAAAAAAAAATCACAGAACCTAGAGAGTGGTTCGAGGATTGACCCAATCCCCAAGACGTTTGGCCTACCGGGTACTGGAGTAACCCCTTTGTGAATCTTTGGCAAGATGTAAAAGAAGGGTGTCTTGGGTCCTTGGTGATGAGCAGTGCTTAATTTGTAACATATTATGTGCCAGGGCTCTGACCAGGAGGCCACTGCAGCTTGCACCACCCATCACCCTTGTCATTGCTGCCAAAACAACTACTAACCATCTCTCTCACATGTTAATGTGACGGTTCAGATTTTTCCAGGTCTCCAAAGCTAAAGGAATGGCTGGCGAGGCAGGTAATTAGCAATTTTAATGTATATTGTATACCTAAACAACTGATGTTCTGCTCATCTCTAAATTAGATGAGCAGCGCCACCATGTGGTAGATTGTTCTGTGTATGGCGTTGACGATTAGGTGCCAGTGCCGAGCACTGAGAACCAATTAAGTGTTGGTGCTTAGCACCGGAAAACACCGGCTCAAATTAAGTACTGGTGATGAGGAATTCTGCTTCCTTCTTAGTGATCCACCCCTCAGTCTCAGCAGAGAAGACCACAGTTGATATAATGGTGGCTAGTTGCGGGGTGGGGTCATCTGTTATGGGAGTGTAATATCTCTGGTTGCTGAGTTGTCGTAGGCATTCTGTATCGTAGTCAACAGTTGACATGATAACTGTGGCCCCTCCCTTATCGGCTTGTTTAATGGTAATGTCGAGGTCATCCGCCGGAGCCCTGACAGCCGTCAGCTCAGCTGAGGATAAATTGTGAAAGGTAGTGGCTTTAATGTCACTGGTTAGGAGTACAGCCTGTTCAAATGTCAATACCTCGTTTGGTACCATGCTACTGTTTGGTGTGAAGGCGGATGGTTTTTGTAGCCCTGAGGCCTCAGTCGGGATGGTTGGTTTGTCTTGGAAAAAGGCTTTGAGGCGTATCTTACAAAAAAAGCCTTGAATTTCACAGGTGTCACAAAACTTATCAGTCGTAGGGGTAGGGACATAACCCAAGCCTTTCTGTAGTACTTTATCTTCGGAAGAGGTAAGAGTCCTACAGGAGAGATTAACAATCAATTTTTCTTCCCTCTTGTCTGGCTCCTCGTCTCTACCGAGAGGGTTGGTTGTTCCTGCCATTGTACTCTCTTTGATGCACTCTTCCTCTGCCCCAACCTCTGTCTAAACAAGCATTTACAATGCAATAGGTCTCACAATTAAATTGTTTTGAGCTATTGGCATTAAAAATGTTATTGTTTTTTTTCTCTCCTTTGGAGGCTATTAATCAAGTAATGGCGTTGTAAATGACAATGTCTTTTACTCCCCGTTGACCCCCGCAAAGCTCATCAGCATGTGCCCGTCATAAAAAGGAATATCTCACAATAACATCTTAAACATTTTGCAACAATTCTATAGTTTCACCGCGGATCAAAATTAAATTAAAAAAAAAATGTATATTCTCATAATATTAACACATTGAATGCTTTCAAATAAGATGTTGTTCTTATATTTTTCAGATCGCTTTAAATATTTTAGTCCAATCCACTATTTTCCTTGGAGATATAACCTTGAAAATATCTGCACTAAACACCTCAGCGCCTCATCAGTGGTAGTAGGTTCTATATAAATACCCATGCGAAGATCTTCTCCCACGGGTAAGAACACCACCCCAGCTTGGTTCCAGTGTATTTTAACTGTCCTAAGGGATGTCAGGAGACTTTATAATACCAGGGATCCACACATTACAGCAATTGCTAAAAAACAAACATCTGCTAGAAATTAAATAACACTCGATTTGCAGTCGTGAAACGTCCCCAAAATGTCGGCTGGTGATAACATAAAGTACGGCAAGCGCATTCCATGCCTTTTGCAGCCTGGTGGCGGGTTGAATTAGTAAAAAGATGCCTTGACGCTGAGACATGCAGGGATTCAAAAATAGCCTCCCCTTCTGAAGAAAGAAAGCATCTCCTCCCTCCAGCCGGTGACAACAACCGCTCTGAACTAATATTTGCGCTCTTCTGGACGCGACCTGTAGTAAACATCGCCTCACCTCGGAGTAATCCCCTTCCTGCGCCGGAGCCTGCAAGCCCATCGTAGAAAATTGAGTCTGAATAGAATATCTGGCATTTGCCTAAAGAGATCACATTTGTAAATAATATGTCCATCATTATGGGTTGTAGGCTCTAATAAGAGACTTCATGTTAATGTTTGTGTCAGCTTTTAGTTCTGTTTAAGCACTGGATAATCTCTTTCGGTAAAGACCTCATGTTGTTGTCCAGGCCAATAGAGTTATTTATAAATTATAAAAGAATTGTTAAATCATGTAGGCCTTTCTCTTGAACTGTCTCTTCAAGAGTGTAATTTACAACCATCAAACAAAAATTATTTATGGAATACATACATGTATACAAAAAAGTTAAATGATTTTTCTTGAATATATGTTTGGGAGTGTATGCAGGCATGAACAAACTGAAATGTTTCAGAAGGGTTAACCCGCACAGAGGGGGCTGTACCAGATCGGCTAATGAGGGCACAGCAATTGCTCACTTTAGTTTAGATGGAATTTTGATAAGCCGTACTGAAGAGAGTGTAGTGAGCCACCAGGCCACTGCAATATTTTGTAGCGCAATCAACTCCCTGGGCCGGGCGCGGACCAGGGAGTATATAATAAAGGGTGATGTCAGCGAACATGGCTGACGGCACAAACGGACTACCTGAGTAGTCGTTCCTTATTGCAGCTCCACAGTTAGCAGTTAGGCCTTCCTTGCCCTCAGCCCCCAGAAGTCGGTTGAAGCCTCGACCGCATGTCCCAGTGAGTGTCCCGCGATCCCCCTAGGCTACGAGTGCCCTGTAGAGCATCACATTGGTGACAAGGTGAACGCGAACCTCGCGGGCGGCCAGGTGTTTAGTGTGTGGGACGGCCTTTGCCTTCGGCTGAGTGGTTGGGACCTGCTGAGAGGCAGCAGGTGGGGTCTGCGCGCAGAGTGAGGGGCTACACTGGGGGGTTGGTGAGCAGAGAACCCACTCAGGATCCAGCGTGGTTTCCTGGCCTGCTCAGCTCATCGCTGGGCAAAAGTTGTCTGTGCCTGCCCGGAAAGGGCGGGGCCTGGCGAGGACAGAGTGTTGTCGTTATTTCGCCCAGCGCCCTGGTAAATCAGCGACTGCCCCGGCAGGGCAGTGGGACCTGCCTGAGTGTGGGGAGATCTCCCAGCGGTGTTGCTGGATTCACCGTATAGGGGGTTACCCCGGAGTGGGTGCGGCATGATTTTGGCCTGGTTGCATGGCCGTGAAAGCCCTCCCGGAATCCAGCCAATTAGTGGACCCAGCAACGGCGGCTCCGCACTGGAAGAAGTGGCTAGGACAGTTGGAAAACTATTTTGTTGCCACGCGGGAGAATGAATACGCAGTAAAGAGATCGACGATGCTGTTGATGGGGGCGATGACCAGTCCCAGGATCTGCCCGACCCTGGTGACAGTGACGACTACGAGAAGGCGGTCCAGGCCCTTAATTGCCATTTTGATCCGCAAGTTAACGCAGATTTTTAACATTTCATGCTGCGGCAGGCAAAACAACGCAACGGTGAGTCCATTGACATGTTCTTTGAGAGGTTGAGGAAATTAGCCAGCACCTGTGTGGGGATTGATCGAGCATTCGAGACCAGATCCCAGCTGATAGTGGGGTGCAAGTACATTGAACTACGCAAACTGATCCTGCGACAGCTGAGGAACACTTTGGATGAGATTCTGGTCTTGGAGAGCTCGCATGAGCTGGCTGATGTAAGGGCCGGCGAGATGGAGGTGGCATTGGCAAAAACTAACTAGTATGTAGGGGTCCCCATTCTTTCCAAACTATTGGCAAAAAAGTCTGCACGAGCACAGCCGCTGTTCCGGACGCCCATCAAGGGAGGGAGGGTCGATGCGCTCAAGAAAGCATATGGCCAAGAAGCCGGAGCAGGCACCAGACAGGAGGAGAGGCGCCAGAAACGCGGATGCTGGAACTGCTGAATGGGAGCGCATGCACAAAGAGTGTGCCCAGCACAAGGGAGGCAGGGCTTCAAATGCTCCAAATATGGACATTTTGCAAAGGTATGCCAGAGTGGGACACAGCAGGGAGGAGGAAGGCATCCAGGACAGGGACTTGCGAAGTTTGCGAAGGCGGTGCAGGAGGAGGACGACCTGGACAGCCGATGTCAAAAGTTGGCGGTCACTGAGGACGATGAGGCAAATGTGTTTGCCAGCTCACACATCCGGGGCTCAACACCGCCAAGAGGTCACCGCCTACGTGCCAAGTGTGGATAGGGGAGTCTTGTGTAAGGACGCTGATTGACACAGGGGACACAGGGGCGTCTGTGAACATACTGGATGCTGATCAATATAGGAGGCTCAGCCCGAGGCCTCGACTGATGCCGACTGCAGCCAAAATTCTCACTTATGGAGGGAGCACTCCGATTCCGCTTCAGTGAGTCATTGATGGGGAGGTCAAGTATAAGGACAGAATCACTGCCACTCGATTCTATGTCACATGTGATCGAGCTGGATCATTGCTAAGTTGCCACACGGTTGATGATCTGGGGTTGGTGATGTTCGCAAACCATATACACCAGTCGCAGGCGGACCAGATACTTGCTGAGATTCCTGAGCTGTTCTGGGGGTTGGACTGCCTGAAAGGAGTAGAGGTCCAGCTGCACATTGATGAGTCTGTTCAGCCGGTGGCGCTCTGCCACTGAAGAGTGCCGTTCCATCTGAGACCACTGGTGGAAGCCTAGCTGGACCATCTTGAACGTGATGGAGTAATTGAGAAGGTGTCAGGCACAACGCCTTGGGTGTCTCCACTGGTAATAGCACCCACAGCTTGGGCCATCAGGCTGTGCGTGGACATGAGACTGCAGAACAAGGCCATTCGCCGGGAGAGGCACATCACCCCGACCATTGATAATATTGTAACCGATCTAAATGGGGCACAGTGGTTCTTGAAAGTGGACTTGAACTCTGGGTACCATCAACTGATGCTTGAGGAAGAGAGCTGATACATCACCAGTTTCTCCACACATGTGGGGCTGCGCCGTTCCAAAAGGCTGAGCTTTAGAGTATCCTCGGCAGCGAAGTGTTTCAAGAAGCAGTCCAAGAGGCACTATAAGGCCTAGTGGGAGTCATCAATGTCAGCAATTACATCCTGATCTTCTCGAAATCGCTGGAGGAGCACCATGGGAGGTTGAGAGCTACTCTTCAGCGACTGGTGGAACAAGGCCTAACCCTGCATCAAACAGAGTGCGACTTCTATGCTACAGAGGTCGAGTTCTTTGGGTATCGGTTCTCGGCCCTGGGATTGCAAGTGGATCCAGCTATGGTGGAGGCCATCAGGACAGCAGCAATCCCTCAAACGGCCTCCGAAGTGCAAAGTTTCCTAGAGATGGCCAACTACTGTGGCTGGTTCATTCCCCATTTGGCCCCTATCTCGGAACCTGTCCGGCAGCTCAAAAGGATGTCACGTGGCAGTGGTTGGATAAGGAAGCACAAGTGTTCGCCGACGTAAAGAAAGCTCTTCTGAAAGGCGCGACCGTAGCATATTTTCGGCCGGGAGCGGTCACGTAGCTTATTGTGGATGCAAGCTCTGTGGGACTAGGAACCGTGCTACTACAGAGGACAGACCAGGATGAGTGGGTGCCTATTGCATATGCCAGCCGGGCACTCACTGCAGTGGACACCTGCTATGCACCGATTGAGAGGGAGGCTTTGGCCATACGGTCGGCGTGTCAACACTTCAACATATACCTTATGGGCACATGTTCACAGTGGTAACAGACCACAAGTTGCTGGTGCCTTTCTTCGCGGGCACGGCAAGGAATGGACCTCCACGAATCGGGAGTTGGGCTGTCCAGATTCAGCAATACAGGTTTTAGGTGGTATACCGCCTGGGAGCAAGCAACTCGGCTGACTATCTGTTACAGCACTTTCTGGCTCCGAGTGGAGTCTATGGGCAGGAGGTGGATGAAGGAGCATAGGTATTTGTGAGACAACTGTTAGAAGAAGCCCGCCCCCCTGCCTTACTACTAGAAGACATTAAGAAGGCATCGCTGCAAGATGGGTGCTTACAGAAGGTTGCCCGCACGCTAAGTGACCATCAGTGGAAGTGGTTCCTACAAGGAAATAACAGAAGATCAGCCGATGACAAGGAATTCTAGGAGAGCCTGTGGAAGTGCCGAGAGGAGCTGAATTTGGCGGAGGACGGTATAATCTTGCGGGGCCCGCGTATAGTAATACCAGCAGCGCTGCGAGGCGGAACGGTCGATCTGACGCACCAGGGGCACCAAGGAATCGAGAAGACCAAAGCCCGCCTGAGAGCGAAAGTATGGTTCCCGGGCATGAAGGACAGAGTACGGAAGTGCCATGCATGCCTGAGAATGAGGGCTGGCCCTCCCGAAGCCCCTATCATAACGGAAGGACCGAGCATGTCACCAAGGGCACGAGTGAACTTGAATTTGGGAAGTTTTCCTGATGGGAGGCAAATGGTAGTGTTCGTGGACAGCCATTCGAAGTTTCCGTTGGTGGAGGTGGTTGCTTCGACGGCCTTTGAGTCCATTCAGCCGGTACTGGAGAAGACTTTGCCCTGCTGGGAATGCCGGAGGAGCTCCCAACAGACAATGAGCCGCCGTTTCAGGGACAGGAATTCCATGATTTCCTCGATCAGCATGCCATACGACATTGGAAAATAACACCTTAAGGGCCCCAGGCGAATGGAGATGTGGAGCGTTTCATGGGAACATTAAACAAAGCACAAAGTATTGAGGTGGCTCAAGGTACCAATTTGGAATCCTACTGTACCAGTTTTTGAGTGCATACTCCCAAACGCCTCACTGTACAACCAAATATGCACCCATCAAATCTCCTGCTGAAAAGAGCGGTGCAGGATGGTATACCCAACAGTGAAGTGTGGACCCTGCGGTTCTGGATGTGGAACGGTCCCAGGCCCGCCGCCAAAATAACAATGACCGGGACAGCAAGAGGATAGGGGCTCGACTGGCTTACATCCAGGTAGGAGACTACGTGGTGGGAAAAGACCGACACCCGGGATCCAAGTTTCGCACACCATTTGAGCACGAACTAAGGAGGGTAGTGAGGGTCAAAGGACCTCTGGTCGTGGCAGAGAAGGGAAATCCCTAATAGCCAGGAATATGTCATGGTTTCAAGAAGGTCTCTAATTAAAGAGAGGGACCCAAAATACCAAAGGGGTAGGGTTCCAAAAGACAATCTGTCACAGAATAAAGTCCCCTTTGGAACAATTATAAGCAGTCAAACACACATACACATAGCACATTACAAGTTAGTACATTCTTTCAAACTTGAGCAATACTAAAGATGATGCGTAAATAGACAGAAATCATAAAAAGTACACAATTTATTATTTTTTTAAAAAACATTTACATTAAAAAAGGATAAACAATATATCCTGATACAGTATATGCAGATAATGATCACACAGTGGGAAAAAAGACAACACAATGGTTAAAAGATAACACAGGGAAACTATAATGCAATTTCAGTAAATCATGTTCCAATTTTGTGATTATGTCTATCCAATTGGAAAAGTTGTACAATCCAATGATTTAGTGTATCCTAGTACACAAGGGCATTGACGCGTTTCGGTTTTGGCAAATTAAATTTCCAAGCCAACACCTTCATCAGGATAAAATTTTACGTTCCCACAATATAAGAAACATCTGCAAAGAATATAAAAATATAATATCAAAAACATTGGCGCTAATATATTATTGCTAACCAAATATAACCTCATCATCATATAGTCGCTCAATAAGTGAAACATACTAATCTCTATAACACATACATAACACATCCTTAAAAGCAGTTAAGCATGAGTCTTCAACATGAAGAATATATTTTAGGATTCTCAGACATATAGATTGAAATATAATATTTGTGACCATTCTCAATTCTAAATCAAAGATGGTAAACCGGGTTTTGACTATGGTCATACCACACACCAATTTGCAGTATAGAGGGTAAGGTAGGGTCGCCTTATACGTGTACTTTCTTATCACATTAAACCCTCACCCCTGGGTTGGTGGAAGTTTACCTCATAAAGTTGGTAGCCACAGGCCAGTTTTGGTCCTTCCAATATTTTATCACAAGGTAGGAAGTGATTAAATACACAACCCACTGCTGTCGCCTGTGAGATTTATACATAAGATGAATTAATCATCATAAGCGATTTCTTTTCCTTTATAAACACAGTTCATTTTTGTATAGATAACGCTCACCCGTGAGGACTTTGTTATATATTTCGTCTCTCAGCGCTTAGCTAGATGAGTTTGTTAAATTGAAGACACCTTGCAGTCTATCTGGAAATAAATTGAAAATTGCAAAAATAAAAATATCAAATTTGAACACATTGCCAAGTTAAGCAACACATACAAAAGTTATCATCCTAGTCGAGTGAATGTTGGTTCAATAAGAACTCCACAAAATGCATAGAGGTTTCACTAGCATGTTACGTGGAGTTTCAATGCAATGCTAATGTGCACGAATGACACATTTCCATAAGTTAAATGCAATCTATTTCGGGAAAATTTCCTAGCAAAGACAGTTACTCTAAAACGTTATTAAAGTAGAATACATATAGTGGATTTTCATAAGGTCAATATCGCTATACTTTAAACCCTCGCAATCCGGTAATTTTCACCTCAAAAACCCTTTAAATAATAAAGGACGGCTACACGGCACATTACATGTCTCTCTAGAAAACGGGCATGCAGTAGACAGGAAGTATACCTTAAAATATTTGGCTCGGTGTTGAGTTGATAACAGCTCCTCTTTTTCGACGAAGCTAAAAACGCGAGACCGCCAGCAGTCTACAACATAAGTATGGCGATCAGTATATAGAACGCATATTTATGCAGTACGTTTTTTAATTAAATCAGGAGGCGCCTAAGCAACATACCTGCAATCGAGTGGTGTGCCTTCCTACTTGTGGGGTTCTGTTATTCAAAATCGGTATCATAAACTATCAGGTCATTTAAATACCTAGAGTTCGCGCGTACTTTTCTGACAAGCGCGAAGATCCTCTTCCGGGTTGTACGTCAAGCAGAGAGATAGAACTGGAAAACGGACTCGCGAGATCAGTCCGTTTACCGAGGACAACTTATTTTCTATTTCTGTCCTATATTTCGTAAACACCCTATGATTATTAGAATTTATACAATTCTCCTGATGTAAGATTTATGCAAGTTAGATTTCAATTAAATACACCTATTGTGTTGTTTCTCCATATTAAGATCGTATTTCGAATTTGGTTTTTATAATTTGAATTTGGTTTTCGTAATTCGACTTTAAATTAAAGAATAACATACATAACAAGACCATAGGACCAACATGTAGCCCTATGTTATATCTTGCCAAGATATTTAGGTTTAAATCACCTACACATTATGAGCTTTTGATTCCATCATGGCGCTCAATATTATGGTGGTGATTGTTGTTGTCTATCTACACCAGTATATTAGCCTCATAGTTTTAATGTCCCATAATTTAAGGATTGTTGTATTCAGCTTCTAAGGATTTTTAATATTAGCTGGACATACCTGTAAGTTGATTCATCTTCAGTACATATTTTAACTTCAGTGCATGTTTAACATCACAGGACTATGAAGTTTACAATTGGTTTATAAATCCAGACAATATGCATAGTATTTTTAAGCATTTGTTCCTATCATAGCATTATTACACAAGTACGGTTACATACGAGGTTAATATATCCATACACAATGTATTTCAACTATAGTACCAGTTCCAATGTACACTAGAATTTCAAAGAATATTTAGAATAGCATTGTTACAAAGCGATGTTATACAAACATGTGGAGTTACATATAAGGTAAATACATTTGTACAGTACGATGGGACTATAGAAGCTTGTTCTAATGATACATAGAATCTCTAGAGCTATTATATCTAAACAGTTTATATATATAGGGAGATAATCATAGTTGCAATGCCCAACATCAGATATTATCATTGGGAAGTTCCTGATGTTTCACTTGGAACCATTGTAGATACACTCCTCACCTGTCGGTATGAAGTGCAATTGGAGCCTTCTATATATAGTGTATTCAATATCATAGAGAGCTCAATCCTATATAGCAATTACAGAATAGGTAGAATTTTTACGGTTTGATTAGACGTTCCCATTCCTCTTTTGAGTTTAATCCTGCTCTGACAGTATTCAGAAGGGAAATATACCATTGTTCCCGAGCTTTGCGCTTCAGCAGTATATTGCCACCTCGCTTACCTATTTTGATTTTCTCAATAATGAACCACTTGAAATCATTCTCACTGTGGCCCATTTTGAGAAAATGTTCAACGAGGGGTGCAGTTAGCTTTTTCGTTTTAATGGCTGAACTGTGTTCTTGAAAGCGTGTCCTAGCTTCTCTGCCAGTTTCCCCAACATAACAGAGACCGCAAGGGCACTGTAAAAGATATACAATATTTTTACTTTTACAGTTGGTCAGACATTTACTTTTCAATGTTATACCGTTTGTTTTCATCTCATTCACCTGTAGGCATTGTGGACATATATTACAAGTTCCACAGCCAAAATTACCAACAACGACACTATTATCAATCGTTCGCTGAGTAATTTTGGGATCTTCGCGGTATGTATTAACTAATAGGTCTCTAAGATTCTTGTTCTTTTTAAAAGCGAATAATGGCTTTTCTACTTTAGTGAGTTCTTCATGATTAAGAATGTGCCAATTTTTATTGAACACATTTTTAATTTGATTACTAATTGTTGAAAACTGACTGACAAAAACAATCTTGGTCATTGGTTCTTTATTTTTTTCTGCTTTGTGGCCACAGCTTCACGGTCGTAGTCAAGTCAAGTCAAGTCAAGTCAAGTATGTTTATTTGTTTTGGTACTCAACCGAGGACCACAAATTTTTAAAATAATTTTACAAAAATAAAATACACTTCAACGATCTGATTTAAAATTCATAAAGTTAAAACATGTTCAAGGTTGCTTTGAGAAATTTAAAAAGATTATAGCACACAAATTCATTAGGTGAATGCTTACATAATATGAGCAGTTCTTTTACAGTAACTATTCTACATTTGCAGTAAATCGGTCTTAGGTATCTGGATCTTGCCGATACTACTATTGAGTTGGGACATACAAACAATAAATGTTCAATTGTCTGATCTCCCCCCAGACACAAAGAGCACATCGTTGTGCCTCCTAGAGTCCATTTGTAGGTAAAAGTCTGTAAAGGAAGGATGCCCAGGCGAAGCATCATTATTGCCCGTCTTGCCCCGTGAGTTAATGTAAGACCTACGTATACTGGCTCCTTTTTATATTCAATAATTGCTGTAAATGGTTTATATAGTGATAGCGTATTACAATGTGCAAAATCAGTCTCATAACTAAATTTGGGTGTAAAACATTTTAAAAACAATTTCAACTGAGCAGCTGTCCAAGATCGTAAAATATCCAGATTAATTTGTGCAAGATCAAGCGCTTTAACCATATTTCGAGAGAAGGTCTGATAAGAGGACTCAGTTTCAAACATCTCTTTCTTGAGCAATGCTCGTAAAGTATCACTTTTTGCATGAAGAAGGTTGAAGGTCCACCGTATCACATTTGCAACTGCAGTCGCATATGAGCTAGTGATTGAAAACTCCAGCCTTAGAGCTTGTACTGGGATTGAGGCAGAGACTTTCATCATTTTCTTTAAGATTTTTCCCTCTTCCTGGTCCATGAACGACCATTGCTTCATTGGTATATATTCCGTGGAATATGATAGGACTGATGGAATTTTTACTTTAAAAACCTTTATCATTGATGCAAAGTGTTTTGTCCCAGTTGCCGAATATAGTCTTGCCAGTGCTCCAGCATGCATTTGCGACTTTCTTTTTAAGTTAGTTATTTGATTTGAATTCTTTAGTGATTTTGCAAAAATTCTACCTAAGTAGGTACATTCCTCTACCTGTTCGACTTTCTCATTTCCCAACTTCCAGCAATACCTAACCCCTTTTTTGTTTCGACCAGTGAAAGCCACGATTTTCGTTTTGGTTAGGTTGGGAATTAAGTAGTTGTTCCTAGAATAGTTGTATAAAATACATAGAAGTTCTTGAAGGCCGAAGGGGGTGAGATCGAACATCACTATGTCGTCAGCATAGAGTAGCGCATGTATGCTCTGTGCAGCTATTTTCGGCGGAAAACTGGAGCTTTTTTGGAGAAAACTTGGTAAGTCACTCAGATATAGTGAAAAAAGTATTGGTGCCAGCAAGCAGCCTTGCTTAAGTCCATTATCTGTTGTGATTTGTTTAGTATAGCCTTTTTTTCCTCCCATTTGTACTTGGCACCACGTTTTAGAGTGAAGACTAATTATTATTTGTAACAGTTGTTCCGGAATTCCAAGGATTCTTAGCTTTTTCCATAATGTGGGTCGATCAACCCGATCGAAAGCTGTTGAATAGTCTATGTATGCTGCATACACAGTTTGAGATCTCCTTCCTGTGTACTTATCCAATATGGTCTGCAAAATTGCGATGTTATCAATTACTGAATGATTGGGCCGGAATCCAGCTTGTACTATCGGTATAATACCTTCAGAAAATGCCCATGTTTTTAAACGATCCAGTACTTCAGCTGCAAAGATCTTTCCCGTAGCATCCATCAATGCTATCTGGCGGTAATTGCCTGCAACGTTCTTGTTTCCTTTCTTAAAGATTGGAATGATAATGCTCCCTTGCCAAGATTTTGGAACTTGCTGTATTTTAAACAGATGATTGAAGAGGGGGCACAACATTTGGCTCCATTCTTTTGGATTAGCTTGCAGTACTTTAATGGGAATTTGATCAGGACCTGATGCACCTGTAGTTCTTGCGTTCTTTATGTGCAATTCAATTGAAAATGGTGTGGTGTTATCAATCAAGCTTATTCTTTCAACTCGACTCGTAGCAGCATCAGACACTTCTGTGACGCTCAAATTGGTTTTGTATAGATCTGTCAAATAGATTTCCCAGTCTTGGGGTGTAACAGGGATTGGTTGTAGTTTCTTTTTTGTCCCTGATATAGTAGCAATTAACACCCAGTAGTCTTTTTGATTATGGCTCTTTGAGGCTTTCTGGATATCAATCCAGTTTTTATCATGGAATTTCTTTTTCTTGCCGTTTTTCTCTCTTCTTAGTTTGTTCTTTAGTCTATTTATGTCCGACTTGGTGGATAGAGAGAACTTCAGGAATTGTGCTCTGATTAGCTTGTTTAGTTTTTTTGCCAATGATGAATTACACACTCTGTTTCCTATGTGTTTTCTGTTGTTATTTGCATTGGCCTTTTTTGTTAATCCATCTAGGAGAATATTTTTTAGTTTATTAATTGTGTATTCAAAGTTGGTAATTGGATCTAAGGAATAAGCATCAGTTAATACTGGCAAGATAGGAATTAAAGAGCTGATTAGATCTAGGGCTTGAGAATTCCAGAATATGCGCCGGTGGGTGGGATTGATATTGACACAGCTTTCTTGGTGAATTATGTGACAGGTCGGGGTAGGAGAAGCTATCCAATTAGAGGTTAGATGTAACTGAGCGTGATCACTCTCCTCTGTAAAAATTGTGTGTAAATGATCAAATGATTCAAAGAGATCAAATTCACAGATGAAATAGTCCAGTGTTGACTTGGTACCATTTCCCCGCCTGGTTGTTGTTGCCGGAATGTCGCCTTCCACATTGCCGTTTAATATAGTCCCATTTAGACTGGGTAAGGTCGATAATAGACTTTTGCCTCTCGAGTCTGAGCGATTTCCTATTGGAAATGTAGGAATGGGCACTTCTACTGATTCCTCTTTGTACATTTTTGCCCAATTACTGATATCTTTGTTTGAAATTTTTGCATTTAAATCACCCATTATTAGATACTGCGGATATTGTAGACTTTCAAGTATCTGTAACATAGTTTCCATATTCTCTAAAAAGATACTGTCTCCCTTGGAACCAGGGGGAAAGTATGCATTAAACAATAATAATGATCTTCGATTGTCTGAGTCGTTGGTATACATTAGGACCTTAATACATTGTACATGAACAGAGTTGGTCTCAATGATCTCTTGATCCCATTGATCTTCCTCACTCAGGAGTATTGCCAACCCCCCTTTGGCATGTCCATTCTTTGATTCCTTTGCTGGAGTGTCGTATACGTAATAGCCATTTATACTGAAGGAATTTGTAGACCAAGTTTCTTGTAGAGCTAAAATGTCTGGTTGATTTTTTATAGCATCAGTCATTTTACTGTCAGTTTTTCCAGCCATATTCCAAGATACTATATTAAATTTAGAGCCAGGGTTAAACCATAGGTTGATGATGGCAAGAATTAGTTTTGCTATTTAATGTTTCTGAGATCCATGCCCAGGATTGAATGTTTGCTAAAAGTTCTTGCGCTTGTAAATCTTGAGTCCACATTATTCTCGCACCTTTATGTACTTGTACTTTTAGAGACTCTTTTCCATGAGAAGTTGAGTTTTTTTGCTGGATTATACTCCCATTACCACTTAACATATTCAGATTTCGTACTGTATTCCCTGGTTGTCTTTCCGTAGGTTTGACTTCATTAGGATCAGATATTTCTCTTACGTCAAACCCACATTTGTATATAACTTCCTTGTCTCCTAGAATGATCCCTGGCAAGGTAGGTGACCAGAAAGTAACCATAGCTATTTTGTTTTGACATTTATTTGGAAAGGACACCAGTGCAATTTCTCTGCTAGTCAGAGATCGTAGTGATGATATCTGTTGTAATAGGTTAACAATTCTCCCTCGGTTTAAAGGCTCGTTGTCATTTGGAAAAAGTTCTTCAAACAGGAGATATTTTGAGGATAGGCCTTCCATACATAAGGAATTTGTTTCAGAATTTTGAGTTACTTCTTGGTTTCTTGAACATATTCGTGTATAAGATTTAACTGGTAGATATTCCCCCGCATTAGGATTTAATAGTGAGTAATTTTGATTAATTGTGTTATCCTCCTTACCCTTATTAAGAGGGGCGCCGATGATTGGTTCCTTTGTTTGTTTATCCTCAGTTTTGGAATAAATTTTGGGGTTTTGAAATCTTAATTTACGGGCTTTTTTCTTTAGTATTCTTCTTTGCGGTTTTCTTCTTCGATTCTTAGCCCCATTTTGGCATGATTGCTCTTCTATAATTTTTTCCATATTTTCCTCTTCTGAATTTTCATTTGTTGTTTGTGAATTATTATCTCCTTTTCCTTCATCAGGTTTAGATATAGAGTTGTTATCCTTTGTATTTGAAAACATTGGATATTGTCTAATTGTTTTTGGTTCTTTGAAAAGTTTTTTCAATGAATAGATGGCCTCGTTTTCCTGTTTTTTTCGGGGTTCATTCATAAGTGAATCTCGTGACTCATGTTCAGGCGTTTGAGTAGTTGCGTCTTTTTTTGTGCCTTTAGTCATTATGTTCTCACTCTTGTTGTTTTGGTTGTTGCCAAATGTTTGTTGTGGGTTTTTCCCATCCGAGCTTTCTTTCTTTCTTTTTTCTCCTACTAAATGTTTGAGTAAGCCAATCTGTACATCCAAGGTTTGGTCCGAATTTTCTACTATGTGGCCCAGGAAGGTTAAAACTGACTCCAGGATTTCCTGTAGAGAAAAGAGGGCTTTGGACATAGGTGTTACTGGTATTGGTAGACTCATGTTATCCATGATAAAAGGATCTGGGGTAATTTCTAGATCATGATCAGTTTCAGTTTCAGGAGATTCTTCCATTAAGATAATTGACAAGTTGCCTGTATTTAGTAGTGCTTCTTGGGGTTTAGTTACTGCTTTGTTTCTATGACCTTCAATTTCTTCTGCGTCCACGAATCGAGCTATGTTAGTTGCAAGAGTTTCAGGATTAGATTTCGACTCTTCGATATTTGTTTTTAGAGAATCTTGGGGAGTAGAAATTCCCTTTGAATCGCTTTCTGATCTTTGAGTACTCGAATTTTCAACCAGTGGCGAATTGTTAGGTGTAAATAAGACTTTACCACTCGGTTGCAGTGATTCTGAGTGCATCTCTGGCTTTGGCTCAAAAGGTATTACTGTTTGCTTAGATGAAAGACCTGAAAAATAATTGGTTATAGCCGGAGTGACTGATAACCGACCCTGTGATAACGCTTTATCAGATGATTTCCTAATGGCCTCCTCCGTTCCAATTCTTTTTAAAAATATTGTTCTTGATCTTAATTTTTTCAGGGCCATGGAAGATCTGTATGGTATGTAATATGTAATAACCTGTTTGACTACTGACTGTTTTGTATCACAGTTGTTATTTCGTTGTATGCCCTGGTCAACAATTGAGCTTAGGCTGACAGGATGCAGTGTGATGATTAAGATTTTACCTTGCTTGCTTGGTTGGAGGGTAATGCAAGGTTTTAAACAGCCAAGTGGTGTGGCCCGTCCCGTCCTCCGGGCTGTTTTTAAAGCACCTCCTGGCGCTTGGAGGCGGTGTCACGCAGGTGTGGGACCCAAGGGCTGCTGGTAGCTGAATTCGCAGCCCCTCACCGCGCTCCTCACTGCAGCCCAGCTCAGATGTCTTGCGAGCACACGGGCAGCGGGAGGCGGCGAAAGGTCACAGCAAGGCAGTGGCAGTGCAGGATGCAGGCAGACGGGTAGGTAAGGTTGCAGCGTATCAGCTGTTAAAGCGAAGCAGAAAGCCACAACTCAGCTAACTACCAGCAAGCCGCTCACTTCTTGCACATTGGAGCTCCCTCCCAACGCTACGTCGCTCACCTACTCACCGGCTCCCAAGCGAGGCTCTCCTTCGGCCCGTCACGCAGCTGTGCTCCTCCCGTGAACAGCTGTACTGCAGATACGCAGCAACACCTGCGGAGCAGAGTGATGTGGAGCCAGACGGACGCTGGGGATGAACGCCACACAGGTGAGGGTGAGGTGAGGGTGGCCAGACAAGAGGTGCCAGGTGAGGGACTTCTGCAGGTCACTTCTTTTCGAGAGCTACCGCGGGCTTCCGTAAGGCAGCAGCGGGGGCTTCAACAGCTTCAGTAGCTCCGCTGTAATTGAAACGCCACCCTGCTTGCAGGCTCGTTGGCAGCGTGACTCCGCAGCCGTGGGTAGTACCTCTCAAAGGCAGCCACTTAGCCGCGTCTCCACCGGTCACCTCCGCGTCTCCTGAGAACCAGGCAGGGCGGGCAGCAGCAACCCGCTCCGACGTCCAACTCCGGCGGAATGGCGTTTGCAGCAGGAGAGTGTCTCTCTCAGCTCTCTAGCACACTCTAGCGGATACTTCCAGTACAGCACAGGATCCAGCCCGGTATTGGGGAGCCTCCGGTCGTAGAATCTAGCTCTTTTCATCGAATGAGATAGTAGTTTCTTGGGATAGCCCCTATCTTTGAATTGTTTCGTTAAAACTTCTGAGTGTTTGTAGAAATCATTTAAATCAGAGCAATTCCTATGCAGGCGGAGAAATTGACTAAACCGAATACTTTCCCTCTGAGTTTTTGGGTGGAAGCTTGAAAAGTGCAAAAGGGTATTTTTTGCAGTTGGCTTTGTAAAAAGCTCAACCTCAAGGGAACCATCAACGTTTTTAATAGTAATATCTAAGAAATCTACACTTGTAGTGCTATATGTAGAAGTAAACTTTAGATTGGGGTCACCTAAATTGAGCCAAACCAAAAACTCTTCCAAAATATTTTGTGGGCCATCCCAAATGAAAAAAATATCATCAATGTAGCTGTACCAGCCCGCTACATTTTCGAAAAAGGGCGCTAGCTCATTGTAAATATGTTTCTTCTCGAACTCACCTACATAAAGGCAAGCCAGACTGGGGGCACATGTGGCCCCCATACTGGTACTTTTCAGTTGTTTAAAGTATTCATCTTTAAATAGGAAAACATTGTTGAAGAGGATGAGTTCGATGCCTCTCACAATGAATTCCTTACTCGCTCCTGCTAGATCATAGGAGTCAAGGATACGATCAATAACCAGAACTGTGTCAATCTGGGGTATGTTAGTGTAGAAAGACTCAATGTCCAGAGTAACTAAACACTGAGTCTCTCCACAAAAACATTTCCCCTCAATTAATGATATCATATGAGCTGAATCTCTCACATATGACCTCAGTTGACAGACAATTGGTTTAAAAAAATGGTCTACATATTTACTGATAGGCTCAAGTAGTGATCCAATGCTGCTTACAATGGGACGCATGGGCGGGTTTTCCAGATTTTTATGGGTCTTGGGGAGACCATAGATCGCGGGAGTTCTCGGTTCAGTATTGTTCAAATATTTAAACTCATCATCGCATATCCTATTGGATTCCTTAGCTATATTTAGCAGTTCCTATACATTCTTTGGATATCTTCAATAAACTACTTGCTTTGGTGCGGGTGTAATGTTCACCTACCTCCAAAAGACTTAACATATGGTTTTCATAATCAGCGGTATCAAATACCACGATCCCACCACCCTTATCTGCGGGTTTTATGGTCAGAGAAACATCATCTTTTAGGGAATTGAGTGAAGCTCTTTCTTCTCTACTGATATTGTGGGTACTAGGTTTGTTGGTTCTACTTAAGACGTTGGATATGCCACTTTCTACAGCTTTTTCAAAAGCCTCTATGTTTTTCCCTACCATAGATAGAGTTGGAGTAAATGAAGACTTTGGTTTTAAGCCTGAGATATTGCATCGTTCTCTAGGTTCTCTATTCTCAAAGAATTTATTCAGTCTAATTTTTCTAAAAAAGGACCTCATATCTTTTTCTAATTGAAACTGATCAACTTTATTAGATGGGAAAAACTTAAACCCCTACTAAGGACTCTAATCTCTATGTCACTTAGGGGTCGACTGGAGAGATTTATGACTGGTATTCTGTCGGCCTCCAGTAGCGCTTGCTCCTTGTATTTATGTACTCCTGTTGTGGAGGGGCCCGGTTGAAATTGCCTCTTCCGGAGTTCCCATTGTAGCGCCGACCCCTCTTCGGTCGCTGTCCTAAAAAATTCCCCTGATCATTGGGGTAATTTCTACTTGTCTGTTCTTCTCTTTCTGGGCCTTCTTCCTCACTACTAGAACCCGAAGATTCTGAGAAGGTGATATGTTTTTTTCCCCCTTTATTGAACATTTGTCTATGTTGTGGTCTGTCCCAATTAGTTTCATTTTTCTGTTGTTGATAATAATTCTCTTTTAGAAAAGGGTAGACTCTCTCATCTGAGAATTTTTCAATGTCTTTTTTAAGTTTATTGGTTTTCTTATTAGTCAGGTACTCACTATATCCATCAACATCCCTATTTATATCTTTTAATTTCTTTTTGGCTTGTTCCAAGGCTGGACAGTTTTTAAGTTCTAATTCTAACTTATCGATGGCTTCTTTTTCAATAATAATAAGTGACTGGGCTGTTTCGATTATAAGTAGCATCCAGTCACGGCTGCATCTGTTAGAAATCATAGTCCATGTTTCTAGGAATTTTCTATTGTCAACAAATAGCTCAGGTTCATTACGTACCTGTAGGCCAATGGGGATGGTTTCTGACTTTACATATGCAACCAAAAAGTCTGCATGGGCTTCAGTCCGAACCAATTTCTTTTTTAAATTTAAAAGTTTAACCCAATATTCATTTTTCCCAGTTAAGACTGTGATTCTGTTACCATTTTTAGTATTTATGATCTTCTGTAGTTGTTCTTCGCTAAACCCAAAGGTTTTAAACTGATCCATTATGTTTGTAACCTGGAATAAATATTCCTAGTTATCTCTCCAGCCACAAGGGCCGAGCACAGTATCTCTAATTAAAGAGAGGGACCCAAAATACCAAAGTGGTAGGGTTCCAAAAGACAATCTGTCACAGAATAAAGTCCCCTTTGGAACAATTATAAGCAGTCAAACACAAATACACATAGCACATTACTAGTTAGTACATTCTTTCAAACTTGAGCAATACTAAAGATGATACGAAAAGAGTCAGAAATCATAAAAAGTACACAATTTAATATTTTTAAAAAAAACATTTACATTAAAAAAGGATAAACAATATATCCTGATACAGTATATGCAGATAATGATCACACAGTGGGAAAAAAAGACAACACAATGGTTAAAAGATAACACAGGGATACTATAATGCAATTTCAGTAAATCATGTTCCAATTTTGTGATTATATCTATCCAATTGGAAAAGTTGTACAATCCAATGATTTAGTGTATCCCAGTACACAAGGGCATCGACGCGTTTCGGTTTTGGCAAATTAAATTTCCAAGCCAACACCTTCATCAGGATAAAATTTTACGTTCCCACAATATAAGAAACATCTGCAAAGAATATAAAAATATAATATCAAAAACATTGGCACTAATATAATAATGCTAACCAAATATAGCATCATCATCATATAGTCGCTCAATAAGTGAAACATACTAATCTCTATAACACATACATAACACATCTTTAAAAGCAGTTAAGCATGAGCCTTCAACATGAAGAATATATTTTAGGATTCTCAGACATATAGATTGAAATATAATATTTGTGACCATTCTCACTTCTAAATTAAAGATGGTAAACCGGGTTTTGACTATGGTCATACCACACACCAATTTGCAGTATAGAGGGTAAGGTAGGGTCGCCTCATAGGTGTACTTTCTTATCACATTAAACTCTCACCCCTGTGTTGGTGGAAGTTTACCTCATAAAGTTGGTAGCCACAGGCCAGTTTTGGTCCTTCCAATATTTTATCACAAGGTAGGAAGTGATTAAATACACAACCCACTGCTGTCGCCTGTGAGATTTATACATAAGATGAATTAATAATCATAAGCGATTTCTTTTCCTTTTATAAACACAGTTCATTTTTGTATAGATAACGCTCACCCGTGAGGACTTTGTTATATATTCGTCTCTCAGCGCTTAGCTAGATGAGTTTGTTAAATTGAAGACAACTTACCGTCTATCTGGAAATAAATTGCAAAAATAAAAATATCAAATTTGAACACATTGCCAAGTTAAGCAATATATACAAAAGTTATCATCCTAGTCGAGTGAGTGTTGGTTCAACTAGAACTCCACAAAATGCATAGAGGTTTCACTAGAATGTTACGTGGAGTTTCAATGCAATGCTAATGTGCACGAATGACACATTTCCATAAGTTAAATGCAATCTATTTCGGGAAAATTTCCTAGCAAAGACAGTTACTCTAAAACCTTATTAAAGTAGAATACATATAGTGGATTTTCATACGGTCAATATCACTATACTTTAAACCCTTGCAATCCGGTAATTTTCACCTCAAAAACCCTTTAAATAATAAAGGGCGGCTAAACGGCCCATTACATGTCTCTCTAGAAAACGGGCATGCAGTAGACAGGAAGTATACCTTAAAATATTTGGCTCGGCGTTGAGTGGCTAACAGCTCTTTTTCGACGAAGCTTAAAAAGCGAGACCGCCAGCAGTCTACAACATAAGTATGACGATCAGTATATAGAACGCATATATATGCAGTCCGTTTTTTAATTAAATCAGGAGGCGCCTAAGCAACATACCTGCAATCGAGTGGTGTGCCTTCCTACTTGTGGGGTTCTGTTATTCAAAATCGGTATCATAAACTATCAGGTCAAGTAAATACCTAGAGTTCACGCGTACTTTTCTGACAAGCGCGAAGATCCTCTTCCGGGTTGTACGTCAAGCAGAGAGATAGAACTGGAAAACAGACTCGCGAGATCAGTCCGTTTACCGAGGACAACTTATTTTCTATTTCTGTCCTATATTTCGTAAACACCCTATGATTATTAGAATTTATACAATTCTCCTTATGTAAGATTTATGCAAGTTAGATTTCAATTAAATACACCTATAGTGTTGTTACTCCATATTAAGATCGTATTTCGAATTTGGTTTTTATAATTTTAATTTGGCTTTCATGATTCGACTTTAAATTAAAGAATAACATACATAACAAGACCATAGGACCAACATGTAACCCTATGTTATATCTTGCCAAGATATTTAGGTTTAAATCACCTACACGTTATGAGCTTTTGATTCCAACATGGCGCTCAATATTATAGTGGTGATTGTTGTTGTCTATCTACACCAGTATATTAGCCTCATAGTTTTAATGTCCCATAATTTAAGGATTGTTGTATTCAGCTTCTAAGGATTTTTAATATTAGCTGGACATACCTGTAAGTTGATTCATCTTCAGTACATATTTTAACTTCAGTGCATGTTTAACATCACAGGACTATGAAGTTTACAATTGGTTTATAAATCCAGACAATATGCATAGTATTTTTTAAGCATTTGTTCCTATCATAGCATTATTACACAAGTACTGTTACATACGAGGTTAATATATCCATACACAATGTATTTTAACTATAGTACCAGTTCCAATGTAAACTAGAATCTCAAAGAATATTTAGAATAACATTGTTACAAAGTGATGTTATACCAACATGTGGAGTTACATATAAGGGAGATACATTTGAACAGTACAATGGGACTATAGAAGCTTGTTCCAATGATACATAGAATCTCTAGAGCTATTATACCTAAACAATTTATATAGATAGGGAGATAATCATAGTTCCAATGCCCAACATCAGATATTATCATTGGGAAGTTCCTGATGTTTCACTTGGAACCATTGTAGATACACTCCTCACCTGTCGGTATGAAGTGCAATTGGAGCCTTCTATATATAGTGTATTCAATATCATAGAGAGCTCAATCCTATATAGCAATTACAGAATAGGTAGATTTTTTACGGTTTGATTAGACGTTCCCATTCCTCTTTTGAGTTTAATCCTGCTCTGCCAGTATTCAGAAGGGAAACATACCATTGTTCCCGGGCTTTGCGCTTAAGCAGTATATTGCCACCTCGCTTACCTATTTTGATTTTCTCAATAATGAACGACTTGAAATCATTCTCACTGTGGCCCATTTTGAGAAAATGTTCAACGAGGGGTGCAGTTAGCTTTTTCGTTTTAATGGCTGACCTGTGTTCTTGAAAGTGTGTCCTAGCTTCTCTGCAAGTTTCCCCAACATAACAGAGACCGCAAGGGCACTGTAAAAGATATACAATATTTTTACTTTTACAGTTGGTCAGACATTTACTTTTCAATGTTATACCGTTTGTTTTCATCTCATTCACCTGTAGGCATTAATGTGGACATATATTACAAGTTCCACAGCGAAAATTACCAACAACGACACTATTATCAATCGTTCGCTGAGTAATTTTGGGATCTTCGCGGTATGTATTAACTAATAGGTCTCTAAGATTCTTGTTCTTTTTAAAAGCGAATAATGGCTTTTCTACTTTAGTGAGTACTTCATGATTAAGAATGTGCCAATTTTTATTGAACACATTTTTAATTTGATTACTAATTGTTGAAAACTGACTGACAAAAACAATCTTGGTCATTGTTTGTAATGTAATGTGCTATGTGTATGTGTGTTTGACTGCTTATAATTGTTCCAAAGGGGACTTTATTCTGTGACAGATGGTTTCAAGAAGGCCCTTGGTCCTAGTGCGGCGGCATAAGAGCCTGACAGAGAGGTGTGGGACGAGGCATAAGCAGAAGTGCTGATCGATCGGGACCTGACGGTCGAGGCTACCCCTGAGAGACAAGGGGGGTGGCCGAACAAAGTGATTTTGGCCACAGTCAGGACAGCCATCCCCAGGGAAGTTACAACATGAGACTCTGTTATAGTTTTGTTCCAGGTTCTTAGGTTGGATGGAATGTAGTGAGCCGCCAGGCCACTGCAATACTTTGTAGCGCAATCAACTCCCTGGGCCAGGCGCGGACCGGGGAGTATATAATAAAGGGTGACGTCTGCACACTTGGCTGACGGCACGAACGGAGTGCCTGAGTAGACGTTCCTTATTGCAGCTCTGCCGTTAGCAGTTAGGCCTTCCTTGCCCCCAGCCCCCAGAAGTCGGTTGAAGACCCGACCGAATGTCCCAGGGAGTGTCCTGCGATCCCCTTAGGCTATGAGTGCCCTGTAGGGCATCAGAGAGAGGAGTACAGCGAGTGGATCCCTTGTCCCTGCTGTCCCCTGTGAAGAGAAGGTCTGCAGGATGCCCCAGAAGTGACCCTGACAAGGCGTGTCATCGCACTGACATATTTTGCCTGCACTCAGATGCAAGCGGGGCCTGGACACGATGGAGGGAAATCCACCCACTGGTTATAATCGTGGCTACACCCACCTCACCAAACTCTCTTATCTTGGGCAGGTCACAGAATCCCAGCTCCTCGCTTTTCGTTTCTGCCAAAACTGTGCAATAAATGTGCAATCAGTTTTTTCACCTGCAAAGACGGAAAAGGCGGGCCCAATGTTTCACAACAGATCACTAAATAGTTCAAATTTAAAATGTATGAAACAAATTTCAAAATAAGGAAAGTGTTATAACTTGAAAACTTCTTATCTGGACTTGGAGTATGTCTGCGTAGTGCTTCGCTTTCTGATCTTAGAGGCATTCCTGCAGCAGAGTACACTAGTGCTCCATGTCATCAGCAGAGCTGTGAAAAGTGTTGTCCTGCAGCGCTACTAGCCACACTAGAGTGATGACCCCGTGCACCGCAGAATGTGTGCTCGGTTACTTTCCCTTTAAGAATCCTTAGTCGCATCATTGCAGAGAATAGTGGAGGTGGGAAGAAAAAAGCAAGTTCAAGGCAGGAAAAAAAGTTTCCTTGGAGAAGAAATGCAGGGCCTGTCCCTCTGCCTGAATGACGTCCGACGCGCCTTTAATAAAACCCTAAAGAGCTGGGGAAAGGACAGAACTGGGTACCGGGACCTTCCAGGCTGGGATTGCTGTTAACTCTCTTAAGTGGTGTTTTTTTGTTTTTAAAACGTGGGTGCCATTCTGGGTCCAATCAATGTATCTAGCCCCGGCTGACAGGGAGGAGGTGGCTTCTACCCTGCGTCCTAGCAGCACACAGCTTCTGCCAGGTGAGTGAGGGGTGCACAGGAAAGGGGGTGGGGTGTTTGAGGGAGGCTGCTGTCAATGTTCACACAGTGAAGGCAGGTCGGTGCACTTCGGCTTCCAGAAGTGGGTAATCGAGCAGTGCTGGATTAATTGCATTCATGTGTGTATTGATGGGTGAAGTTAGAGGTACTTACATGCCCCCATGCAACTGTCATTCTAGACAGTCTGAAAAGTTAATTACTGCTGAGAGTGCAGCGTGAGGGGAGCACGCCACAACTCTGTGTTCGGCAGATTGGTAATGGAGTTTCCAGAGGCTGCGAAGTGTGTTATTTAAATGGGAAAGTAGGTGTTCTAAATGCTCATTTTTGTGGAAAGGGCACAGGCTGGAGTGAGTTCAGCGAGTGGCTGCGTGAGTCACGACACACGTGGCAGCAGCTGCAGGGACTGCGGAGGGGGGCAGGGGAGGAGAGAGCGGCATGGCTGGCAGCACAGAGTGACATATGCGCCAATGGGCCTCAACACAGTGTCACTTTACCCCTCCTCCCCCACTCCCTCTCTGCTCTGGGCACGGGTGCCCTGGCATGCTGCCTGTTCCGAGCACAGACAGGGAGGCAGGGGCGTGGCTGGCACAGCAGCCAAAGATGCGGACCTGCGAACCTGGAGGGCAGGCATGCTCTGCCACCAGCCCTTACTGGGCACGGAATCCCGTGCCAAATGCCTGTATTGGGTACTGAAGTGTAGGGAAGCGCCAGCTGGGAGCACAGACTCTACAACTATGTCTGCCCAGAGCATGTCCTGACGTGGTCACATCAGCCTCTGGTACCCTGTCCGCCTTCATTACTGCCGTCTTTGGCAGTGCATCCAAAGATTTGGCACTGCTCCATCTGGCACCAAGCGAACCCCGGGCACTGCAGTCTTTGGCACCCAGTCAGGTATGCATAGGCACTGCATCTCTGTCACGCAGCGTAATCCAAGGACGGCGGCCCCAGGGCAGCCTGCACTGGCATCAACATGTCACGTGACCTGCAAGGGCTACTGCTAACGGTCAAAATTGACTGTTCTGGTCACCCTCCCTGGCTAGGGCTTGGCCACTTCTGGCACGCAGCCTACTCAGCAAGATACAGCTAATACACGGCTGGAGCTGAAGATGGCAGCCTCTGGTACTTTCCCTGGTCAGGGCATGACAACATCTGGGGCACAGCCTGCTCAGGGGAGAGTACCTTTAACACCTAGCAAGCCTGACCTGAGCATGGCAGACTCTGGCATCTAGCAATACAAGGACGTGATACTTCTGATACCTCTGGCACATAGCCTGACCGTTTGCCACAAAACATCCACTCCATAGAAAGTCTGCCGGCATTCCGGAAAGCAATTAAAACGCACCTATTCCCTCTTCCCTAATTCCCTCCCATCTTATCCCGCTCAGGCCAGGGTCTGTGGTTTCTCTAGCGCCGGGACGCCTCATTGCTGGGGCAGCTGTTTTGCGCTCTACCAAAACAATAGAATAGAATAGAATAGCAGGACAGCCTCATGGGGATCATTGTCTAGAAAGCGCTCTCTTTGTTATGGATTCGGCCAAACGCGGAAGGTTGGACAAAGAAAAGAAAGGACGTGCCCAGCCCACGCGAGGAAGATGTGTACAATGAAGAGTGAACGCTGCTTTTTGCCTTTCTTATCTTTAGGGGGGGGGCATCTGTTTCTATATAGCATGGCCACGCTAAGGCCATGCTAATTAGAAACAGATGGCCCCTCACTCCCCCTAAAGATAAGAAAGTGCTTTGCGACAGCCGCAAAGCAGACACCCCTGTCCGAATCGGCCGGACGAAAAGGTGAAAGGGCGGCAACAAAAAAAACTCTTTTCCAATGGCAGGCCACCGTTTAGCATAAACAGTGACGCCAGCCAATGAAAATAAGGGGCAGGGCTTCAAGTCCCTTTCTCAAATCTACTCTCTCACTATATGTTTCACCGAGCGTGTAGCGCATGTGCTGCAACGCTAGGTGAGACCTACAAAGGGAGATTATTTCCTTGTTGGAGGAATTGCAGATGTCCTTGGTGGTACATGGGGACTTGCCAAAACGGGGGTCCTTGATACTGGCGCTTGTGTAGCGTGCCCATGTTATGTTACTGGCGCTTGTGTAGTGCGCCCTTGTTATGTTATGTCGCTTGTGTAGTGTGCCCATCTTATGTTACTGGCGCTCGTCTAGCGTGCAATCAAAAAATAGGGGGAGGTAGAGGTTAAGGTTAGGTTCACCCTCATTACTGTACGTATTCAATATCAGGTGAACACACATTAGGTGTGCACCCCATTGTTTCCTATTCACAGGATTGTTTAGGAGTGGTATGCATGGGCTGGCCCTTGTGTGGTCCTGAAGAAAAACTTTAGGGGAAAGCTCGAAACATGTCAACCCAGTAATAGGGACACCATACTCATTACAAGGCTAGGGGTGTTTTTTTTAGTGAAGTCAGGAAGAATGGCGCTCAGACTAATGAGCGTGGTGTCTTCTATGGATCTGAGTAGGTACGGTGCTGTCAAGTCGGGGGATTTACCCTATAAACCCCGGAGTCGTGTGAGTCGAAAGATCCACACTGGAAAATAAGCACAGTCCTGGGCACACGTGGTGAGGATATCACAATGTTAGTGCAAGTTTTTATACGTATTGAAAATGCAGCAGTTGACACCAGTGTAAGTTTGAAAAGTTTTTTTATCACAAGCAACAACTTTATTGAACCAAACAACCTGCCGACACGTGTTTCATCACTAGGATTGGTCCTGTGAGGGATTCAGGGGACACAGAAGGCAACATAGTTGTTGTCCTATACAGGGAACAGGGGGAAAAAAAGGGTCACCCTTAGTGCATCTGAGGAGAATTAAAACACAAAGCGCTTGGTGAAGCGTGACTATTGTGAGTCTGTCGCTCTCATGGGTTTTATGGTGAGTAATTCACATGTCGGTACTTGGGAGGGAAATGGCATTGGGAATGCTTGCATATAAGTAGGAGGTTTAATGAGGAAACTTGTAGCTTGTCAGGAGAACATTTGAGACTCCTGCACCACAGTGTTGTGACACCGAATAGAGCACACAATTATATTTTGTGCACCAAATCGCAGATTCAATGAAACATCTTTTGGAGGTTGAAGGGTGTGGCTGCGTTTGGTGACACAACTTGTTTTTGTAGCTGCTTCTGTCTTGTCCTGACTCCTTTGTTCAGGTCTTCATATGAGAAGTGGGGTTGAAAGTAAGGTTTTGTTGGTGGACTCCTTCCTATCTTGCTGCTTTGTTGACTTGTTGACTTTTGTTGAAGAAACATTAAAGAATAGGTGCTTCAGGGATCTCGTCTGAGGAATGGTACTTTGACCCCCTAGAAGTTTAAGTTTTACATGGGAACTTCAGATGCATTGTTTAAAACATTGTTTAAAAAATTGTGGGAGAGGTGTGGCGCCGCGGCCAGCGCGACTGACGCTGGAATCTGGGGATCAGGGTTCGATCCCTGGCTCCGGCGGCAGGTTAGCCCAGCACCATGCGACTCTGGGCAATAGCTTGCTTAATCTTCCCGACGGCCCCCAGTGCCTAGAGACCCTAACGGGTGATTGTGCGCTATACAAATGTGGATTATTAAAACACAGTTAGCGGCTGATTACGATGACGGTGACCGCACCGCCGACAGCCATGATCTCCGTCCTCTATATAACAATGGCTTGCAGATGGTTGGCTGTTGGAAAGACAGACCACCACACATCTGAAGGGCTCCTTGAGCATGCTGGTGTGGAGGAGGTGGTTTAAGTTTGAAGTTTGAAGTTTATTGAAGTTTATTGGTTTGTATAGCGCTGAATCACCCATGAGGGTATCTCGGCGCTTAGGACGGTGAAGAATCATCATAGACCAGGGGAAGATTTAGAAGAGGTGGGCTTTTAGCATCTTTCTGAATTGGGAAAGATTGAGTCCGGAGCGTAGATGAGATGGTAAATTGTTCCAAAATAGAGGGGCGAGATAGGAGAATGCCTTGCCATGGCTACTTGCCTTTTTGACTCTGGGGATGATGAGCAGATGCTCAGTGCTGGACCTAAGAGTTCGTGATGGGGTGTAGGAAGAGAGCTTGTTATTGAGATACGTAGGACCCTGACCATTGCAGGCTTTATAAATAATACAGCCTATTTTGAATTTCACCCTTTTCCTTATAGGGAGCCAGTGGAGATGGTTCAGGAGGGGTGCCGAGGGTGTTCTCGCTGGGGCGTTCCCAGTGAGTCGGGCAGCAGTATTCTGTACCACCTGAAGTTTATTAATGGCTGGCTGAGAATAGGAGGACATTACAGTAGTCGAGTCTACTGAGTACCAAGGCCTGCATCAGCGTTTTCTTAGTGAAAGAGGGTAAAAGGGGAAAGATCCTTCGCAGGAGACCATTAATGTAGAAGCAAGAGCCTGCCGTGGCGTTGGCGTGTGTGTGATGAGTGAGTTTGTGATCAATCCTGACACCTAAGTTCTTGACCACTTTTTTAGGAGTAGGGGCAGTACCCAGCTCTTCCAGCCACCAGGTAGGTGACCAATAAGTGGCAGCTCCTCCGAACAGCATGATTTCGGATTTGCCCGCATTAAGTTGTAGATATTTGTTACGCATCCAAGCAGCGATGGATTTCATGCCTTCAGAGAACCTAAGTTCGATGACAGGTGTATTTTGATCAAATGTAAGTAGGAGCAGAGTGTCGTCGGTGTATGAAATGGGGGTAAATCCCAAGGATCTCATGAGTCTGGCCAGAGGGGTGACATAAATGTTAAAAAGGGTTGGGCTCAGGCAGGAGCCCTGCGGGACCCCCTTGCTAACCTTGGTAGTAGTGGATTTAAAAGATCCCATGGTGACAGTCTGAGTTCTATCTGTTAAAAAGTCGGTGAGCCACTTCAGAGCCAACCCCGAATACCTATGTCATAGAATCTGTCCAGAAGAATGTGATGGGAGACAGTGTCAAACGCTGCTGACAGGTCAAGCAGCACCAATAGAGCTACCTGACCATTGTCAGCAGCCATGCGAATGTTGTCAGTGACCTCAATGAGGGCGGATTTGGTGCTATGTTTAGCCCGAAACCCAGATTGAGAGACATCCAGAAGTTGGTAGGTCTCCAGATAATCTGACAGGTGTCTATTAATGTGTTTCTCAATAAGCTTGGATTGTAGGGGTAGAAGGGATATGGGTCAGTAATTGCTGAATTCAGTGGTGGGGATCTTGGGGTCCTTGCGTATAGGTTTGATTTGGGCATCTTTCCAAGCAGGGGGCAGTTTATTCTAGCTAAGGGAGCAGTTAAGGATTGAGCAAATGGGGGGCCAGCTGTTCGGCAAATTTGGCAGCAATGCTAGCGGGGATGATATCCATAGGTGAGCCCGATTTCATGGTTGTATTCACGAAAATGGTTGCAGTGCCTGCCAGGCACAACCTCAGGGATTACAGTGTCCCTTTGCGCCCGCCTTTTCATGGCAGTTATCCCGCCATGAAAAGGGAGACCGAAAGGGACATCCGGGACCGTAGCGGGTCCCCCTCCTCCCTCCTGGCCCTCAGCTGTGGGTTTTGGGGGCACGACATATCTCTGCACCATGTGGTGCCTACCACGAAGGGCAGGGAATTGTTAAGTGTTCCCTTTTTGCACTGCGGAGTGTGCTGCAGCCAGCTGCACCCACCGCAATACCCAGAGATCAGAGGCTCTGAGCAGATCTACACAAGGAACAGGAGGTTTACAACCATAATAAACACACATTGGCAAAGTCAAGAAGTCTCAACGTTTAGATGTATAAGCTTTCCCAATGCTGCACAACATCAAGAAAAAAACAAGTATTTGCAAATCAATAGGTCTCGCATTTGTTAGAGTTAGGACTAGTGGCATTGTAAATTTACATATTTTTTACTTATGTGTTTAGTAGTAGATGGATGTGAAATAGCTACGGCCAGATACGTAGCCTGAGGAAGATCTTTAAATGGATCCCACTCTCAGCACGCATGCCCCTAGTCCAAGGACTGGTTATAAACAGGATGGACTACGGGAACGCCCTGTTTTCAGCCATCAACCAGTCACTACTAAACCGACTTCAGGTTCTTCAAAATACTGCTGCGAGGCTAGTATTAGATCTACCCCCTCGCACCCCGTCAGCAGCATGTCTCAGAACATTGCACTGGCTCTCCGTTCAAAAAACGTCTAAAGTTCAAACTCTGCTGCCTGGTTCATAAGGCAGTAAATGGACATGGACCGGCTTACCTGGAAAGGAAACTTAAAGCTCATATCCCAATTAGGACTCTACGCTCCTCCAGTAAAGCCTTTCTCTCCATTCCCAGAGTCCGAACGGTCAGAAACGGGGACAGAGCTTTCAGTAAAACCGCCCCAGAAGCATGGAATTCCCTCCCCACATCTCTGAGAGAAGAGCCAGATCACGCCAGATTCCGGAAACTGCTCAAAACCTGTCTCTTTAATCCCTAGTATTCCGAACCCTTAAACCCCTTGAATCTGCTGAAATCCAAGGATCTTGTCTGCTCCCAGCACTCTGAGACCTTCGGGTGAATTATGCGCTTTACAAGTGAAATAAATGTAAATGTAATGTAAATGATGGCAATTGTACGTTTTACCATTAATCTTAAAGATAGCGTATCCATTGTGTTTCTGGTGTATGGGGCTTACAGGGATACAGTTTAAAGCAATCCAGGATTTCTTTTAGCAAATTAATACTATGCATTTAGTAAGGACACAACGAGAATGCTTTATTACATAAAGGGAAATGCCTTGTATGGACATATTGAATCCAAGAGAATAGGAGTTCCCTGATTATTTTATTTGTGGGTATTTAATAATGTTAAGCAGTATGATGGTGCTAATTTTACTTGGTTTTTAACACCCCGTTGGGTGATGCGATTATCCCTAGGGGCCCACAACGAGCAAAATAAAGAGAACATTCTAAGTTGAAACTAGTGGGTTTGTGCACAGACTAATGAAACATAGTCGGAGGTTGTAATGATAGGATGAGCATGGAGACAGCCTGGGGATGCACTAAGTGCATAGGCATGGGGACACAAAGACACGATGAGCAGAGACACGATGAGCAGAGACACGATGAGCAGGGGCATGATGAGCAGGGGCATGATGAGCAGGGGCACGATGAGCAGGGACACGATGAGCAGAGACACGATGAGCAGAGACACGATGAGCAGAGACACGACGAGCAGAGACACGACGAGCAGAGACACGACGAGCAGAGACACGACGAGCAGAGACACGACGAGCAGAGATACGACGAGCAGAGACACGACGAGCAGAGACACGACGAGCAGGGACACGACGAGCAGGGACACGACGAGCAGGGACACGACGAGCAGAGACACAACGAGCAGAGACACGACGAGCAGGGACACGACGAGCAGAGACAAGACGAGCAGGGACACGACGAGCAGGGACACGACGAGCAGAGACACGATGAGCAGAGACACGATGAGCAGAGACAAGATGAGCAGAGACACGATGAGCAGAGACACGACGAGCAGGGACACGACGAGCAGGGACACGACGAGCAGGGACACGACGAGCAGGGACACGACGAGCAGGGACACGACGAGCAGGGACACGATGAGCAGGGACACGATGAGCAGAGACACGATGAGCAGAGACACGATGAGCAGAGACAAGATGAGCGGGGACACGATGAGCAGGGACACGATGAGCAGAGACACGATGAGCAGAGACACGACGAGCAGAGACACGACGAGCAGAGACACGACGAGCAGAGACACGACGAGCAGAGACACGACGAGCAGAGACACGACGAGCAGGGACACGACGAGCAGGGACACGACGAGCAGGGACACGATGAGCAGGGACACGATGAGCAGGGACACGAGCAGGGACACGATGAACAGGGACACGATGAGCAGAGACACGATGAGCAGAGACACGACGAGCAGAGACACGACGAGCAGAGACACGACGAGCAGAGACACGACGAGCAGAGACACGACGAGCAGAGACACGACGAGCAGAGACACGACGAGCAGAGACACGACGAGCAGAGACACGACGAGCAGGGACACGACGAGCAGAGACACGACGAGCAGAGTCACAATGAGCAGAGACACGACGAGCAGGGACACGATGAGCAGAGACACGACGAGCAGAGACACGACGAGCAGAGACACGACGAGCAGAGTCACAATGAGCAGAGACACGACGAGCAGGGACACGACGAGCAGGTACACGATGAGCAGGTACATGACGAGCAAGGACACGACGAGCAGGGACACGACGAGCAGGGACACGACGAGCAGGGCATTCTCATTGACATGGAGCCATCATGTAAACCTACCTGGTCAGTAAAGACAGGGTGGAGCCATGTTAGGTTTTCACAACATCCAACTGAATCTTATTTACATGTTGTTAATGAAAATGGGAACCAGAATGGGTGTGTAGTCTGGCCCTCGTCAACCTGCGTTGGATGACCCTAATTTATAAACAATGTGAAAGAATTATCACTATGCCTCCACAAGAAGAACAGGCAACTTTTTGATGCTAATAATCATATCCAAAATTAAACTCACTTTTATAACATAATAATGCTCTAGCTAGGAAGGCATGTGTTATTGATATGTATCGAATGACTAGATTGTCCTATTAAAAACACAAGCAATTTGAGAAGATGAGCTGCATGCCAAAAGTGCTGGTTATTCCTTCCTCCTCAAGTGTCATGATTGAAAAGTACCCGACTCCTGGAACTGGGAGGGATTTAAAGTATGACAACTCTACAGAGGGTTCAATTCACAAAGGTGAGTTTTTAACAAACCAGTGAGGTTCAGAGAACGGAGCATATTGCAGAGGTCAAAAGATTTGAACACCAGTGGGGCTGAATAAGACCCTTGTTTCAAAGGCCGTGCACATTTTGTTGGGATACTACTGCATTATAAATAATGTGAAACTGCAGGGTGCAGTATTTATTGGATGTAATATTACCACACTAGAGGTATATTTGGATGTAGGAAGTGGATAACTTATAAATAGCACACCTTTACCACTATTTCGAATTCCTCAGTCTCGGAGCGCTGGCAACGTGTCAATTCAAAGTCTAAAATAGGAATTCAACTGTTTGAGAATAACACTTATTTTACAAAATATAATTACATTCTATGCACATTATACTATACAGATATGTGAGTAAAATCAGCATCTGTTTTCTTTTAGCTAACCATAGTTCACATTAGCCAAATCCACAGAAGTCCGTGCCGTAAAATAAGGATTTCATGAGAATCTTTATGCATGTGGGATATATTTTATTTTAATCCTTAGCACCAAAACAACAAGACTTTTTGGAAAGCACTTGGGATAGTTAAATTGAATACAATTATTAAAAGGAGTATGAAAGCCCGACAATATACTAAGTTAAAGGGTGTGGGATGGAGGCAAATAGTTTGGACTGGCGGTTTAAAGGGGGAGTTTAGGTATTTGTTGAAGAGAAGCAGTTTCAGTTTCTTCTTCAAGTGAGGGAATGACTGATTGTCCCGTAAATCTTGAGGTTGTGAGTTCCAAATTCTCGGGGGTATTTCCGGAGAAACAACATGTGCAAGATTTTGCTCTCTTAAATTTTGGTGGAATCAAGAGTAGACTGTTAGAGCTTCGGAGGGGCTCTTATGGACAGCTTTTGTTAATTTATCTGTGAGGTAAATTGGGTTTTCAGTGTCTAATGCATTGTGGGTTATGCGCACAGTTTTGAATGTAGCTCTTGCTTCTGTTGGTCGCCAGTTATAATTCTTGAGAGCAGGAGTTATGTGGTTGAAGAGAATCTCCCCGGACAGAAGTCTGGCCGCTGCATGGAGTGTGTCTTTCAGGGGTCCAAGGTCTGTTTTTGGGGTGCCCATGATCATTGCTGTAGTCTAACTTTGGGAGGACTAAAGTTTGCTCCAAAGTCTTTAGAGTTTAAGAAGGGATGAAGGGTTTGACTTTTTATGGGTATCTTAACATCCAAGACACACTTTTTGGCCGAGGTGTTTATATGCTCTGTCTTCCTCTGATTTTATTGTATTGTAATTGCATTTATATAGCGCTTACTTCTCCCGACAAGGTGTTGCCGCGCTTTTCGGTGAGTATTGCGCTACTCCGGAACCCAAAAAGGACTAGTGGTAGATTAGTATAGTGAAATTTGAGTTCATTTGACTGGTAGACATGTGACTGTTGGATTGAAAGGGATAATGGGGGATAGAAGGGGAAAGAGACTAGAACATTTATTGGTAGACCATAACAGTAAGAGAAGCTTTGCGATGAGTATAAGTGAGCTAAAGAATGATGATGAATTCAGCCCAGATCTGTGACTGGGGGTGAGTATTTGAAAAGTTTCAGCACTCCGTCCATCATCTCCTTGTGTTTGCTTTGTTTGCCCTAAGTTGGCAGGGTATACCCAGACTTGGGTCCCTTGCTCACTTTGCCACTGGATTCCAGCTAGCCTGGCTGATGAAGGGTGTTACCCAGAAACCGGTCCCAGGATGCTTATTTCCGGTCCAGGAAAGACCTGGCTTGGCAGTTTGGTCTGGACTGCTCCCTTGAGGCACAGGGTCAAGACCTACTAGCATATAGCTGGGTCTGAACTGAGGTGGCAAAGTGAGCTAAGTAATCATGATGGATTCAACTGAGATCCGTGACTGGGGGGCAAGTGTCTGAAAAGTTTCACCGCTCTGTCCATCATCTACTTGTGTTTGAGGTCATTAGATTGGCAACAGTGGTAGTGTTCAACAGTGGTAGTGTTCAACAGTGGTAGTGGTATGGGCTCGCTCTATAGCAATTACAAACATTTTAAAAACTATTGCAGCAACCCCCCTCCAAAAAAACTAAACAAAATAGATTACCTTCTTTATAAAATCTATGTATCCATTAAGAATTGAACGTTTGGGGAGTATTTCTCAGATGTAAATCAGTTCCTCGTGCATTACAATGCAAAACTTCAGAGGAAACCAAGGAATATTCCTGGGTGAAGCCAAAATGCTTTAAACATTTAAAGAAGCATCAACTGTCATACAAACAGCTGCCTTGTTTCACGCTCAATGCCTTGTTCAAACTAAGGGGCTGATTAGGATGCCAGTCCGACTTTCATCCGACCGCCACCCTTTGGTAAATGGGACCGCCCAACAGGGTGTCGGTGGTCCCGTCAGAGGCATTAGGATGTGGCCGCCATGTGGCATATGTGGAAGATGCTCAGATTACCTGTCCAGGTCCTATCCCAGGCTCCCTGATAGTATAAAGTACTCCCTTGTGGCAGTTGCTTATGTTTCCCGCTGTTATTGTGATGCTCTGTGTTGCGTGGTCCATTCACTGGAAAAGGCTCTGTTAGGCCTGACAGTCGTAGGCTGGTCTTTCCCCAACTTTTTACCTGCCTCCCTCCATTTTCTGTGCTCATTGTTGCTGGCTTTAGGACTCTGCATACGTAACCACTGCTAATCAGTGCTAAAGTGTTTGTGCTGTCTCCCCTACACATGATAACATGGGCTCGTACTCACTTGGCATATTTAATTTGCTTATAAGTCCCTAGTAAAGTGCACTACATGTGCCCAGGGTCTGATAATTATTTGCTACTAGTGGTCAGCAGCACTGATTGTGCTACCCACATATTCAGCCTGAAACCATGTCTCAGGCCTGCCACTGCAGTGCCTGTGTGTGTGCAGTTTACTGCCACATCAACTATGCATTTAATACTACTTGCCAAGCCTTCAAATCTCCTTTCTTTACATATAAACTGCCCCTAAAGATGGCCCTTGGTAAACCAAAGGGAGAGTGCTATGTAAGTTAAAGTCGCAACATATACTCTATGTTTTACATGTCCTGGTAGTGACAAAGAGCTAAATTCATTTTTCACTGCTGTCAGGCCGACTTTCATTGGCTAGAACTGTTTCATGTTTCATATTTAATATCTTTGGAATAGTAATGATAAATCCTAGTTACTGGTAAAGTCTGATTTAACATTCCTATTTTAAAAATGCTACTTTTAGAAAGTGGACTTTTCTATGCTTGTACTGCTCTTTGTGCCTTTTACCCTGTCTCTAATACACGTCTGGGCTAGGTGACCGACCCCTTTGTCCATTCCGTCTAGACAGCGACAGGCAGTGCAGGGGTTGGGTGTGATTTAGCACCCATCTGCATCCATCTGTATTCTGATGGGTTTTCCTGGGCAGATGGGAGGAAGGGGCCCACCCTTACACATCACAGGGTAGTGGACTGACCCATACAAATTACTGATAACTCCCTTTGGTATTCTGGAGTGAGTGCTGGGATTGAAAGAGATACTGGTGCACTTCAAAACCACTCTTTGGAGTTTCCCTCATATCAAGGGCATATTTGGAAGTAAGTGCTAAGTCTTTGGCCCCGTCAAATCTGACAGATCTGGATCTACACAGAACCGCTGTCAGAAGAACTGTGGTGCTGCAGAAAAGACTCAAGTGGATTGTTTTTGTGGAAGAACTGCTTTTCTGTGTTTCCCTGTGGAGTGCAGCTCTATGACTGCTGGAAGGATAGCTAGACTCTGCCTTCACTCCAAAGTGTGCTCCAAGGGCTTGTTAGCTTGCCTCCTGTTTCTGAAGTGTCAGAGACACAAACGACTTCCTGCAGTTCTGCTAATGCTGCTGGACTCTCCCTTCTGTAAGTCCTACCCTTATTTGAGGTGCCCCCTCCAAATTTGGAACTCAGAAGTGGTTTCTGCAGCTGAGTCTCTGCCAAATCTGATGTGACTCAGCGCGAAGACCAGCAAAGTCTCTTCCGCTAGATGGCACATGGCCTCCCCGCGCACACTGCACACCAAGCTCCAAGGTATTGTATTCAGTGTGCCCAAATGGGTCCCTGTAGTCTTTCTGCGCTCCATTGTAGTCGGCCTGCACTTTCAATTTGTACCGGTCCCTCTTGATCAACCTGAAGTATCCTTTTTTAGTGTTAACTGCTTTTAATCATTTTATTAGCTTTTATTTCTTCAAAATTCAATATCTTAGCTTCTACTTGATTGATTTTGATGATCGTTTTGGACTTGTCCTACTCAGATAAATGTTCTCTACATTTCTAAACTGAGTCGTTTTGTGATGTATTCACTGTGTTGTTGCATGAGTTATTGCACAAACCCTTTAAACATTGCCTTTTAAGCATGCCTGCTCTGTGCCCAGCTACCAGGGGGTGAGCACAGAATAATTTGGAATTGTGTTGTGACTTACCCTGACCAGGATTGCTGGCCCTACTTGGACATGGTGCATACCTCTGCCAACTAGAGGCCTGGATTCTAACAGGTTTCATCTTGCATTATTTGTTTGGCCGTGTGATAATAGGAACCGTTCCTTGGATAAGAAGGGAGGCATCTAGTTGCTATGAATTTAACATTGTCGTGGGAGAAGATCTCACTCACTGAACACTGAACAATCAACAGCCTCTGGTCTCTTGGTTACTCCTTGAGTCCACACTCCTCAATAGAAGGAGATCACAGAAAGATCGTATGCCCTTACTCTGCCTATTGCATCTTTACATTGAAAGTGTAATCTAGAATTTCTTCAGCACACTTATCTATATGGACACTTGAATGTATCATTAAATGTCAATAGGTTTTTCTGATGGGCTTTGCATTTAAGCTTATTCATTGTTTCTTTTTCTTAATCTAACAGGTGAAATAAATGCAGTAATGAATGACAAAAGTAAAGCTATTAAACATCACTGGTGTGGGGAGTGATGTAAAAACAGTATGCCTCAAAAACTCTTCCCTTGAAGGCTAATGCCTCGCCGAAGTCTTTTTCTACGGCAGAAAACCCAAACTGCCCAATGAGGTCTGTACTTGGCTCTTAGATATCAGCTGATAGACATTGGAGACACAACACACTGGCATACTGAAGCAAGTCTAAGGTGCTCATTACGAATAAAGAGATAACCTGGTATCAGAAAGAACACAAAGGAGAAAAACCAAATGAATTTCTAGAATGTGACAAAATATTTATTAGGCAAAAAAAGAGCAAGTGTGACACTAGAAAATTCATACTGGAGAAATACCAGATCGATGGATTGACTGTGGAAATGTGTTCTTTGCAATGAAAGACCTAATGCAGCATCATAGTGTCCACATAGAGGATAAACCATATAAATGTACAGAATGTAATAAATTGTTCAGATGGAAGGAGAGTCTAAAACGGCATCAAATGATTCACACTGGGGAGAAACCGTATGAATGTACAGAATGTGACAAAGCATTTATAACAAATGAAAAGCTAACACAACATCAGAAAATCCACACTGGGGAGAAACCGTACCAATGTACAGAATGTGACGTGGCATTCATTAGAAAGTCACATCTAATGAAACATCATAAAATCCACACTGGGGAGAAACCATATCAATGTACAGAATGTGACAAAGCATTTATAACAAATGGACAGTTAACACAACATCAGAAAACCCACACTGGGGAGAAACTGTATGCATGTACAGAATGTGACAAGGCATTTATAACAAATGGAAAGCTAAAACGACATCAGAAAATCCACACTGGGAAGAAACCATATAAATGCACAGAATGTGACATGGCATTTATTTTCAGTGGAGACCTAAAAAACCATCAGAAAACCCACACTGGAGAGAGATCATATCAATGTACAGAATGTGACAAAGCATTTATAAGAAATGGAGATCTAAAGCTGCACCAGAAAACCCACACTGGAGAGAGATCATATCAATGTACAGAATGTGACAAATCATTTATAAGAAATAGAGAGTTAAAGCAACATCAGAAAATACACACTGGGGAGAAACCGTACCAATGTTCAGAATGTGACATGGCATATATTAGAAAGTCACATCTAATGAAACATCAGAAAGTCCACACTGGGGAGAAACCATATCAATGTACAGAATGTGACAAAGCATTTATAACAAATGGTGAGCTAACACAACATCAAAAAATCCACACTGGGGAGAAACTGTATGCATGTACAGAATGTGACAAGGCATTTATAACAAATGGAGGGCTAAAACAACATCAGAAAATCCACACTGGGGAGAAACCATATAAATGTACAGAATGTGACATGGCATTTATTTTTAGTGGAGACCTAAAAAACCATCTGAAAACCCACACTGGAGAGAGATCATATCAATGTACCGAATGTGACAAATCATTTATCAGAAATAGTAGGCTAAATCAACATCAGAAAATCCACACTGGGGAGAAACCATACCAATGTACAGAATGTGACATGGCATTCATTAGAAAGTCAAAACTAATGGAACATCAGAGAGTCCACACTGGGGAGAAATCACATCAATGTACAGAATGTGACAAAAAATTCAGAACATATGTACAGCTGAAGCAACATCAAAAAGTCCACACTGGAGAGAGACCATATCAATGTACAGAATGTGACAAAGCTTTTATATCCAATCGAGATCTGAAGCGACATCAAAAAGTCTACACTGGAGAGAGACCATATCAATGTACAGAATGTGACAAAGCATTTATAACAAATGGAGAGCTGAAGCGACATCAAAAAGTCCACACTGGAGAGAGACCATATCAATGTACAGAATGTGAAAAAGCATTTATAGCAAATGGAGAGCTGAAGCGACATGAAAAAGTCCACACTGGAGAGAGACTGTATCAATGTACAGAATGTGACAAAGCATTTATAACAAATGGAGAGCTGAAGCGACATCAAAATATCCACACTGGGGAGAAACCGTATGAACGTACAGAATGTGGCAAGGCATTTATAAAATATAGTCAACTAAAGCAACATCAAAAGGTCCCCACTGGTGGGGAATCCGTATGAATGCACTGAATGTGACAAAGCATTTGTAACAAATGTAGACCTGAAGTGACATTAGAAAATCCACATTGGGGAGAAACCATTCAACTGCACTGAATGTGAGAAGGTGGTTATTATAATGTCATGTTTTATGCATCATCAGATAGTGCACACAAGGGAGAAACCCTATGAATGTACATAATAGTGCATCCGAAATTCCACACTGGTTAGAAACGATAGAGCTGTACTGAATGCGACTTAGCAGTTTACAGAATGTGACAAGGCATTCATCAGAAAGCAAAATTTAATACAAAATCAGAACGTTCACACAGGAGAGAAGATGTATGTATTGAATACCTCAAAGCATTCATAATAAATGGACAACTGAAGCGATGTCTGAAAATTTACATGGCAAAGAATCCTATGTATTTACAGAGTGTAATAAACTCTTCCAAGGAAGAATAAGCTAATGCAGCATCAACAAATCCATACTAGGGAGAAACCCTATTAATAAATAGAATGTGGCAAGGGATCGATTACAAAACGTAATATATCAGAATGTTCACACAGGAGAGACACTTTATAAATGTATGTAATGTGACCATTAATTCATAAATGGAAAGCTAACGCAGCAATAAAAAGTCCACCCTGAAGACTGCACTGTTGTAGCAAGGCATTTGTTAGCAAGGGAGAGTTAAACAACATCCAAGTCCCCACTGGGAAAAATCTATATGAATGTACGGACTCGAATCGATCAATGGGTATTTATAAAGCGCAGCAATTCATCCGTGAGATTCTCAAGCCGCTGGGGGAGGAGTTGCTGTCTGGAGGGGCTCATCAGTTGAACAGCCAGATCTTGAGTTCTTTCCAGATTCACTGATGAGTCAGATCTCCGGTGCAGGGGAAGTTCATTCCAGGTCTTAACAGCCAGGTGGGAGAAAGAGCAGCCTCCGTGCCTGGTTTGACACTGGGAGTGTGAGCGAGCAAGAGGGAGGCGGAATGCAGGTGTCTGGCGGGCTGGTTAAAGAATAAACTTTGGCTGATGTAGGACAATCCTTCGTTGTGGAGTGCCTTATAAGCATGGGTCGGTATCTTGCCTCTTTTCTGGACTGGGAGCCAGTAGAGTTTACTGAGGTGGGGAGTGATGTGGGTCTGCTTCACAAGGTTGAGGATTAGCATTGCTGCTGAGTTCTGTATTGTCTGCAGTTGTCTCTGGTGGTTAGTGTCGATTCCTACATACAGAGTTTAGGTAGCCAAGCCAGTTGGTCATCAGGGCTTGGGTGATCATTTGTCTGGTGCTGATGGAGAGCTGCAAGATCTAAAGATCTTACAGTGCATGTGCATTGTGAGTCATGGGCATTGTCTGTGAGGGAGGGGAAGAAACCAGGTTCTGCTGACCACCATGCTTCGCTCCAAAGAGATGCATGGTTACTGAAGATGAGGACTTCCGTCTTGTCTGTGTTCAGTTTTAGGCAGTTGTGCTTCATCCAGTCGGTGATGTTGGCCGGGCACCTATGTAAGTTGTCTCTGGAGTTGGTGAGGTGGGTGTAGAAGATGAGTTTCAGCCTGTGCGAACTAATAATGTTGGCTAAGGGTATCATGTAAGTGTAGAAGTGTAGAAGAAGGTGGGGATGACGGAGGATCCTTGTGGGGCACCACAGATGATGTCCTTGGGCTCATTAGTAGAGTTTTTCTGGTGAGGTAGGAGGCGATCCATTTGAGGGCATTTCCTGCTGAATGTTTTTTTCAGAGGGGTTTCACTTCTACATGTTACCACTCTTCTGCGAAGGAGGCCAAGGTGATCGATCTGTTATGTGGGTTCGTGAGCTCTAAGCTGATCACCTTGCTCCTGAGGTTAAAGATATGGTGGGGGCATGGATCAGTGGGGACCCCAAACTGCATGGAGTTCATTATAGAGGTGGTGTCTTGTGCAATGAGGATATCCCAGGAAGCAGGCCGGAGGTCAGAGTTAGTGTCAGGGGGTGTGAGGAGGTCGAGGCTGTCACTGGAAGAGAGATTAGGTTCAAAGTCCCTGTAGATGATAGCGATCTTCTAATGGAAGTAGTCAGCAAGCGTGTATCACAGATTCTAGGAGGGAGTTATGATATTCTCGGTGGCTGCTGAGTTGCTGAATTCAATAATGATGGTGAAAAGCTCATTGCTGTGGTGTGATCTGATCTTTATCCAGCATGTGAGGGCTCTCTTCTTTAAGGAGGAGGTGGTAGTGGTTGATCAAAGTCCTGAAGGTGGTGCAGTGCACTGGATCCTTATTGGTACACCATCTTCTTTCTAGCCAACAACAGTTTCATTTAGAGGTCTGAAGTTCTGGGGTTAAGAAGTTGACACTCTTTGCCGATCCTCTGATCTTGGTCAGCTCTGTGGGGGTGACATAGTCGGTGATCAAGTCTGTGAAGTTCCTGTTTAAGGTCTGGAGCTGTGTCCAATCAGTTGGCATGGAGAGTGTTTCAGTTCTCGTCTGAGACAGTTTTCCAGTTGTGCTGGGTTGTTTGGCTTTGTTTTCCGTAGTATTGTGCCCTGTGATGGTGAAGTGGACAATGGAGTTGTCGGTCTAGGTGAGGTCTGTGAGATGGTGGTACTTGATTGTTTCTCTGGAGATGAGGATGGAGTCAAGCGTGTGCCCAACGATGTGTGTTGGGTCGATGACGAGTTAGATGAGGCCAATGTTGCTCATGCTTTCTATTAGGTTGGCAGTGCTGACGTCGCTAAGGTCTTCCATGTGGAATCTGAGATCTGCTATCAATATGTAGTGTTCGGAGGCAATGGCGAGTTAGGTGATGAAGTAAGGGCTGGCTTTGCAGAACTCTGGGCGAGTTCCTGGAGAATGTTACAAAGTGTTTTTAATGAAGTAACCGTATGAATCTACAGAAAGTGACAAGGCATTTATTAAAAGGGCACCGCACAGCCAATGTACCATAGGAAGGTATGCAACGTTTACAAAGAAATTTTTACAACGCACTACCATTAGAATGCAGGCATTACCACGCATACCATTACAACGCATTGCGCTGGGGGGCGCTCTAGGATAGGGAATAAGTATAATTTTATATCCAACACCTTCCCTAGTGTCCACGGGGACTGGAGTTGGAATATAAAATTATACTTACCACTATCCAGCACCTTTAAGCGCTATGCGTTGTAACGGTATTCATTGTAAATACCACGTTGTAAAGGTATGCGTGGTCACGTCATACATCCCCATAGGAAAGCCCACCCTGGGGAGGAACCATATAAAGGGCCACAGGTATGCCTAGACGTTAGTCCCGGGTTCACTGTGCACTGGATTCAAGATGACTGATGAGGGGTTATACCCCGAAACCGGTCCTAGTAGGCTTGTTTCTGGTCCAGGGAGGACCTGACTTGAAAGTTCAAGATGAACTGTACCCATGTCGAGCAGGGCCAATGATTTGAATATGGCTAAGTCTTAACTGGCCTGGCATGGTGAGCAAAAGACCAATGGATTTAACCCAGATCACTTGACTGGGGTGAATGTTTGAATTATTCCGAATTTGGTCTATCATTTGTGTGTCTTTTGGTTAGGTATATAAGCACAATACAAATTTTAACCATCAACACAAGACAAGAGACCTTGTATCAATTTTATCAACTCAAGGCCCGCATACGTAGATTGAGGTGGTCTACGATGTCACTTCTGGGTGTGGTGACGAGATAACACATTCAGTGATGTGTCCTGCTCATTGTCACTAAGCAGCATGACAAAGCCCTTTTCCTGTTCCAGAGTCTACTATAATAAACTGTAATGACAAATTCAACAGCGCTGTACCATACTCCTCTCCGACTGGGCTCCCACCAAGTAACAATGATAAAAAAACATAAAACTAATTAACTTGATGGGTCAGTGTTTCACCATCTTGAAAACATCGATACTTGGATAAAGGCTATAAAAAAACTGGTCGCTTCGCTTTACTTCATTATGAAAAGGCTAACTGTTAATTCCACAGTGATCAAGGCTTCAATTGAGCAGGATTCATAAAGCGCGGCTAATCGCCCAATAGGTTATCCAGGTGCTTGCAGGTCCTGTAGGTTTATTCGAACACCCAGGTCTTGAGGGCTGTTAGATGTGGCCCTTTTTGAAGGGTTATCCCCAAACTTTTTGCTTCTTCCTCCTATTTTTTTCCTAACCTGTTGTTCTTGGTTTTAGGACTCTGGGCACTTTCCCACTGCTAATCAGTGCATAAGTGCATATGCTCTCTGTGTAAATTGTTATTATGATTGGTTCTCCCTGATTAGTATATTTTGATTTACTGGTCAGTCCCTAGTAAAGTGCACTGGGTGCGCCGGGGCTGGTAAATCAAATACTACTAGAGGGCCTGCAGCACTGATTGTGCCACCCACATGAGTAGCTCTAAAAAGATGTCTCAGGCCTGCCACTGCAGTGCCAGTGCGCAGTCTGCTAACTGCCATGTCACCTTGATAAGTGTACACACTTGCCAGTCCCTAACCTTCCCTTTTCTTACATATAGGACACTCTTATGGTAGGCCCAAGGAACCCCTCTGGGCAGGGTTCAGAGTATGCGAAAGGTAGGACATGTACTGATGTGTGTAACATGTCCTGATAGTGAAATACTGGCAATTTCGTTTTTCACGATTGATAGGACAGAATGGAGAATGCTTTGTAGCATTTTACAAGCATATTTTCCCATAGGGATAAGATTGAAAAATAAAGTTTACACTCTCTGAACTCAGAATTTAATAACACATCTTTTACTAAAGATGGTTTTTAAATTGTGCGTTTGAAAATGCCACTTTTAGAAAGTATTAAGAAAGAAAGAAGATCCCCTAGTTACTACTTTCGAATGCTGCTATTTATTTAAGCAGATTTAGTGCCTTGACCACACTGTTCATATGCAAAATGTGACTTTTATCACATACATTTCTTATGTACTTAAATGTTTTTTTACAATTACATATATCTGAGCGCAACACAATCAGTTTACATCCAATATTTTAAACAATTAACAGTTGAATAATAGTGAACAAGAGACATGAATTATTCAAGCTACAACAAATACTGTTACTAAAATTAAATAACATCATGTAATAATTACACCAGCATAATCAGTTACAACAAGCAATCCTTAAGCCTGCTACTTAACGCCTTAGTTAGTTAGGACTGCTATCACAAGGGCAGTGTTTTTGTGGGGCTAAATCTTTAGGTGAAGGCCTCCTCAGAAAACTAGCTAGACATTGACTAGTGAATGACCCCTTGTGAATGAAAAGGAAAAGCCGACGTGTTCCCAATCCCGTTGTTATGTTGTGGGATTTTCATCAGGGCTGGTCACAGTGTAGCCTGTTGGTTTAATAGAATGGACACATAAATAGGGGCTCTTTCTCGCTATTGAGACTATTAATTATTGGAGTGGGTAAAGTACCTTTATCAGTAAGGAGACTCAGTCAGGTTTCTCAAGAACTTTAAGGCTGGACTTGTAGTGGAAAAAACGGAAAGAGACACAGACATCTTGTCTCAGTTTCGATTGATATTCGGCCATGAAATATATATTGCTCCAGTAAAACTGAAAAGCGTAGAAACTTATGTTGATTTGGGTTGTTTGTGGATAGTTGGCCTCAAGTCTTTTCAACAGTTTAACCGAGGTGGGAGTTAAAGACAGAAACACCACCGTGTTTTATTTCAATAAAGCAGTAAAACAGAATCGTATGGATAGGCTTTTTTTTTTAACTTACTTCAGAGCGTGTCAGTAGCTTTCTGCTACATGATGTGCGAAAGGGAAGGGTGCTTCTCGTTTGTGGCACCTTCTGTTTAAAAGAATATCATGTGACACATATTTGCTAATCTGAATAATTCACACAAAAGTGGTGTGCTGTTTCAATATGTATGTTTATGCCGCGTTTGGACTTACTGTGCGCTCTTGGGTCTTTGTATTCGGAAATGCAGGAAACCTTTAACACATACTTGATTCAGTTAGTCTAATCAAAGGAGGAAGAGGAGACACAAATGAGCATTTTAGTTTGTGCGCCTTAGGATATTTTCTCACTAACGCTTTAACAGGGTCAGTGGACCTTACCTTAACTCATAATTTTTGTCATGCCTTAACAGTCGTCTTGTCGTTCTGTTGTCTCGAGCAGGAGCGCGGAGACTACCACTTAAATTTGTACCTTTGAACAGGAAGTGCTTATGTCAGAGCATTGCATTGTGGTGGTTGTGGTTTCTGTGTTTGGAAGGAGGTGTGGCCACAACGGTTTACCTGCTCTGAGTGTATATTCATTTTGTTGTATTTACATACTTTCTGAAAAAAACTAATTCCCGTGGTGGCTGACTAGTTAGTGTAAACAAATTATGTATACAACATAACTTTATTTACTTGAGCAAAATAAAAAGCTTGTTTGGGATTAGGTTAAGCAAATGAATTAACTGGTGAGTCATAAGTACAGAGGGCTCAACGCAATATTTGTTGAAGTTTTGTCATTTAGTTCAACCCGTCTACTACACAGTTGAATTTTAGTATTCAATAGGCTTCTCGCTTGAGAAGTATTGATTCCACTCTTTCTCCTCCGGGTGGGGTTTTGATACCCGAGAGCACGGTCCACTTGAAATCTTTTTCTGTGTGATTCATGTCAATAAAGTGTTGAACCATTAGTGCTGTCAACACATTTTGTTTAATTCTAGACCGATGTTGTGTCAGTCTTTGATTTATTTGTTGATTGGTTTTCCCAATGTACAGCTTGGGGCATGGGCACATAATTGCATACACTGTATTTCTACTTTTGCAATTTGTGAACTCTTTGTGAGTCCATTTAATAGAGTTGAATTCAAACTCTATCCCTTCCACTGTGTTGGTGCATGATGTACAATTACCACATTTGTGGTCTCCTTTCTCTGGTTTAAGGTTCCATATTGTTCATAAATCCGTCTTGACGTTGGAGGTGCCCAGGTCAGCTCTTATGATTTGTTGTCCGATGCACCTATTTTTCTTTAGTGCAAATAATGGTCTTTCCATTGGACACTCTAATCTGTACAATAGATGCCAATTGTTCAAAATGATCTTTCGGAATTTAATAGTGCGTAAACCGTATCTTGTCATGCACACAAGCTTATCGAGAGTTTTTTTTTTTGTTTTTTTGTTAATAATTCTTCTCTCGGTGTATACCATGCTCTTTTTTTGGCATGTTTGAGCATCTTCTTCGGGTAGCCTCTTGCCTTCAGATGGTCGCACAGGATATCAGTGTGCGCCGTGAAGTCATCCTTTCGGGAACAATTGCGCCTTACTCTTAGCAATTGACTGTATGGAAGATTTGCTTTCAAACTTTGCGGGTGGAAACTTTGATAATGAAGTATGGTATTTTTATCAGTGAGTTTTCTATGTAATGTAGTTGTCAATTGCTAATCTTGTGGGAAAGCCTCCACATCTAAGAGCATCAACCGCGTCTGACTTTTAGTCATGCTGAATTTGATGTCTGGGTGTCTCATGTTTAGCCACTCATAGAATTGCGATAGTTGTTTGGCCGTGCCTCCCCAATGGCACCATATATCGTCAATGTAATGATACCAACATTGTATGTATTGACAGTAAGGGTTGTTGTGGTGAATGAAACATCTTCAAACACGGCCATAAAGAGGACCGCCATCTCTGGAGCTTAGGGATACCCCATGGTGGTCCCCTTCACCTGCATAAAGAACGTGTCAATAAATCTAAAGTAATTTTTTTGAAGTGCTATTCTAGCTAAGTCCATTATGAATTCTGAAGGAAATCTTTGCGGTTTTGGTCGGGTTTCTAGAAAGAGTTCTATCACTTCCAGACCCTCATCCTGAGGGATCGGGGTCTAAACAGAAGTGACGTTGAACAAGATCATCCATTCTTTGTTGACATCAAATGGATGGCCGTCAATTTTATTGATGAAATCTGTGGTGTCTTTAAGGTATGTAACTTGGTTCATGAACCGTTTCAGGAAGACATCCGCATATTTGGCAATTGGCTCCAGAACTGAGTTCACTCAGACACAATTGGTCTTCGGGGTGGTTCTTTGAGGGTTTTGTGTATTTTCAGTAAAAAATAAATGACTGGGGTGCGTGGGTTGGCTTTATTTAAGAATTCAAACTCCTTGGCCCAAAATCCCTTGTTCTAGCCCCCATGTGAATTTGTTATGGATTTCTCCCTGTATATGACTAGTGGAGTCTTCCTTCAACTGTCTATACCACTCAACATTGTATATTTTACTATTTGCTTCAGCAATGTATTTCTCCTTCGACCACACGACAAGTGCTCCCCCTTTATTAGCGGGTTTGATCACTATTGTATCATCATTTCGTAAGTCTCTGATGGCAGCTTGTTGGTGCCGTGTGATATTTCTTTTGAAGTATGGCTTTTTCTTTTCAAGTTTTGTAACAGATGATGGAACTGTTTGTTCGAAAGCTAATATTTTTTTTAGGAATGCTATATGCCGGGAGTATGAAAGATAATTTATTGGATAAGCCTGATGGCTCTGGAATCTCAACGCTCTCTTTACTGTGGAAAAAGGCTTTGAGATGGATTTTCCAGCAAAATTTTAATGGTTTGATTTTCAGATTGACGAGGTCTGTTGTTGTTACTGGAACAAATCTCACTCCAAGCTCTAAGACTGACTTTTTAGGTCTCGCCTAGGCAGCGCTTGCGCTGTCTTGTTGAGACATGCTGTATACAGTATAGTGTATAGAAGCTCCGCCCACTCTCTACCTATCATTTTCATTGTCTGGTGTCTTAAATGGTGTCTTCTGATTGATTTGTAGGCTTGTTAGTCCCACCTTATGATGGACATGTCTTCCTTTGTGTCCTTCCACGGCTATTGGCCCCTTTACTGCACAGACTACTTTCCTCCGATGCCTTCTTACACCCCCCCACTGCATTGCCAATGCTTGTTTTATTTACAATGCTTGTTTTATTTGTCTCTGTCAATGCTTGTTTTATTTGTCTCTGCCATTGCTTGTTTTATTTGTCTTTGCTTGTTTTCTTTGTCAATGCTTGTTTTATTTCCAATGCTTGTTTTATTTGTCTCTGTCAATGCTTGTTTTACTTGTCTCTGCCAATGTTGGTTTTATTTGTCTTATTTGTCATTGCTTGTTTTATTTGTCTCTGTCAATGCTTGTTTTATTTCCAATGCTTGTTTTTTGTCTCTGTCAATGCTTGTTTTATTAGTCTCTGCCAATGTTTGTTTTATTTGTCTCTGCCAATGCTTTTTTATTTGTCTCTCAACTCAGATCTCTGTTTAATTATATATGATTAACACAGCCCACGTGGACCTTTTAATTATTTATAATTAATACAGCCCAAGTTGAGAATCGAACCCTCTTCTCCAGGTCCAACGTCTGCAGCTTTACATGTTACGCCACCTCTCCTTGCTTCAAGACAAGCCCCTTAAAGGGGTTTATCTTTGTTTCCATTGCTTGCACTTACAGTGCCCCTGGGGCACAAGCAGGGACCTACTAGAGTGTTTCTCTATTAGAATGCCCTTTGCTGTCCCCTGGCACAAGCAGGCATCCACTTCAGCATGTCTGAGCGAGGCTGCAGGAGTGCCCCAAAAGTCAGGCAGCAGTTGCCTGGTTGTGGTTGGCAGGGCCCCAAAAGTCAGGCAGCAGTTGCCTGGTTGTGGTAGGCAGGGCGTGTTACTTCCACCTCAAACAGGAAAACAGGAACTTTTGTTCCGCTACGGGCAGGACAGCTTGGCAATCTAAAAATAGCATTGCTTCCACCATTTATACCATAATCATTATGGTTCGGGTACAATGGTTCTGTTGCGTTCTAATCTAGGACCCTAATCGATACTGTGACCTTATGCCCCGATACAGCTATAATCCCCTTGTACCCCTATATTGGCATAACCGATCAAATGCAATATTCAGAATCTCGTCTCTGGCCTCACACGAACAGAGCCACATTTCAGAATCGCTTCCTCTGCAACTTCCTTTGCAGCTCATTAGTGCAAATGACACAGCAGAAGACACTATCTAAGATTCCTAGATTAACACTCTGAGTTCTTCAACAAGATAAAAACTCAGCAACCTGGGAAAGCCCCGCTTGCTATGTTTTGATTAGTAATAGAACTCTAATGAGCACTGATAGACGATCACTTCCTAGTGACATCTTTATTGTCATCTTATGTCCAAAAACTTACGTCAAACAAGGCACCTTTCAGGTATAAATATTACCAACGATGCCTTAAGCAAACGCTGAAGCTGCTGCTGATGATACCATCACTGATGCTACTGTCGCTACTGCTATCGCTGCTAACGAGCGAACGATGGTGTGGTGAACTTAGGAGCTGAACAGCTGTCCCCCTGCAAGAGCCCAGCAGATGCAAGCTGCCCGCGGACTGTGGTAAATAAATAAATAATACCCTATTTTTGAGTGCATGAATGAATAAATAACAGATAGCTCAATAAATAAGAGTCAAGATTCGAGGTAGTAGGAGTTTTGCAGGTTTATTACAGCATAAGGACAGGATCAGGACAACCTGCATAGGATGAGCAGAACGACAGGGCCCAGCAGGACAACTGGGACCCAGTAGGGGAAAAAGATGCCCAGCAGCTGCTGGGGCTTGGTCTGGGATGAGCGCGCTAACATTCAATAACATAACATTGATATATATATACATAGCGCAAACACATAGCATTACATTGCAGTAGGCGTAACAGTGGGTGGAATAGAAGGCGTGACGTGTAACAGTCGCGAGAGATAACAGTAAAAGTGGGTGTAACTGGGAGTTTACATAGACATGTGATGAAAACGTAACAGAATATGTCATGAATGGGCGGAAACATAGGAGGGGGCTACCTAAGGAGCCGGGACCTCTAACCTAATGGTGCGCGAAAACTGGCAATGACGTGTTACTAGGAGAAGTTGGGGGCTACGAACTCTGTGCTAGGAGCAGAGACTAGAGTCTGGAGGGTCGGAGCGACATGTACCTAAACCCTATCTGGTATCTAATGTTTAGGGAACATGTTGATATAAACTAGAAGTCATGAGGGGAAAAGCTAACCTGATTCTAAGACTGGACCATGCATTATTCTACATGTAGTGCGTGAAGAATATTAAATGACCATTAAATACAGTATTTCTCTAACGTGGAGCCGAGAAGGCTAGACAATGACGGAAACTATTGATGCAGTTCAGTAGCTTAGGAATGCAGAAGAGGAGGACTGAACTGATAGCAGGAACTATAACATACTTTTGGCAGACTCAGAGGCAGAGCCGGGCTGCACCGGGCACTGCTAGGCAGGAAGTAAGTGAAGGGTCGAGGATACAGGTGGGGGCTGTATCGCTCCTCAGCGAGGCTTTCAGGAGACAGGAGCTGAATCTGTGGTCCGGGCCCTTTTGAGGCCTAGAAACGGGGACTTTATAATTGAATAACGTGCACACTGAGAAACGTGGCAACATTACTTACATAGGCCTGATATTCGTAGTATTCACGAGGACTGGAAAATAGCATACCAGAGGTGGACACAACTGTAATTGCGTCTTTAATCAGAAATGGGGAATAACATATGCATATTGGTCATGCATACATAACATATGATGGATGAGGCGTAGGGACACAGAACATGGCAAAATTTACTTTTCCACATTCCCTCCTTGTCACTACGTTTACATCAGGAAACATCAATATTCATGATACCGTCTATCATTTCATACAGTACCATTTGCTCGTCTCGAATTGTCTTGGAACGGGATTTAGAACGGGGCTTGGGACTAGGAATACAAGAGGTAGCACACATGCTGCAAATCGCAGGGCCACATTGTATACAGAGGCAGCAGCTAAATATGATCGCTACTGCAATACCTAGGAAGGACAGGACTTTCCATCCCCATGCGGAAATTATATTCCAGAACCAACCGGACCATGTCCAGGTGCCTGGATCTTGATGTAACAGATGGGCAATTTTATGAAGTCTGGTTATAGCTGAATAAACAGACGGCGCGTTATTTGGAATGAAAATGCAACAACTAGATCCGAGAATTCTACAGGCCCCGCCCCTATCGGCCAATATGACGTCAAGGACGAGACGATTTTGCAAAACGACAAATCTCATAGCAGATTGTTCTTCGGTTAGGTTACCTAGAGCAGAGGCAGTCTCATTTACTACAGCTTCAAGGGTTCTTGTTAACCTACGGATTAGTTTACTATTCTGGACAGGTCCTATAAAGAAAAAGAAACCTTTATTGAAATCTGTATACTGTTCTAGAGTAGTTTCAGTTTGATCGACAATTGGGGACTCCCTTCTAGGTCTAGTGTGTACTAAGAAAGAATTCCTATGATAATCAGGTGGGGCTAGAAAAACAGGTGGCAGTAGGAAGGCAATGTAACAGGTTCCCTCCCAATCGAGGGGCAGACGGACATATGCAGTTTGACCACAAACAAAATAAGAATGACGTGAAGCTTTGAAAATAGATTTCCCACTGTCACCATACTTGACAACAGTAGTACATTCACTATGACCTATATGTACAGAACCATAACTACGGATACATAATTCGCCTTTGACTGGTAGTACTGAAATAGCAGGTAAGTCTGGAGTAGTATCAGACTGAACATTCAGAACCATGAAATTCGACGAATAATTTCCTAAATTATATACCTCATTTTCTAAATCTAAACCTGTTCTGTGGGGAAAACCTTGCTTGTCTGGAAAACATGTACTGTTAAGAAAAGACATATCTGTTGAGGATGACGTTAACGTGGACCATGCTCCACACGAACCATTGTGTGAGAATGGATAAGGAAAGAGTGGCAGAACTCCCTTCGATGTCTGAAAAGGGGGGAGTCGACCACACACCCAACAATTAGTGGCATTGCTGGTCTGGTGTGAATAATGTAACATACGGATGAATGTGTTATTACGCATGGCAAGGCGGTATGCATATTCGTGAGGAGGCAGATCACTAAACGTGTGCTCTACTGTAGCATTAGCAGACATATTTACATGAGGAACTGGTAAATACAGAAAAAATGCGTAGCTGGTGCAGGAAATCATTAGGCTGAGAAATAATATGAAACTCAGAAAAACGATGCATTGTAGTGAACTGCGACTGACTCTCTCACTATGGGGGTCTATTTTATACATGTCAGAAACAGTCTAACCGTTTCACCTAGGGGAGGACTTATACAATCAAACTGGCTGACTTATTAGACCTGAGCTTTAACTTATACTCCTGTTGCGGAGTTTTCTCTAACAAGGGAGGGGTTGTAACAAAGTCTGGTGCGGGACAGTCCTTTAAAACAATGTTCTGGCAATCCTTCGAATCCTGGGAAATGTTCTTGGCAATGTCTTTGACGACTGGCTTTGGTCCTTTAAAAAGTTTTACATGAGAAAGGTGGACCCACCCCTTCCTGCCTTCTAACTTGACGGCAGTTCGGGTGGTCAAGAGGACTTGACGTGGCTCTTTCCAACGTGGTTCCAGCGGACTTGATCTGTCAAAGTTGCGGATCATCACCAACGACCCTGGAACGATCTCGTGCGGTGCCACCTCGGTATTGTCTGGAAATGCGGCGGCAACCTGTGAACGACATGAGTTGAGGGCAGACATCAAGGAAGCTAGGTAATCTGTCAGCATATTACATGAAACATCGGTAATACTTCGGGGTCTAGGAGTACCCCACATGTTAGGGGGGCGGCCGAAAACGACCTCATACGGGGACAGACCTGATCTGGAATGTGCGACCATACGCATGTAAAACAGAGCGACTGGCAAAGCTACTAACCAGTCTACACCTTTGTCTTTACAGACTTTTGCTATACGGATTTTCAGAGTCTGATTATGTCTTTCTACTAGTCCAGCTGCTTCTGGATGGCGTACACAATGGAACTTCCACTGGTACCCTAACAACAGGGAAACGTGTCTCATGAGTTCGGATGAGAATGGCTGACCGTTATCAGAATATACGACTCTAGGGAGTCCGTATCTAGGGAAAAATTCACGAACCAACTGTTTGGCAGTGGTCGCGGCTGTGTAATCTGGGACTGGATATGCTTCTGTCCACCTGGACAAAGCGCATACTACTACAAGGACATACTTGAAACCTCGACATCGCTCCATCTGAATATAATCCATCTGGAGGACCTCAAAAGGGTGGTCAGGGGGCTGGAAACCACCTTGTTCCACCGGGACACTTTTACCTGGATTAAACTGACAACATATCATACAGGTACGGACTTTCTGCTTGGCTGCAGCTCGTAAATGCTTGTTGAACCAAATGTTCTGGATACTGTCTAACATAGCTTTTTCTCCTAAATGTGCTGGACTATGTGCGGTATTGATAATGACTTGAACCATAGAATCGGGGAGAAACCATGTGGCTCTACCCTTCGTTAACCATCCTTGATCTGTCTGGACCCCTCCTTGTACAGACCATTTCTTGATTTCATCGGGAGTAGCATGTAACTGGATATCTATGACATCTTGTGTAGGGTCCTTAACTGTCATGCATGTAATCAGATCTGGAGTATGTGTCTGATTAACTGGAACGTCTGGAGTCTGTGCTGTAAGCTTGGCTGTGCGGTCTGCTAGATCATTACCTTGGGAAATAATGTCTGTGACTTTCGTATGTGCTTTGCACTTCATGATAGCAATAGATGTCGGTAAATGTATGGCATCTAACAGGGCTTGAATAAGGAGACCATGCTGAATCTTGGTTCCATGAGAAGTCATAAAACCTCTCTCCTGCCAGAGCACTCCGAAGTCGTGTACAACTCCGAATGCGTAACGTGAATCTGTGTAAACATTAACCTTCAGGTTCTTGGCATGTATACAGGCTTGTGTCAGAGCAACTAGCTCTGCTGCTTGAGCGGACAGAGTATCAATACGGTGTGTTTCAATAACTTCAGTGTCAGTAGTCACTGCATACGCGGCGACTAGTTCTCCTGTACTAGTTCTCATACATGAACCATCCACATAAAGTGTCAGGTCAGGATCTAGTAACGGAATGTCTGTCAGGTCTTGTCTGGGCTTTGTCGTAATGTTAACTACTTCCACACAATCATGTGGGTCTGGATTTGAATTGACTGATGGTAACAGTGTAGCAGGATTCAGGACGTTGCAGCGTCTAATTTCTATGTGTGGCTGGAACAGTGTCAATTCATAACCTGTTAAACGTGCAATTGTCAAGTGCTGAGTCTGTGTTCGGTTTAAAAGAACTTCTACTGAATGTGGAACTTGTACTGTCAGGGAATGTCCTAAAACTATGGAATCACTTTGTCTGATAGCTAGTGCTGTGGCTGCAACTGACTTGAGGCACGCAGGCAACGCCTGGGCGACTGGATCTAATGTGCTCGAAAAATAAGCACAGGGCTTGTATTGACCTGCTTGATCTTGTGTGAGAACAGATAATGCTGTACCTTCGCGTTCTGTAACGAAAAGTGTAAAAGGCTTACTGTAGTTCGGTGTAGCTAGAACTGGAGCTTGACATAGGGCTTTCTTTAACTCGTTGAAACTAAGTGTATGTTCAGATGTCCAAGGGAGGACAGTCGATACGGCTGCCTCCTGTGTCGTTAACTGTATCAATGGCTTGGCTAGAAATGCATACTGGGGAATCCATTGTCTACAATAAGAAGTAAGGCCGATAAAAGCACGTACCTCCTTCTGGGTTCTGGGCTGGGGAAGACTCGCTATTAACTGGATACGGTCGGGTGTCAACTGCCTACCCCTCTTGGACAGCAAGTGTCCTAAGTATACCACTTGCTGGACACAGAATTGAAGCTTCGAAGGTGACACCTTGTGCCCCATCTCGGCTAGAAAATACAGAACTGTAAGTGATGCTCGCTCGCAAGCACGTTCAGAACGGGCTGTGATCAGTAGATCATCGACATACTGGAGCAGGGCAGTGTCAGTTGGCATGTGAATGTTGTCTAGTTGTCTCTTGAGTGCTTGACTGTAAATACTAGGGCTTTCTGTGAAACCTTGAGGAGCGCGTGTAAACATATAGCTCCTTCCATTTAAACAAAATCCGAAAAGAAACTGGCTGTCTGGATGAATTGGAACACTAAAAAATGCATTCTTGAGGTCAATAACAGTGAAAAACATGGCTTCGGAATCAATGGCAGTTAACAGAGAAGAAATGTCTGGAACAACTGGGTACTGAGGAATAATACATTTGTTAAGCTCTCGTAAATCAATCACTAATCGATATACTGGGGGTGCATTCGGATCAGTACGTTTCATGACTGGAATGATCGGAGAATTGCATATATTGGAGTCAGTTTCTACAACTACCCCTTGAGCCATGAGCTCGTCAATAATTTTGGATAAGGCTGCTACAGCCTCAGGTGGCAATCTGTACTGTCTGATTCGGGGTAACACTACACCTGGTTTGAGAGTCACACGATAGGGTGTGATTTGCATGTAACCTACATCAGTTGGACCTTGCGCCCATAACTGCTGCGGAACATTAGACAATCTTGAATCAAAATCTCGTAATACATAGTGACCCTTAAAGTCACGTAGGAACAGACGTATTCCCTCTGGGGAACAACAAATAATTGCACCTAATTCTTTCAATGTCTTAATACCCAATAGATTTTCTGGACATGACTTAGTAAGTAACAGATCAGTAGTACGGGACAATGGACCTACTTCTAGAGTAACTGGCTGAGATATTTCATTAACTATGGGTTTTCCTGAAAATCCAAGGGAAACATTTCTTGAGCCTGAGAGCGGAGCCCCTGGAACTTCGGCATGACTAATTGTGGTCCTACTTGCCCCTGTATCGATCAGAAATTTTCTGTCTTTCCCTAATACTTGACTATGAACATAGGGACCTTCTTGGTCTACAGGTATCTCGATGAGAGGCAAGCCTACCTCCCTCTCTAGGCTGTTTCATGAATATGACTGGTACTCTGGATACTCAGACTGTGCATACTGGTACATCTGCGATGTAACGTGCTGTGTTGCAGCAATAGGCTGCGGTACTGTAACTGTCTGTGGTGCATTCTGTGACTGAGGAGCCTGTGAAACTTGTTCTTGTCTAGGCGGACGTGGTCTTTCTTTAGTCTTACCAGTAGCTATGTTGTGCTTCAGAACTGCACACTCGTTTATAAAATGACCTGGCTGTTTACAATAATTGCAGTTCCCTTTAACGGGAGCTGCAGGATGACTGGCTTGATTCGGACCCCTCTTCTGACTGTCTTGGGGAATAGATTGTGCAACTAGCACTTTCATTTTCGTGTCTTTCATACGTTTTCTCTCGTGTTCTTGCTCTTCTCTGATTCTATTCTGGTGGTACTGGAGCATCTGGAGCATCTGGGACGGACTATTTGCTTGCCAGGTGCTTTCGACTTTCAAAACTCGGTTTTTAATCTGTGGACTTGAATTCTCGACCAATTTGGTAACGAAAAGATGAGGGTATGACTCACTACTTGTCTTGAGACCACTGTTAATACTGAAACATTTCTCGAATCTAGAATAAAAATCACTAATATCTTCTTCTTGTTTCTGTTTGCAGGCTGAGATTGCATCCCAGTCTTCTTTCCTAGTTGTCAATAATCTGGGTAAAACTTGAATCAATAATTCTGGTAATTCTTTACATTTATCTCCAAGACCGGTACCTGGTACTCGTGCCTTGTCTTCAGCTTCTAGAGCTGTCCAATCGATCTTTTTCTCTCCCACCTCCCATTCTTTTTCCTTTAACTTTTCATACACCCCTGCGGGTAGCAGAACCTTTAACATTTTAATGATATCTGGGTAGGTGTATTCTCCCATACGGAGCATGTCTTTTAATTCTCGATGGAACCCTGCTGGATCTTTGTCATGACAGGGAATTAATTTCTTCATCTCGAGGAGTTCCATCTTTGATATCGGAGTGTATACAAACACTCGTTGCATGTCGCCACCCGCCCCTTGGACTGGGTGGACTTCTCGTAACGGATTCTGTCTGTCTATGTAAAACGGTTTACTTTCTGGGGGTGAGACATGAACAAAATGCGGGTTCAGGAACGTTCTATACTTGTGGCGCTGTTCTAGAATGACACTAATTAAATCGGTACCTAGACCTCTCCATCTATACTGGAGTAACTCGTTCAGGATATCATGTAACGGACCTGGATCAGAATGTTGACCCTCATACAGGGTAATGAGGTGCTGGATCATATACATACACTCCAGTCGTTGCTCGGCTGGGGGCAGTTTCAGAAACATTTGTGCCACTATTTCGTCTGGAAAAGTGGTAGAATCAGTAATCCATCGGACTGCTGATCGGGCTAGTTCTTGTTCGTGCATAGTACTTAGTTCGCTATAACCGACTCGTGATTTCAGAATGTGATCGGTAGCTTGAAATACTTGTTCTAGAGAGCGCGGCTCTCGTGCTGGATGATGAAAAATAGACTTAGGTTCTGGACGTAAATGGCGATCTGGAAATCTGGATTTTCCTACATACGCTATTCTGACGGGATTCTCGTCTTCTTCTTCAGGATCAGAGGCACTTTCTTTCTCGCTTACTTGTGCTGCTTTACGCTGTTCGTGTAACTTTATTATTTCTTTACGAATTTTCTTGTACATACTTTCCATGGCACTAATGGTCTTGTGCTTACCCTCGGCTATATTATCACTCCACCTTGTTAGGATTCTCATGTCGGCGGGATCTTTAGTCGGGTAATCTTGTTCTCTTATTAGACAATTAATCAGGAACTTTAATATCATGAGCTGAATCTCGGCTTTCCTTTGGGACATAATCTCGCCAATACTTTCTGGATCATCCCCTGTACGGATGAAACGATATATTCTGTCTAGATCTTCTTTCATATTCGGCAAGGTGACTAGATACTCGGTCACTCTTCTTACACGCAAGGAATATAAAACCATAGTATTTTCGCCTGGAACTGGATCATAACTACATTCGTTAAGGGCTTGCCTGATTTCTGCGACAGACTTATTACTCTTGGGAGTACGCTGTGATGCTTGAGCATGTAATTCGAGTGCTGATAAACGCTTGTGTGGCGGCGGGGTTTGAGGAGGACCTCCTCCTGCGGCCCCTAGACTAGAATCGTCAACTGACATTCTTCGTGCTTGCAGGGTCGGTAATTGTAACGTGGGCTGAACTTGTATGGCGGGCTGACCCGGGGGTACCGTAACAGGTACTCCGGTGCCTGGAAGAGCGGGAAGTGCCTGATTTACAGGGACAGGTGGAGCGCGAACTGGATTTGCATATTCTGGGACTGTGTCATCCAAATAGGACGAAATGAAAATATCAGCTGCGGTCGGTTTGTGACGTAGCTTGGTCGGAACTAATGGTGGCGGGAAATTACTGGATGCCTCCGGGGTCGCTTTTGGCACACCTTCGGCAAGAAGAGGATACATACCCTTAATAAGGGCATGCCTCTGTCTGTCTGACTGTTCGGCTTTGACTTGTTCACCTATCTCGATTAATTCTCTTTCTTGGGCTCGTTCTTGGGATTCTCTACTTAACTCTGACTTTCTGACTTCCTTTTCCGTTCTTCTATGCGCTTCCTTACGCCATAACTCGATGGCATCTTTCTGTGACTGTCTGGCTTTCTTTTTCCATAATGCTTCTTCTACTCGCATGATACATTCGGCATCCCATGTACCCGATACGGGCCATCTATACTTTTCTTCTAACTGTTTGGTATACTCTACCCATAAATCTAAATACAATATGGCGCTTATGCCATGTTTCTGATACATAAAGTGACCTGGACTGTCCCTTGGCGGAACAGGAACTGCTGCTTCCAGCAGACCCTTTCTAGTTTTTAACTGACGTAACTTTGAAAAGAGCGGCATTCTAAACTTAAATCGGAACACAATACAATACACGAAAAACAATAACAATTGGGAAAACAATTCAGGCATACCACGACATTGAAAATACATTAAACAACATCATAAATAACAGTTCGAACAGAATACTACCTGAAAAATACTGAAAACAGAAACAGAACAGAATTCTCGAGAACGGAACAGACTAGAATTACTGGATGCACTGCTGTAACAGTACGGAACATACCGGTCCCATAAAGGAACACATCAAGACCCGTATCCACCTAGGTGAACACTTCGTTTGCGGGCTTGGGTACCACCAACCCACGGACCAGAGTCAATTTAGACTGACCCTGTCTAGACACTACCCCAGCAATGGTACTCACCGGGCAGCACGGAACGGAAGGCCTCGGACGGGACTGGACTACGACGACGAACTTCGGACTTCGGACTTCAGTTACGGGTGGACCTCCGGATACCTCGGACCTTGGACTCTCGGCTTGGGCTCTGGTCGGGACTCGCCGCGTTCCTCCACCGTCTCGTTCGGATGCTGGACCGCCTCCTCCGTCTCCTCCGTGGGCCTGAGGGATACTTGAAGCAGAAATATCTGCACTTGGCCAGAAGAGTTCCGTCACGACTGCAGGGGGTCAGGGGGTCGGCGTGGCTTCACCGACGCGTGGGGAAAGGGCAAGTCCCTATTCGGGCGCCATTATGTGGTAAATAAATAAATAATACCCTATTTTTGAGTGCATGAATGAATAAATAACAGATAGCTCAATAAATAAGAGTCAAGATTCGAGGTAGTAGGAGTTTTGCAGGTTTATTACAGCATAAGGACAGGATCAGGACAACCTGCATAGGATGAGCAGAACGACAGGGCCCAGCAGGACAACTGGGACCCAGTAGGGGAAAAAGATGCCCAGCAGCTGCTGGGGCTTGGTCTGGGATGAGCGCGCTAACATTCAATAACATAACATTGATATATATATACATAGCGCAAACACATAGCATTACATTGCAGTAGGCGTAACAGTGGGTGGAATAGAAGGCGTGACGTGTAACAGTCGCGAGAGATAACAGTAAAAGTGGGTGTAACTGGGAGTTTACATAGACATGTGATGAAAACGTAACAGAATATGTCATGAATGGGCGGAAACATAGGAGGGGGCTACCTAAGGAGCCGGGACCTCTAACCTAATGGTGCGCGAAAACTGGCAATGACGTGTTACTAGGAGAAGTTGGGGGCTACGAACTCTGTGCTAGGAGCAGAGACTAGAGTCTGGAGGGTCGGAGCGACATGTACCTAAACCCTATCTGGTATCTAATGTTTAGGGAACATGTTGATATAAACTAGAAGTCATGAGGGGAAAAGCTAACCTGATTCTAAGACTGGACCATGCATTATTCTACATGTAGTGCGTGAAGAATATTAAATGACCATTAAATACAGTATTTCTCTAACGTGGAGCCGAGAAGGCTAGACAATGACGGAAACTATTGATGCAGTTCAGTAGCTTAGGAATGCAGAAGAGGAGGACTGAACTGATAGCAGGAACTATAACATACTTTTGGCAGACTCAGAGGCAGAGCCGGGCTGCACCGGGCACTGCTAGGCAGGAAGTAAGTGAAGGGTCGAGGATACAGGTGGGGGCTGTATCGCTCCTCAGCGAGGCTTTCAGGAGACAGGAGCTGAATCTGTGGTCCGGGCCCTTTTGAGGCCTAGAAACGGGGACTTTATAATTGAATAACGTGCACACTGAGAAACGTGGCAACATTACTTACATAGGCCTGATATTCGTAGTATTCACGAGGACTGGAAAATAGCATACCAGAGGTGGACACAACTGTAATTGCGTCTTTAATCAGAAATGGGGAATAACATATGCATATTGGTCATGCATACATAACATATGATGGATGAGGCGTAGGGACACAGAACATGGCAAAATTTACTTTTCCACAGGACGCTGCCCCTCCTCTTCTTCGACGCGCTTAGAGAGACGCTGTCTTTTCTCCTGCCGATAAATCCAGCTCCGGCGTTTCCAGCCTACTCTTGCGAGTGACTGGGATATCGAGTCCCTGGAAGGAGATACCAGACCTCCAACATTCTATTTCAGAGGTATGGTGTTGACTAAACCCTTAGAGAGAATTCTTGAAGCAAACCTTGGCAAAACCAACTTAACTTAAAGCTACTTACTTACTCCCCTCCCAAGTATTAGGCTTAGGTCAGGTACATTGGGGTAGGCGTAGTTAGAAGCACCAGTTGAGTATGTTAGCTAAATGTATATATGAATGTATATATGTTTTATTCATTTTAAACCATTGTATGGCTAAGAAACCATATCAATGCTTTTACAGTATTATTTCGAAATACTCATTTTACTGTACGTACTTTTTATAATAACAAGTCTTACAATTGTGGCAATTCATTTCTCTTGTATGAGAAGAAAGACTGTTCAATAAATGTTACCTTTTATTGAAAACGCCTGTCTCTCTATTCTCTACATATTGTGAAAGTAATCTGCACAACTGACTGAGTAAAATAACTGTCTATTGTTTCACACGACCCTAGAGATTGACTCTTATCTGAGGAGCAAAGTTGTCATGTTGCACGGTTGTTGGAAAACTGAATCCCTTCTTGGCTGTGCCAGGGAAGCTGATCACTTCCTATTCAGTCAAGAAAGTTTCCAGTGACCTCCGAGCTAGATGGTAACACACCCAATTAAGTTTAGCATAGTCAGTGGAGGCCTGGAAGATCCGCACTTCTACGTCGATACTACTGTTTATGTTATTCCAATGCGCAGGGCCTATTGGGAAAATAGGAACTACACTACATGGCGCCCAAACGTTTGGTAAGGCGATAAACTAACGCAAGACGTTAGAGTAACTCAGTCGTGCATTTTTCACACAGACCCCTTTCTCCCGTAAATACTCCAATAGACGTCTGGAGTGAGTGAAAGGTTAAAATCTGCCCGACCTTAGTAGGAAGAGATTCCTATGTAAAGCTCTGGTTTATTCAACGTTGAAGGATACAGTGTTCCAAAATATTGTGCACCTAATCTTTGTCTCCTTGGAGACCTGCTCTGCAAAACCTGCATTTATAAAATGTCAGTAGAAAACAACGGAACTGATGCCGCAGTAAATGCGACTCAGCAGGGTCCCGACGGGACTACTGAACCGGGTGCAATAATCATCCCGGCACATTTAAGAAAATCTATAACGTCAAAACTTATAGAAAATGGACTGACCACACAAGGTGGCCCAGTCATCTTCGTGATAGAGGCACACGAATATCGGCAGACAGAGGTATTCTATTCATGGATAAAATTTCCAGCGGCAAACGCTGCAACACATGAGTTCCACTATTATAAAATAGAGGATCCACCGGGAGAGTACGCTCCTTTCGAGGAGATTGAAATCCCATTAAAATTCCAAGAGCACCTGCTCTGGTTTAATGGCGCCCTAAAACATAATGATCATATAACCAGGCTCAGTCCACTAGGTAGACCAGGAGCAACGTGGCCGGTTCTAGCCAGCTTCACACCACATCCGGACATTGATAAAATGTCAAAAGAAGAGCTGTTAGCACAGCTAAAAACATTAATTAAAATACATAGGCAATTAGTCCAATATGTAGTGTGGACTGCTACAGTCCAAACAGCTGTTCAGCTGTTAATACACCACAGCTGACCCCTCACCAGGGGAACACTAATAAAATTACACCACAGAACATACAGAACATACAGTCATGTCTTGGTAAAACACCCGTAAAACGGGAACAAATTCCTTTCTGGTTAGGGCAGAAAATTACTCAAATAGAGGCTGTATTTCCGAATACTACCCCTATAGAGAAACACAGGATCCTGACCATCTGCCTTCCAATGGGGGTCGCACCACACGTGGAGGACTGTGACACTTGGGGTACAGTCTTTGCTTCCATTTACACAAAAACACATGGTGTTCCATCTATGGCGTAATACCAGATGTGCTAAAACAGATTCAGAATGAATACGGTCCAGAACCTGCTTTAACTCTTGGTATGAAATTATTGAAAGACTTCAAGCAGGTCTCGGCTATATTACTAGCCAATAGAAAAAGAGAAGCAGCATCTGTGGCGATCCGCCAGAAGTTGAAGTAAACAGATATAACAGATCAACCAATTGAGCTTGCCAGAATCATATAAAAATGCTATGAAGAACTAGGTAGAGACAGCTTGGGTGGAAAACCAGTAAAGCCCCAACTGCTCGAAAATCCTGAAAAATTATTTATTAAAAATAATTCAAACACTCCTAAAAAGAGTTGGGATGGAAATAAACAATATACTCCCAAAGAAAAAGTTTTCCAGTCCAGAGGAAGGTCTCCTCGACGGAGGGAAAGAACTCCGACTCGAGAACACCAGTCTCCCCAGAGGGAGCCCTCTGAGAAAAGATATAACCTTAGAAATAGGGATAATTTGAAAAAGCCTGATAGATATCAAAGTATTGATACACGTCCCTCTCGATCTTTTTCGCAGAAATCGGAAAGAAGAGGAAGGTCAGACCCAGGAGAGCACACCAAGTCCAAAGACCAGGAACCTGCTCAGAGTAAAAAATCACAATTTCCAAAAAAGAAGGTAGCCAGTATTAGAGTAATCGAACATGACGAGAATGCTGAGGACACAGTTGAAAAACGGGGAGTGGGCACAGACAATGCTAGACAGTGCAGCAGAAATCACCATAGCCCGCAAGATCCTGATGAGTCATCTGGAGACAGTGGACACGAATGAATACATTCAGGTTGAAACTGCCGACACCAGACTTAGCGAGCCCCATAAGATATACGAAATAACACTGCGTATAGAGGGTGATAAGACTAGGAAAATAAGGGGTCTATTTTGGGATAAACTCTCAAAAGGCTATGATAATCTGTTAGCTGACAAAAATTGGCCCCCAGAGTTTGTCAGTGAGTGCCATCGTGGCGAAGAAATGATTATGCCTGCCTTCTCGAATCACATTCCGATTCACAAAAAATATACATATGCATGGAAATGGGCAGTAACCCAGGCACCAGCATTATATAAAAATCATGTAGGATGGGATGAGGACTCTCCTCCTCACAAAATCCAGTTAAAAAGTCATCCGACTGCCCAAAGGCAGTATGCCATTAAGCAAGAAGCTAAAAAACAAGTCAGGGAAATTTTAGATCAACTTGAATACCAGGGGGTGATTGAAACATGCACCTCTCAAATGAACAATCCTTTGTTTCCTGTCTCCAAGCCAGACAATTCATATCGTCTAGTTTTGGATTACAGACACCTTAATGCATGTTGCAAAATTTTTGTACAAAATTTGCATAGTGCTGCACTAATGAATAACATAGTTAGGAAAAAATATAAAACGACATTAGACATATCTAATGGTTTCTTTTGTCAAAACATTGCACCAGAAAGCAGATACTTGACCGCTTTCTCAGTAATGGGGTCTCAGAAAAATATCTGTAGGCTCCCACAGGGGTTCAAGAACAGCCCAGGACTATTCTCAGCTAGGGTAACAGAGTTACTACAAATATATGATGATGAGGCATTACCTTACGTAGATGATATCTATCTCACAGACGACGACTTGGATACTCACTTGAAAAGAGTGAACACCATTATACTTGGGTTCGCAGCAGAGGGTTACAAATTCAACTTTAAGAAGTCTCGATTTGCCCATCTGACAGTATTATTTTTAGGATACGAATTATCAAGTGAAGGAAAAAGCCTAGCGGACAACTTCTTAGAGAAGTGCGCTGTACTCCAAGCACCAAAAACACTGAAGAATTTACAATCGGTTCTAGGCTTTCTGAATTTCGGTAGAACCTACATTCTAAATTACGCAATGAGGGTTAAACCTCTCTACAAACTAATTAAACCTGATTTTAAACCAATCAATTGGACTCAAAAACACACAGAAATTTTGAGATCACTACAAACAGACATGTTAGCAAAAACAAAATTAGATACACGTGACAACACACGCAATCTTGTAATCCGAGTCATCCCAGGAAGATGCGGATTCACGTACCTGACCTCTAATGAGGGAGAAAAGGTACCAATTTCAATTAAATCTCACTTGTACAAGCGGAAAAAACATTCAGTCACACAGAAAAGACTGTGAAAGCAGTGCAAACTGCAAACTGCAAACTGCAAATGAACGAGAACTAGCACACGGCAAAAGGATTAATATCCTCACAGCGGAATCCGCCTTCGAGGCGCTATTCAGCCCAGTAAACTTGCCTACAGTATCACTGGATCCGAAATGGATACAGTGTGTAGATTCTCTTGGAGCGGAAGATGTGAAATACTATTTCGCCCCGCAATTCGAAAAACTGAATGATTTAGAATATGAAGAAGAATATCCTCTGCCAATCGAACTTCTGCCTCTCCCACAGTACGCCTGTATAATCTATACAGATAGATTTGTACAGCATTTCAACGTAGAGAACAAATCCTACGATGCAGCCTGTGCGATGTTAAAGGTCGTTGGCTGTGCGGTAAATTCAGACCGAAAATAACAAAAACTGAATCAGTAAGAAACTGTTCGGCTCAGAGAGCTGAAATCAGATCTTTAAAGATGGCGCTCAAAAATGCAGAACGTGAATTCCAAACACTAATCGTGTGCGATTCTCATTTTTGCGTCAACTCTTACAATAATAAGTTGCAGAGCTGGATTGAAAATGATTACAAAGATGACACAGGTGCCACAATAAAGCATAAATTGCTCTGGAAACAGGTAGCTCTTTTTCAGAAAGAACTACAAAAGACTCACATGATACATGCACAGAGTCTTCAACGTGATGGCGTTCACGTTGCAGGGAATTCATTGGCTAATACAGCCACAGCGGAAGCAACTAAACCTGCTTCGGTAGCCACAAAAAAGCGTTCAGAAAAATACATAGACGGGGAAACTATGCTGGCAGTAAAAACGACCGTAAAAGGCGACTGTGCAGCACTACCCGTGAACTATCCACTCAATTATGCATATGTAATCGATGCAAACTCCGTTCCTTTTGCTTGAATCCCTGGAGTGGGGGATAGGGTAATTCCAAACATGAACAGGAGAATATTTTTAATAGCATACGCACACATGGGATTGGGTCCTAGGCACAAAAAGATCAAGGAATCTCTGACTGAATTACAATCAGTATACTGGTGGCCGGGAAAGAGCGTGCAACATCAAATATATGTAAAGACCTGTCCCGACTGTGACAGAGATCGCAGTAGTGAACTACGCTACCCGCTACCAATCAGGAACAGCGTAGCGCTGTCTACATGCCATCCTGCGTCCTATTTATCATTAAGGCTAAACACACTTAAAAAATGTGACCTCCAGCGCTTGGCTGACGCCAGAACGTTTATAAAAGATCTGCGAGTCTTTATCGGCACATACGCAATTGCCATGTTCCATTCTGACCAGGGTCCTGCTTTCAGCTCTCATGCTTATAAGGAGGCCATGGCCAGCATGGGAGTTGGATTGCGGTATTCTTGTCCGTCACACCCCGAAGGGAACAGTGTGGTAGAAAGAAAAAACCGGGACATAAAGCGATCTATAACAGCGAAGGTATTAGGTTCGGGTGTTGGGTGGGTCAAACATTTAATAAGTGTCCAGATCAGTCTTAACAATTTGCCAAGAAATTCTCTAAAAGGTTTCAGCCCATACGAACTATTGTTCGGAACTAGAATGCGAATTCAGGACTTAGATAGTCAGGTATCAGTGGTACAAGATAAGAAAACAGACTTTGACATCAAAGATCGTTTGGCTGTTTTACAGGACTTGAATGAAACAAGAAAATCCTTAAGCAACATAAAGGTAAAGCAACAGCCAGCTGCCACTGACGAGGCACCACCAGCACCAGCCCCAGCAAGGCCTGTCTGGATTCCAAAGATTGGGGATCTAGTCAGAGAAAAAATAGCGGTGAAGAAGGAATTTGGGCCTTCTTACAGAAAAGCAGTACCTGTCTTAGCAATCAACGGAACAAGATCAGTAGTACTACCGCCCCTTGCTGGTAAAAAGGAGAACAGAGTTGTATCAATCGACCTGGTAAAACCACAAGCATGTGGCCTATAATCAACAGTAGGCCCAGTGGACTCCCGAGAAACAACAGAATACCCAAACTTGCAACAATCCAAGAGGTTCAAACTGAAAGACTAATCACATTCGATCAGCCTGCAGTGCACAGAGAGGGACTATGCAATAATGCCATGGAACTCGTGCCTCTTGAGACACAGATTGAAACAGTTCATCAAGAAACACCAGTCTACAATGATGTGGCATCAGACTGTGCTACGGAAAGACAAATTGAAAGAACAATCCCGACAATTGACAGAACTGCCTCTGGCTATTTCATCAACTTCGATAACTTTTCCGAGGATCAAAGCAACCCCGAAGTGATGCCAGAAACAAAAAAGACTTTTAAAGAAAAAGCAATGGAACTCTTTCATCAACTCAAGGAGATTTACCTTATCTCTCCATGGTTAGAGTTTTGGTTTGGTCTAGGTATATTTTTCCTCCTGCTTTGGCTCATCATGGTACTTTGTTTGGGTAAATTCATTGAGGGAAAATATAGTACAATGGACACAGCAAGTCAGAACATCAACTTAGACCTCAAACCACACAGATCATCCCACGTGAAGAAAAGAGAACTGCCAACAGTAAATGTCACAGCCATTCCAATACCCGGTGGGGTAGTATGGGAAAAAACTGACTATGAAATCTATGGTCCGGTCGAAATCCTGAAGTATCCTCATCAATTCAAGGTTTCCTTAAGTGACTTTGTAAAACCTAGTACATTCTCTGATGATTGGGACTTTGAAAGTATTAATAACATGATGTCTGATTTGGTAATGTCAGCTAGATTCACAGAACATGATTATTTACAAGGTTCGTCTAGTTATGAACAGATGTTCTGCTTCACACACTATGGTGATCATTACTTGCATAAATCTTTTACAAGGTTCGTCTAGTTATGAACAGATGTTCTGCTTCACACATTATGGTGATCATTACTTGCATAAATCTGCACAGCCTAGAAATGTTTTTAAGTATAATCAATGGGAACATTGTGCGACACCACCTAAAAGCAGTTCTAAAACACTCTATGAGAAATTCAAGTACTTCTCAGGGTTTAACACCAGTGATGCAGAAACGTTTGATTATAAAGTGTTAGATAAAACAGGATTGAAAACAATGCTGACAAATACTAAATTGATATATTCAGAAGCATTTTATGACATTTGGTTTTGATTATTTGAAAAATAACATTAAAACAAAAACCATCTGGGGTACAAAAGAGTGGCAGGTACAAGGCCTAGAAGCACTATTCAGAACCTGCATGATACCAGAACAAATGATGTTTTTAAATGACACAATTCACCAAACATCCTGTCTTGACCTAGCTAAGATTAAAGACCTTAACAAACCGTCTATTCCGAAGCCAATACCTGAGAATGTAACAACAGATATTGAGATAGACGTAACTAAAATTTTACATTTAAACAGAACACATCCTGATTGGAAAAAGTGGTTAATCTGGCCTACTGACACAAACAACTGTCAAGACAGATTCCTGAATAAAGCACAGGGGTTAAAAATGACCAGACAAGACCCTAGATACTCCCAGAGACAACATCCAGGGATAGTAACAACATACAGTGTAGGGAAACTCTGCCTCGAATGGCTAGGATCATCCACACTGGCTGAAATTAAGCAACACTTGTCTTTACTTAAAGATGGTGCTGATTTGCGCGATTTCATTCTTGGACCATGCAAACAGCGTCAAAAGCGTTTCATAGCGACCAGTATCTATGCTGCATACAACGAGGCTTGGAAAGTCACACAAATTGAAACAGCAGAAAAAATACGAGAAATTGATCGTATTAATTTGGAAAAATCACTTTCTGTAGTGGACAATAGGTTAATGACTCTGTCCTCCAGAATATATTCGTTGGACAATATTGTATCATCTGCCTTTGATATAATAGACAGAGACTTGCTAATGTTACAGCATGGCCAGTCACAATTACGTTCTATTGTACAATTAGGCTGGACGCTGCAAAATCTTCGTTCAGGCTATGTGCCTTGGCGTTTAATCAACACAACTTCATTGTTTTCCATCTTTAACCTTACTGATAAACAAATCAGCTTGGCACAGAAAGGAGCAGACTATACAATCCTGAGCATCGAAAAACTTGAGAGATTACCTTTGACAATGTCAGAAAGTCCTGTCATTGAATGGATAATACACGGGATTATCACAATTCCGATAACAACTTTCCAATTTAAAAAGTGCCTTGAATACATACCTTCTGGCCAGTATGAACGATTGGGTAAAGGATACGTTAAGTCAACATGGAAATTACCATACACACATTCATGCTATAGTGACAGCAACAAAAATGTATTTCTTAGTGGTGAAAACTGTAAACGTTCACTAAGCAGTATACTTTTGTGCCAGGGTATTAATTTACACGGAGCCTGTGAAGGAAATTCTAACATCCTTTCATGCCACCAACATGTCACACCTGCAACGCAGATAGAGCCTTTCTTTATGCAACTCGCAAATGGGAGTTACATTCTAATAACGGATCACAGCTGTTGTGGCCTTTTGCCAGGGAAAGCCTATCTCGTAAGCGTAACTTCCTTGGTCAAATGCTGTATGCAAGCATTGTTTCCGAGCGGCCTTGGAGACATAGAGACTCCCATCTGGCCTCGTTTGAATTTCTCTTCTATACGAATTGATACTTTAAGCAAAATGAAGTCTGTGCTTTTACAGACAACAGTGCCCATCACGTCATCAAAAGAGACATATGATCTCCTAGTTGCAAGGACAGCTACAGAGGTTCATGACCTTTTATCAACAAATTGCCCCGTGCATTTCGTAGAAATGCTTAGCCGAATTCTTAACATGTCTAGTGCCATAGGCATCCCAGGCATATTTAAGACGATTTTTACGGGACTGCTAACACCATTCAAAGCAATTCTGGGAATCATTCCTAATTTTGTACATTCAGTCTTTGGCGGCATACCCCTATTTTTGGGACTTGTGGCAGGCATTTTATTTTTGACCCTCCTGCTCCGATATGGCAAGCCAAAGCTCAGACATGACTCCTACGAGGATGGAAGAAACAATCCTAGCAATCCGCTACCGGGACAGAATAACTAGAGTACTTGGATTGGCCAGGCTCAGAGATCTAAAGATGACCTGGTTCCTTTCATTCAGACCGATATGGCAATCCTGCATCTTACCTGTGCTACGATGTATGCTATGCGGAGATGAGTGCGTGTTGGACATCTGTCTTGCACTTCCATCAGCAGTACCAATGGATATCGATACTTTGCTCAGTCCGATAACGGCTCACGCATTGTGTTGTCCCCAGCGGCTACCAATCCTGATGACGGCATTCGTTGAGACTCCTGTACTACGACTAGGTGGTAACAGTGGAGCGAGTGACAAAAGCAACATCACCCAGGTACGACCTTCTGTGAGCATTGCTGATCCAGACTTTGATGACAGCAATCATTCTCACACCTGCCAAGTTACAGCACTATCGAATTTGGTCGAACTGTCACCTGATTTTGTAGACCAATTCTTTGAGAGCCTGTCTGAAATGATGTTCTCACCCGAACAGAAACAATAACTATAGAGAAGCATTCCAACACACAGCGTTCCCATGAACTCTGAATTCGGCCTTCAGTTTTGATCAACAAAAACTGCTAAAAGCGTTGGAACTATATTCCCCCGTTCAACAAGAATTTTTTTGAATTGAACACTTTAAAAAAAAATATTCACCTTTTTCTGGCACGAAAATTCTTTGCTTAAAGTAGACCTATTCATAAAGAACAGAAGCTTCTACTTCTATTTAGGTAAATCTAGAGACATGATAACTTAACACCAGCCTCTAGCTCATTTTACTGCAATGCATTTATATGTGATGAAATTATCTCGCCCTTCTTTTCTGTATTAAGAGATATTTCATGTGTAATTCTTTCGCAAAATCGTTCATTGATTACATATGCTATAATTTTGAATGATTTCTATGCTTAAAGACGTACAGTACCTATATTTTCACGTATTTTAAATATGCCTATTTCAAATGCAAATATGTATTTTGGGGTGGGCAATGTTACACATGCATCTTATTGCTCTAGTTTTAGTAATTTGATGGACATAAATTCGTGGAGTGGGTGTTGCGTTCTAATCTAGGACCCTGATCGATACTGTGACCTTATGCCCCTTTACGGCTATAATCCCCTTGTACCCCTATATTGGCATAACCGATCAAATGCAATATTCAGAAACTCATCTCTGGCCTCACACGAACAGAGCCATATTTCAGAATCGCTTCCTCTGCAACTTCCTTTGCAGCTCATTAGTGCAAATGACACAGCAGAAGCCACTATCTAAGATTCCTAGATTACACTCCGAGTTCTTCAACAAGATAAAAACTCAGCAACCTGGGAAAGCCCCGCTTGCTATGTTTTGATTAGTAATAGAACTCTAATGAGCACTGATAGACGATCACTTCCTAGTGACATCTTTATTGACGTCTTATGTCCAAAAACTTACGTCAAACAAGGCACCTTTCAGGTATAAATATTACCAACGATGCCTTAAGCAAATGCTGAAGCTGCTGCTGATGATACCATCGCTGATGCTACTATCGCTACTGCTATCGCTGCTAACGAGCGAACGATGGTGTGGTGAACTTAGGAGCTGAACAGCTGTCCCCCTGCAAGAGCCCAGCAGATGCACGCTGCCCGCGGACGCTGCCCCTCCTCTTCCTCGACGCGCTGAGAGAGACGCTGTCTTTTCTCCTGCCGAGAAATCCAGCTCCGGCATTTCCAGCCTACTCGTGCGAGTGACTGGGATATCGAGTCCCTGGAAGGAGATACCAGACCTCCATCATTCTATTTCAGAGGTATGGTGTTGACTAAACCCTTAGAGAGAATTCTTGAAGCAAACCATGGCAAAACCAACTTAACTTAAAGCTACTTACTTACTCCCCTCCCAAGTATTAGGCTTAGGTCAGGTACACTGGGGTAGGCGTAGTTAGAAGCACCAGTTGAGTACGTTAGCTAAATGTATATATGAATGTATATATGTTTTATTCATTGTAAACCATTGTATGGCTAAGAAACCATATCAATGCTTTTACAGTATTATTTTGCAATACTCATTTTACTGTACGTACTTTTTATAATACCAAGTCTTACAATTGATCACTTCCTATTCAGTCAAGAAAGTTTTCCAGTGACCTCTGAGCTGGTTGGTAACACACCCAATTAAGTTTAGCATAGTCAGTGGAGGCCTGGAAGATCCGCACTTCTACGTCGATACTACTGTTTATGTTATTCCAATGCGCAAGGTCTATTGGGAAAATAGGAACTACACTACAGTTCGATTGGGAGTGGTGTAAATATTGTCAGATATTGTCAGATTGTCAGATATTAACGGTTGTGTTCCTAGCATAGGGCCTGTAAAGCAAACGCGCCTTTTGTTCCTCTACAGTGAACGATGGGTGTCTTGGCTTTTCTGGTTTTGCCGCTGCTTCTGTTTGGAATCAGTGGGATCATTTGCATTTATCGAGAAGTTGTCAGACTGATATCCAAGCCAGCTGTGCTCAACAAAGTGGTGGTGATAACCGATGCTATATCGGAGCTCGGCAAAGGTACAAGGTACAGTGGCAGCTTCATTTCTGTCAGTCTCTCCGGTGGGAGCACGGCCTACCTGGAGAAACAAGTAGACTCTGGTATACCCATGTATCGCAATCGATGTAACATATTCGGAATGCTGTAATTGTAGCAGTCTAGTGTTTCTGCCCTTGGGCAGAAACAGGAAGCACCCTCAAACAGTGTATCACTCTCTGGCCAGGCGTGGCCAGAGAGCTTAAATAAACGGGCCGGGGTCGCTTGGGACTTCCGGCCCATACCAGCCTAGCACTGTGTGGTTGTTCGTCATTTGTCTGTGCCCCCAACACTGGCGACGACAGTGGGATACAACAACCCACGCCACCCTCAGCTGCCCCGTTGGTAAAGAGCGTCGAGTGAAAGCGCCGCGGAAGAGCGGGACGTGCCCGATTTGATTGGCGGCCGCAAGGACTGAGAGCCGCAGCCCCGTGTCAGCCGCCGCAGACCGGTAGCGGGGAGATCACAAGGCTGCAAGAACTCACCGGGACAGCGAGTGAAGCGCGTTTGCATCGTATGGAAAGGCCGTGACCCAGCCCAGACACTCCATGGCCCTGCTGAGGTGTGCGCTCATGCGCATTGCAGAGCCAGAATCAGCGCGATAATAGCAACGCGCTGGTAGACTGAAGGAGAACTAACACTCGAGCCGCCCACCGCCATGTGGGTATAGAGCAGGCCTAGGCGGGAGGAGAGCTGCCCCAGACGCTGGCCGGGCTTAACTATCACCCCCCAGAGGAGACACTCAGCCAAAGCAACAAGCAGTGGCAAATGCAAGAGACAGCACAGGGAGCCCATTAAGACACTCAGCCAAAGCAACAAGCAGTGGCAAATGCAAGAGACAGCACAGGGAGCCCACAAAGAGAAACCAACAAGCAGTGGCAAAAGTAAAGCAAAAGGCAAAGCAGCCAATAACCCGGCACAACGAGCATTGGCACAGGCCATAATAGCGGACCACTCAAGTAGGCACTGACTGCACAAGGTCACACCATGTCAAGGCAGTAAACCCCAAATGCCGCGCAGCAGCAGGTTGTAGCACCTGCACAACCACCATCTCCGCCAGCGCACTCGCAGATTCAAGCGCTGCCACCCTTCAGCGAACTCATTGACTCATCAACAGCAGCCCCAAGGTGGACAGTCTGGATTGGGCGCCTCAATAATTACTTCATTGCGACCAGAGAAACAGACAAAGCAGTGAAAAGGTCGTTGCTCCTACATTTTACAGGAGACGAAATCTACAAGCTATTCTCTCACCTCCCAAACACCGGTGCACTAAATGACTACCACGCAGCAGTCAGGGCACTGAATGCTCACTTTGATCCGCAACTCAACCCTCACTACGAACGGTTCAAATTCTGGCAGTCCAGACAAAGAGAGGGAGAGACCATGGACGCTTTCCATGCAAGACTCAGGGAACTGGTGAGCACGTGCACTGAAGACGATCAGACAAAGGAAGTCACGGCACAGCTTATCCAAGGCTGTCGAAACAAGCTGTTGAGGACGCTCATACTCCGGCAACCACGCATCACTTTGGAAGAGATCCTGATACTCACACGCTCACATGAGTTGTCCAATGCGAGATCGACGGCGATGGAGGCCGCAATCAACCCGCAAGCAGAATCGCAGGCGCGCGTAAAGACTGAGCAGGTAGACGCTGTCCGCACACCATCTCGAAGCGGACGAGGGAGGTGATCTGCCAAACCAGCATGACGTGCATTGTGTGGGTACTGTGGGAGAGAGGAACACAACCAGGATGGGTGCCCGGTGAGGGGCAAGACGTGTTCCAAGTGTGGAATTATAAACCACTTCGCAAGCGTATGCTGGGGAGGGTTTCGAGGCAAATACACGGAGGGAAAGAGGTCAGTGACCAGCGCAGTAAGGCATCTATCGTTGGAAGAACCGACAACTTCTCGTCCAGCCAAGACACCATCTTGCAGCCAGCACCGGTTGGATGACTCCTCAATGGACGGAGACGAGAAATGCTATTTTGTGTCCTTCGCAAGTGACCTTAAGCGAAGACGGAGGCCGCAACCTAAATGCAACATTGAAATAGACGGATCGTCAGTGACTGGGGTGATTGACACCGGAGCAACAATCAACGTGATGGGCATCCAGCATTACAAAAGTCTGAACCCGAGGCGCAACGCACCCCGTCCAGGGTTCAAATTCTCACTTATGGAAGCCAGAAGCCCCTTCCTCTTTGAGGAAAGATGGTTGTTCAAGTCAAAGCAGAAGACAAGGAGTTGACAACAACGTTTCATGTCGTCGATAAAGAGGCAGACTTGCTAGTTGGGAGTCACACCGCTGAGGACCTTCAACTGATAGTGTTTGCAAACGCAGTATAAACTTTCCAGATGGAAGACATCTTAGAACTGCTTCCGCAATTGTTCAAAGGGCTAGGAACCATCAAGAAAGAACCAATAAGACTCCACATTGACAAAGCCGTACAGCCTGTAGCACTGCGACACCGGCGAATCCCGTTTCATCTGAGGCCACTAGTGGAACAGGAACTATTGAAATTGGAACAACAAGGCATCATCAAAAATGTGTCAGGACCCACTCCGTGGGTGTCGCCCATGGGCATAGCTGAGAAGCATAAGCAGCCTGGCCAAATCAGAATCTGCATAGATATGAGGATGCCCAATCGAGCCATCAAACGGGAAAGACATCTCACGCCTACGGTGGATGACATCCTGGCCGACCTGAATGGGTCTCAATGGTTTTCCAAACTTGACCTCAATGCCGGGTACCACCAGTTACGGCTAGCGGAGGAAAGCAGATACATAACAATATTTTCGACCCATCTAGGACTCCGCCGATACAAGCGGCTCAATTTTGGCAAATCATCTGCGGCCGAAATCTTCAAGAATGCAGTGAAGGAAATCCTATCAGGACTCCATGGGGACCTTAATGTCAGTGATGACATTCTGATTCATTCCCGGACAGTCGAAGAGCACCACCGGTGACTTAGAGCCACGCTACAACGGCTGGCTGAGTACGGCGTAACTCTCTCACAAAAAAAGAAACCCCTTGGAGATGGACAGCCGCCGAAGACCAAGCTTTCGCCCAAGTGAAAACAGCACTGCTAGACAGCACCACAATGGCCTACTTTGACACCGCCAAATCTACCGAGATACTAGTAGACGCCAGCCCCATTGGGCTAGGGGCGCTACTCACTCAGGAAACACATCCAGGCATATGGGCCCCTCTCGCATTTGCAAGCAAAGCTCTAACCTCCGTAGAATCACGATACTCACAGATCGAGAGAGAGGCGCTAGCAGTGAAATGGGCTTGCAACCATTTCCACCTATACGTGAGTGGTCACCCTTTCTGGGTGGTGACCGACCACCAACCGCTCCTCCCTCTTTTCAAAGGAACTGCCCCACATCCGCCCCCATGGATAGAGCGGAGCCAAAAACCCAGCAGACTTCTTATCCCGTCATCCTGCACCTGCCAGTGAGCCCGATGTGACTCAAGTTGCGAAAACCGAAGAATTCGTCAACATGGTCGCCCAGTTATCATGCCCCCAGGCAATGTCACTCGACGAGATCAAAACACATGTCAACACCGATCCAGTGCTCAGCCGAGTTGTTCAAGCCCTGACAAGTGGATCGTGGGGAAGATTCCTCAGAAGCGTCGAAGGCTGGAGCGAGGATGAAAAAGCCCGGCTAGGGCAAGTCTGGAGAGTTGACGGAGAACTGAGCATTGCTGACAGCGGGATCATCCTGAGAGGGTCGCGTATCATAATCCCGAAAGATCTGCAGGAACAGGCGACCATCCTCGCTCATGAAGGACACCAAGGCACGAAAAGGATGAAGTCCAGAATGAGGGAGAAGGTGTGGTTCCCCAATCTCGAGTAAAGTGTAGACACCCTGGTTCTCAACTGCAGATCCTGCCAGCTCACCAGCAGTTCAGAAGCCCCGGCTCCAGTCATCACTGAAGACCCAGCACCGTCACCCTGGTCGTGGCTCAACCTTGATTTTGGAAGTTTTCCTGATGGTAGGATCACGGTGGTTTTGGTTGACAGCTACACCAAATACCCCATAGTGGAGGTGGCCCCATCGATAAGTTTTGTCAAAGTGCGGCCAATTCTGACCAAAGTATTTGCATTGTTTGGTTTGCCCCACATCATCAAAACGGACAACAGACCACCCTTCCAGGGTAGCGAGTTTAAGGACTTTCTGAAAGACCTCGGGATCCAGCACCACCGGATCACACCACAATGGCCGCAGGCCAATGAAGAAGTCGATCGCTTTATGCGAACCATCAACAAAGTGCTACGCATTGCCACCGCTAAAGGAAAAGATCCAGAAGCAGCCCTCCAACATTTTCTGCGCGAGTACAGGAGCACCCCACACAGCACCACACAACGGTCCCCGTGGTCACTCATGCTGACTGGCCCACGGCGGGACATGTTACCCATGACAGACACCTGGGCTCCTGAGCCGTATGACCCACAAGCAACACAAGAATGGAGGCGCATCAACAACGACCGAGCCAGCCGGAGACGGAGGGCTCACTCCCGGCTACTAGTTCCAGGGGACTCCATACTGATATGAACCATGCGACCCGGAGGAAAGTTCTGCACCCCCTATGAGGTCGAGCCATGGGTCGTGAAGTCTACAAAGGGCACCGCTTAGGGTGACCAACCGTCTGTAAATTTCACGGACCGTTCGTAATTGGGACCTCACGTCCGTTGTCCGTGAGGATCCCTTTTACGGACGCCTTTTGTCCGAAATTTGGGCCTTGCAGGGAGCAGCATTGCTCTCTTGTGAGAGGCTCCACCCCCCTGATGGGGCCGCCTCGCGCTCCTCCTGGAGCACAAGAGCAGCCCCACCCGTCCATTGTCATTCTGTATGCGGCTGATTGCCACATACAGAATGACAGTATGGCAGTCTGGGGGTGTTAAAGCATGTGGTGGCCTCCTCCTACCTTAGAGTACAGCAGGGCAATCTGTTAGAAATAAGGTAAAACGCACATGCTGCAAAGTGAAAAAACTGTTTATTTAAAGAAGTCTGAAGAACAAGTTAAAAAGAAGGGGTTATCGTTCTTTTACTTTCCCATCATTTTAGAGTGAGGTATTTTCAATATTATATTTAAAAAAGCCCTCGTTACTGCTTTTTTTTATTTTAAGCAACTAACACCCATTGACAAAGCCAATAGTCCTGACATCTTGTTGGTGTAATGATACTTGCTTTATTATACATCTGGATGCAATGACAAAAACAACATGATACCCGTCGGGCAGAAGACTATGCTAAGAAAGATTTTTTTACCTAGGTGTTTTAAACCACGCCCTTAATTACATCGAACACACACTTTAAAGAGACCCCCAAGTTTTTTTTACACCACTTGAAGGCGTGGAAACGACACCATGTCACAGTCACCTCACATCCTGGCACTGTGCATCATGCATGACTCATGATTTCTAATTTTTCAGATTGCCTATGTGCAGGGGCATAGTGAACTCTCCCCACCCCTTGTTTTAGGAACTAGAGCGAGGTGAAGTTCTTGATGGGCCTCTTCTGTCTGTGACTCTGCAGACAAAGGCTCAGCTCATAATGTGAGAAGGTGGGAAAGTAAAAAAGTAAAGAAATGTGTGAATGGCTAGATGGTTTACTGAAAGGATGAATGGATGAATGAAAGGGTGAATGGATAGATAATGAAAGAAAGGATGGATGGATGAGTGAATGAGTGGAAGTATGGATGAGAGAAAAGGTAAATAGATGGATGTATGGGTGGAAGGGTAGATGATGGGCAAGTGAATGGATGTATGGATGAGTAAGTGAATGGATGGCTGAATGGGTGAAAGGGTAAATGGCTGGATGGGTGAGTGAATAGATGGATGGGTGGAAGAGTGGATGGATGAGTGTACGGATGGATGGGGTGAAAGGGTGGGTAGATGAATAATGGATGGATGAGTGAAAGGGTGGATGAAGGGATGGATGAGTGAAATGATGGATGGAATGATAAATGGTGGATAGGTTTGTAAATGGTTGAATATGTTTGGATATAGATGGGCACACAGATGGAAGGACAGAATGAATGGTGAAAGACTGAATGATTGATGAAAGAATGATTACACATTGTCTTTATATAATGTGTGTGTGATGTAACGTACTCTGACACCCTGCCCTACATACTTGGGATGAGTAGCACTATAGAAGAAATTAAATACACGATAGACGGTCTAAGTGAAGATGAGGGGCACCATTGAAGGGTGGTAGCAAGGCCGGACTGGCCGGACCGGGCATTGGGTGTTTCCCTGGGAGGCTGGAAAGGGGGGGGGCGGTTTTGTTACTGGGGGCTGGCACTGCAAACCTCCTTGTATATACAGTATTTTTCAATCAACAATAAAAGCGGCCTCACTTATATTCAGGTGTGGTTCACCATTGTCTGGTGACTAATGTACTTGCTGGAGCGAGATGTAAATTTATTTTGAATTGTCTAAGGTAGCAAGCTGCGGCCATACTGAAAAATCGTGACGTGCACGGTTGTCTCAACCTAATATAAACTTATTTTGACTTTTACTTAGGTGGTTGTCTATTTACTTACTTATACACTATTGCGCGACCACCTCTGACGTGTCTGTAAAACTTAACTTTTGTCCCGAAGTTTTGTCCTGTATTTTGACCCTTTGTCCTGAATTTTTGTCCTGAATTTTGTCCCTTTGTCCTGAATTTTTACACTCTCCGTCCTGAATTTGCACCTATGCCACTTGGTCACCCTAGCACCGCTGTCACAGTGGAGAAAAGTAGAGAGGTCATTACACGCAATGTTTCCTGGTTCAAACAAATACCGGCGACAACTGGCGCAGATCCACAGCCAGAATGTCCGATGCTCATGGAAACGGAGTCAACCGTGATAACAGCTGACCCGAGTGGATCACCGGCCACCAGCCGTGGGCCGCCATCAACATCAGGCAGGGCAGGAGGTTCTACACCCGATTACGGAAGCCGTCGGCCAATGATTTGGAATGGGATGTAGCAGTCTAGTTTTTCTGCCCTCGGGCAGAAACAGGAAGCCCCCCCAAACAGTGTATCACTCTCTGGCCAGGCGTGGCCAGAGAGCTTAAATAAACGGGCCGGGGTCACTCGGGACTTCCGGCCCATACCAGCCTAACACTGTGTGGTTGTCCGTCATTTGTCTGTGCCCCCAACAGTAATGTCAAGTTTTTTTAATATGGGGATGTCGTATTTGTCAGGGACAATTCCTTCAAATAATACGCAATGAGATGCTTTCTCATGTTGATCAATGAATGTTTTTAATTTGTAGAAACATGTATTCTCTAAGACCAAATGCAGGGTATTTTTTTTAACGAAGTTCATACAATAGAGTACACCATTCCTAAGGAAAACGAGGGTTGCACAATGCTGGCTTTTAGCAGAGCAGATTGTCTGTTCTTTTGAGCTGGAGACCTCTACAGTTCAAACATTTAACTCTGAATTTCTCCGAGTTTACGCACGAACTTTAAACAAGTTGGAAACAGTGAGCAGAGATCGCCTCTCCCTGTTTCCTACGTGGCCTGTCTAAAGTGCATGCATCAACTCGGACAAATATTGAGGAAAAGTTTTGAATTTTAGAGCGAAAATAACAGGTGCGTGACTCAGAGCCATCATGATATGCCCCTGCATGCCATATTATGAATGGCTGGCCTGGCTTGGCACAGAGCGAAGCACCTGTTTTTTTGTAGTTGAAATGACGACCATAGATTTAACTCTGAATTAATTCATGGACCTCAGAAAGTGCATCTCTGAAACAGGGAAAGACAATCAGTGCTCACTGTTTCACACATGTGCTGTCTGGAGTTGGTGCAGGTCAGTGTTACAAGCATGAGCTTTGGACATTACAAACGCATAGAATCAGGTACTTGCCTGAATGATATATTTCGAATACTTGTCAACAAGGACGCACAGATACTTGGGTGTTCCTTGGTCGTCAAGCACGGGTCCCAGAATGTCTACAGATACTTCTTCCCAGGGGTTACTTGGTTGGGCAAACTTTCCTAATGCCGGCCTTAACGGTTTCAGAATTTTAACCGCTCCTTGGCATTGGTCATAATGTCTCTTCTGGCCACCCGTGTATTATTCACTCCTTGACTTCCCGCATGTCACCGTCCTCTTCGTATGCTTTGGTCCACTCCTGGTTGCTTATCACAATTTCGGCGTCTTCCATTACTGCTACCATTTCCTCATTTTCTGCCATCTGGTAGGGGGCTCTTTCCATTGCTGACACTCTGCTGAGGAAGTCTGCTACCTTGTTTTGTGTCCCCGGTATGCATTCCACATCATACCTGTACTCAAGCAGTTTCAATGTCATTTTGGCAATGCGTGGCGTGGCACTCTCATGCCCACTCGAGGTGAGCACTTTGACCAACGGCTTGTGGTCTGTCTTTAGTTGGAATCTCGTTCCCCATAGGAATCGGCGGAACTTCCCCATTGGCCACACTGCCGCCAGCATCTCTTTTTCAATCACACTGAATTCATGTTCCGTGGGCGATAGGGATCTTGAGGCAAAACTGAGTGTCTCTATCGATCCATCTTTCCTCTCCTGCATGAGAACTGCTCCTAGTCCTTTCTCGCTGGCATCCGTTGTTAGTATCGACTGTCCAAGAGGATCGTACCCCTGTAGTGGTACAGCTTGACTGATGTTATTCTTCAAGGTCTCAAATTCCTTTTGAGTCTCTTCTGTCCACTTGAACACTGTTTTATCTCTTATCAGCTGTCTCAGGTGGTGCGTCTTGGTGGCAAAGTGTTGCACAAATTTGCTGTAATATTCAGCCATCCTCTAAACGCCGGACACCGCTTGTCTTGAGCCGCATGTGCAATACTTCCGCACCTGTAGCACGCTGTTTTGCTTTCTTTGTTCTGTTTCCACGGTTGTCCGGGTTTCCCCATCCACTTACTCGTTCCTTTTCCTTCTACCATCGTGGCCTTACTCCTTCCTGGTGACTCCGCGTCATCCACTTTGTTCACCGTGGTCTGGGCATGGGTACCAGGTTCTGAAAGACCCTTATTCCCTCTGGGTTTTGGTTGTGCAGGAGTATCCTTCTCTTTCGCGCGCTGGGGTAGGCTTCCCCATTTTCGTCTTCTAGAGCTTCTATATAGTTCTTGAAGTACTCTCTCCAGTCTACCCACTTCATTTGGGGTTCTCCTGGCTTCGGTAAAAATGGGATCGGCATCGTGAGGGAGGGACGCTTGTGCGCTCATTGTGGAGCGTCTTTCTGGTTCCGCCCCTAAACCTCTTGGGCTGCCTGGCGCGTTCGCGCTTTCGCCTTGTGCCTGGTTTGGTCGGGGCTCTTCTGTTCCCCCTTCTCTGCATCTGGCTTGCTCTGCCAGGGTCCTCGCGGGTTATTGCTGCACTCTCGCCGTTCTTTCTGCATACAGCAGTGTCAGGTCCCTTACTTGTGGGTGGTGTTCTCCTTTCTCTGCGCACTTCTGCTGCGCTCTCCCACAGTTCTGAGCTGCTGCGACGCTGTCCTCCTGCTTGCAGCTCCACACAATGGCCTCTGGCCTGGTGTCATCTGTCCAGCTGGTCCTCGTGGCAGTGTATGGCTAGACTGTGTCTTCTGTGCTGGTGCTGGGTACTGTCAATTTCTCCCTCTTCACACCGTTTTTTTTTTCTTTTGTTTTCCTGGTCTGGATCCCAGACCTCATCGCCACTGTAAAGAGGCAGATTTACCCCACAGTAATGATGACCACAAGGCTCCAAATGAGGGTTAAACTATTTTAATTAGGAACTCTTACGGGAGAGCGTTGAGCGTCCGGCGTCTCAAAACACTTTAACTCTCTCTCTGCGCGCATGTGCAGATCCTACCTGCTCTCATTCTCGCACGCTACGTCATGATGTGCGCACGCGAGAACGAGCGCAACACTACAGGTCATATTATGAAAGGGTGTGCTGATGTGCTATGCAGATATTTTGGAGACATTCACTGTTTAAAGTGCAAGCCTTAAATAAGAAATTCTCTCTTTGAGCTGTAGACAACACAGCTTAAAGCCAGGGAAGAGTACCCACTTCTTGCTTTTTCCAAGCTCTGCAGCTCATGCACTAAGTCAAATGTATGCATTTTAGACTATGCAATATGTCTTAAGTGTTGCACAGATCTGGTCTGAAAGAATGAAGGTGTTCATTACATGACTCTGCTATTACTGTAATTGTGCTTTGAGGCTAAGCCATGACAGTGACACTAAGTATTAGAACACTACTTCCTGTTCATTGGCACATGCTTGATGCATGGACTAGTCCTTGGGTTATTTCCAGGGTATTGTGGGGCACAAGCAAGGACCTGCTAGAGGGCTTCTCTATTAGAATGCACTTTGCGGTCCCCCCGGGGCCTGGTTGTGGTTGGCAGGGCATGTTACTTTCGCCTCGCTGGAGCCTCCCTGGAGACCACAACTTCCTTAGTGCCAATATCGGCCCACTCACCAGCCCTCCCTCAGCAACATGCATGTATCATAAATAAGCAGACAAGACAACTTTTTGTTGTGATAAAATCGCTGCAGGTTTATTAGCATAACAAATGCCAACAAGGTGGGTTATCCTACAGACGATCCAAAGGCAAGCCGCCCCTTACGGCCTACCACCTGATGGGCCAACTTGCATCGTGGCCATAGCCAATCGGTGCTTAGCGGTTGTGGGAGGGGATAGCCACTCCCACTTCCGGTGAACCATTAGTCCACTCTCCTGCTCATGCCCCCCCCTACCAGGGGTGGAGCGTTCAAGCGACCCCCGGTTGTTCAGGTTTCCAACCGCCCGTAGGATAGACGGGGCGCCGTCGCACCCCTGGGTCCACCGCACAGACTTCCTGGGAATATTAGGCATCAGCACCCTTTGTGCTCCTGAAGAGGGTACCCCTGAGTACCTTTCCGCCTCTGGATCGCCCTGTAACTCCGCCTACAACACAAATAAAAAGGATTCGATCATATATCCCCCCTACCCTGAGACGCCGGGTAAGCGGTATGGAGGGAACGGCGTCAGGGTGAGGGGACAAAGAGGCCGCCAGGTGGGCAGGGGAGGAATATATACCTCTACCCGCCTCCCACCATGGCTGGAAGTGACGACCAGTACCCCTTAGGGTCGTGGGACACTGGGCTGCCCCATTTGCCATCTTGTGGCACTAATGGGCCGCCCTCTTATGAGTGTCCCCTAGGGGGACGTGTCGGTCGGCCCGCATAGTGCCAATATCGTCCCACTCACCAGCCCTCCCACAGCGACATGCATGTATTATAAGGAGTAGTGTGGCTCACTGGTTAGAGGCAGCAGGCCTGAGAGCAGAAGTCAGCCCGGGACCAGGGTTCAGTTCCCGACGTGGCAGGGTCGTGGACCTTGGTCAGCGGACTCGATAATTCTCGCTTCGGTGCTTACTCTAATCAGGGGTTCCACTTGGCAACTCTGGGCATTAGCTTGCCTAATCTCCACAACGGCCCCACCAATTCCGGGGATGCCTGGCTCCACCTTGGGGACTCCCAGCAAGGGACCATCCCACAGGGAAAGCCAGGACGGGTTCCCCAGAGTTATACAGCGCCGGGACGCCCCGTTGCTGGGGCAGCTGTGCGCTTTACAAGTATACTACATTTACATAAATAGGCAGACAAGACAACTTTTTGTAGTGATAAAATCGCTGCAGGTTTATTAGCTTAACAAATGCCAACAAGGTGGGTTATCTTACAGATGATCCAAAGGCAAGCCACCCCTCGCGGCCTACCACCTGATGGGCCAACTTGCATCGTGGCCTTAGCCAATCAGTGCTTTGCGGTTGTGGGAGGGGATAGCCACTCCCACTTCCGGTGAACCATTGGTCCACCCTCCTGCTCACCCCCCCAATGAGGGGCGGAGCGTTCAAGTGACCCCCGGTTGTTCAGGTTTCCAACCGCCCGTAGGATAGACGAGGCGCCGTCGCACCCCAGAGTCCACCGCACAGACTTTCTGGGGATATTAGGCCTCAGCACCGTTTGTGCTCCTGAAGAGGGTACCCCTGAGTACCTTTCTGCCTCTGCGTCCTGTAACTCCGCCACAGCCCTGGGTGTGGTGACCGTCGCAGCCAGGGCCCCCCACCAAGGCCGGCATTCCTACTTACATTCTGCTATATCTAGGGCCTCTCCCCTAACTAGCACAAAGGATCCAAGTTTATACTGGGCAGATGCACCCCTCGTTCTCCACACACCCTGTGAATTTGGCGTGTAGCACCCAGGTCAATGAGGCCAAGTCTCCTCTGCCCAGAGGATTTACTCATAGCGCAGAACTACCTGCGCGCAGGCTCCCTGCCTCCCTTGCCAGGCTCCCTGACACAGGAAACCAGGGGTGATTTCTGCCCACCGACATTTACCAGTCCACCACTGGTTGCTAATTTGCCCCATGTGGTCATTGTGGTCTTCATCCCTGGTTCATACTTTCCCACCTAGACCAGCTAACTTCATAATTATTTTTTATTCATCCCTGGTGCCCATAGAATGGTGTCCCACAGGTTTGAGGGAATAAATGTGTTGTGTCCAAAATTAGACACTGCACCAAATCTTGAAGTGCCAACCTAATGATGCCCGGACCCAGTTGTCCACCTGCGACCCTTGATACTCCTACCAGAAATGGTGAACAAACTACGAGATAGTGTGTCACATGTTTAGCTATATTTATTTATGGCGGATTCGCTGAGACCCATCTGTGTACCTGCCAACGCTGTGTCCCCCACTTCAGCTCTATAAAACCTTTGTCCGTCCTTCAAAGACACCTGCAGCCTGGTACCCCCCCCCCCGCTGGTTTTGCGTGGGGGTATTGGGCCCAGCGCTCCCCATCTAAGTTACTAACCTTGCTCTCCCTCGCAGGCTCAGCTCTTGTGAGCGGCTATCCATGCCCCGGTGAGGCGTATCAAAAGGCCAATTCCCACCTTAGGAGCTAACCTGCCCTGGGAAAAGTGCCCTAGCGACGGGTGTCCATGTGTCTTTGATGTATAAAAAAGGGGGAAACGGTACAAAAGGGGGTGGTAATGGACGAAGCATCTGAACCAATCAAACACTCACACCCAGTCAAAAGATCTGGGTTTAATCCATCACACCGTTCTTTAGCCCACTCTGCCACCCTAGTAAGTAGAGGGAAACACATGAATGCAAAACACTTGACCATTTTGGGCAGTCGGACAGCCAAAACAATGTTCTTCAATATTGTAGCCAAATTAAGTTGGCCCCACGCTCACCTCAACATATTGCGCCTAAACCCAAAATTGTCTGGCTGCTACTGCCAGAGCCTGGCTATAGGACGGGACATGGTCTGTCTTGGCTGATCTCGAGGATCCCTCCCTTGTTGCATGATGCGACCCTTAACATATTCCATTAGTTGGACAGCCCATTGTCTGGCTGCTAGCTTCTCTGGCATGAGTATGAGGCCAGTAAAGTTTTGCATCGGCAACGTCCCTTTTAATACTGTGTAGCCTATCACCTCGTGCTTATCACTTGTACTATTCGTCCCCCTTTGCCTGGCACTCGGAGGACCCTATGAAGTCTACAACACACACCCTATACAATTGTATATACTTGTTGTGCAACTAGGGGAACTGTTACTTCCTCACTCGTACTTCCTGGCGAGTGAAACTACAAAGGAAACATTACTATACTACCTGAATAACAAAGAAGTAACATGCTGTCTAGGTGAGATATTACCATTGGACTTGGCCAGGGGCCCTCCACCGTGTGTCAACCCAAGTTGATAAAATATTGACTGTTTGCCTGCCCACATCCGGACCCTACAAGGAAAAGAGCCAAAACAATTGCCTACCTGGCCAACACGCACAAACCTGTGTCCAGAGGAAAGATAAATTAGAGTCTGAATTATATCCGCCAGAACGTAAGCTAAGCCAGACTAGAAGGTCCTAGAGGGGTCAGGCTGGAAGAGGTATCTGTGGCTAACTCCGGGCAAAATTCTGTGTAAATTGATCCTGCCTCACCATATTGCCCATGGGCCTGAGAATCAGAAAATTGGCGATGCTGTACGCAACTTATGTGAGTTTCACAGTGTGGGCCAAAAGGGTGCTTCGGAAGTGCAGACTTGACCAGACCGATGTCCCTGACCACCCGGACAGGCCCTTTCCCCTGCTGTGTGCCCTTATAGTGTGTCACAAGTCCTGATCTTTAGATAACTACTGGGAAAGACCCCAGGGCACCCTCCTAATGATTGCCATACCTGTCTTCTGCCAATCTACCCGACGTTATCCCCTCAGTCATCTCTCATTTGAGGCCAGGTGGATTAAGGAAATGAGCACCACTGGGCAGACGTGTAAGGATGTCATGGACATTGCACAACCGCTACACTTTCCTGCTTCCGTTCCCACCTGTCCTACTCAGAGTGGTGCCTGTGTACTTGATCCGATTGTCCTGCTCCAAGCCCTGGCAGGCCGGACTGCTAGGCGTGGTTTGATCATTATAGCATAAAACCCGTGCATTTCTGGCAGAGAGAAAATTACATGAAAACAGCCCCTAACCAGCACAGACCAGCAAGCCTATTGCTAACTCGATCGCCAGGATCAGAGCCCCTTACTTGGGCACCAGCTGCTGTACAAAAGAACACGTTCCAAAATGCACATGGGGTGCATGATATGCCCAGACACACCAATTGTATAAAAGAAACGCATGTCCAATTTGTCACAGGGGATGCTAGATTTGCCCACACTCTGCCATTGCTTACCGAGCGAAAACCCCAATTGATATACTAGTAAATCAACAAATTGCCCAGACTCAGTTGTTTATTTTTTTTAAATTGTTTATTTAAAATTTTGATGGCACATCATACAACAATTTGTCATTTACATAAACAGAGAACACAATACACAATATAACCCAAATAATTACTATGTATAAAAAATTATAAGTCATCAACACATTCAGGTGGAAAACTTAAACAAGCCTTATAAATTATTAACCAAGGGGTACCCTTGCTCTCTCTTTCCAACGATATATAGGATTCCAAATTTTTAATCCCAATTTTCTAGTTCTTTTTCCCTTCCTGGCGTATATACCTTTTTCAAGGTTAAATATCCCCAATAACAAAGCAATCCATTGTTGTATTGTAGGGGGAGTAGGGTCCCGCCATGCTCTTGCGATTAATAGTCTGTACACTGCCATCGCTAGGAATATAAATTCAGTATTATCGTCCCTATATCCCCTAACCCCTAGCATGATAACCATTGGTGTTAAAATCTCATTTACACCCAGAGTAAGCCTCATAAAATCTTCAATCCCCTTTCGTAAATTCTCTAATTGGGGACACAGTGCAAAAATGTGGATACTATCTGCTACTGGAGCATTGCAACGAAAACAAGTTGTCCCTGTGGTCGCCCCCCACTGTGCAATGCGGTCCGGTGTGTGATAGAGTTGAAATACAGTTTTAAAGTGCTGCGATTGAAGAGGAGCAGAACACAGCACAGAGCATCCTAACTCGAGTGAATCCAGAAAAAATTGACTCTGTACGCCTAGTTTCCCTGCCCATTTATCTCCAAATTTCTCAGTATCGTCTTTTTTTAGGCCTGCTAGACTGGCATAAAAGAATCGTATAGAACACTCTCCCCCCTGAGCTAGAGATTCCATAAGGTTACTCTTCCGAAATCCACATTCTCCCCCCTTTTTCTTACCCAAGAAGCTCCTGATTTGCAAATACTTAAAAAAACTATTTCTTGTAATGCCATATTTACCCATCAAGTCTGAAAATTGTAATATATTCCCATCCATTCCCATCAGATCCCCTATACTTTTTAAGCCTTGCATATCCCATTCCGCCATTATAGAATCCGAAAATATCAAGGGGGGTAGTGTTCTATTCCTATACAATCTAGTATACCTATTGTATCTTCCTAGTCCGCATTTCTTTGCTACTGCTATCCAAATATTATATGCAGCTTTAACTGTTTTAAATCGTGTATGCTTATAGTAAAGGAAATCTGCGTGATTTAGGAAAGCGTTTACGGCGTCTGCCCCCATTACAATAGAATATACCATTGTCGAGCAAGATCTAACATTCAACTCTAGATTATCTGCCCCCAGCAAACCCTGGGTGTATTGTAGTACAGATGCCCAATAATATAGCCTGAAGTCTGGGACCCCCCACCCTCCTCTAACCCTTGGTAGCGTCATAAACTTATAGGCCCTTCTCGTTTTCCCATAAGACCATATAAATTTATTAAGTATTGATTCTAGTTTACTAAACCAGATTGTTTAAAAAAAAAGAGGAATAGTGCGAAAGAAATAAAGGAATTTGGGAAGAATAATCATTTTTATTACATTTGTACGTCCTACTAGCGAAAGTTTAAGCTTATCAATTCTGGCCAGGTCTGCACTTACATCTTTAATTAAAGGAGAAATATTCCGTCCTACCACTGTGTCCAAATTGGGTGATATCTCAACTCCTAAATACGTTGCTGCGGGAACCACTCGAACATCATCATATAAGACCATTGCGTTTTTGATGATTTGTGTTTTTGCGCTGTTTAATTTATACCCGGATATTCTTCCAAATTTGCTAGCCTCCAGCTCAACCTCCTCCACTGCTTTGGCTGGGTCTGGGGTGATTATAGCAACGTCATCTGCATATGCTAGAACATTAACCTCCACTCCATTCGAGATAAGTGGTGGGATATTCGGGTTAGATTTTAAATAACGCAAATATGGATCCATATATAATGCGAAAAGGAGGGGAGAACTAGGACAACCTTGCCTAGTGCCTCTTTTAATTTGTACAGGTGCCGTTAAATCTCGATTTATTTTAATTCTGGCTGTAGGTGCCTTGTATAGAACCTGAATTGCCCTTATAAATTTATCGCCAAAACCATATACTTTCATTATTTCCCATAAGTATAACCAAGCCACCCTGTCAAAAGCCTTCTCGGCGTCGAGGAACATGGCTGCCAGTGGGCCGCCAATAACCTCCATAGCATCAAAGCAAGTGATTACTGTTCGAACATGTGTAGTGGTACCTTTTCCTGGAATGAATCCATGTTGCTCTGGTGCGACTAGTTTTTCAATAACGGTAGACAGCCTTGTCGCCAGAATTTTAGAATAAAATTTCACATCCGCATTCATAAGGGCAATTGGTCTATACGACCTTGGTGTTGTAGGAGGCTTGCCCTTTTTAAGAATGACAATGATCTCAGTGCCCCCCCATGAATCTGGAACTGAGACTTCCCTCTGTGCTTGTAAAAGAGTATCTAAAAGCTCCGCACTTATAGAAGAAAAAAATGTTTTATAAAATTCAATTGGAATGAGATCTGGTCCTGCGGCTTTAGATGATGGGAGTTCCAAAAGTGCTGATGCTACTTCCTCTAATGTTATATCGGACTCTAGCTTAATCTGATCTTCTATTTCCAACGTATCTAGCTGTATATTTCCCAAATAATCTCTTATTTCAATACTTATTTCCTCGGAACCCATCCTGTTGTCGCTGTCGTATAAGTTCGTATAGTATTCCCAGAATTCATTCCTTATACCATTAGAATCTAATATCACATTTCCTAAGTTATCTACCATGCTTTTAATATCACCAGCATTAGCTTTCTGCCTCGTCCTAACAGCAAGGATATGCCCCACCTTCTCACTGTATTCAAACACCTGTTCCTTTTTTGCGAGATAGTTTACGGCTGTTCTATTTGTAACCATTTCAGCAATGTCGTTCTTTAAAATCATTATTTCTAATATTTTTTGATCCAGTGGACTCCCAGCTATAATCAATCTATTAAGTTCTGCTTCTGCAGCCAAAAGTGAGTTCATCTGTTGTTCAGACTTCTCTCTTTCAACTTTCCGTCGAAAAGATGTAAAACTAATCGTCTCGCCTCTAATCCCTGCTTTAAAAGCATCCCAGACATTACCACTGCTTGTGCTACCCTTATTATTAAGCCAAAATTCGGTTATCCATTTCATCATATGCTTACAGTAGCTCTCATCTTTCAACAGCGCTCTTTCAAATGACCATTTATACACCTTTCTGCTTATTCCATTGAGATTCAATGTCAATAACAACGGGTTATGATCTGACATCATACGTGGTAACTTTGTAATAGATGCATTAGATAACAACACGTTAGAAATTAAGAAATAATCCAATCTAACAGTAATTCTATGGGGCGCTGAAAAAAATGTGTCCCCATCACTCATTGGATTCAAATTTGCCCATACATCTGATAAAGCATTATGTGTAGCCAGATCTACTATCGCCTTATATACCCTCTTCTTACGCCCAGTATAACCATAATTCCTTTGAAGCTCTACACTGGCAGGTCGATTAATATTAAAATCCCCACAACATACGATAGGATCCACCCATGTTGTCAATTCCTGGTCCAAAAATTCAAATATATCTGGTTCATCGGCTGTTGAGCCATAGACTGAGACCAAAGTAAATCTAGCTCCTCTGAACACTACTTCCACCATGACCCATCTTCCCCACTTATCTACCTTCTTCCTAATCACCATACACTCTCTCCCCCTTCCCAGGATTGCCACCCCTCGTGTTTTTGAAGCTTGTGTAGTGTAAGCTAATACTTCGAACCCCAGCTGTCCTAACAAAAAACCTTTACCTCCCTCAACGTGGGTCTCTTGGAGACAAATCAGATCTGGATTTAATGCCTTACAGAAAGCAGAGACCCTTAATCTCTTCTGGAGGTCGTTAAGGCCACACACATTCATTGAAATAATTCTACATGCCATTAAAAATTTCAAGAATTATATCCGTCCTACTCTCCCAATTTCCTCTTTCTCTCTTTGTTTCCTTGTTCCACCATATACTTAAAAGCAATACCAACTTTTTACCAGAGCTCTGTATGTAAACTACTACAAATGATGTGTGCCATTTTCTCCCCCCCCTTGTGTTCCCCCCTTCTCCACCCCAGACTAACCCACCTCCACCCTCCCCTACAGGCAAATAGGTCAAGCATGACCTATGTGTGATCGCCAGAGAATCAGCAGTCGCCACTTCTCCCCACCTTCTTACCCCCCTCTATGTCAAATAAACAGTTACAATATTCTGGTTAACTCTCCTTATACCCCAAAACTTCAATCATAAAAGCCTTTGCTTTAATTTCGGAAAAAAAGAACTTAACCTGACTTTTAGTTACTATTTTCAGCTTTGCTGGGTAGAGAAGGTAGGCTTCTGAACCCAGAGCTTGTATACTCGGAATCAGCTGCCTCAATCTCCATCTACGCTCTACCGTAGCATGGCAAAAATCAGGCCTTGCAAAGAATGAAACGTTATTAAAAGACTTTCTTGACTCAGGTTTGGCCTTATCTAGGATCAGCTGCCTTAGCAGGAAATTCCCAACAAAGATCAAAATTGCCCTTGGTTTACCCCCTTGGGCTCCTTCCTGCCCTCTTTTGAAGAACGGAAAGCGATGGGCTCTTTGGATTTCATGTTCCCATTGCCATGATGTTAGTTCTGGGAAAGCCCCTTTTAACAAATTCACCACAAACATTCTAATGTCCCCTCCTTCCAGTCCTTCTTCAATTCCTAGCAGTCTGATGTTATTTCGACGCTGTCTATTCTCAAAATCCTCGAGTTTCCAGTTAACATCTTCAACCACCTTCTGATGCTCTTCCTTATATGATTTAATCTCTCTCAGATCGTCCTCCACTTTCCCAGTTCTCTCTTCCACGTGTGCCACCCTCTCCGCCATCTCGTCCTGCCTTTGACTTATCTTCCTCAGTTTGTTCTGTACCTTTCTAGCCTCATGCCTAGCTCTCCTACTTTCCCCTCTAGCCTCGGATTGCATCAATTTCAGAGTGTTGAATAATAAGTCCAGAGTAACAGGTGGTTGTGTGGGCTGCAAAGAACCCTGCTCTCCAATCATTGTAGCCGGGCTATCCTGCTCTAAAAAGGAGAATATGGTAGTAGAATAATCCCAGGCTAGTTTTTTAGTGGGGTCTGTAGTGCTGCTTGCTGAGGATGGTTTTCTTCTGGATAATCGCTTTTTTTGAGTAAATTTCTGAACCGGAGAGCTACTACCTGTATCTCCCCCAGTTGACTCATCAGAACTCTCTCCAGTAGGAAGCGAATGTGACTGGGAGTCTTCTTCTACCGAGTAGAACCTCTCCGCGGAGGCTGCCTCAGATATAAAATGCAATTCAGTGGAGTTGGAGGTAGAAGCTGAGGATTCGCCACCTGATTTCGCTCCTTCTCTTTCCAAATTTATTTCTACTTCATTCTCCCATAGCGGAGGCATTGCTTGTGCAGCGCCAATTGTTACCAAACCATTCGCTAATCCTGTATCACAATCCGTGGATATTGTCAAGCAGCTATCGTTATCTGGTAATTGCGCATTCAAAGCGCTAGCATCAAGCACTTCATTACCAACCTTGTGCAGTGAAAGATGTTCTCCTGGGCCCACTTTGTTTGAGAGCTGTGTAGGAACTGAAGTGGCCACTGCGGGACTCTCACCCGCTGCATCTCTCTCAATCGCCTGACTTGCAGCGCTAACAGTGGATGCAGGCATCGCCCCAGCCGGCTCCCCTGCAGCGGGTCTTTCTCCCTGTTGCTTAGTTACCGCTATCCCAGCGCCCGCGCTGGCGCCCTTCGCTGCTTTCTCTCCCTCTCCCACTGCCGGCGTCAGCCCATGGACCTCGCTGACAAAATCCACATCTCCTTTAGCTTCCGTGGCAACTGTAGCAGCAGGCACTGGGCGAGCATCGGACATGGATACAATCTTACCGCTGCAAATCCCGCCCGGATTCGAAGGTATATTTGAAAAACTCTCCGTCACTGATGGTTGGCGCATAGCACTCTCTTTTGTCTTCTTGGTGTTTCCACTATCCTTAGCCGAGGCTGAATTGTCACCGCCCGGTTTTCTCAGAGTTAGTTTTTTGGGAATAGCACCGGCTTTCTGTGCCGCGTTCTGTGATACTTTTGTATCCATCTTTGTATCTTGTTTGGTGTCTTGTTTCATATCGGTCTTGACTTTCTCTTTAGCATTAGGGGCTTTGTTAGTTTCAGTTTCACCGAGCTTCCCGCTTTTGTTTTCTCTGCCATCTTTTGCATCATGTACTCGTTGCAGCCTCGGCGGCATTCTGAACCAAGATTTCAAAATCAGCTTGGTACTTGCTGTGATATTTCTCCAAAGTTTCAGGGCAATCCGTTTTGTTAAACTTAATTCCTGAGAAAGGAATCCGGCGTCTTTCCTGCAGCTCCTGTTGCAGTGAAGCTGTAAATTATGCTGCCTAGTACTCCTTCCCAAACCAGGCTCCAGCATCGATTCCGTCAACCATTTGGCCTGTGGCAGGGAGAAGTGAAAATGTGCGACTTACTCGCTGAAACCCTCAGTGGCCATCTTGCCCCTCTTGCTTCCAATAACCGAATTCCAGACTCAGTTGTTTAAAAGAGAAAACATCCCATCATTACACAGGAGCAACCTGTTCTGCTCAGAATCACCTGTTGACTACCAATGTATTACTTCTGTGGGGCGTAACCTGCGCACCCCACAACAGGGACAGCAATGACTCTTGGGGAGAACCTGGAAGTCCCAGACCCTGGCTCACTGCCTCCACCCCCCGTGTGTGTGGCCCTTATACCTGTTGATTGTTCAGGTGGCCCCCCATATAAGTCAGGCAGTTCTCCAGTGCGGTTCCTGCATGCCATTAGAAGCACCGCCACCCCTCATATAACAATATGAATTGTTTACCCTGAGACTGGGGCTATCACTGCCCCCGTTGCTAAGGCCAAGCCTGACTGTCAGTTACGTGAAGTCATTAGTCCAAATACATTCTCGTAGGAGTAGCGCGGGGAATACCTTTGCATACCTCCAGCGCCTGAGGCAGTAGTGTAGTGATGTGTCTTGCTACTAAGTCAATTATTCAAGTGTGAAGCCGAAATAACTCCTCACCGTTCTCCCCTTGAGAGGCACATACAAACTCAAAGTCTGCTCTCGCTCTTATCTGATGAAGACCTATCGTTACAGCTAGATCTAATCTCCTTGACTATGGGAGTGTGCGTCACTTTACTCTTGTAACACACTGTATGCTACCTCTTAACCTTATTATTGCTTCCGGTAGTTGCCCCAGTGCCACCATTGCCTACGCAATCTACAGTACTTGTAATTGACTGCCTCCCAAGTATCCCAAAAATTTACCTCCACTTGAACTTTGTCCGCTTCTGTAACTGAGCATTCAAGTCACTCCTTCCTCCTGAATGCACCTTATGCTAGTTCTTGTCTTGATGGCTCACATTAGACACTTTTCCTTATACAACTAAGCCTTTACCCTTTGTGAGGTGTTCACTTGTGGTGCACTCCTGCCACAGCTCTGATCCTATTCAGAAGTGTTCTGACACCTTCCGGTAACGTCTGCGCTAATTAAGGGCCCAAACGGTGTGCCCTCCAGTGCCTAGCCCTGGACAGGAATTGCCAAAAGCATTCCTGTAGAAAGCGGAGGAAGGTAGGTGGGCATTAGTTATATCTCGTGAAGCAGATAGTTGCCGTATTTGACCCGCGGGTTGTTGCCCCAAAGAAACATACCAACCCATGTATTTCTGAGCAGAGGCACCTGGACGAGTTCTGGGTGGTGTGACTTGTGTGAAACCCCCCCAATTTCCTACTAAGAGTTACATGTGTAGGTCAAACCGATTTCTGAGACCGAAACCGTACCTCATATTTGTTGGTGGAACATAGTAACTACTGCGAAATGGCCAAAACGGTGACTGAGAAAGTTAGCAGTAATGATCCCGTCTCATGCAACTGGCCGCCCACTCACAGGAAATACTGTTATAGTCCATTGCAGTGCAAAACGTTGGATGCTGGGACTTCTGCCAGTTACTTGTAGGCTGGAGGATTCTGCAACAGAAAAGTAAAGATATTGTTCTGCTTGTACTCATAACTTGACCTTTGCACTGCAATCTGGGCTATTAAAGCTGTGTAGGAAGGCTGCGGTGCGTCCCTCAAAGACTCGAACCCGGTTCCCCCGTATTAACAAAATTCGTGCACAACGGGGAACTCGAGACACGCTGTTCTGCCGCATGAAAGGCCGGAGTCGCCACCCCACCAACCCCGGCACCCAAAGAGTGCTATAATGCCCCCGCCTCTGATGGCTGAAAGATGCCGTTCCAGAATTGGAGCAGCTCCCTTTACCCGCACCAGGCCGTCTGACCCGAGAGTGACCAAAAGGTGGGGCAAGGTGTCGAAACAGGGACAACAGGCAAAACAAAGCACCAGAAGCCAAGACAGGTTGCCGAAAAGTCTATCCAGGCGGAAGAGCCTCCACCGTAAGCGTTGGCCCCCCCACGCACCGGATCTTCATGGGGTATCCGACGCTACCATCCACAAGGTCACGGCAATATTGGACGATGCGGTGAACAAACGACCGTGGAGGCCCGCAACCGCGACATGAGACCCTAGCGGTGCTGAGCACGTCGTCGGGTGCGCTACGGGCGGTGCCAGCCCATTAGCTGGTGAATGGTGATTAGTTTCAAACGGAGAAAGAAGTAGCAGCAATCTATGTTACAATACCAATGGTTGTAACAACGGTGCCTGGAACACGCCCGGGAAGAGTTAGGTGCATATGCTAGAATTGGGCGCCAATTTAAATATGATGCCGCGGGGGCCTTCGACACGTGGGCACACTGCTCCATTTAAGGTCCTCACAGGGTGTCGGGAAAATAAAATGACTAGTTGCAAGGAAAGCCACATGGCTACTGAGTAGCTGCTGGCACCGGAGAGAGCTAAGGGAACTACCCACTGCACCCGGGCACACCTGGGAAACACACACACACACACACACACACACACACACACACACACACACGCCACCGGGCACCTAGAACACCGGACTCCACCCATTCGTGCACCCGGGTCTGGCACATCAAAGCCGCCGAAACTAAGTATGATAAGCGATCGCATCATTTAGCAGCATAATCCAATTTGAAACATACAGACACCATCGCGTAAAGTCTGCGCAAAATTAACCGCAATCTAGACATTTTAATCATAGAGCACCCGCCCGGCAGAAGAGACGGAGACCCAAACCCATTGCACAAGATGGCCAAATGGTAGGGGAGGGGAGAAGATCATCGTCGCCACGCTTAGGCGCCATTTACCCACAGCTGAAAACTGGGAAGATGGCCGCAGTGCGGGGGCACCATTTCCCCTCATGCCAGGCCCCACACAAGCCTAAGCCACCGGCCCCAACAAATTTGCCCCCCCATTCCCACGTACATGCCACCGTGTGCGTGGGACAGGGCGCGACGGTACATTCAAATTAAACGTTGCTAAGAGGGCGGTACCTGGCCTAGAACACGGTCCAAAGCCGAGCCCCACGGGGCCAGCTGATGTGACCACAGTAAGCCAGGAGCAAAATAAGATTTATAGATTGAAGACACTCGGTATGAAGGAGCAAGAGGAACACCTAACAACACCGCGGGCCGAGGGAAGGCCCGTGCTGCCCAGCGCCGTAGGAAACACTCGCACAAATGAGGGGGGAGAGCAGCTCTCCGCACCATGTAGCTCCCCCCACCCCCGGCCTTCCATAAACATTACCCGCACAGAGAAGGAAGGAGCCCCCTCTTCCCCGCTACTGGAACGGACCCAACAATAGGCCACACGAGTAAACCCTGCAACCCGGCCCCCAGAACTGGTATGCCCCCACATCAACGCCCCTCAGCTGAAGGCCGCCCGGCCAACTCTAGCCCCCCGGAGGGAGGGAGCGTGTATGAGAGGGTGTAAACTACCCCAATCCCCGGGCAACCGGAAATTAGCCCTCTACCATACATCACCTCAACGGGGGACGTACTGCGACCCTCAAAATAGAAAATTGTACCATGGACCGAAAAGGGGGCATTTATCACACCGATGTAGCTGGCGTAATGTTTTCTCTTATTCGCAGCACAGAAAACTAAGCGTAGCTCCCCTAAAGGGCGGAGCCACCCGAACGCCAACTACGGCCAAAAAACACAAAATTCTTGCCTCCCTTGCAAAAGCACAATTAGCTTGAAACAAGGCTCCCCCAATGATGGTCGGCAAGACTCCCCCCGCCAGAAATGGCCGCACCGAGGAATCAGGCTCAATACCAAAGCGCTGCACTAGTGACCCCACCTGCCCCCGAACATCACTACTCGCCATCAAAGGCATCTCCGGGAACGCGACACCAAATCACCCCGACTCACCACAGGAGGCCGCCCCAAGCCATCCGTCGAAAAACACAGTACACCGACGCAAGACCAGGCCTCTGGATTGGGCGACCAGAGGGCACCCGAACGGCATCAGGGTGAGGGGACAAAGAGGCTGCCAGGTGGGTGAGGGAGGAATATATACCTCTCCCGCCTCCCACCACGGCCGGAACTGACGACCAGGACTCCTTAGGGTCGTGGGACACTGGGCTGCCCCATGTGCCAACTTGTGGCACTAACGGGCCGCCCTCTCTTATGAGTGTCCCCTGCGGGGACGTGTCGGTCGCCCCGCATTACATATACGTTTTCCAGCAGCTGCCCTTATTAACATGTTATATACGCTATGCCGTACATAGTACGCAAGCGCGCCAAAAGTCAGGAAAACAGGAACTTTGTCCCGCTACGGGCAGGAGAACGTGCTGTGTTTATATTGAGCGCGAAGCTTTCTGTTTCGATGCTGCCGGGACTCCCTTTCCATTCACGCTTATTAATCGCTATGGGACACATGCTCTGTTGTTTTTTGTGCCGGGGCTCCTGGTGCTCATACAAGGGGCCGTGGCAGGGACTCGACCTCTGAAGTACCGTCTTTCTGCTGGGTTGAGAGGTGCTCCATGCCTCGCGAGCTCCTTTCCCCCCCAGCCAGCTCCAAGTCTCCAGGACGCCAACAGAGGTCAGGGGCTGGGAAACTTTACCAACACATGCGTGTTAAATGCTCTGTGAATGCCTGGCTGCGTCTGGCATGTTAGAAGTGTGAGGGGAGAGGCATTTCTTTCCCGCTGCTGTCTCCATGTTGAGGCTAGAAGGCAGCTTTTGTTACAACAGGAGTCAAGAGAATCGGGAGGGGCGCTGCTCCTATGGAGGGCTTGGGGGGGGCATCCGACCACAGGGAGGTCCCCCCCCCGGGCATTTTGGGAGGGCTGTGTGGGGGGTAGGGGTTTAAGCCCAGAACCTTCTAGATTGTTTTGGGCTATTTTTGGTAGCCTTTGGTAGCCTGGCTATTTAGGTCCCTGACTCCGCCTCCCAGCCACCATTTTAGGTTTGGTGACCTGGTGGCTGGGAGGTTAGATAGTTAAAAGTTTTTCTCATTGTCTTAATATCTTTGCACAGTGAATTTTTGTATTTAAGGCTAGCGTTTTGTCATCGTCTTTACGAAGGAAGACTTTCGTGTGCTCGAGGCAATGCGTCTGCTCTCGGAGGCTGGACGACTGTATTTATTGGTCGTCGGGGGGCCGGCGCGTCCCCAGCGTCAGGCTTCTGCCGGTGTGGCTGCGGTGGTTGTAGCGTGCTCTTCCCCGAAAAAACGTCGGGCGGGTCAGGTGAGTGAGAGGGGCCAGTCTCGCACTAGGAAGCTGGCCCCTACTGAGCCAGCGTGCGCTGTCACGGGGAGCGGGGAGGCTTTTGTGCTGCCCGGCGTGCCTCCGTGTGTTTCTGCAGGAGTGGGGGGCCGTCTGGAGTGCTGGTAGAGGAGCAGGCGGGGTTTGCACCTCGCTCGCAGGCGAGGCATGTGGAAGTGCTTTTGTCAAAACCGGTTGCCAAGTGGGGGGGCGGAGAGGTAGCAAGAAGCGCTCCGCCTCTGACCCTGTTCTGGAGCGTTTTTTTCTGGGCAGGTGTCAGGCGTTTTAAAGCCTGGGGCACGTAGAGGTTCTTTGCAGCTGGGTGATGGGCAGGGAATAGGTCGAGGGTTTTTGCAGACATCGGAGCCCTTGTTAAATCCTGTGGGGCAATTTGTAGCTGAGACACAGTTCATGGGAGTGAGTAGCATTGTCAATCAAGGGACAGGTGGGGCAGGGGGGCATGGAGAGTTTGATTTTCAAGGTGGTCAAGTTTATTCTGATAATGATGCCAGGATTGCGCTTTATGATGATGTGGAACGGAATCGTCCCCTACCTATATTGGGCGATGGCTCAGCACTAATTCCCTGGTCTCTGAACCCGACCAAACCGCGTCCCTGGCAACACGATCTCCTCCCCTTTCTCTTCCCTTGCAGGAACCTACCTGGACAGACCGGAGACCGGAAACGCCCTGTTCTGACCCCGGAAGTCCCGCCCTCGACCCGTATCCGGAACACAGAAAAGCCGAGAGAAGCGAGGAGAGAGCGCTCAAGGCGGCGGACTCGCGGCAGGAGACAGCGTGCGGAGAACCCGAGTTGGAGAACAGAAGAAGCAGGTGTGACGGAGAAGAGAAGACCGGAGACGAGGAGGAGGACGTTTGGAGCGAAGACTGGTGGAGTCTCCAGGTGGTGGCTGGAGAGCGGCCGCAACTCGCGGGAGAGTTGCGCGGGGCATGTGAGTACCCTGTCTCCTTGCTCCCAGGTGGACTTGTATATAAGTGTAGATAGAGTGTCCCCTCACATTACTGAACACTAAGTGCACTGTATATTTGTATTATAGACCACGTCACGAGCCCGGTAGTTTAGAAAACCCCTCACTTGAACCCTCATCACTTCACCCTCTTCCCTCCCTTTCTTACCTGTTCCCGTAGCTGACCTTAATATCCCGTTCCTCACGCTCGCTTCCTCCCTCACACAACCCAGGTGTCGGTGACAGTACTCAGACAGTCCTGCGTTGAGGACTAATCGCCCTGTTTTCTCTCTCTCTCCACATACCTCCGAGGATCACCGGACACGCCGTGGAAAAGACGAACCTACTCCCGAGACGTCCAGGGCTACAGAACCATTTCCGGACTGTTCCTCTCCTGACAGCTCTACATCCAGGAACTTTATCACATCCTCAATCCCTGTTTGTTTCCCTCCCAAAACCCTCACTTTCTGTACAACAATAAAACAAGCTACGAGATAGCTCACTATATCCGGCCTCCACGCCGTTTATTCCGGTCCGCCCGAACCCCTAGCCCACAGATGAGCAAGGAAATGTGGGTAGTCCTTTGTTGTTCTCTACCCCTGCTTCCCAGAGAGTTGCATTATCTGTGGTGGGGAGTTCTAGGGGCGAAGGGGAGTGGGCACAAATGGGTGAAGGGGGGTTTAGTCCTGGGGTCATTTTGGATGCTGAGGGCACGTCATTTGGGGCTGGTGGGTCATTAATAGCAGCCCAGAGTGGTTTGCGGGGTTTTCATGGTGATGCACATCAATTGGTCCCTGATGTTTTTCCTTCCCATGGCAGCGTTGGGGGACAGGTTGGTGGTGTTCAAGATTTAGAGCTGCATACTTCTAGTGGGGGAGGGGTTGGGGAATTTTTGGATACGAGGGCTGCCAGCAAGTCATGTTTTTCTCTTCAAGGTGAAGGTAGGGTAGGGATGGGAGGGCCAGTGGCTACTAGATCTGTTGGGGTTTGGCAGAATGTGAATGAGGTTGCTTTTGATGATGTGGTGCCTGGTCCACTTCCTCAATATGGTAGGGGTTTGGGGCAGGCAGTTAGTTTTGCATTACAAGGGTCTTCTAGGTCTGTTCCTCATTGGGCGGAGGGTACTGGTGGGCCCCATTCTGAGACACATCACTCTGGTTTCGACAGTTTTAGTCATGGGCTTGTGGGCCAGGATGGGGCACACAGGGAGGTTGGGGCACAGGCAATGCCGGAGGGGTTCTTGCATAGAGGTGATTCTGCGGCGGTTTCCGATACAAGATTAGATTGGAGTGATGAAGAGGATGTGGTAGGTGCTTCTCCGGTGGGGGAGGTGCCACTGAGAAGTTTTGGTAGGGGATTGTCACTTGATAGGTTGCAGGGGAGGTCAGTGGGTTCTGTGGTATTCCAGAGGCCAGAGCTTGTGGCAGGTGTTGTTGTTAGGGAACCCAGCACACTAGTTCAAACTTTTTCTTTATAGGAGAGGGATAGGTGCGGCGGTCCAGACTCGGTAGGGCCCGGCCCAGCCCAGCTTCGCCGAGGTGAAGTGAGGAGAGCGCCTAGCGCGGCCCTTTCTGTTCCACCGAGGGAGCCCGTCGCGGTCAGCACATGTAGGTCTGGCGCGATCTCGCTGGCCCCGCCGAATAGCAGGTCTAGGTGGTCTACCTTACCATCGGCTATGGAGCTACAGAGTCAACGCACGGGGAGGTACAGGTGAGTACAGTCTGCTCCCCCACCAGGAGGATCTTTTCATCACTTTAAGAGTAATGGTGTTGGTGAAGGGTTGGGTAAGACCCGAAGTGTTGCTTTCCCTCCTGATATGGAGGCTGTGGTTTTGGATTATGACGAAGATACTCCTGAAGAAGGTGAATTGCGTGAGGTGGATGGGGGGGAGCCCTCTAATGTATTTCGTAGTGTTTTTAATACCCAGAAAGTATCAAGGCTAGTTCAGGAGAGACGAGAGCACGGCCCACCAGTCAGGGCTCCTCGAGGGTGGCATACGCTTGATGTGTCAGCAACACGGGCGGATTCTGTAAGAGCTGTTTCTTTGTCGCCATGTGAGAAGACAGTTACACAGGCCAAACCTGCGATGGTGTCTGTGGGGACGGAGGTGGTTGGTTTTGCTGGGGTTGGTCAAGGGAGGTTATTGAAAGGGAGGTATGTGAAAGATATTGCTGTGGGCATGGATGAAGCTTTTGGGTCTGCAGGGGCAAAGTTGAAAGTAGTACAAATACTGAGGCTACTGGAGGCATTAAGGAGCCTCTTGACAGCAAGGAATTGAAGATTAAAAAATTGCCTTACATGGGTGTTACTAAACATTTGGGCGCTCATTTAATGTTCTCTACAAAGGAACGCATTTGGAAGGGGGAATACGTGGAAATACTGAAACTTCTTCATCGTGAAGTACAATCCAAGGAGGGTTCTAAGGAGGAAGAATATGAGCTTGCAAAGCGTCCAAGAGTTCCTTTAACTATTGAAAATTGGACGGCAGCATTTCTTATATATGCAAGTGTTTATTGTGAAAAAGTTCCAGAGCGCAGCGTATCTATTTTTAAATACATGGATGTCATTCAGAAGGTGCAATTAACTGGAGGAGGATATGCTTGGGCCCAATGTGATGAAGAATTTAGGGCCAGAATGGCATGGGATTCAGAGGCTAAGTAGGGGGAGCTGGATACAGATTTATGGCAGCATACGATGGGGGCTGCCGCAGGGAGTAAGACAACCTTTACCCTTGATTTACCGGCCCTTTCAAGGCAAGCCCACCCGTGGTGGGGTAGGGAGTGCGTCCAATACACAGTCAGGAAGTGGCACATGCTGGGAATTTAACAAGGGGTCGTGCAGTAGAGCATATTGCAGGTATAAGCATGAATGCTCCGGCTGTGGTAGACGACACCCCTTGGTTAGATGTTGGGGTTACAAACCAGCGGGTGGCCAGCAATGAAATCAGTCCAGTGCAGGAGGTCCTGGGACGTCCTAGCAGTTTCAAGGGGGTCGGGGAGGTAGAGGTGCACAGGGTACTGGGCCCAAAGGCTCATACGCCAGTTAAGCTGCGCAGTTACAGCTTGCCCTTCAGGAGTTTGAGGATGTAGGTGTCAAACAGACATTGCTGGAGGGTTTTCAATTTGGTTTTCATTTGGGCTATTCGGGACCAAGGCAGAGACGTTGGGCTGACAATTTGAAGTCAGCGTCTGAACATAGTGCAGTGGTGCAAGAAAAATTGAATAAGGAGGTACATGAAGGAAGGATGGCAGGTCCTTTTCATGACTGGCCGATCCGTGACTTGATTATTTCACCTATTGGAGTGGTCCCCAAGAAAGAGCTGGGGCAATTCAGACTCATTCAACATCTGTCGTGGCCGGAGGGGTCATCTGTAAATGATTTTATTGATACGGATGCTGCTTTGGTTACATATTCCTCAGTTGGCATGGCCATGTCACTTGTTGTGACCGCGGGCGCAGCTGCTGAGATGGCTAAGTGTGACATTAAGTCTGCTTTCTGGCTGCTTCCAGTCCATCCAGATGATTGGAGTCTTCTGGGTATCCATTTTGATGGGAAATGGTACGTGGACTAAGCATTACCGATGGGTTGCTCTATATCCTGTGCCCTTTTTGAATGTTTCAGCCCCCTTTTGCTGTGGCATTTTACACACCAGTCTGGTCATTCACTTGTAACGCACTATTTAGATGGTTTCTTCTTTGTTGGATCTCCGGGCTCCGCGGACTCCCAGACAGCTCTGGACACTTTCCAAGGGCTCATGGATGATTTGGGGGTTCCCTTGGCTCCTGAGAAAACAATGGGCCCTACCACTACCTTGTCATTACTGGGGATTGAAATCGATTCAGTGGCAATGGAAGCTCGCTTACCAATTGACAAAAAAGTGAAGATGTTGGAGTTGTTGGGTGTTATGTTGCCAAAAAGGAAGGTGTCTGTGAAAGAAATTCAAGTGCTACTGGGACACCTCAATTTTGCGTGCAGTGTGGTAAGAGCAGGGAGGACCTTTTGTTGCAGATTAGGCAGGGCTTTGGCAGGTCAGCATTTGCCTCACCATCGTGTACGTTTGTCAGCGGGTGTCAAAGAAGATTTGCGTATGTGGGAATTCTTTCTCACTTCCTTTAATGGTGTGCCTTTGGTGAGAGAGGTTGAATTCCAATGGGAAGTGCAAATGTTTTCTGATGCTGCAGGCAGTGAGGGTTTTAGACTGTACTGGAATGGTAAATGGTGTGCGGAACGCTGGCCTGAGGATTGGTTGAATGGTGGTCGGAGCATAACTTTTTTGGAGCTTTTTCCTTTGCTAGTTGCCTTGTCTCTTTGGGGAGAGGATTTGGCATGCAAAAAAGTTATTTTCCGTGTTGACAATATGGCTGTGGTGGAGATTGTGAATCGGCAATCTGCCAGAGATGAACACGTTTTGAAACTCATGAGAGTCTTTGTGCTGGGCTGCTTGAAACATGACATTAACTTTTGCGCTTTGCACATCCCTGGTGTGGACAATGACATAGCGGATGCTTTGTCTCGTTCACAGTGGGAGAGATTCCGTGGACTGGCCTGGGAGGCGGACACATCACCGGCACCAATGCCGATACATCTGTGGCACGTAGGCAACGTCGGGTCTTACAACTGGTGGTAGGTTCTTTATCTGTGTCTACGCGTTCTGCCTATTCCTTGGCTTGGAGGGAGTTTTTGGAATCTGGAGCTTCCAGGCGTGAAGAGGTTTGGCGTCGTTCAGAGGATGTAGTAAAGTTCATTTTGGACCTCATGGACAAGGGTCTGTCTAGAGTGACTATTTCTGGGAAGTTGGCGGGCATTTCCTTTATGGGAAAGTTGTTTTGGGGTTACTCCCCCTCTGCTGGTGAGATTGGCAGGAGAATGCTTGAGGGTTGGGCCAGAGAACAGGGGAGTAATAGGAAGCTGAGGGCCCCTCTATCTTGGCAGACTCTGGCCCGTTTATTAGCAATTTTACCTTCTGTTTGTATAGATGATTTCGAGGCTTGCTTGTTTGCCATGTTAATGGCCTTTATGTTCTTTGGTGCTTTTCGGGTATCCGAGTTGTTGGGTTCTAAATCCAGGGGAGGGATTTGTTGGCGAGTTGTTTTTTGCACAGAGGAAGGTGTTCATGTGTGGCTGTCTGGCTCTAAAACTGATCAGAATAATTTGGGTAAAGGAGTGTGGTTGGTGGCGAGTTCCCCTGGGATTACGTGTCCATTGCTGTTGGCTCGCCGTTGGCGTTCTTTATCAGGGGGTGGTGATGATGACCTTGTGTTCCAGCATATTAATAAATCTCCTGTTACAGCCTATCAATTTCGCATGGTTTTGCGTAAGGCTTTGCAGCGCATTGGTCTGGATAAGAAGCATTATGGCACGCACTCTTTTAGGATTGGCGCTGCGACTGAAGCGTTTAATAGGGGTTGGTCACAGGGGGACATCATGAGGTAGGGGCGATGGTCATCAAAATGCTTTCAGCGATACTTGAAAGGTGACACGGAGGAGGCGCTTGCGTCATCTTCCTTTGCATGAGTATTTACAGTTTTTTTCTTTTTCAGGTTCAGTTGCTGGGCCCCGTTCTCCAGCGGTGACTGTTTGGATTGTGGGGCACTCGTTTGTGAAATGTGCCCGGGTTCAGGCGGCCCAAAGTTATTTCGGAGAAACATTGGGTTTTCATATCAGAATGTTTAATATTGTTTGGAAGGGTAAAGGTGGGATGCTTTGGAGGGAACTGATTTCATGCCTTAATAATGGTTTGGTGGGAGGTTGCTGCCCGGACATTCTAGTGATACATTTGGGTGAAAACGATCTTTGCGCAACTAAGGGAGTGGTGCTTTTGCGGGCCATCAAGAAGGATTTGGCTCTTATTAAGGGGCATTGGGCTGGTTGCAATGTTTTTTGGACAGAATTGATTCCACGTAGGATTTGGAGAGGAGCAGTGAATCCTAAAGTGGTTGATCGAGCCAGGAAGAAGGTGAATGCGGAGGTCTCTAGATTTTGCCGTCAGCTTGGTTTTGGGAGAATTTCTCATAGGGAGATTCGTTTGAGTCAGTGGAGTTCTTCAGGGATGATGGGGTCCACCTTTCTAGAGTCGGTATGGATTTGTTCTTGTTGGAGTTACAAGAAGTTTTAGCAAGATCCTTGACGATGCAGCGGTAATTTTTCCAGGTTTTCTCTTTTTCTTTTCTTATTGGGGGGGGCAGGAAGGAGAGGTGGGGTAGTTTCCTCCCACCCCCACCTTCCTGGGTGGCGGGGTCTAGTTGTTTCAGGGCTGTTTGTGTCAGATTTTGGTGATTAATGGTCAGGTTTGTTTATCGTCAGGGAACAATGAGTTGGTCATTGGTTGACCGTTTAGACGTTTTGTGGGGGTTTGACAGGGGTGAAGGGTCAGGCAGGTGATTGGTTTATGGAGGGCCAGGTATTCATAATGGTATTGGGTTTGTTGATGATGAAAGTTTTATATGGATGGCGTATGTTTTATAATGATGACGACATGTTTTATAATGATGACGTTATGTTTATATTATGATGTAATGTTTTATAATGTTGTTGTAATGTTTGAATTGATGTATTGTATGGGTGGGGGAGGGGCCATAACATTTTAGGGGAAGGGGTGGGGGGGCGGTGTTTAGTTTTATTTATTTATTTAGCGAGGATTAGTTTTGAAAGGCTTTGCCAAGGTTTAATATTTGTGATGTGCACCTGTTCCTAATAAAGCGGCCTTTTCCACACTCAAGCTTTTTGGTCTGCATTAACCCCCCCCTCCCCACCTCGCCCTCCCTCCCAATGGACAGCTTTGCCGCACAACTAGGGAAGAGGTGTGGCGCCGCAGCTAGGGCGACTGACTCCGGAATCTGGGGCAGATTAGCCCAGCACCATGTGACTCTGGGCAATAGCTTGCTTAACCTTCCTGATGGCCCCCAGCGCGTAGAGACCCTTACGGGTGAGTGTGCGCTTTACAAATGTGGATTACCTACTTACTTACTTACTTACTTACTTACTTACCATGGTGATGGGCTAAATTTCCACATAATGGGAGAAAACATAATAATGAAGCAAGCTGCAGAAAATGCCTTTAAATCATGACTCCAATGTGCAGTCAAATCAGAATATCAGGGGCGGTGGGTGACATTTGAAAGTGGTGGGCCGCAAAGTGATTTGCTTACAGCACCGTAGCGAGCATGTGTAGCGAGCGGGCCCGAACCCCAAAAGGGGGGTTTGGGGGGATTACCCCTCCAAGAAAACTTTGAAAAAAAGTTGAAAAATCGTGCATTTTCAAGCAAATTTGAGAAAGCAGGAAGGTTAATAAAGCAATTGTGAAAGTGCAGTTATTACATTAATAGATGGCATAACATAGGTAGCTGCTTATTAAGTATAACCACAGAGCTTCATACATTCCGTCGTATTATGCTCAGGTGCTGAATTCAGACTATAAGACTTTAAATAAATACCAGCTTGAAATACCATGTTTTAACAGTGTGGCTCACGCTTGCACCATGCACAGCTTGAGGCAATTAAATAAAGACATGTCAGTCTCAATGATTTAGATTATCAGCTTTCACAAAGTGCTAAAACAAATGCTGTCCTGAACAGTGCCGTCCTGCCTCCCTTAGCAGTGCCCACCACATATAGTGCCCAGTAACCACCTAATGTCCCAGGTCCAAAAGAAAAGGTCTCACTATCTACTACCGCCATGTTAGAGTTGTATTGAAATATGTAGGCAGCTTCAAAAAGACTCAATATAGGTGGCATGCGCTATTAAAAAAATAAAACACTTTCACAAAATACCTAAGAAGGTGTACATGGCACAGGGACTGGGCAGACACAATCACTATGCTTGGCAATTTGGGTATATTTTAGTCTTGCAACTAGCCCGAGGGAGGGGCAGACAGCTAAACAAGTCTGGTTGCCTAAAACAAATGTAAATGTGCTCAGCTGGTCAAATTGCGTTTACACCGGTTTTGGCTGTAATTGATGGTATCACTTCAAACTTTCTGACAATGCAACCTATCCTATACTGTCAGTGATGGAACTTTCAAATATTCATTTGATGTCAGATACCTGTAGTCCTGAGAAAGACACCTGACCCCAGAAGGACAATATTCAAGTAACAAAATATGTTGATGGAAAAAATAAGCAGGGTGTATTGTGCAAACATCCTGTTTTTAAATAAGCAGACACCAGTATAAACATTGTTAGCTCTCCCACATACAATTTCAAAGAAGACCTAAAAGCTTAACAAAGGCAGAACATAAATCTCGACATAATGGATATAACCTCATTCAAAGTGGGAACCCATAACTAGAAGACTATACAACGAGAGAGAATAGCACTCTTGGAGCTTACCTGTTCACTGATGAAGCATACCGCCACTAGATAGTTGAGGGTTCATTATCATATGGGAGTACATGAATCTACAGCAATTCCATTCGAGAATTGGCTGTTTCTTCCAGGAGTTTTGTGCTTGTTGTACATGTATTTCTATTTACAGAATGCCTTCAAAAGTATTTTCATGCCCCTCATTTCCTCTGTAATGTGTTAGGTATTTTATTATTTATTTATAGAGCAAAACTTTTAAAACATGCATATATTAAAAACATATTAAAATACCTTTTTCACTGTACAAATAAAATAATGTTTTGTGCAAGCCACATCAAAAAATGTCATTAGCTAGCTGAGAATATTGTGATGTGCCTTCTATTACTGCCACCTGTCCTTTACTTATTCTTTGTATTCGGAAAGGTTGCTGCTGCTGTCCATGTTTACTTTCAATGTGTTAAAAAGTTCAGAATAAAACTTCCCACAACACAAAAGCTAAAATGAGTCGCATTGCACTTCTTGTCGTGATGCGAGAGAAACAGTAATCCCTCAAAAACTATGTGAGGAAAGTTTACTTTTGCTTTTAGGTTTGAAACATGTAATTTTGAAACGGAATAGACGACTGTGTAAAATTTCTAAACATAGGTGACATGCACCTGAAGCTTTGCATTATGCTTTCAGCAATTTCTGGTGATTCAGCCAACAGCACTTTGCATGTTGGGATTTTGAGCCCTTAATGAAAGTGTTAAAAGCAAAACTACAAGTCCCATAATACACCATGCTGTTGGCTTAAAAACGAGGAATGACTGCTGGTATCGTATGTCATAATGCCACTTGAGGGACTTGCAAAATGCATAGCAAAATGAGATCCTGGCATTCTGTCTTGTTTTCTTGTATGAAATCACAGCTATAATACACCACAGTGGATGAGAGAGCAGGGGTAGTCTTACAAATGCAAGCATCTCACAGCCAATGGGCTAACACCAACACTCTTTGAAAAACCACCAGGCTAAGAAAGATGTTATTTACCAGAACAAAGAGAGCAGGAGCAGTTGAACCTGTGTTAAGAAACACCGAGAAATGGGGAAACAATGCATTGCCAGCCTTCTTCTTAAGGACAATTTGATGGGAGTTAGGGGGGGGGGGCTTCAACAGCCCTGTGATATGCCTTGTACAAGTGCAACAGGTTGAACATATAGAAATAAGACACCTGCCAAAGTAACGCAACTGGTAGGGAGTGACCACTATTTGCTCATTTGCTATTTGGTAAAACAACATCTCATATTAAGGATAATTGAAACTCTATCTGCAGATTAAACATGAAATTAAGCCCTACCTTTGTGAGATTCCGCAGAGTTCCACCCACCTCTAGTCTCATGTATAGCCCTAGGCCGGATGCTCATATTACTGTCAAGCATAATCATTGGGGGACAGTGTACACAACCGCAGAACTGTGTTCTGGCATGGTTGACGGGGTGAATTGTCATCCAAAGTAACTTTATTCACAGGTGCCATAAATACTTTTGTCTGAAAGTCATGCACCATGAAGTGTTTCAGCCTCATATTTCTAAGGTGCATGTGGTGAAGTTTTCTTTCCATGTCATGTTTCTGCCAGCGAACTCTCTTGATGTCTGCTTTTATTATGTAGAAAAGCCCTCTAGCTCTTGCGACTCTGCAGATCTTGTGAAACCCCTTGAGGTGTTTACAGGTTAGGCTGCAGAACCCCTTTCCAGATCGCTACAACCAGTCCGGCCTGGAGTCAAAGTTCCGCCGGAGCAGAGCTGCCTTCTCTGTAGGGGCACTCGCGGTGGGGTCAGGCTGTCTGCTCCACCCTCCGGCCCTCCATTTTTGTAGGACAACGATCACACGCGAGGGGGTGAGGCCTGGCACATCAGAGGTGGAGGTCTGAAATGTGGCACCGCAGGGACATGAAAAGGCCGCCTCACACCTCCCACCCCCGAGCTGCGGGGAGCATCCTCTGAAGGGGCTGCCTACTTCACTTACACATTCAGGGCCACCGCTTCTGCTTCGCACACCTATGCCTTATAAATGCCCACTCCAAACACTTTCTTCCTCAGACTGGGCGGCTTCCTGTTTCTGTCTACTGGAACGTTTAAACCTCACTGTCCCAACTGCTTGCACCCCTGAGATGTGTTTTGGAAGCAAGTGCACCTGTACGACTTTTTGGAGATACCATTGAACTGCAAAACGTACCGAGGCGTGTTTTTTTTGCAGATGGATTTGTTGAAAAAAAAAACATGCCATTAGTATTTCAATCGCCAGGCCAAGTTTCATAGAATGAAGCATCCGACTACAGGTGCTCGGTGGTTATTACCACGAACACCGCGTTACACTACGGACCGGTGTCCTCTACATCTTCATTCTATGCCCGTACTGGAGTTGGATATCAGAAAGAGAAAAAAGAAATTTTCCTTGGGGACCATTAGACTCCCTGGCGAACGCTCGTCCAACCTCGAACAATCATTATGTCAAGTCCCTGAGTACTCTGAAAACTGCTGGATTTAATATTGGGATACCTACTGGGCTGACCTATTTGAATCCAATGTGAATATCACCTCTGAATAAACGAAGGTTACATGCCTTTGAGGAACTAGTGCCATTTGCTGTCTGATCCACATGGTGGGTCCGAATAGGTTGACAACTTCAAATTGAATCAATTCGCCCTGACGAAGTTCCACAAGGCAAATGGAACAAAACGCGTTGGCTGTGCCTGTATTTGACAAAAACTGCTAAATAAAGAAGAAGATATACAATATACTATTCTTCCTTTGGACTCTAATTGTGTGCACCTTCCATTTTATGTTTTTGTATCTCTGACTTAAACACCTATTGGTAGCAGGTGTAGGAAGAAGTTTGCACCATCCAGAATTTAGAACTATAGAACTAGTAGTGCTTGACCTGGTCTGCTGCCTTGACCTTTTGGAACTTTACAGTTCAATATATGTATGTTTATTATATATGATTATGCTGCTGCTTCAAAGTCACCGCAAGTACAGAGAGTAGAGAGGGCACAGGCGTTGTGTATATGCAGGTTGTTTATTTGTGGAAAGAGATTAGCTAGATTTTTCATTTGTGCCTCGGTTTTATGACACTCGTTGACCCACCCCACAATATACCCTCGCACTGGCCAGTCACCGTTGCACCTGCCAGTCACCCTCGCACCTGCCAGTCACCCCCGCACCGGCCAGTCACCCTCACACTTGCCAGTCATCCTCACACCTGCCAGTCACAATCGCACCTCCCACTCACCCTCGCACCTGCCAGTCACCCTGTCCCTCGCACCTCCCAGTCACCCTCGTACCGGCCAGTCACCCTCGCACCTCCCAGTCACCCTCGCACCTCCCAGTCACCCTCACACCTGCCAGTCAGCCTCGCAATTTCCAGTCACCCTCGCACCTCCCAGTCACCCTTAGCAACGGCCAGTCACCCTCGCACCTGCTAGTCACCCTCACACCTGCTAGTCACCCTCACACCTGCCAGTCACCCTCACACCGGCCAGTCACCCTCACACCTGCCAGTCACCCTTGCACCTCCCAGTCACCCTCGCACCTCCCAGTCACCCTCGCAGCCCTTCATCTCACACATCCTTCAAGTTCACACAGACTGTAGATTACAATGTATGACATCCTGCATCGCAGCGGGGTCCTCTTCGAGGGGGGGGCGCTGTGGTGCCCCTCCTTGCAGAAGATGTGTATTTTTTAAAGGAACGGAACTGAACTTGCTTCTTCATCCCTCACTGCCAGTGGGAGGCAGCGGCCTTCACCGCACTCACAACTCCCCTCCTCCTCGCCCACAGTGCGGCCTCATCTGCTGTCCCCCTCCCACCCCCATGCCTCTCTGAACACTGCAGCCTCTTTCCTTATTGAACTGTAGCAGCATTTCACTGCCAGAAGTTCAACGCTCTTCCGGATTCGCTTGAATATCAAATCGCATTAAAAGCGATTTGTGGAAATATTGACTGTTCCTATGAGTTGGACCCAGGCTTGTAAAAATTAAATGTTTTACACTCTGCTTACTAGTACGTGTAATGCTTTGCAGTACTGTCTAACCAAAAAGTGAATACCAGGGATGTTTAAAATACCGGTATGTGCAAGCCTACTCCTGCATTCAATTTGGACATATGGGAGTGAGCGAGTTGATAATTGTGTATACATTGTGATGTTGCCGCTAAACAGATTCCTGCAAATCTGTTGATTTATATATGTCTCTGAGTATATGTCTGCATGTGAATGTGTGATTCTCTGCGCTGTATAGAACATGTTTTCATGTTTACGCTGCTTACATAGAAGGTATAAACGTAGAGTGTTTGCTTTTTACAGCAGGTCACCTGTTTCCATACATTGTTAGTTGACGTATGCTTGTTTGCGTAAATATATTTATGTTTAAAGTATGTTTATTGTGCTGCACATACGGATCAAAGACAACATCATGCGTTATTCACTGGTTCGGCGTAACCATTCGGCCTACCCAGCACTGATACAGCTTTTAGTTACAAATCAAAACATTAACCTTGAGGGACAGACTGGCGTAGGTATGAGCATTTCACGAACCATGACTAGTCTTTCGAGTGCGAGGAACAAAAGCACCTTAAGGCTACCAGCGGGAAAGGAAAAATGCATAAAGTCCGTACGAGACATTTGCTGTGCAGGCCAGGTCCCTATAAAGCTACATAACAGTGTCCCCCTAAATGAAGAACCCTTAAACCTTGTACCCCAAACCCCACCGCCCCCCCGACCTACCCACCCACCACCCCAGTTCCAGGTCCAAATGTCCTCCACGTAGGCACGATTGTCTAATTCGATGATTCCGTGACATCACAGTGCGGTAGCCGAAGGAGGCGCAAATATCTGGGACAGGTCACCTCCCTGAATTCCGTGGCCAAGAGCGTTAAAAAGGGCCGCCAAAGTTCTGGGTACTTATCTCCTTCTCCCCTAGCCACCAGAGACAGCTTTTCCATCCCCAAGACATTCCAAAGACGGTGCAACCAGCCCTGAAAGGTGGGGATGTGGGCCGTGCGCCAGTAAGTGAGAACAGTATGCAACGCAGAACCCAGGGCTTTAGCTATCAGTCTGCCCCGATGGGAGTGCAGCGAGTAGGTGATGGGATTGGGTGAGCCCAGCAATACGTAGGCGGGGAATCTCGGAAGTGTAGTGTCTAAGTGTAGATCCACCTCGTCTAGTACTTGTTTCCAGTAACCCTGTAAATGGGGACATTCCCATAGTAAGTGTACCAGTCTCCCCCCACAGCCCCGCCAACATAGTGCATCTCGTGCATGATACATCTCATTGAGCTTCTCCGGGGTATAGTACCAATAGGTAGGGTGTTAAAATATCGATTACAAAAATATAGCTGACATAAATATAGTTGTAAAAATATTGTTTACATAAATATCGACTCCCTATACTTAAACAGGTAAGTACATAAATATCGACTCCAAAATATCGTTGTAATTAATATAGATATAAAAAATATCGACCTTTTAAAATAATTAAAATTACATTAAATAATAAATAAATATAAGTATTATTACCAAAATACATGACATTACTTTTATTTTTAAACTATTTAAACCAATGTTACTACACTTTTTAATTATAAACTTAATAAATGTGGACATATACATATATTTAACACATTACTTTATATAACAAAAATAATACATACATATAATTAAAATATACAATATATTACTAATTAAAACATTTGATAGCGTAGGAGTAAAAATTACTATTCCCACTCCAGAGGGTGCAACAGTAGGGAAAGCGTTGGATAGCGTAGGGGTAAAAATTACTATTCCCACTCCAGGGGGTGCAACAGTAGGGAAAGCGTTGGATAGCGTAGGGGTAAAAATTACTATTCCCACTCCAGGGGGTGCAACAGTAGGGAAAGCGTTGGATAGCGTAGGGGTAAAAATTACTATTCCCACTCCAGGGGGTGCAACAGTAGGGAAAGCGTTGGATAGCGTAGAAGTAAAAATTACTATTCCCACTCCAGAGGGTGCAACAGTAGGGAAAGCGTTGGATAGCGTAGGGGTAAAAATTACTAAATGTATTTAATCATTTATAAAATAACAATTTTTTATTTTATTTTTAAACATTAATTAAATAATTAATCAATTAAATTGTAATTAATTTACTACATTTTCACTAAAAAATTCCTGTACACACACCTAAAATGAATTAATAAATTAACATAATTAATTACATAATTAATAATCAATTAACTAATTGAAATTAATTAACTATTATTTATTACACTATTTATATTCATTTAAAACATTAATTAATCTATTATTTCATTATATTTAAATTACTTCCCACCCTACTCCCCTATAAACCCACAACCCGCTACGGAACTATTAATACTAAATTCAACATAAAATACATTATTAACTAATAAAATACTACTAAAAATACTACTTTATCTACAAATACTCATTAAAAACACTACATTACTTATAATTATTTAAAAAACGATATTATTGTAAACTATGTTTTTGTAAACGATATTTATTACAACTATATTAATGTTAACAATATTACTTACCTGTCTGTCGATATTCTGGTCAGACTATATTTTTGTCATCGATATTTCTTCCTGTAGATATTTTTGCAGCGATATTTAGGTAAGTCGATATTTTTGCGACGATATTCCCGTACTGTACCGTACCAATATGTGGCGATTTTAGTGAGGGCGTCTGGTAGCCCCATGTGATGCGTGGACTGGCGAGCCCGATAGACGATGCCCTCCCATTCCTTGTCACTCAACGTGCGGCCCAGGTCTCTTTCCCAACGTGCCTTTCCTGAGTTGTGGATATGAGTGTATCTACCTAGCAACATGCAGTAAATATCTTATATTAGTTTGCGGTCCCACTTCCTCGAGAGCAGCCAATATTCGTGTTCGCTGAGTCTGCGGTTTGCCCCGTCCCTCGTGCTTGCATGGAGGGCCCAATGTCGCACTTGGAAGTGACGGAGGCGCTCCTCCTCAGGCATATCATATTCACGACGGAAGGCGGCAAAGGGAATGGCCCCCTCTGCTGCATACATGTGCGAAAGCACCCTACATCCCGCCGGAGCCCATCTCGCAAATGCCGCCGTGTCCATACCAGGACCGAAGTCCGGGTTGTTCAGCAAAGGTGTTAGCGGGGAGGGGAAGGACGTTAGCTCATGTGCCACACTCACATGGTCCCACACCTCCAGAGGAGTTCTCGTAATGTACGAGGCGCATAGATTCGGAGGTCGATGCCGCTGCTGCAGGAAGGGAACCTCCTGTAGTGTGCGGCCCGCCACCGCCTGGTCTTGAAAGAGCCAGTGCTTTTCGGACTCCCATTTACTCCACTCCACCAACGTTCGCAGCTGCGCTGCTTTGTAGTACAGTAACATATCAGGTAGGCCCAATCCCCCGTTCTCAGGAGGCAGCATCACCAGGCGAAGTTTCATCCACGGACGACGCCCGTTCCAGATGAACTGTGCCGGTTCCGATTGGGTCTGACGTATCCACCCCTCTGGGGGCCTCATAGGGATGGCTCGGAACACATAGAGGACCTGCGGCAGGATTATAATTTTTTATCGCTGCCACCCTGCCTAGCCACGACAATGGGAGGTGTCTCCACCTACCCAGCTCTGACCGAATCGTTTGCCGAAGCCTCGTGTAATTAAGGCGAACTGTGCCCTGTAGGGTAGCCGCCAGTTGGATACCGAGATATGGGACGGCCTCAGACGCCCATGGGAAGGGAAAGAGCCCCTGTAGGTGTGCTCTTGTAGATGCCTCCAGTGAGAGGTCGAGTGCTACCGACTTACTGAGATTAACTTTAAATCCCGCCACCTCCGCAAAGGTGTCCAGAATGGCCACACAGGCTGGGAGCGACACTCGGGGGGAGGACAATGACAACAGAACATCATCTGCATATAGGCTTATGGTATGTTCGAAGGCGCCAATTTTAATTCCATGAACCTCGGGAGCGAGTCTTATTGCCTGAGCCAGGGGCTCCATGTAAAGGGCAAATAACAAGGGAGACAATGGACACCCCTGTTTAGTGCCCCGTTCTATGCAGAAGAGGTGCGAGGAGCACCCATTGACGCGGACCATCGCCGAAGGCCGCGAGTAGCAGTTTAAGACCCAAGTGCGGAAGTGGTTTCCCAATCCACCCTCACCAAGACCTGCTCCAGATACGGCCAATGGACACGGTCAAACGCCTTTTCCGCGTCAATTGCAAGCATCATATATTCCCCTTCCGTGCGTGTAGCCTTTTCGATGAGGTGGAGCGCCCTTTTTGTATTGTCTACAGTTTGCCGCTCCGAAATAAACCCGGCCTGATCCTGAACGATCAGTCTCGGCATCAGTGGGGCTAGTCGTGCGGCCAGGATGCTCGTATATAATTTCAAATCAATGTTGAGTAACGAGATGTGTCGGTAAGCTTCACACCTCGAGTGATCCTTACCCGGTTTGGGGATTCCGGAGATAGTGGCGTCCAGGAGGTCCACCGAAATCGCGTCCGGATCCGAAAAGGAGTTAAAGAGAGTGATCAGCAGCGGCACCACCTGTGCACAAAAGGTTTTATAAAAGATGGCCGTGAAGCCATCAGGCCCCGGGGCTTTTCCCAGCTTGAGCCTGGAGATGGCCGAGATAACTTCCTCGGGTCTGATGTTACTTTCAAGGGCCGCAGCTTGGTCCGGCGTGAGTACCGGGAGGTGGGTAGAGTCAAGGAATGTTTCGCCTGCTGCGTAATCTAGTGTCGATCCTGTGTATAGGGAGGTATAGAAATTGCCAAAGGCGGCCGTGATTTCTCCGTTGTTCCCCCCGACGTTCTAATTTCTTTCACCATGTGATGTTGCCTTTTCTCCCTGAGCGCTCGTCCCAATAGGCGCCCGCATCTGTCCCCCCTGTATAGTACATGTGACGCACTTGTAGTGCTGCAAATTCTGCCCTGTCTTGGTCGAGTACGCTCAACTGTTCCCTTACCAAAGTCAGTTGTCTCCATATCCTGGGTGCGCATGTCCTCTGGTGCATACCCTCCAACTCCCTAACCTTTTGCGTCAGCTCATCCCTTTTCTCCGCTCTCGCCCTATTTTTTTGCCAAAGACAAGGCTATGAACTCCCCTCTAAGTACTGCCTTTAAGGCTGCCCACTGTGTCGCCGGGGAAGTGTCGGAGGTGGTGTTGTGTAGCAGATACTCAGTGATCGTGTGTGCGATTTTCTCGGACACTTCTTTGCGTTGCAATAGTGTGTCTCTGAGTCGCCAGCACCGGGAGGAACGCTGCACTGGCGGAAAAAGGAAATTCGCCGAGATGGAAGCGTGATCAGAAAGAGTCGCAACCCCTATATCTACAGTGGACGTCAGCGCTTGGAGGGAAGCAGAGGCCAAAAAATAATCCAATCTGGCGTATGTGCGATGTGCGCTCGAGAAGTATGAGTAAGCTCAAGTGCTTGGGTGGAAGCTGCGCCAGAGGTCTACCATACCCAGTTCCCCCAGTCTCTTCAAACCTCCCTCGGACAGGGCCCCAGCCTGTGTAGTGCGCTGCGCCGACCTATCTAATGTGGTGTCTAGCACAAGGTTGGGATCCCCCCCGAAGGACATGCCTGTCCTCGGATGCCGCCACTACGCTAAGCACGTTCTGAGGGAATTTTTCCTGACCCTCATTGGGGACATAGACTGAGCAAACTGTGAAGTCCCACCCTCCCAGAGAGAAATGGTATGATAGTCAAGTCAAGTCAAGTCAGAGAATTTATATAGCGCGCTACATACCCAGAGGGTCTCAAGGCGCTTGAGGAGGGGTGGGGAATTACTTGTCAAATATCCACGTTTTAAGTTGCTTTCTGAATGCTAGGTGGTTCTGGGTAAGGCGAAGGTAAGTGGGAAGTGAGTTCCAGGTTTTAGCTGCCAGGTAGGAGAAGGATCTACCTCCCATGGTGGTTTTGTTGATGCGAGGTACCGTGGCAAGGGCTTGGTTGGATGATCGTAGCTGGCGGGAGGGGGTGTAGAAGGACAGTCGTGTGTTGAGGCATTCTGGTCCGATTTCGTAGAGTGCTTTGTGTGCGTGGGTTAGGAGCCGGAAAGTGATCCTCTTATTGACGGGAAGCCAGTGGAGGTTTTTCAGGTGGCCAGATATATGTTCTTTACGCGGGATGTCTAATATGAGCCTGGCTGAGGCGTTTTGGATTCGTTGGAGTTTTTTCTGGAGTTTAGCGGTAGTACCGGCGTAGAGGGTGTTTCCATAGTCCAGTCGGCTCGTGATCAGAGCGTGGGTGACCGTTTTCCTAGTTTCGGTGGGGATCCAACGAAATGTTTTTTTGAGCATGCGAAGAATGTTGAAGCAGGATGAAGAGACGGCGTTGACTTGTCTGTTCATCGAGAGTGAGGAATCCAGGATGACGCCCAGGTTCCGTGCGTGGTCTGTCGGGATGGGTGCTTTTCCAAGGGCTTCTGGCCACCAAGAGTCGTCCCATGCAGAGGGGGAGGTGCCCAAGATGAGGACTTCTGTTTTATCTGAGTTCAGTTTCAGACGGCTGTGTTTCATCCATTCGGCTACTTCTTTCATTCCTTCGTGTAGGTTAGTTTTGGCGGTGCTAGGGTCATTGGTGAGTGATAGGATCAGTTGAGTGTCATCCGCGTAGGAGATGATGTTGAGGTTGTGTTGGCGGGCGATGACCGCGAGGGGGCTCATGTATACGTTGAAAAGGGTGGGGCTGAGTGAAGATCCTTGTGGTACGCCGCAGATGACTTCAGTGGCCTCTGACTTGAATGGTGGAAGGCAGACTCTCTGGGTTCTTCCGGTGAGGAACGAGGTGATCCATTCTAGTGCTTTTCCTTGGATTCCGATGTTTCTGAGGCGCTGTAGAAGGGTGCTATGGCAGACTGTGTCGAAGGCTGCGGAGAGGTTGAGGAGGATGAGGGCGACTGTGTCTCCATTGTCCAGCAGAGTTCGAATGTCGTCTGTTGCTGCGATGAGGGCGGTCTCTGTGCTGGAGTCGAGGGATTTGTTGGCTTCGAGGAAGGCGGCGAGCTGGTTGTTGACAGCTTTCTCGATGACTTTGGCCGGGAATGGAAGGAGCGAGATGGGGCGGTAGTTTTTGAGTTCGGTTGGGTCCGCTGTGGGTTTTTTCAGAAGGGCGCTGAGTTCAGCGTGTTTCCAGCTTTCCGGGAAGGTGGCGGAGTTGAAGGAGCAGTTGATGATGTCTCGGAGGTGCGGTGCTATGATGGAGTCTGCTTTGTCGAAGATGTGGTGAGGGCATGGGTCTGTGGGGGATCCTGAGTGGATGGAGTTCATCAGGCGGATGGTGTCCTCAGTGGAGATTGGGTGCCAGTCATTGAGGATGTTCGAGGGGGGTGAAGGTCCAGCAGATGGTTGGATGGGTTGGTCTCCGGGTTGGTTGTCAAAGCTGTTGTGGATGTCTGCAATTTTGTTGTGGAAGAATGAGGCTAGGGAGTCGCAGAGGGCTTGAGAGGGGGTGATGTCGTTGGAGTTGGCCGAGGGATTGGTAAATTCCTTGACGATGTTGAAAAGTTCCTTGCTGTTGTGGGCGTTGTTATCTAGTCGGTCCTTGAAGGCGGTTTTCTTGGCCTTTCGGATCAGTTGGTGGTGTATGCGGGTGGCGTTTTTGGAGGCGTCCTTGGTGCTGGTGGTTGGGTCTTTTTTCCAGGCCTTCTCAAGGGAGCGGCAGAGTTTCTTGGATTTCTTAAGATCATCGTTGAACCAGGAGGCCTTCTTGCTGGCAAGTTTGCTTTGTCGTTTTTTCAGTGGTGCTAGGATGTCGGCGCTGTTGGATAACCATAGGGTGAGGTTGGTGGCGGCTTGGTCGGGGAAACCTCCCTTTTATCTCTGCACCCTTCCCGAGCACCTTCCCTCGAAAATTCTGTGCCAACCCCAGCTTTCTTGTTCGGGGCGGAGGAAAAGAACTGCTGCGGGAAGTTACGTGCCTTCATCCTGGGGCAGTCCTTCTGCAATAAATGCGTCTCCTGTAGGAGACAAATGTCGGCTTGCGCATGTTCAAGGCAGGATAACACAGCTCTCCTTTTAATTGGATTGTTAAGCCCTCTCACATTCAGGGAAAGGATGCATACTTCACTGGGGGCCATAGGTCGTCCTCCTCCCCGCCTGCTCTGTGTTTTGGGGGCCAGCCCTAAAATCCGAGCCTGTGCCCCACTATGGTTCCCCCATTGTATGGAATCGTGGCTGGACTCGGCCCGCTACATGGTGGTGAAATCTCGTGCCAGTGGTTCGTGGCGAACCCCCTAGGACCTGGAACCCCTCCCTCTCCCTCCCACAAAAAAGAAGACCCCAGTATCTACACCCCGTCCAACCCCAACACCATCCCCACCCTCTGCCTCCCAACCCTCGCCAACACCCCAAAACTAGGAACTGAAAAATATAGTGACAAAAAAGTACACCATTGTCCATCATCTCTCACAGATGACTGGTCACACTGTGTCCCGGGGGAAGGAAGGTCCAGTCTCTCAACCGTCTCCCCCCCATCGGCTCCCAAAAGAGCATCCGAGACCCCAAGAATTGCTAACGTGGGGTGCCTCAACTCCCCGGCTGTTGTGATAAGTCTGCGGACACTGCCTCCACTGCCGCCCTGCGACCATTCTCGATCTCCGTCTTCGGGGGCCGTTTGACGCATCGCCGGTTCCGCTGTTGGCGCCATTGTGATGATGAGTCTCCTGTTCCTCCCTGACGGGACGGCTGCTCGTCCTCCTCCACCGGCATATCAATACCCAGCACCTGACATGCTTCTTTGAGGGAGCGAAGCTGGTAAAGCTTGTTGTCCAACTTAAACATAATCCTGAACGGGTGTCCCCAGCTGTACGGTATAGCCTGCTGCTGAAGATGGCTCGTGATGGGTTTGAAGCAGCGGCGTTTCTGGAGTGTAAGTGCTGAGAGATCCTGATAGAGCGTCGGGGAGTGACCGCGGAAGGAGATTGGCTGTTTCTGCCTTGCCTTTTGAAGGATATCCTCCTTGGTGCGGAAATCTTGCACACAGACCAGAATGTCTGCGGGAGAAGACTACCCAGTACGCTGTGGTCCGACCCTGTGCGCTCTATTGATCGGGAGGCCGTATCTTCCGGACGGTCCAGAATATGGTTGAAGAGCTCCTTGGTAAACTTGAAGAGGTCCCCATCCACATCCGAGTGAGCCACTCCTCGAATACGCACGTTGTGTCGTCTGGAGCGGTTTTCTAGATCCTCCAAGTGCGATTGCAGGTCTACCAACGTTACGGCAACGTTATGGAACTCCCTCCCACTGGCCCTGCACTCCGAAACTAGCACTCTGCGATTCCGCAAACTTTTAAAGACTCACTTGTTCCCTGCTTAATGCTTTTTTCTGTTATGGTATGCTATCTGGATGAGCGCTGGGATGCCCAAGGGTAACCACGCCCTATATAAAACTCAGTAATAATAATAATAATAATAATAATAACCTGTTGATCATGGAGGCATATGATTTCCTGTTGCAGCGCCTCAGTGTCAGTGTCTCGGGTATCCTACTTCGCCTCGAGATCCACCACCCGTTCTCCCACCCGTCGAGATCCATTCGCACTGCGCGTATCTCAGCTGCAAATTCTTTCTTAAGAGTGTGGATGTCTTCCCGCAAAGTCGTAAAGAGGGACTCGAGAAATACCTTTGTAATGCGTTCCGCGCCTTCCGCGTCCCGTTTTGCACTAGCAGCGGAACCTCCTTAGCTGTATTGGGCGATTGAGTTTTTGCGAACAAGTCTTTCACTGTCCTGTCCTTACGGACTTTCGTGCCCTGCGACATAGTGCCTGTTCGGCGGTGGGCCCACTTCCCTGAGAGTCACTAGGCCCGGCAGTAGAGCGTGTGTGGGCAGCGCCAGCCACCAGGCCGTGTGTCTACGGCCACCTCACACTGCGCGGCAAAATGGCGCCCAACTAGGCCCTCGGCTCGGATGCGCTATCCGCCGTCAGGGGTCCACCCCTAGGGTTTCCTCCGGCTCCAATGAGCCCTATCCGATTCGGGCAGGGACCGCTTCCCGTCTCACAGACCCCACTTCGGGTTTCTCAGCGATGGCGTCCGTTCGGCAGGTCCGCAGTAGCAACAGATGTGACTCCCGCCTGCCGCCTCACGCACCTGTCGGGCGCGGGCCGGGCCCGCCGCGGACTCCCGAGACTTCGTGGGGGGCAGGAGTTCCCAACTACAAATCTCTAGTGTGAGCCCCCCACTGGCGATCCCGGTCCTAGGCCCCATATTGCTTCGCTGCCTGCCAGGCCTCCACGCTCAGCGCGGGCGTATGCTCGCCACCGCAGCACCCACCTCCTCACTCCCGAAGTACGGCGTGGACCTCCACCGATCACCACCTTCTCGCAATGGCGGCGGGTCTGCATAAGCAATTGGGCCGTTAAGCCCCGTCGCCTTGTGCCGTAGCAGACGCAGGTCAGACCCGCCTGTGGCTCACCGAGGTGGGTGGGTGCACGCTCGATCCCAGGCCTCCGGCTCGACTGCTGCGTCTCCGGCTGCTCGCTCCGCCTCCAGCGCCGGCCGCAGGCCCAAGCCGCGCCGCAAGCCAACCGGTGGATCGCTACTCCGGCTGTCCCTGCGGGCCAGAAACAGCCCAACAGGGCCCCCTTGGGTTAAGGACACCGGGCGAGCTGATGGGGTCACTGAGAGGGGGCTCCGTGAGGCCAGAGCCCGTGCTGTAGAGGGCCGACGGCGGGAGCCCTGAAAAGTGCGTCTTCCTACGCCGCCATCTTGGCCATGCCTCCCGTAAATATATTTAGATAGTAAATTCTGATTGTGTCCGTGCTCTAGCCATATTTCAGAATGCCAAAATATCGACAGGAAAAAAGAGATGCTCTAATCTTTTTTGTTATGCTCACTGCAGTAAATATCGGCAGCGTAAGCATTGCTTGTTTTGTGTATCTAACTATCTACTATTCCTTGGATCTGCACGTAGAATTATGATTTAAAATTTTTACCTCTCCAGGCGAGTCTGATACGAAAAAAAACATGCCATTAGTATTTCGACAAATCCATCTGCAAAAAAAACACGCCTCAGTACCTTTTGCAGTTCAATGGTATCTCCAAAAAGTCGTACAGGTGCACTTGCTTCCAAAACACATCTCAGGGGTGCAAGCAGTTGGGACAGTGAGGTTTAAACGTTCCAGTAGACAGAAACAGGATGCTGCCCAGGGTGAGGAGGAAAGTGTTTGGAGTGGGCATTTATAAGGCAGAGGTGTGCAAAGCGGAAGCGGTGGCCCTGAATGTGTAAGTGAAGTAGGCAGCCTCTTCAGAGGACGCTCCCCGCAGCTCGGGGGTGGGAGGCGGCCTTTTCATGTCCCCATGGTGTCACATTTCAGACCTCCACCTCTGATGTGCCAGGCCTCACCCTCTTGCGTTTGATCGTTGTCCTACAAAAGAGGAGGGCTGGAGGGTAGAGCAGACAGCCTGACCCCACCGCGAGTGCCCCTACAGAGAAGGCAGCTCTGCTCTGGTGGAACTTTGACTCCAGGCCGGACTGGTTGCGGCGATCGGGAGAGGGGTCCTGCAGCCCAACCTGTAAACACCTCAAGGGGTTTCACAAGATCTGCAGAGTCGCAAGAGCTAGAGGGCTTTTCTACATAATAAAAGCAGACATCAAGAGAGTTCGCTGGCAGAAACATGACATGGAAAGAAAACTGCACCACATGCGCCTTAGAAATATGAGGCTGAAACACATCATGGTGCATGACTTTCAGACAAAAGTATTTATGGCACCTGTGAATAAAGTTACTTTGGATGACAATTCACCCTGTCAACCATGCCAGAACACAGTTCTGCGGTTGTGTACACTGTCCCCCAATGATTATGCTTGACAATAATATGAGCATCCGGCCTAGGGCTATACATGAGACTAGAGGTGGGTGGAACTCTGCGGAATCTCACAGAGGTAGGGCTTAATTTCATGTTTAATCTTCAGATAGAGTTTCAATTATCCTTAATATGAGATGTTGTTTTATCTGGTATTGAGCAAATAGTGGTCACTCCCTTGTCGTAAATATTTAATTTACCGTCTTAATTTCTATGCAGGTAAGTACTTAATCAATAATAACTCAATCGGAAAGAAAAAAACAGAGTCCGTGGTGTTAGAGTTCTTAGGGGTTTTATTCCTTAAAAAGGAATCGTTCCGGAACTGGATATCATGTTCCTGCAACCACAAGGGGTTCAGGAAGGGATAGAGCCATATTTTATTGACAATACATAGCTTATATACTTAATTCACATCATAGAAAGCAATATAGTAGGCGTAACAGCTGAGAGAAGACAAGATCACAGCATCCACGTGTTAATACTACGTAATCAGAAGGCGTGAACTAGGCGTGAACTAGAGGTGTGTGCTAGAAACGTCACAGGTAGGTGTCATAAGTGGGTGGCACAAAACAGAAATGTTGCAATGTCAGCAGAAATCGGAGGCTTGGATGCGCGCGCAGCTGCATGACGTGTGATTGACGTGAAACTGGAGGGTGCAGGGGACTTGACATTTACACTAGCGGAAAGAGACAGAAGTCTGGCATGTCAGATCAACTCGTACTTCTATCATATCTGATATCTGATGTTTGGGAACCATATTATCTGAACGGAAAAGGTCTCTGGGGCAGAAGCTATTCTATGCTGACTGTGAGTGCGTGTATAAGCGCCTAAGTGTCTGCATGAGAAGCGTGGGGGCATGGGCCTTCCATGGGAGCATGGTAACAGAGGCTATGAATTACTTGCACGGAGACAGTGAGGCCGGCCCTTCGGCTCTGCAGCTGGGAGGATGTTTACTTAAACTAGTAGGCAGGAATGTATTTTCGAGGAGCGGAACAGATAATTCGAAGGTTGTAGTCAGTCTTGGCAGGCAGCAGGCTGAGCTAAGCGTGGTGGGCCGCGCTGGAAGTAAGTCAGAGTTCACGGGTACAGAGACAGCCTGGGCTGAGGCTTTCAGAGTCAGAAGCCAGAAAAAAGGCTCGATGGCAGAAATTCAGGGCCTACTTTGCCAGAGCTGAAAAACGTGTAAAGTACACTACAAAAAGACGTTGGCATAGCATACTTAGGAACGGACTATTCAACCCATTCAGGGTGGGTCTGAAAGAGGACAGGCTAACGTTGGACGCAAATGTATTTGCGTCTTCATAGCTGGCTCAGGAGGGAAGTTACATGCACTTTAAGCTGGTACATGGAGACGGTGGGGTACACGATAGGGAACACAACTTGACCATAAAATTTATATTTCCTCATTCCCTCCTTGTTCCCTACGGACCCTTCATGATATATCGATCCTCATGAATCGATCAGTTTGTTCTTGTAACATCATTTGCTCTTCTTTCCTTCTTTGACGTCGTGAGAGAAAACTGGAATGTTCAATGCATGATGTGGCACACAGTCCACAAATCGCTGGCCCACACTGTAGGCACAGGCAGCAACTGAATACTAGGACTAGGCCAATGCCTAGGAAGGATAGGATCTTCCATCCCCAAGCGGTTAACGTTGTCCAGAACCAACCGGACCAAGTCCAGGTGCCTGGATTCTGATGTATCAGATTGGCAATTTTATGAAGACGGGTAATAGCTTTGTATACGGATGGCGCGTTTTCTGGAATGAAAACACAGCAACTTGACCCGATGACCTTACAGGCTCCACCTCTATCTGCCAAGATGACGTCAATAACAAGACGATTCTGAAGGACAACAACCCGCATGGCGGACTGCTCTTCGGTTAGGTTACCTAGGGCGGAGGCAGTTTCATTCACTACTGCTTCAAGTGTTCTAGTTAATCTGCGTATTAGTTTACTATTTTGGACGGGGCCTAAGAAGAAAAAGAATCCTTTATTAAAATCGGTGTATTGTTCCCATGCCGTTTCTGTGTAGTCGACAAGCGGGAGATCTCTTCTGAGTCTATTCTTTACTAGATTTGTATTTCTGTGATAATCAGGAGGGGCTAGAAAAACAGGTGGCAGAAGGAATGCAATATAACAGGTACCATCCCAATCTGGAGGTAAACGTATGTATGCGGTATGACCACAAACAAAATAAGAATGACGGGTAGCTTTAAAGGACGATTTACCATGATCACTGAATTCGACCACAGTAGTACATTTACTATGGCCTAAGTGTACTGAACCTTTCTTCCTGACACATAATTCACCAGTGACTGGTAATACTGACATAGCGGGCAGACCTGGTGCAGCTTCGGATTCAACAGTAAGAATCATAAGGTTAATTGTGTAATTACCTAATCCATATACTTCATTTTCTAGATCAGTTCCTATTCTAGTGGGGAGTCCCTCCTTATCAGGGTAACAGACATCGAGCAGAACTAAGTTCAAGTTTCCCCAAACCCAGCTCCCTTTGAAAACAGCAATATCAGGATCTAAGGAATTAATTATTTTAAACCATGCACCACAGGAACCATTGTGAGTGAACGGGTACGGAAAGAGGGGCAGAGCTCCCTTGTAATTCTGGTAGGGAGGGAGTCGGCCACATATCCAGCAGTTTGTAGCATTATTAGTCTGATGGGAATGATGTAACATACTAATGAATGTGTTGTTGCGCAGCGCGAGTCTGTAAGAAAGTTCATGTGGAGGTAACTCACTAAAAGAATGTTCAGCAGAAACATTGTAAGCAGATTGTTCACGCTTGAAAATAGGGTAATAGATAGGAAGCAGTATACTTGCAACAATAATCAGAAGACTTAGAAAAAACATAATTAATAATGTCACTATACAGTGACTACGCAGTGATTTGCAATATGTACGTTTCTTGAGTTGTCTCTCTCTCTCTCTATCTCGATCTAGGGGATACATGTCAGAAACTATTTAACCGATTCACCTAGGGGAGGACTTAAACAATTAAACTGTCTGACTTGCTAGATCGGAGCTTTTGTTTATACTCCTCTTGGGGAGTTTTTTCTCGTTCGGAAACTTTAAAGTCACTAGGCTCAATACAGTCTTTGGAAGGGGTGGACGAGTCTGGGTCTGGTTTCAGTTCGTTACATTGCTTAATATGGCTCGTGTGGATCCACCCCTTTCTGCCCTCTACTTTCACTGCGGTCCTCGTAGTAAGAAGGACGGTCTTCGGCGCTTTCCAGCGGGGCTCCAGCGGACTTTTCCTGTCGAAGTTCCTAATCAAGACCAGGTCCCCAGGACGGACATCATGCGGCTTTACATCAGTGTTGTCAGGGAAGGCTGCGGCAACCTGTGAACGACATGATTGGAGTGCAGACATCAAGGAGGCAAGGTAATCTGTCAACATGTTACAATCAACATCAGTAATTTTCTTAGGAATGGGCGTCCCCCACATATTCGGTGGTCTACCAAAGACCACTTCGTACGGGGATAGTCCTGATCTCGAGTGGGCAACCATTCTCATGTAGAACAGTGCAACTGGCAGGGCGACTATCCAGTCGACCCCTTTCTCTTGACATATTTTTCCAAGGCGGGTCTTTAATGTCTGGTTATGCCTCTCTACAAGGCCTGCGGCTTCGGGATGTCGGACACAATGGAATTTCCACTGATATCCTAGCAGCAAGGAAACTTGTTTCATTAATTCGGATGAGAATGGCTGTCCGTTATCTGAGTACACAACACGAGGCAAGCCGTATCGTGGGAAGAATTCTCGAACCAGCTGCTTGGCAGTGGTCGAAGCAGTGTAATCTGGGACTGGATATGCTTCGGTCCAACGGGAAAGTGCACAAACAATTACGAGGACATATTTGAATCCTCGACAACGGTCCATCTGGATATAATCCATCTGGAGGACTTCAAAAGGGTGATCGGGAGGATGAAATCCACCTTGCTCTACAGGGACGCTTTTACCTGGATTGAACTGACAACAGATCATGCAAGTACGCACTTTCTGTTTTGCTGCTGCTCGTAAGTGTTTATTGCTCCAAAGATTTTGTAAACTGTCTAACATCGCTTTCTCTCCTAGATGTGCTGGACTATGTGCTGTATTGATTATGACTTGAACCATAGAGTCAGGGAGAAACCACGTAGATTTTCCCTTCGTCATCCAACCTTGATCTGTCTGGATCCCTCCTAGTTCAGTCCATTTCTTTATTTCATCTGGGGTAGCATGTGTCTGAATATCGATTACATCTAGTGTGGGATCCCTGACTGTCATACAATGTGTCGGTACTATTGTCTTTGTCACGTCAGTTGTCTGAGTGTGAGTCAATGCTGTATGTTTTGCTGTCTGGTCTGCCAGGTCGTTACCCTGGGAAACAGAATCTGTAACTTTAGTATGTGCTTTACACTTCATGACGGATATGCCTGAAGGCAGATGTATTGCTTCTAACAGTGCTTGAATGAGGGGACCGTGTTGGATCTTGGCACCATGAGAGGTCAAGAAACCTCTTTCTTGCCATAACATTCCGAAGTCGTGTACAACTCCGAACGCATAACGGGAATCAGTGTATATGTTAACATTTCTGTTCTTGGCTAGTATACAGGCTCGGGTCAGAGCAATAAGCTCTGCCGCTTGAGCGGACAGTGTGTCAATATGATGTGTTTCTTTAACTTCGGTTTCAGTGGTCACTGCATACGCGGCCACTAATTCTCCTGTACTTGTTCTCATACATGAACCATCCACAAAAAGTGTCAGGTCTGGATTTGTCAGTGGAACATCTGTTAAGTCTCGTCGAGGCTTCGTTACTGCATTAATGATCTCTATACAATCGTGCGGGGCTGGATCTGTCATAATTGTAGGTAACAGTGTTGCGGGGTTCAGAATGCTGCAGCGTCTGATTTCTATGTGTGGCTGGAATAGCGTTAATTCGTAACCTGTCAGTCGTGCTATAGTCAAGTGCTGAGTCTGGGTTCTGTTTAAAAGAACCTCTACAGAATGTGGAACTTGTACTGTTAACTGATGGCCTAAAACAATTGAATCGCTCTGTCTGATTGCTAATGCTGTCGCTGCTACTGACTTTAAGCACGCAGGGAGTGCCTGGGCTACGGAATCCAATGTACTTGAAAAATAAGCGCAAGGCTTATATGAACCTGCTTGATCTTGGGCGAGGACAGACAACGCTGTACCATCACGTTCTGTAACAAAAAGTGTAAACGGTTTACTGTAACATGGTGTCGCTAAAACTGGTGCTCGACATAAAGCTTTCTTTAATTTTTCAAAGGCTTGTGTGTGTTCCTGAGTCCAAGGGAGGACAGTCGAAGTCGCTGCCTCCTGTGTTGTTAACTGAATGAGTGGTTTGGCTAGAAATGCATACTGGGGAATCCATTGTCTGCAGTACGAGGTGAGGCCTATGAAGGCCCGCACTTCCTTTTGTGTCTGGGGTTGTGGCATATTTACAATTAACTGAATGCGATCGGGAGTGAGCTGTCTCCCCACTTTGGACAGCAAGTGACCCAAGTATACAACTTGCTGAACACAGAATTGTAGCTTCGAAGGAGACACCTTGTGTCCCTTGTCGGCCAGAAAATGTAAAACTGTCAGTGATGCCTGTTCACATTCGGGCTCACTTCGTGCGGTGATCAGCAGATCATCGACGTATTGCAGTAAAGCGGTGTTAACTGGCATTTGAATACAATCTAGTTGTCTTTTCAGTGCTTGACTATAGATGCTGGGGCTTTCTGTGAATCCTTGAGGTGCGCGGGAAAATTTGAAACTTCGTCCATTTAAACTGAATCCGAAGAGGTATTGGCTCTCTGGATCGATGGGTACACTAAAGAAAGCGTTCTTGAGATCAATTACAGTGAAGAACGTTGCTTCAGAATCAATAGCAGTTAATAGGGAAGAGATATCGGGGACCACAGGGTACTGTGGTACAATGCATTTATTCAGTTCTCGCAGATCAATTACCAGCCGATATACTGGCGGTGCATTGGGATCAGTACGTTTAAGGATCGGAATGATGGTTTCGGTATAACGTGAGGAGGTGCTGCATCATGTATACACCTGCTAATTTCTGCTCGTCTGGGGAGAGGTTCAGGAATGTCTGTGCTACGGTGTCATCATTGTATATGTCTGGATTGTCAGCCCATAATACTGCTGACCGGGCTAGTTCTTGTTCATCCATAGAATTGAGTACATGGTACCCTATTCGGTCTCGAAGCTTTTTATCAGTCTCCTGGAATCGATGTTCAGAAGAATTCGGGTTTGTTAAGCCAGAGAGAAAAACTCTCTTGCTTTCTGGACGAATGCCCTTCCTAAGGTAAGTTCCCTTACCTACATACGCTATCGTATCTGTAGTCTTTTCTGGTTCTTCAAGTTCTTCTTCCTCCTCGGAGGAGGCCTTTTCTTTCTCTTTTTCGTGTATTTCTATCACTGCTTTTCTTATTTTCTTGTACATACTGGCTATGCAAGTCCCCTTATCATGTTTTCCTTCAGATATATTTTGGCCCCACCTGTTGAGTGCATCTAATTCATCCTGTTCTGTTTCAGGCCTGTCTCGTTCTCTTATTAGGCAATTTATAAAAAAACGTAGTATATATGCTTGAGTGTCAACTTTCTGATGCTCCATGGCATCCTTAATACTTTCAGGGTCTTTCCCAGTCTGAACAAAGTGATATATTCTATCTAGGCGCTCTTTCATTCCTGCAAATAACAGCAGGAAATCAGTAGCAGATCGTAACCGTAGTGATGCCATCATCATTCTATCGTCTTTGCCGGGTACTGGATCATATCTGCAAACTGCAAGTGGTTCTTTGAGTAGGTCAAGACGGGGTGATTTGAACGTGAAAGGACTCTGCATATCCCTAAGGTGTAATCTGTGTGTTAATGGCGGGGTCCGAAGACCCCCCATCGCACCTCCTGAGGCGGAAGCTTGGACACTATCTCTCCGTGGAGTCTGTATCTGTACTTGAATTTGTCTTTTAGTAGGGTCAGGTAGAAGTGGTTTCGGCAGATCAACTTTAGGTGCGGGAAGTGGTGGAGGTGGAGGAATGGTGGGTCGAACGGGGAAACCTGGTTGCAGTTGTGGCGGAATTTGGTCTGGAGGCGGGTTAACACCTCCGTCACCGTCAGTAGGCGGGACGCGGACAGGCAGATTGGTGTAAGCGGGTGCTACATCCTCTAGATAGGAATTCAGGAATATATCTTTAGTGGTCCTGTGCGTTACTTTTGTTGGAACCAATGGTGGCGGCAGATTTTTCGGTATTTCTGAAATGGCCTCAGGCGAACCCTCGGCCGCGAGATACATACCGTTTACGAGATTGTTTCGTGCGCGGTCTATTTGCTCTGATTTTACTCGGATCCCTTCAGTAACTAATTCGTTTTCTTGGGCTTTATCTGATTCTTTAAGTCTGTCTTCTCTACGTAGTGCTTTTTCAGCACGCTTATGTGATTCCTTACGCCAAAACTCTATGGCGTCTTTCTGAGATTGTCTGGCTTTCGTTTTCCATAGTGCTTCCTCTACCTTCATGATGCACTCGGCATCCCATGTTCCGGTGACAGGCCATCTGTGCCTCTCGTCTAGATGCTTAGTATAATCGGCCCATAAATCTAGATACAATATGGCATCTAAGCCATGCTTGTTGTACATAAAATTTCCAGGAGTGTCCCTAGGGGGGATAGGAATTTCTTCCTCTAGTATCCCTTTCCTAGTTCCTATCTGCTTTAACTTGTTGAAAAACGGCATCTTGTTTTACTTAGTACTGAATGCTCAATCCTAACTACTTAATACTGAATACAGCTAGTTATACAAGAACACAATAATGCACATTAAAAACAGTCACACTCATACCACGACATTAATCACATGAAAAGACATTTGAGACATATACGACTACCCCCTTTAACTGATGTACTGCTAAACAGCACAGATACACTGCCAAAGACAATGCAAAAACTTGATTAACTGATGTACTGCTAAACAGTACAGATACACTGTCTAAAACAGTGCAGACCGGACTTGTGTACCCAAACCCGTCTTGATACGTCCCAGCAATGGTACTCACCGGGAAGCACGGAAAACAGAAGGCCTCGGAAAACTCGACTGGACTGGACCGGACTCGACTCGACTCGACACGTGGATACTTCGGAAAACTGGTGGGCCTCTTGACACCTCGGACCTTGCTTCTTTCGGCTAGGCTCTGGTCGGGATCCTCCGCACTCCTCACCGCCTCGTCTGGGTGCTGATCGCAGTCTTCGTCACCTCCGTGGGCCAGAGGGAGATACAGGAAATCCTGCCGGTACGCGTAGTTTCCGTCTAACTGATGGCAGGGGACAGAGCTTGCAACGCACCAACCGGCGCGTGGGGTGGGGGAGGGGTACCTATTCGGGCGCCAAAATGTCGTAAATATTTAATTTACCGTCTTAATTTCTATGCAGGTAAGTACTTAATCAATAATAACTCAATCGGAAAGAAAAAAACAGAGTCCGTGGTGTTAGAGTTCTTAGGGGTTTTATTCCTTAAAAAGGAATCGTTCCGGAACTGGATATCATGTTCCTGCAACCACAAGGGGTTCAGGAAGGGATAGAGCCATATTTTATTGACAATACATAGCTTATATACTTAATTCACATCATAGAAAGCAATATAGTAGGCGTAACAGCTGAGAGAAGACAAGATAACAGCATCCACGTGTTAATACTACGTAATCAGAAGGCGTGAACTAGGCGTGAACTAGAGGTGTGTGCTAGAAACGTCACAGGTAGGTGTCATAAGTGGGTGGCACAAAACAGAAATGTTGCAATGTCAGCAGAAATCGGAGGCTTGGATGCGCGCGCAGCTGCATGACGTGTGATTGACGTGAAACTGGAGGGTGCAGGGGACTTGACATTTACACTAGCGGAAAGAGACAGAAGTCTGGCATGTCAGATCAACTCATACTTCTATCATATCTGATATCTGATGTTTGGGAACCATATTATCTGAACGGAAAAGGTCTCTGGGGCAGAAGCTATTCTATGCTGACTGTGAGTGCGTGTATAAGCGCCTAAGTGTCTGCATGAGAAGCGTGGGGGCATGGGCCTTCCATGGGAGCATGGTAACAGAGGCTATGAATTACTTGCACGGAGACAGTGAGGCCGGCCCTTCGGCTCTGCAGCTGGGAGGATGTTTACTTAAACTAGTAGGCAGGAATGTATTTTCGAGGAGCGGAACAGATAATTCGAAGGTTGTAGTCAGTCTTGGCAGGCAGCAGGCTGAGCTAAGCGTGGTGGGCCGCGCTGGAAGTAAGTCAGAGTTCACGGGTACAGAGACAGCCTGGGCTGAGGCTTTCAGAGTCAGAAGCCAGAAAAAAGGCTCAATGGCAGAAATTCAGGGCCTACTTTGCCAGAGCTGAAAAACGTGTAAAGTACACTACAAAAAGACGTTGGCATAGCATACTTAGGAACGGACTATTCAACCCATTCAGGGTGGGTCTGAAAGAGGACAGGCTAACGTTGGACGCAAATGTATTTGCGTCTTCATAGCTGGCTCAGGAGGGAAGTTACATGCACTTTAAGCTGGTACATGGAGACGGTGGGGTACACGATAGGGAACACAACTTGACCATAAAATTTATATTTCCTCACCCTACCAGTTGCGTTCCTTTGGCAGGTGTCTTATTTCTATATGTTCAACCTGTTGCACTTGTACAAGGCATATCACAGGGCTGTTGAAGCCCCCCCCCCCCTAACTCCCATCAAATTGTCCTTAAGAAGAAGGCTGGCAATGCATTGTTTCCCCCTTTCTCTGTGTTTCTTAACACACAGGTTCAACTGCTGCTGCTCTCTTTGTTCTGGTAAATAACATCTTTCTTAGCCTGGTGGTTTTTCAAAGAGTGTTCGTGTTAGCCCATTGGTTGTGAGATACTTGCATTTGTAAGACTACCCCTGCTCTCTCATCCACTGTGGTGTATTATAGCTGTGATTTCATACAAGAAAACAAGACAGAATGCCAGGATCTCATTTTGCTATGCATTTTACAAGTCTGTCAAGTGGCATTATGACATACGATACCAGCAGTCATTCCTCGTTTTTAAGCCAACAGCATGGTGTATTATGGGACTTGTAGTTTTGCTTTTAACACTTTCATTAAGGGCTCAAAATCCCAACATGCAAAGTGCTGTTGGCTGAATCACCAGAATTTGCTGAAAGCATAATGCGAAGCTTTAGGTGCATGTCACCTATGTTTAGACATTTTACACCGTCGTCTATTCCGTTTCAAAATTACATGTTTCAAACCTAAAAGCAAAAGAAAACTTTCCTCACATATTTTTTGAGGGATTACTGTTTCTCTCGCATCACGACAAGAAGTGCAATGCGACTCATTTTAGCTTTTGTGTAGTGGGAAGTTTTATTCTGAACTTTTTAACACATTAAAACTAAACATGGACAGCAGCAGCAACCTTTCCAAATACAAAGAATAAGTAAAGGACAGGTGGCAGTAATAGAAGGCACATCACATTATTCTCAGATAGCTAATGACATTTTTTGATGTGGCTTGTACAAAACATTATTTTATTTGTACAGTGAAAAAGGTATTTTAATATGTTTTCAATATATGCATGTTTTAAAAGTTTTGCTCTATAAATAAATAATAAAATACCTAACACATTACAGAGGAAATGAGGGGCATGAAAATACTTTTGCAGGCATTCTGTTAATAGAAATACATGTACAACAAGCACAAACCTCCTGGAAGAAACAGCCAATTCTCGAATGGAATTGCTGTAGATTCATGTACTCCCATATGATAATGAACCCTCAACTATCTAGTGGCGGTATGCTTCATCAGTGAACAGGTAAGCTCCAAGAGTGCTATTCTCTCTCGTTGTATAGTCTTCTAGTTATGGGTTCCCACTTTGAATGAGGTTATATCCATTATGTCGAGATTTATGTTCTGCCTTTGTTAAGCTTTTAGGTGTTCTTTGAAATTGTATGTGTGAGAGCTAACAATGTTTATACTGGTGTCTGCTTATTTAAAAACAGGATGTTTGCACAATACACCCTGCTTATTTTTTCCGTCAACATATTTTGTTACTTGAATATTGTCCTTCTGGGGTCAGGTTTCTTTCTCAGGACTACAGGTATCTGACATCAAATACATATTTGAAAGTTCCATCACTGACAGTATAAGATAGGTTGCATTGTCAGAAAGTTTGAAGTGATGCCTTGTTGACACCTCGCTCTCTATGTCCCTGCAAGTTAACAGGACCGTGGCCACCTGCTGTGGTGTGATCCGGGTACTCAATAAAATCCGTGGGTACCTCTCCCCCCAGGCGCGTAAACAGGTTGCAGTCGCTCTGGTAGGCTCGAGACTGGATTACTGCAACTCCCTGTATATGGAAGCCAACAAAGGGCTGATCCACCGTTTGCAGACTCTTCAGAACTCTGCAGCGCGTTTTGTTTTGGATCTTCCTAAAGCCTCCTCTGCCACCTCAGCCAGGAAGGAGCTTCATTGGCTTCCGGTACAGCACAGAATCGCCTTCAAAATTCTCTGTCTCACCCACAGAGCATTGATGGATGGTCCTGCTAGTGCCATTGGTTCCCTTCTTTCGCGCTATGTCCCCACAAGAAACCTGCGCTCTGCGGGACTCTGTCAACTAGTTGTCCCCCGTGTTAAATTTGTCAGATGGGGAGCCAGAGCCTTTTCCGTCGTCGCTCCGCAGCTGTGGAACTCCATCCCCACGGAAATAAAAACTCTCCCTTCCATCGAGTCTTTCAAAAAGGCTCTAAAAGCATATTTCTTTAAGAAGGCCTACTTATGATAAAATAGGACTAGGTAGGATGTAAGTTGCTGTATTTGATCTAGGCGCCTTGACGCCCAATGGGCTAAGTTTGTGCGTTACAAGAAACCCCTCATTCATTCATTCATTCATTCATGCCATCAATTACAGCCAAAACCGGCGTAAACACAATTTGACCAGTTGAGCACATTTACATTTGTTTTAGGCAACCAGACTTGTTTAGCTGTCTGCCCCTCCCTCGGGCTAGTTGCAAGACTAAAATATACCGAAATTGCCACGCATAGTGATTGTGTCTGCCCAGTTCCTGTGAGTTGTACACCTTCTTAGGTATTTTGTGAAAGTGTTTTATTTTTTTAATAGCGCATGCTACCTATATTGAGTCTTTTTGAAGCTGCCTACATATTTCAATACAACTCTAACATGGCGGTAGTAGATAGTGAGACCTTTTCTTTTGGACCTGGGACATTAGGTGGTTACTGGGCACTATATGTGGTGGGCACTGCTAAGGGAGGCAGGACGGCACTGTTCAGGACGGCATTTGTTTTAGCACTTTGTGAAAGCTGATAATCTAAATCATTGCGACTGACATGTCTTTATTTAATTGCCTCAAGCTGTGCATGGTGCAAGCGTGAGCCACACTGTTAAAACATGGTATTTCAAGCTGGTATTTATTTAAAGTCTTATAGTCTGAATTCAGCACCTGAGCATAATACGACGGAATGTATGAAGCTCTGTGGTTATACTGAATAAGCAGCTACCTATGTTATGCCATCTATTAATGTAATAACTGCACTTTCACAATAGCTTTATTAACCTTCCTGCTTTCTCAAATTTGCTTGAAAATTCACAATTCTTCTTCTTTCTTTTCAAAATGTTCTTGGGGGGGGTAATACCCCCAAACTCCCCTTTTGGGGTTCGGGCTCGCTCGCTACGCACGCTCGCTACGGTGCTGTATGCAAGTCACTTTGCGCCCCACCACTTTCAAATGTCGCCCACCGCCACTGCTGCTTAGCAATAGCTGCAGTGCCACGGTGCGTCCAGGGCTTAGTGGGGCTACGCCCCTACGCCCCAATGGACGCACCGCGGCTGCTCCACCTCCAACATCTCGTTTACACATTCACCCAACACCAATCTCTAAAACTCTGCAGTACCCACGAAGACACACAATGACAATGTAGAAGCTGAAATAAATATAGATCAAGACTTTATCCAGAAATGTTATATACGTGTACATAGGAACCATAGGCTAAGCAACCCAGTTTCCAGTTTGCAGAAGTCCAGTGGGGTCTTTTATTGTTGTAAACCACAAAGGGCATTTTAATATACATCCAATGAACATACAGTCACAAGAAACATTTCTACAACTCATGCACAATTTCATCTTATGCTGTTGATCAGGAGAATAGTTCAGCACAATTATCAAGAACTTAACCAAAGGCAATGGCTTGTGCCACCGGCATGCTACAAGATGGTGGCCTTCATGATTTCCACATGACCAATGATTCAGACCTGTACTTTTAAAAGTATTTAAAAAATAGCATATTGTGCCACATTCTTTTACCCAATCAGGGAGGAATGTTAAACACAGTCTATATATGGTGCGACTATGATAGCTGTGCTAGGCTGTCTAAATGCAGTGTGTAATAAGTTTCATTTTCTGAGCTAGCCTTGCATAAAAGCTGTTTATAACAAAAGGGTACATGGGTTCACTGAAGGTCGCTTGCCTTTTGCACACATTCTGCATGTCACTCAAACTAAAAGACAGTGTAGGTTGCTATATATGCATACCACTGTTAGATGCCAACATGTTTCTCTGCTTCATATACTTTGTGCAGATTCATCAGGGCCAAGCTCTTTCGCCACAGCACCGTATATTGGACACTTCAATCCAAAAAACTGTCAACAAAAATAAAACACATAGACACGTTGTATAGATGTTCAAATGTAAGTCTTATCATGTTTAGAGACTCAATCCGCACTTTCTTTAACATATTTACCCTCTGTGAGCCATGATGTAGCCTACCAGCTAAGAGGTTCAAGAGTAAAAACAGGTTCCCTCACGTGAGACCATTTCCAGTAGACCAGTGCTCCTGTAGCCACTTGTATCTGCAGGACAAACGACGCGCTGTTAACCACTGCGCCTGTGTCAATAATCACACACATCTTGCATAGTAACTCCTGTCATCAGTGTTTTTACAATGACACACAGCCAGAATGCAACCTTGGCGTGTCATTCTACTTTCAACCCACCTTCAACTGGTTCCGCTTATCAACATTGCCTTTGGTGATTGTATGCTACCCCTCAACTCCCATACCACTCTTAGTGTTAGATACTGGCATAGTTCTAAACAGTAGCCTTGAACGGCCACCCCCAACTAGGACGCTGCCTCCTTACCGCCCAGGCAACACGGAGCGTGTTGTCTACCTCTGCGCGGTGTCATACCAGATGCCTTCGTATATATTGAATCGAACGCGGCTCCTCTTGTGATCATACGAGATCGGATCCGCCATCTTCGATTGGGATAGAGAGTTGGTTAATTTCATTCCACATTCACAAATCCTTCCATCTTTCTTTGGGGAATGCAATAAGGAAGATGCACTTTTTTTTAAAAACGAAGAGATCGGTGAAAAAAGCCTCATAACTTTATCAACAACCTTAAACAATTTCTATATGTTTCAAGGAACTCGATTATTTCGAAGTGCAAAGAGGGTCTAACCAGGTTCCTAACTATTTGGACCACCCATCAATTGCAGTCTCATATATACCGAATTCCGGGTCCTTTTGTAAGTATCTATAGTTTTTAATATTTACATCCTCAAATGTTGTTCACCACCTTATATGATGCCAGGATAATCTCTAATCATATAGTATTTTAAAGGGCACTAAGTAACAAAAGAAAACATACCCCAATATGGTAGATCTCTTGAGTCTGACTTGATTATCATCTTCATAGATACTACTTGGATATTCTATAATGTATCCAGATGTCTGTGCAGGGGCGATGGTTCAAAGCCCGTATGCTGTCAGATCGATATTTTCAGTCACCCAGACTATTTTGTCTCATTGCTGCTCAACCAAACAACATGTCTAGAGAGCCACTGATTCTAATGCCCTGACAAGTGTACGGGAGGGATAAGGTTTATGATGGTTAACTCACTTTATTCCACTCGATAGGCTCATTCAACCCCACTTGATCAGTTTTTCATTAAAAATCCAGCGGTCTTCCTTGGAAAAAAGGATTTTCTCAATGTTGGGACCTCTCACTGTTTCAAGTACTACCCAGGTGAAATTCGGTTTGTAGTGTGGCAGTGTTGCACCAATTTAGTTGTCAATTTGCCTGCTTTTATAGTGCTTAAATTTCCTGTATTCTTGTTTTGATCGTTCTAGTCGTGAGGCCAATATAATACAGGCCACACGCACACTGTAACCTATGCACCACATTGGTGGTGTTGCAGTTGCTGAATCGCGAGAGGAACCAATCCCGTCCAGACATCAGTACAACACTGGTGGTCTTTTTTGTTGACGAGCAGACCGAACACAGGCCACATGGAAAGCGGCCTTTTGGAAGTGTACTGTCCCTATTTTCACACGTAGGGCGACCCCGGGTATGGACCAATATCTACTGGACAGAACATAAACTACAAAAATATCAAATAGGATAGCATTAATATCGAATCAAAAATATAGAATGGACATAATATCGAATGGACAGAATATAAACAACAAAAATATAGAATGCACAGAATATAGACAACAAAAATATAGAATGGACAGAATATAGACTACAAAAATATCGAATTTGAGGAAAGTAAGTTAATATCAATTTTTAAAGTGTTTTTTATGTTTGTATATGTTTAAAAAGTGTATATTTATTTTATTATTTATATTAATTAATTATTTTTATGGTATTTAATTTTTGTGTAATATAATTCTGTAGCGGGTTGTGGGTTTATAGGGAAATAGGGTGGGAAGTAATTTAATTATAATTAATTAAATATGTAAATTTTTTATTTGTATTTAATTTGAAATTTTTGTCAATTAATTATTAATTGGTAATTAATTAAAATAAAATGCGTAATTAATTTTAATTAATTTATTAATTGATAATTATGTTAGTTTTATGAATTTATTTTCTGTAGTGGGTTGTGGGTCTATAGGGGAATAGGATGGGAAGTAATTTAATTGTAAGTAATTCAATTTTTAAATTTTTCTTCTTGTTTTTAATCTAATTTTTAAATATTGTTTAATTGTTAATTCATTTATTGTTAATTGGTGAATAACTTGTATTAGTAGTTAATTATTTTTAATAATTATTTTTAATGTATTTTTAATTGATTAATTAATATATTATATAAAAGTGTTAAATATTTTAATTCATTTGTAATTGGTATTAATATTTATTTTATTTTTATTTATATATGAAGTATTTACTTTCCCTACTGTTGCACTCACTGGAGTGGTAATAGTAATTTTTACCCTCCTGCTATCCAACGCTTTCCCTACTGTTGCACTCACTGGAGTGGGAATAGTAATTTTTACCCCTACGCCATCCTACGCTTTCCCCACTGTTGCACTCACCGCAGTGGGAATAGTAAATGTTATGCCTACGCTATCCAACGCTTTTCCTACTCTTTCACTCTATGGATTGGGAATAGTAATTTTTACCCCTACGCTATCCAACGCTTTCCCTACTGTTGCACTCTCTGGAGTTGGAATAGTAATTTTTACCCTCCGGCTATCCAACGTTTTCTCTACTGTTGCACTCATTGGAGTGGGAATAGTAATTTTTGCCTTCCCGGTATCCAATGTTTTCCCTACTGTTGCACTCAATGGAGTAGGAATAGTAATTTTTTAAGCCTACGCTATCCAACGTTTTCCCTACTGTTGTACTCACTGGAGTTGGAATAGTAATTTTTACCCCTACGCTCTCCAACGCTTTCCCTACTGTTGCACTTTCTGGAGTGGGAATAGTAATTTTTACCCTCCCTCTATCCAACGCTTTCCCTACTGTTGCACTCACTTGAGTGGGAATAGTAATTTTTACCCCTACGCTATCCAACGCTTTCCCTTCTGTTGCACTCTCTGGAGTGGGAATAGTAATTTTTACCCCTACGCTATCCAACGCTTTCCTTACTGTTGCACTCACTGGAGTGGGAATAGTAATTTTTACCCCTACGCTATCCAATGCTTTCCTTACTGTTGCACTTTCTGGAGTGGGAATAGTAATTTTTACCCCTACACTATCCAACGCTTTCCCTACTGTTGCACTCTCTGGAGTGGGAATAGTAATTTTTTACACCTACGCTATCCAATGCTTTCCCTACTGTTGCACTCTCTGGAGTTGGAATAGTAAATTATCTTCCTGCTATCCAACGTTTTCCCTACTGTTGCTCTCATTGGAGTGGGAATAGTAATTTTTACTCTCCCTCTATCCAACGCTTTCCCTACTGTTGCACTCACTTGAGTGGGAATAGTAATTTTTACCCCTACGCTATCCAACACTTTCCATTCTGTTGCACTCTCTGGAGTGGGAATAGTAATTTTTACCCCTACGCTATCCAACGCTTTCCTTACTGTTGCACTCACTGGAGTGGGAATAGTAATTTTTACCCCTACGCTATCCAATGCTTTCCTTACTGTTGCACTTTCTGGAGTGGGAATAGTAATTCTTACCCCTACACTATCCAACGCTTTCCCTACTGTTGCACTCTCTGGAGTGGGAATAGTAAGTTTTTACACCTACGCTATCCAATGCTTTCCCTACTGTTGCACTCTCTGGAGTTGGAATAGTAAATTATCTTCCAGCTATCCAACGTTTTCCCTACTGTTGCACTTATTGGAGTGGGAATAGTAATTTTTACCCTCCCGGTATCCAATGTTTTCCCTACTGTTGCACTCACTGGAGTAGGAATAGTAAATGTTTATGCCTACGCTATCCAACGTTTTCCCTACTGTAGCACTCACTGGATTTGGAATAGTAAATTTTACCCCTACGCTCTCCAACGCTTTCCCTACTCTTGCACTTCCTGGAGTGGGAATAGAAATTTTTACCCTCCCGCTATCCAACGCTTTCCCTACTGTTGCACTCACTGGAGTGGGAATAGTAATTTTTACCCCTATGCTATCCAACGCTTTCCCTACTGTTGCACTCACTGGACGGGGAATAGTAATTTTTACCCCTACGCTATCCAACGCTTTCCCTTCTGTTGCACTCTCTGGAGTGGGAATAGTAATTTTTACCCCTACGCTATCCAATGCTTTACTTACTGTTGTACTTTCTGGAGTGGGAATAGTAATTTTTACCCCTACACTATCCAACGCTTTCCCTACTGTTGCACTCTCTGGAGTGGGAATAGTAATTTTTACACCTACGCTATCCAATGCTTTCCCTACTGTTGCACTCTCTGGATTTGGAATAGTAAAATACCCTCCTGCTATCCAACGTTTTCCCTACTGTTGCACTCATTGGAGTGGGAATAGTAATTTTTACCTTCCCGGTATCCAATGTTTTCCCTACTGTTGCACTCACTGGAGTAGGAATAGTAAATTTTTATGCCTACGCTATCCAACGTTTTCCCTTCTGTAGCACTCACTGGAGTTGGAATAGTAATTTTTACCCCTATGCTCTCCAACGCTTTCCCTACTGTTGCACTTTCTGGAGTGGGAATAGAAATGTTTACCCTCCCACTATCCAACGCTTTCCCTACTGTTGCACTCACTGGAGTGGGAATAGTAATTTTTACCCCTACGCTATCCAACGCTTTCCCTACTGTTGCACTCACTGGAGTGGGAATAGTAATTTTTACCCCTACGCTATCCAACGCTTTCCCTTCTGTTGCACTCTCTGGAGTGGGAATAGTAATTTTTACCCCTATGCTATCCAACGCTTTTCTTACTGTTGCACTCACTGGAGTGGGAATAGTAATTTTTACCCCTACTCTATCCAATGCTTTACTTACTGTTGCACTTTCTGGAGTGGGAATAGCAATTTTTACCTTCCCGGTATCCAATGCTTTCCCTACTGTTGCACTCACTGGAGTGGGAATAGCATATTTAATGCGTACGCATTCCAACATTTTCCCTACTGTTGCACTCACTGGAGTTGGAATAGTAATTTTTACCCTTCAGCTATCCAAAGTTTTCCCTACTGTTGCATTTTCTGGAGTGGGAATAGTAATTTTTACCATCCCTCTATCCAACGCTTTCCTTACTGTTGCACTCACTGGAGTGGGAATAGTAATTTTTACTACTACGCTATCCATCGCTTTCCCTACTGTTGCACTCTCTGGAGTTGGAATAGTAATTTTTACCCTCCTGCTATCCAACGTTTTCTCTACTGTTGCACTAATTTGAGTGGGAATAGTAATTTTTACCTACTGTTACACTCACTGGAGTGGGAATAGTACATTTTTAAGCCTACGCTATCCAACGTTTTCCCTACTGTTGCATTCACTGGAGTTGGAATAGTAATTTTTACCCCTACGCTCTCCAACGCTTTCCCTATTGTTGCACTTTCTGGAGTGGGAATAGTAACTTTTACCCTCCCGCTATCCAACGCTTTTCCTACTGTTGCACTCATTGGAGTGGGAATAGTCATTTTTACCCCTACGCTATCCAACGCTTTCCCTACTGTTGCACTCTCTGGAGTGGGAATAGTCATTTTTACCCTGCCACTATCCAGCGATTTCCCTACTGTTGCACTCACTGGAGTGGGAATAGTAATTTTTACTGCTACGCTATCCAATGTTGCTTTACTTACTGTTGTACTTTCTGGAGTGGGAATAGTAATTTTTACCCCTACACTATCCAACGCTTTCCCTACTGTTGCACTCTCTGGAGTGGGAATAGTAATTTTTACACCTACGCTATCCAATGCTTTCCCTACTGTTGCACTCTCTGGATTTGGAATAGTAAATTACCCTCCTGCTATCCAACGTTTTACCTACTGTTGCACTCATTGGAGTGGGAATAGTAATTTTTACCTTCCCGGTATCCAATATTTTCCCTACTGTTGCACTCACTGGAGTAGGAATAGTAAATTTTTATGCCTACGCTATCCAACGTTTTCCCTTTTGTAGCACTCACTGGAGTTGGAATAGTAATTTTTAACCCTACGCTCTCCAACGCTTTCCCTACTGTTGCACTTTCTGGAGTGGGTATAGAAATTTTTACCCTCCCGCTATCCAACGCTTTCCCTACTGTTGCACTCGCTGGAGTGGGAATAGTAATTTTTACCCCTACGCTATCCAACGCTTTCCCTACTGTTGCACTCACTGGAGTGGGAATAGTAATGTTTACCCTCCCACTATCCACCGATTTCCCAACTGTTGCACTCTCTGGAGTGGGAATAGTAATTTTTACCCCTACGCTATCCAACGCTTTTCTTACTGTTGCACTCACTGGAGTGGGAATAGTAATTTTTACCCCTACGCTATCATATGGTAAATATATTGTATATATTTTTAATAACACTATGTGTATATATATATATATATATATATATATATAATATATATATATATATATATATATATATATATATATATACAAATGCAAGAATCCAAACAGTGAGGCGATACACACAGCTGTGTATTTTCCTTTTTATTCAGCAGTTTGTAGGTGGTGAAGGGATGGCCTCATTGACTTCAAATGCCATGGTTGGTGAAGGGATATATAACTTGTGCAGAGTACCACAGAGAGGCCTCATTGACTTCAAACGCCATGGTTGGGGAAGGGATATATAACTTGTGCAGAGTCCCACAGAGAGCCCTCATTGACTTCAAATGCCGTGGTTGGTGAAGGGATATATAACTTGTGCAGAGTCCCACAGTGAGGCCTCATTGACTTCAAATGCCATGGTTGTGAAGGGATATATAACTTGTGCAGAGTACCACAGTGAGGCCTCATTGACTTCAAATGCCATGGTTGGTGAAGGGATATATAACTTGTGCAGAGGACCACGGTGAAGCCTCATTGACTTCAAATGCCGTTGTTGGTGAAGGGATATATAACTTGTGCAGAGTACCACAGTGAGGCCTCATTGACTTCAAATGCTATGGCTGGGGAAGGGATATATAACTTGTGCAGAGTACCACAGAGAGCCCTCATTGACTTCAAATGCCGTGGTTGGTGAAGGGATATATAACTTGTGCAGAGGACCACGGTGAAGCCTCATTGACTTCAAACGCCATGGTTGGTGAAGGGATATATAACTTGTGCAGAGTACCACAGTGAGGCCTCATTGACTTCAAATGCCGTGGTTGGTGAAGGGATATATAACTTGTGCAGAGTACCACAGAGAGGCCTCATTGACTTCAAACGCCATGGTTGGGGAAGGGATATATAACTTGTGCAGAGTCCACAGTGAGGCCTCATTGACTTCAAATGCCGTGGTTGGTGAAGGGATGTATAACTTGTGCAGAGTACCACAGTGAGGCCTCATTGACTTCAAATGCCGTGGTTGGTGAAGGGATATACAACTTATGCAGAGTAGCACAGTGAATCCTCATTGACTTCAAATGCCGTGGTTGGTGAAGGGATATATAACTTGTGCAGAGTACCACAGTGAGGCCTCATTGACTTCAAATGCCGTGGTTGGTGAAGGGATATATAACTTATGCAGAGTAGCACAGTGAATCCTCATTGACTTCAAATGCCGTGGTTGGTGAAGGGATATATAACTTGTGCAGAGTCCCACAGTGAGGCCTCATTGACTTCAAATGCCGTGGTTGGTGAAGGGATATATAACTTGTGCAGAGTCCCACAGTGAGGCTTCATTGACTTCAAATGCCGTGGTTGGTGAATGGCTGTAGGAGAGTAGGGTCTGCTATCCTATGGTCACCCCAAATTTTTGCTTTTTGCTTCACTGGTTTATGACTTAATGTGGCTGTGGGCCTGCTAATCAGAACCACAGCCTGCTGTTCTCTCTCTAAATTACTACCAATGCACTCTAGGTGCATTACGAATTGGTTACTGGTTCACCTTATTGGCCCCTGTAACAGTGTACCATAGGTACCCAGGGCATAGGTGCATCCAAGGCCTACCAGGGGCTGCAGCATGTATTGTGCCACCCCCGGCCTGGCCACCATATTTGACACAACTGGCTGATCACTCAGCTGGGGTAAGTTGGTGTAATCACCTCTTACTTAGGTATAGTATCCCTATACCTGACCTTAAACTGGACACATATGTTCCTATCAGCCACTCCTATGGAAGGCCTCATCAATCCTGGAGGCAGAGTGCTTGGAAATATGTGAGATGGTGCTCTAGCATGAGCTGAGCCTGACTGCAGCTGTCGGGAACCACTCCTTAAGCTGTTCCGGGATATTGCCATACCATATACTCTTAAGTGCATAATAATCCTCGCGGTTATATGCTATCTTTGGTTTGGCTTTATCAAAACATGTCGAGTAAAGTGTCATACGAATTGGAATACTATCCCCTCGACAGTTCTGTCGACGGGGATAGCATTCCACCCTTCTAGAGGGACACGACATGTGTATAGCCTTAACCCTGGTTAAAGTTAACCAGAGCCTCAGCATCACAAAAGGGATGCTGCCACCACAGACACAAGTCTGACCTCCTGCTGCTGGGAGTCCTTCCAGCGAGGGAGGCTTGGATAAAGGGTTTCCTGCCTTGGGAGGTGCGAGCACCACCCCAGACAAGGATTTGTGTATTGGGTAGGACAGGACTGAATAGATTGAGACATGCCCGGGGCACACAAGGTGTCCCCGTGCATAAGCCAGTCCAAACCGGTTCAGGGACTTTCCAAACCCAGGCCTGGCGAGGAGCTGGACAAAGGAAAGGGGGTGAAACTGCCCCCCTTCCTGTTCCCACCCAGAGGAGGGACCTGGTAGGTGATCCACCCCTCAGATTGGGAATAAGAGTGGGAGCAGTGCCATTGCACAGCAGATCATCCTAAATCAACTTTAAACGAAGAAGAAGACTGGACTTCGACATTCTGCTGCACAGAAGACTGAAGAGAATCTCCCTTGTGGCCTAGGAGTGGCCACCCTGTGAAAACAGGTACCAACCAGTGAATCAACGTCTGCTTTGCCGCCGCCTCCCGCCGGAGCCCGAGCCCAGAGCCTGACAAGACCCAGACTCCCAGACTTCTCACAGCCCGATCCACAGTCCCTGCAAAGAAGGGACCCGTGGAGGCACCGAGAGACGTGGGACCGGACCACTTGGAAGACACCCAAAGAGCTGACAGCGCAGCACCAGAGGCATCCTCGATGTTGTGCTTTGGGGACTGAGAACCCCCACCACCTAGCAGCCCTTGCTCCGAAGATCAGCTCCCAGCATCTCCATGATCTGCGTGGGGCCCTTTTGCATTGTGCCACTCGACGCACCATCCCGGCCACTAGCCACGTGGTCAGCGGCCATCTTGGCAACGAAACCGAAGAACTACACTGTGGGTCTGGTTGCTCCAGACTTGCCCTCGCTTCTGTAAAAAGGAGCACCCGCTCTGACCTTGCTGGTCCGAGTACTAAGCCTTTTTTGACTCCTGCGTGGCTTGCATTAGCCAAGGCCTGTTTTCTCCTATCAAGTTGCCGACACCGCCAACAGCGAGAAGCCTGCGTGGGACAGCTCGTGACCGACTCCTGGACGTTCTCAACCCCCGGTGTCAACGTGGCTGCAGAGAGAAGCTTCACCTCAACGCCTGTTTGCACCCGACATCGCCTGGTTCCAATCTGGTTCCACGGTAGTCACTGGCTAGTGACTTTGAACATTGTCCCCTCTGCTTTCAGGTCTTCACATCTTCAGATCCACCCTTTCTAGGTCACTCAGAAAGTTCCGAACTAACTAACTTTGTACTTTTTACGCACCATAGACTTTGCATTGGTGAGTGCGTGCACTTTAAACAATGCACCCGAGTCCCGCGGGCCTTTCCCGACTTAGTCACTGCTAGTCTTGAATAGCTCCAGCGATTCCCAAGGCCCTAGGCCTGTTTCCTTTCAGATTGGTATCTCTTATACCACTTTCTTAGTATATGGTTTAGGTGGCCTCTAGGGCTCATCCATATTGTGCAACTTATGTGTATTTTAAACTGTCTTGTGTTTAACGCTTGTGCTTCTGTGCTCATAAAGAGTCCAGGGGATACTTTTAGTTAATAAATCAATATATATTTTCAATATATATCTGTGTGGTGTCCTTTCATTTGGTATTCAAGGGGGTTGTGTACGGTAATACAGCTGGCTTCACATGCCTTTCAGAGTTTAGCCTAAGACTGCTTTGTCCACGTTACCACTAGGATAACTGGTCTATAAGGTTGACTTACAACCAATCATCATAAGGGTTGCTTGGCATGGTACAAAGTGATCACTAGAATTAGTGAGCATTATATACCAGGCCAACTTCTCACATTGGTGAGCAGCGGATTGGGATCTGAGCTTGCCGTTGTTTTACCATTACAATCTTTGAGATTATCATTTGAAAGATCATACAGGTACCTGCTAGGTACATATAAAACAAGACTAGTATACTTAAGTTCTACTGAACTTAGTTGTTGTAGAGGAAAGGGAGTAGCACACCCTGACTACAACTACTAGATAGGTTTAGTAGGTAAACGCCAGTGTAGGTAGATTGCAACATATCCACCCACACTAGAGCAATGTCTGGAGCAGAGGGTTCCACTGGGAATGTCCCTGTTGAGAGTGACCCTCCAAGGGCACCATCCAAATTTGCTATTTTTTCCTTTAAGGGATTAAGACAGCTTTGTGTCTTAAGGGGTCTGAAGACAGGGCCTTCCCCTACTACAGACCACCTTAGAGAGCTCTTAGACCAGTCTGAGACTCTAAAGACCTCTAAAGCAGACCCCACAGTGAATGCTGAAGGAGGCCATCCTTCTGAGGATGACACTGCAGAAGCCCCTGTCCCTATAATCCTGGTAGATGAGGAAGCCCCTATCACTGGAGCTCCTCAGACAGATGAGGAGGAGGAGGAGGAAGAGGAAGAAGAGACAGAAGGGGGGAGCAGTGAGTCAGATGATGACAGAAATAGTCAGGTACTGGTCAGTAGACTGAACCAGGCTAACTTAAGCCTATTTGGGACTGAATCTGGTAACAACCCATTCAGACCCCCAGGTGGACTTAACCAGAAGCCTAGGAGGAGAAGGACTCACTCAGGTGACTCTAACAACTCCCATGCTTCTAGAGGTTCTCATGGGCACTCCAGAAGGGAGATGACTAGCCCTCAGAGAAGGGAACATGAGGCCAAAATGAGAGAGGCTGAATTGAGGATCCAGAGACAAGAGTTAGAGGTTGACCTGGCCCAAGAGAAACTTGCTAGAGCAAGACAGCCTAGAGAGAGTGGGGTAATAGAACCCACTGGTGGCAGCAATATCCACAAGGATAAAGACAGGTCTTTTGATAACAGAAACCTGAGTAAGATTGTGCCCCCCTACAAAGCTGGGGATGATATCCACAAATGGATAACTGCAATGGAGAGAGCCTGCAGAGGAGTACAGCAGATCCCTCAAGAGCAGTGGGCAGCAATCTTGTGGCTCTCCTTTGGAGGTAGAGGCCGAGACAGACTCCTCACAGTTAGTGATGGGGATTCTAGAAACTACCTGGTCCTGAAGAGTGCTCTGATTGATGGGTTAGGCTTAACCACTGAACAGTACAGGTTAATGTTCAGAGATACTCAGAAGACACAGACTCAGGACTGGTCTGAATTTGTTGAGTGTGCCACTAAGGCTCTGGAGGGATGGTTGCTGGGAAGCAAGGTTACAGACTATGAAGGATTGTATAATTTGCTGATGAGAGAACACATTTTAAATAATTGTCAGAACCAGCAGTTGCATCAACATTTGGTTGACTCAGATTTGACCTCTCCCCAAGAATTGGGAAAGAGGGCAGATAAATGGGTTAGAACCAGAGTTAAGCAAAAGAACCAGAACCAGAACCAGGGTGGTGACCAGAAGAAAACAGACCAGAAGGGTGTGGAGCAGAAAGCTAAAGACCAGAAGTCTTCAACAGGGCCCCAAACTGATACAGAGGGTGAGTCCCAAACTTCCAAGAAAAAGAAGAAAGAAGGTCAGAAGAAACCCTGGTGTAAAACTTGTAAAAACACCTCTCACTGGACAAGTGAGTGTAAAAAGGGTGGAGCCCCCAGCACTGCAGCCCCTAAGGCACCTGCACCCACTAGTACAGCTGGCAGTGCTGGTCCACAAACCAAGGGGGTAGTGGGTATCACCTTGGGAACTGAAGGAGATTCTGACCTAGTCAGAACCCTTACACAGGCTGTTCTGATTTGTGAAGGGGACATCGATTTGACCCCTGACATAAGTCCCAGTACCCTGGGCAAATACAGACAGACACCTTTGATTAATAACAGAGTGGCTCAAGCTTACAGGGACACATGTGCCAGTGTCACTATGGTGACACCTAACTTTGTGGACCCTGGACAGTACATGCCAGGTGATAATTACCTGGTGACCAATGCCAGCAATGTCACTACTACACACAGTGTGGCACTTGTTAACTTTTCCTGGGGAGGGGTAACTGGCCTAAAAAGAGTTGTGGTTAGTGCTGATCTCCCAGTTGAATGTTTGTTGGGCAATGACCTGGAGAACTCTCTATGGTCAGAAGTTGAGTACAGGACTCATGCAGAGATGTTAGGGATATCATCACATGTACTTGCTGTGACCAGGTCACAGGCCAAAAAGTGCCTCTCTGAACCTCAGGTCTTGGATCCTGGAACAATGGACCAAGCACCTTCCAAGAAGAAGAACAGGAGGGTTAAGGCTGTGCCTTCCCAACTGCCTACAAGTGAGGATCAAGCTTCACAGGAAGCTGGTCTTGAGACCCCTGAAAGAACTGTCTCTGAAGAACTTGAACCTGATCAGGTTGAGTTTCTAGGGACAGGGGGACCTTCTAGGGCAGACTTGGGGCAGGCTCAGTTAACCTGTCCTTCTCTTGAACCCCTCAGACAGCGGGCTGCTGCTGAGGCTGCTGGGAATGCTCAAGGTGCCCATAAAGGTTATTGGGATGAAGGACTCCTTTACACAGAGGGTAGAGACCCCAAGCCTGGTGCAACCAGGAGGTTGGTTATACATCTGCAATTTAGGGGTTTCCTTCTCACCTTGGCCCATGATATTCCTTTAGCAGGACACTTAGGCCAGAATAAGACCTGGGACAGGCTTGTCCCTCACTTTCACTGGCCTCACATGTCTGAAGACACCAAGGAGTTTTGTCGCTCCTGTGAAACCTGCCAAGCCAGTGGTAAAGCAGGTGGCACCACAAAGGCCCCCCTGATACCACTACCTGTGGTGGGGGTTCCCTTTGAAAGAGTGGGGATTGATATTGTAGGTACAATGGATCCCCCTACAGCATCTGGGCACAGATTCATACTGGTGGTGGTGGACCATGCCACCTGGTACCCAGAAGCAATTCCACTTAGGACCACAACAGCTCCTGTTGTGGCCAGGGCCTTACTTGGAGTTTTCTCCAGAGTGGGGTTTCCTAAGGAGGTAATATCTGACAGAGGTGCCAACTTCATGTCAGGATATTTGACAGCTATGTGGAAGGAATGTGGTGTCAACTACAAGTTCACCACTCCTTACCATCCACAATGTAATGGGCTTGTTGAAAGATTTAACAAGACCCTAAAGGGTATGATCAAAGGATTACCTAAAAAGCTCAGGCGGAGATGGGACATCCTTCTACCCTGCCTTTTGTTTGCTTACAGAGAGGTCCCTCAAAAGGGGGTTGGCTTCAGCCCCTTTGAATTGTTGTTTGGGCACCCTGTAAGAGGACCCCTGTGTCTGGTGAAGGAAGGATGGGAGTTACCTCTCAAAAAGCCTAAGCAAGACATAGTGGACTATGTACTTGGTCTCCGCTCCAGGATGGCAGAGTACATGGAAAAGGCATCCAAAAACCTTGAGGCTAGCCAAGAATTACAGAAAGCTTGGCATGACCAAAAGGCTGTCTTGGTTGAGTTTCAGCCAGGACAGAAGGTATGGGTGTTGGAGCCAGTGGCCCCAGCAGCACTCCAGGACAAATGGTCTGGACCCCATACAATTCTGGAGAAGAAGGGAGAGGTTACCTACTTGGTGGACCTAGGAACTCCCAGGAGCCCCCACAGGGTGCTCCATGTCAACAGACTAAAGGCATATGTCAGCAGGGCAGACATGGGCTTGCTCATGGCTACAGATGAGGGACAGGAGGAAGAGAGTGACCCTCTCCCAGACCTGCTCACTCAGAACACTGAGGATGGCTCAGTTGATGGTGTGGCCTTAGATGGCAGCCTCACTGAACATCAGCAAAATGACTGTAGACAAGTTCTGCAGGCATACAGGCATATGTTCTCATTTACACCCAGTAAGACTAACTGGTGTACCCATGTGGTGGACACTGGTGACAGTCTTCCTGTAAAGAGCAAGATTTACAGGCAACCTGATCATGTCAGGGACTGTATAAAGACTGAGGTGCAAAAGATGCTGGAGTTAGGTGTCATTGAGCCTTCAGAGAGCCCCTGGGCTAGCCCAGTGGTTCTGGTCCCCAAACCTCACACCAAAGATGGCAAGAGAGAGATGAGGTTCTGTGTGGATTACAGAGGACTCAATGCTGTCACCAGGACAGATGCACACCCTATTCCGAGGGCAGATGAGCTCATTGACAAGTTGGCTTCTGCCAAATATTTGAGCACATTTGACTTGACAGCTGGCTACTGGCAAATCAGGTTAGCTGAGGAGTCTAAAGCCAAGACAGCATTTTCTACCCCTAGTGGGCATTATCAATTTGTGGTAATGCCCTTTGGTTTGAAAAATGCACCTGCCACCTTCCAAAGGTTGGTGAATCAAGTCCTCACTGGGTTGGATGACTTTTGCGCAGCATATCTGGATGATATTGCTGTCTTTAGCTCCACCTGGGAGGATCACCTGGTCCACCTGAAGGAAGTGCTTGAGGCTCTGCAGAAGGCAGGCCTCACTATCAAGGCAACCAAATGCCAGATAGGGCAGAGAAAGGATGTATACCTGGGCCACCTTGTAGGTGGAGGCCAAGTTCAACCACTGGAGAGTAAGATCCAGACCATCAAGGACTGGTCCCCTCCAACCACCCAGACTCAGGTCAGAGCTTTCTTGGGCCTGACTGGGTACTAGAGGAAGTTTGTTAAGAACTATGGGTCCATTGTGACTCCTCTTAATGATCTGACATCTAAGAAGATGCCCAAAAAGGTTCAGTGGACAGAAATCTGTCAAAAGGCATTTGATGACCTGAAGAAGGCCATGTGCTCTGCACCTATCCTGAAGAGTCCTGACTACTCAAGAGAGTTCATTGTCCAAACAGATGCTTCTGAGTTGGGAGTGGGAGCAGTGCTTTCACAGCTTAATGTAGATGGCCAGGACCAGCCCATTGCTTTTATTAGCAGAAGGCTGACACCCAGAGAGAAACGTTGGTCAGCTATTGAGAGGGAGGCCTTTGCTGTGGTGTGGGCCCTGAAGAAGTTGAGACCATACTTATTTGGCACTCACTTCAAGATTCAGACCGACCATAAGCCCCTCTTATGGCTAAATCAGATGAAGGGTGAAAACCCCAAAATTCTCAGGTGGTCCATTTCCCTACAGGGGATGGACTTTACAGTGGAGCACCGCCCAGGGACTGACCATGGCAATGCAGATGGTCTCTCCAGGTACTTCCACTTAGAACATGAAGACACAACTGGTCAAGGTTAGTCTAATGTCCCTGCGTTTGGGGGGGTTGTGTAGGAGAGTAGGGTCTGCTATCCTATGGTCACCCCAAATTTTTGCTTTTTGCTTCACTGGTTTATGACTTAATGTGGCTGTGGGCCTGCTAATCAGACCCACAGCCTGCTGTTCTCTCTCTAAATTACTGACAATGCACTCTAGGTGCATTACGAATTGGATACTGGTTCACCTTATAGGCCCCTGTAACAGTGTACCATAGGTACCCAGGGCATAGGTGCATCCAAGGCCTACCAGGGGCTGCAGCATGTATTGTGCCACCCCCGGCCTGGCCTCCATATTTGACACAACTGGCTGATTACTCAGCTGGGGTAAGTTGGTGTAATCACCTCTTACTTAGGTATAGTATCCCTATACCTGACCTTAAACTGGACACATATGTTCCTATCAGCCAGTCCTATGGAAGGCCTCATCAATCCTGGAGGCAGAGTGCTTGGAAATATGTGAGATGGTGCTCTAGCATGAGCTGAGCCTGTCTGCAGCTGTCGGGAACCACTCCCTAAGCTGTTCCGGGATATTGCCATACCATATACTCTTAAGTGCATTATAATCCTCGCGGTTATATGCTATCTTTGGTTTGGCTTTATCAAAACATGTCGAGTAAGGTGTCATACGAATTGGAATACTATCCCCTCGACAGTTCTGTCGACAGGGATAGCATTCCACCCTTCTAGAGGGACACGACATGTGTGTAGCCTTAACCCCGGTTAAAGTTAACCAGAGCCTCAGCATCACAAAATGGATGCTGCCACCACAGACACAAGTCTGACCTCCTGCTGCTGGAAGTCCTTCCAGCGAGGGAGGCTTGGACAAAGGGTTTCCTGCCTTGGGAGGTGCGAGCACCACCCCAGACAGGGTTTTGTGTATTGGGTAGGACAGGACAGAATAGATTGAGACATGCCCGGGGCACACAAGGTGTCCCCGTGCATAAGCCAGTCCAAACGGGTCCTGGGACTTTCCAGACCCAGGCCTGGCGAGGAGCTGGACAAAGGAAAGGGGGTGTAACCGCCCCCCTTCCTGGTCCCACCCAGAGGAGGGACCTAGTAGGTGATCCACCCCTCAGATTGGGAATAAGAGTGGGAGCAGTGCCATTGCACAGCAGATCATCCTGAATCAACTTTACACGAAGAAGAAGACTGGACTTCGACATTCTGCTGCACAGAAGAATGAAGAGAATCTCCCTTGTGGCCTAGGAGTGGCCACCCTGTGAAAACAGGTACCAACCAGCGAATCGACATCTGCTTTGCCGCCGCCTCCCGCCAGAGCCCGAGCCCAGAGCCTGACAAGACCCAGACTCCCAGACTTCTCACAGCCCGATCCACAGTCCCTGCAAAGAAGGGACCCGTGGAGGCAACGAGAGACGTGGGACCGGACTTCTTGGAAGACACCCGAAGAGCTGACAGCGCAGCACCGGAGGCATTCTCGACGTTGTGCTTTGGGGACTGAGAACCCCCACCACCGAGCAGCCCTTGCACCGAATATCAGCCCCCCAGCATCTCCACGATGTGCGTGGGGCCCTTTTGCATTGTGCCACTTGAAGCGCCATCCCGGCCACTAGCCACGTGGTCAGCGGCCATCTTGGCGATGAAACCGAAGAACTACACTGCGGGTCTAGTTGCTCCAGACTTGTCCTCGCTCCTGTAAAAAGGAGCACCCGCTCTGACCTTGCTGGTCCGAGTTCTAAGCCTTTTTTGACTCCTGCGTGGCTTGCATTAGCCAAGGCCTGTTTGCTCTGATCAAGTTGCCGACACCGCCAACAGCGAGAAGCCTGTGTGGGACAGCTCGTGACCGACTCCTGGACGTCCTCGGCCCTCGGTGTCCACGTGGCTGCAGAGAGAAGCTACACCTCAACGCCTGTTTGCACCCGACATCGCCTGGTTCCAATCTGGTTCCACGGTAGTCACTGGCTAGTGACTTTGAACACTGTCCCCTCTGCTTTCAGGTCTTCACATCTTCAGATCCACCCTTGGATCCACCGGAACTCTTCACATCGAGCCGCCTGCAGCATCTTCAGCTCCAAGCACCATCGACCAGCGTGACGAAACCCGACACTACTTCGACCCTGTGCACCCGCTTCCTGTGGGTGAGGTAACTCAGCTCCGCCGGTGTTCCTACACTGGTACACATCACTAGGGCCTGTGTCTGAAGTTTCAGCTTTCTAGGTCACTCGGAAGGTTCCTAACTAACTAACTTTGTACTTTTTACGCACCATAGACTTTGCATTGGTGAGTGCGTGCACTTTAAACACTGCACCCGAGTCCCGCGGGCCTTTCCCGACTTAGTCACTGCTAGTCTCGAATAGCTCCAGCGATTCCCAAGGCCCTAGGCCTGTTTCCTTTCAGATTGGTATCTCTTATACCACTTTCTTAGTATATGGTTTAGGTGGCCCCTAGGGCTCATCCATATTGTGCAACTTTTGTGTATTTTAAACTGTCTTGTGTTTAACGCTTGTGCTTCTGTGCTCATAAAGAGTCCAGGGGATACTTTTAGTTAATAAATCAATATATATTTTCAATATATATCTGTGTGGTGTCCTTTCATTTGGTATTCAAGGGGGTTGTGTACGGTAATACAGCTGGCTTCACATGCCTTTCAGAGTTTAGCCTAAGACTGCTTTGTCCACGTTACCACTAGGATAACTGGTCTATAAGGTTGACTTACAACCAATCATCATAAGGGTTGCTTGGCATGGTACAAAGTGATCACTAGAATTAGTGAGCATTATATACCAGGCCAACTTCTCACAATGGCTATTTCTCATATATTGTAAAATAAAAATTTCTTTGCTTACTAAGTGGCAAGCACTCTAACATGGAATACGTTGCTGCGCCAAAGTCACTAAACGTGTCGCCCAGCCTACTCAAGGAGATGCTTCACATCTACACCAATTATGCTGAACACTTGGTAGACAAGGGTGTTTTGAAACTCTAGTTGTTTTATTATGTCCACTACAGCAGTCATTCTTTCCTGTAAAAATCTAAGAATGCTGTAGTGTACTTTTTTTCAAATCATGATCAATATGTGACCAAAGATCCTCACATTTCTTCACATATCATCACTCAGCAGAAGTTCTATAAATGGTTGCCACATGGAAAATAAATTCATGGCCTCTAGGACTGAGAACTACCAGCTTAGTGACACCGTTAAGATGACTCTTTCATTGATGCCACACAAAGCACAAAATGAGATTTATTTGTGTTTTAGTTTCCATGCATAACAAACCAGTGCACCAGAATAGACTAAAAAGTCAATAAAATTCTTCATTAACTCTGTAGATTGTAAAGATGCTTTCCACATACCATCTAACAAGTGGCAAGGATCTCTTACAGAAAAGCCCTTCAGTTCAGGTATTGATTTTGACAGGTCATCACACAAATGTTTCATATACGGAGCTGAATCACTAGACATACAAACAAAATCACTCTAATCTTTGTTGAACTTGGTAAAATGTTTTGCAGCAGCATTCCAAGTGACACTGCATTCCATGTTTTCCAAAATGTCTGGTGTCATGTTTTCACCAGTATCCCAGATGCTTTGTGACTGCTCTTTTCACATATAACTGTCACTATATCTTGCATTGAATGTTTAAAACCTGGGGTGTTTGGCAATTAACCAATATCAATACTGTCTCACTAGAAAAGTGGGCTGATGTATAAAGGGTTTTTACCCATTCTCTGTGGGTAAATGTGATGTCACATATTGGAAAAGATTGTTATGAAACCTATCAGTTAACCCTTTCGATGCGGGTGATGGAACCATTCCGTCATCAGTCACGGTTGAGCTGTGCTGATGACGGAATGGTTCCGTCACGACCACATCCAGTTAAGGAATGTTCAGCACAGTGCTGAAATTCCTGCTGCACGGATGTGGTTAATTAAATACTCAAACATAGCCCAAAAATAAAATATGATTTTGATATTTCCTGATTTCATTACAAGACAGGAGGCTACATTATGCATTAATCTTTTAATGCAGTCACAAGCAGTTCTAGAATGCAATGACAACATATGTTCAATAAAAGGCATGAGCAACAACAGAGCTGCCTCTTTTAAATGCGGCTCGCAAGCAGATAAGTTACCCTTACTTGCTCTCTACTCATTCTAGATATATATTGCGCTGAATGCTCTTTAATTTGTATCCATATTTATAATTTATTTCAAAGTTTTATATAGCGCTTAAAGACCCGGGGGCATCAAAGCGCTTTACAGCATAACATGACAAGGAAACATAGGCAATATAGTACAGTGGGTATCATCATGGATATTGGGGACCAAGAAGAGCGAGGTCATTGGCAAGATGTCTAGAGATGGTTGTTGAGGAGAAATTCTTTTAGTTGTCTCTTGAAGATCGTGAAGGAGGGATTAGTCATGATGTGGATAGGGAGAGAATTCCAGATTTTTGGGGCATTCCCAGAGAAAGAGCCGGAGAGGGCTTTTTGTTTGTCTTTTTGGGGGGATTAAGAGGAGCGAGTTGGAGCTTCTTAGGTTTCTTGATTGTCCGGCTTTTGTGAGTTTGGCAGCAAGGTAGTCCGGTTTGCCTGTGTGCAAGGCTTTATGTGGGAGGCAGGCCGTTTTGCAGGCACAGCGTGCTTCGATGGGTAGCCATTTTAGGGCATGTAGTGTAGGGGTGATGGGGTTGTATTTCCTGGTACCCGAGACCATTCTTGCTGCTGCGTTTAGCGTGGCTCTCATGGGGGCTGTGTGTGTTCTTGCTGTCTCGGTTAGAGTGCATTACCATAGTCAAGTCTGGACAGAACTAGAGATTGGGTTGCAGTTTTTAGGTCATTGGGGGGTATGAAAGGTTTGATTTGTGAAGGAGTTTTATGTTGTAGAGGGCGCCTTTTGCTGTGGATTTGATGTGGGAACTCATGTTGAGGCTTGGGTCTAGAGAGATCCCTAGTTCCTTGACTGAGTTTGCTGGAGTGAGTTTGCAGTTTAGGGAGTCAAGGTTGTTTATCCATTCTTGGATCTGAGGGGGTTGCTCGTGATTGGAGAAGACAAGGATTTAGTTTTTTTCTTGGTTGAGTTTGACGTGGTTGAGAGTTAGCCAATTTTCTAATTTTGAAAGAGTGCAGTTGAGGCGGAGGATGTCATTGAGGGAGGAGATCTCGAGGTACTGCTGGGTGTCATCAGCATAAAGGCGATGTTTGCTTGTTTTAGAATGGCAGTGAGTGGTTCAATCAATCAATCAATCAATACATTTGTAGAGCGCGCTACTCACCCGTGAGGGTATCAAGGCACTGAAGGGAGGGGGGGTGCCACTGCTCAAATAGCCAGGTCTTGAGGTGTCTCCTGAAGGTGAGATGATCCTGGGTCAGTCGTAGGTGTGTGGGGAGGGAGTTCCATGTCTTGGCTGCCAGGTAGGAGAACGATCTTCCTCCAGTGGTGGCTCTGCGAATCCGTGGGACGGTGGCAAGGGCGAGGCTGGTGGAGCAGAGCTGGCGGGTGGGGGTGTAGAACGAGAGGCGGTTGTTGATGGATTCGGGGCCCATGTTGTGGAGCACTTTGTGTACGTGGGTGAGCAGCCTGAACGTGATCCTCTTGCTGATGGGGAGCAAGTGCAGGTTTCTCAGGTGGGCGGATATGTGGTTGTGGTTAGGAATGACGAGGATGAGTCTTGCGGAGGCGTTCTGTATGCGCTGAAGGCGTTTCTGAAGTTGGGCTGTGGTTCCTGCGTGTAGGGCGTTCCTGTAGTCCAGTTGGCTGTTAACGAGGGCCTGGGTGACCGTCTTTCTGGTTCCGGTGGGGATCCACCGGAGGATCTTTCGGAGCATGCGCAAGGTGTTGAAGCATGAGGACGAGACTGCGTTCACTTGCTTGGTCATCGTGAGGGAGGAGTCCAGGATGAATCCCAGGTTGCGTGCGTGTCGGTGCGGTGCCCGGCGTCGTGAGCCACCAGAAGTCGTCCCAGGTGGATGGAGATTGTACGAGGATGAGGACCTCCGTCTTGTCCGAGTTGAGCTTCAGACGGCTGTGCTTCATCCATTCTGCGACATCTTTCATTCTGTCCTGGAAGTTGGCTTTGGTGGTGAGAGGGATTTCGGTGAGGGAGAATATCAGTTGGGTGTCGTCGGCGTAGGAGATGATGTTGATGTTGTGTTTACGTGCGATGGTGGCGAGAGGGCTCATGTAGATAGTGATGAGGGTTGAGCTGAGGGAGGAGCCCTGGGGTAGGCCGCAGATGATCTTGGTGGAAAGGAACAATGTAATCCAGTCCAGGGCCTTTCCTTGGATCCCAGTGTTGTAGAGGCGGATTATTAGGGTGCGAGAGGTCCAGGAGAATGAGAGCAGCTGTCTCTCCGTTGTCCATCAGGGTCCTGATGTCATCGGTGGCTGCGATGAGGGCGGTCTTGGTGCTGTGGTTGGCTCGAAATTCGGACTGGGATGGGTCGAGCGAGTTGTTTGCTTCGAGGAATGCAGTCAGTTGTTTATTGACGGCCTTCTCAATGACTTTAGCCGGGAAGGGGAGAAGAGAGATGGGGCAAAGGTTCTTGAGGTCTTTGGGGTCCGCTGTTGGTTTCTTCAGAAGGGCATTGATTTCTGCGTGTTTCCAGCTTCCAGGGAAGGTGGCTGACGTGAAGGAGCTGTTAATGATGTTCCGGAGGTGGGGTGCGATGATGGCGTCGGCTTTGTTGAAGATATGATGAGGGCATGGGTCGGAGGGGGAGTCGGAGTGGATGGTGTTCATGACGCGGGTCACGGTGGTGTCTTCAGTGCTGATGGGTGTTCATGCACTGATGCTGGTGGTGGGGGTCGTTGGTTTGGTGGCTCGGGGTGGAGTCTGGGATCCAAAGCTGTCGTGTATATCTGCGATCTTGCGGTGGAAGAATGCGGCGAGGGAGTTGCAGAGGTCTTGCGATGGTGTGATGTCGTTGTTGCTGGCGCTGGGTTTGGAGAGCTCTTTGACAATGCTGAAGAGTTCCTTGCTGTTGTGGGAGTTGTTGTCCAACCGCTCTTTGAACGATGTCCTTTTGGTGGTGCGGATCATCTGGTGGTATTCGTAGGTGGCGCTCTTGAGGGCTGTCATATTTTCTGATGTCCGTTTTGGCGTCTGTGAACCATGAGGTTTTTCTGTTGCTGGTCTTGCCTGGGGATTTTGTGAGTGGAGTGAGATTGTCGGCGCAGTTGGTGATCCACTGTGTGAGATTGTCTGCTGCGTCGTTGGTGTCAGGGGTGTCGACAGGTGGGTTCTGGCTCAGTGATGTGGTCAGTTGGTCTGTGGTGACTTTGCTCCAGCATCTGCGGGGGAACTGTAGCGTGTGGAGGTGGGATGTGGTCTTCTTGAAGGTGAAGTGGATGCAGCTGTGGTCGGTCCAGTGTAGTCTGATGGAGTGGCTGAAGGAGACGTGGTTGCTGGCGGAGAAGATGGGGTCGAGCGTGTGGCGAGCGAGGTGGGTGGGCGTGTCAACCAGTTGCTTGAGTCCGAGGTTGGCGAGGTTGTCAAGCAGGGTGGTGGTGTTGTTGTCATTGTTTTTCTCCAGGTGGAAGTTCAGGTCCCCTAGGACGATGTACTCTGGTGAAGCTAGGGCGTGCGGGCTGATAAAGTCGTCAATGGTTTTGCTGAACTGTGTCAGTGGGCCCGGGGGCCTGTAGATGAGCGTTCCTCTGAGGGTGGTCTGAGGGTCGGTGTGGATCTGGAAGTGTAGGTGTTCAGCTGCGGTGAGTGTGTCTTCGGCGTTGGTCGTGATGCTGATGGTGTTCCTGTGGATGATGGCGATTCCTCCTCCAATTTTGTTGATGCGGTCCTTCCGGGTGATTTTGTAGACGTCCGGGATGGCTATGGTGATGTCGGGGGCCGAGGAGGCGTTCAATCAGATTTCCGTGAGGAAGGCGATGTCTGGTGCTGTTGTATCAAGGAGTTCCCAGAGATCGACGGTGTGTTTGTGGACGGAGCGGGTGTTGAGGAGGATGCACTTAAGGTGGTTGTTGTTGTCGTTGCTGTGTTCGGTGGGCGGGGTGCAGGTTCGGAGGCAGGTGAACTTGCATGCTTTGCAGGTGAAGGGTCCGTGGGTGCGCCTCGGGGTGGCTCGGTGGCAGGTGGCAGGTCGTCCTGTGTTGAGTGCGATGAGGGTGGCGGTGTCGTACCTCAGTCGGGTGCCCTGGCAACGGCTTGAGCCAGGGGTTCTGGCGCTGGGCACGGTCCAGGCGCGGACGGGCGTAGACTGGTTTGCCTTTGGCGTGCCAGCAGCGCCCCTGCTGCACGCATCCCCTGTGCTTCCGCGCGGCGACCTCCATAAGAGGTGAAGTGGGAGGGAGGAGCAACTGGGAGGCGGGAGCGGGGGGGCAATGGGCGAGGGCACGGCGACAGAAGGCAAAAAGGGAGCGGGCCGCAGAGGAGCAGCAGCGGGAAGCGAGGGGCAGCGGGGCACAGAGGGCAGTGGCGCGAAATGGAGCGCTTAGCAGTCAAAAGGGGAGACAAAGCGCAATGCACAAAAATACAAGGGCAGGTTACAGAAGGAAATGGGAGAGAAAACAGCGTTAGCAGTCCAGGCAGCAGTTACCAGGGGCGTCGAACCCTCGGTGGCAGCGGGAGTGAGGCACGGGCACCAGAAGGAGCCGTGCAGCATGGGGAGTGACCCGAGGTCAGGTCACACTCACTGCCGCGCTGCGACCTCCATAAGAGGCCAAGTGAGAGGGAGAAGCAGCTGGGAGGCGGAAGCGGGGGGCCAGTGGGCGAGGGCACGGCGACTGAAGGCAAAAAGGGGTGGGGCCACAGGGGAGTAGCGGCGGGAAGCTGGGGGTGGGGGGGGCACAGAGGGTAGTGGCATGAAAAGGAGCGCTTAGCAGGCAAAAGGGGGGACAAAGCACAATGCACAAAAATAGGCAGGTTACAGAAGGCAATGAGAGAGAAAACAGCGTTAGCCGTCCAGGCAGCAGTTACCAGGGGCGTTGAACCCTCGGCTGCAGCGGGAGTGAGGCACGGGCACCAGGAGGAGCCGTGCGGCGTGGGGAGTGACCCGAGGTCAGGTTCCAGTTCAGTTCAGTTCATATAAACTTTAGTTCTGTCAGAATGACCTACAAAGTACAGTGCACAGTGATCACACAAGTTTAAAAAGAAGTACATCGAAAGTTTGTCCTAATTTGACAGTGATCAGGTTAGCGTTCAGCTTTGCTACACGAATTTCCTCTTATCTTGACCATGATGTTCGGGGGCCATTTTGAGAACACTGGCGTCCATTTTACATGAACGCGCTGCCTCGTGGTCAGCATGCCCTTTTGTCCTTTCTCTGTACCACTGACCACCTAACTTGCCCAGCAACAGGCTATTTTTAGTACTGGTAAAGCTTGAACATGCGTAGTTAAACCCTCTGTACTAATGGACAGTCATTACTTAGGAATGTTCCCCAAAACTGACCAGTAGTGTTATAACTCCTCCCATGAGTTGGCTGTGTTCCAAAAATGTCCTTACATGTACCTAAACTGAGCAAATGTGTTCCGCCTACTCTTTTTATTACCGTAACACTGTTTAAAAGAGGTCTCGCACTGATGTTCGGTGTGATACTTCTTGCATTGCCGAAGGGTGCTGTAGGAATGTACCACCACCCCATGGGGTCCTAATAAACTTGTCTTTTGCATTTATAGTTTCCGTGCCAACTTCTGTTTTATGGTTTCAAGCAGTTTCGCAGAATATGTAGGTCTGGAGAACCCGATACCACAAATTGGCGACCACGAAGGGACTCATCGGTGACTCGGATGCCCGAAGGAGAGGTTGTGACGAAGGATTGGAAACTCGCCATGGACGCGTACGCTGCCACTGAGTGACCCGAGTCTTGGCACCCACGGTGTTTTCTTCCTTTCCTTCTGATCTGAGCTTCCAGGTGGCGCCGGTCCTCGACTGAGATCCTGATCGTTCGAGTTTTCGTACAGTGCCTTTTTGGCTGATTCGATTAAGGAACTTGGCAGTTGGAACCTGGATACTTGAGAATTTGGTAAGCTTTTGATTGGTAAGATAGTCTACGGACGCTTACTGTGGCTTTTTGGATTTTGTTTTGAGTTAGCTAACATTTGGTTCTATGATTTGAGCTATATGTGCAGTGCACTTCACATAGGCAGGCAATGTAGAGATATTTCTCTAATTTTGTATTTGTTTGAACGGCACACCTTGTGTGAAGTATATTAAGTGCCATTTTTGTAATATCGCGTTTCCGTGATATTTTGACATGCCTGTTTTAAGCACACTTCGAGGAATGTGCTGTCTTGGAGGAGGTACCAGTTATCGATTAAATGAATCTCAGCCGGCTCCCCCAGAGGGGACACCTAATCGTGAAATGTACGTTAAATTTGGTCTTCCCCCTATTATGTACAGTACATTGTGGCACAAGTATACCAAATCCGATCACGAATTGCAATGGCCACTACATGGGTCATTTGATTTACGAAAGGTTCAGTATGTGGAGCAATGTTTGTTTCAGCGCAGGTCTAGACAGGATATGTTTGATTGTGTACGTATGTGGGAGAAAGCGGTGCGTGAGCGAATGAAGCGTGAACAAGCCTTGGTGGACAAAGAGCAGCGAAAGACTGCTCGTGATAAAGCTTTACAGCTGGAGGAAAAAAGTTGCAGGAAAAGAAAGAGAGGGAGGCACAGGAACGTAATTTGCAAATGAATGGTCAATTCCCTATCCGACGTCCTCTTTATCCTGTCCTTACTAATGAATCTGATGATTTTTCATTATAAGACCGTTGCCCACCTCCATATGTTCCACCTACGGCCCCAACTGAGGATTCAGACGGAGACGATCATGGGGGTAGTCGTACTAGGCTAAGTGCTGGCCGAGCTGCGGAATTGCGTAGTGTTGCTCGAAAACGTAATCTTAAGTCGATAACTATTTCAGAGATTGATGACCATATGCGTAAGTGATCTGAGCAAGAACGGTTGTATTTCTTGAGCCATTTTGGAGATGAAGTTGTAGAATGATTTAGAAAGTATTCAACTGATTTGGAGCCTAAGTGTGGAAATTTGAGAAATTGATGTACATAAACAGCGTTCATTATTCCATTTTCCCGCTCCTCTCCCTGTAAGCACCACGAATACCGTAAAATATTGACCACATCACTCTGCCAGTAAAAGCCCGCACCCATATGTACATGACAGCCATTTTAGACACCCTGGCCTTTTTCCTGCTCATTAGAATCGCCGGCTTCCCTTCTGCGCGTATCTGAACCCCCCCTCCCTCTCTCACATGCATAGACTATGAAACCCTCTCCCTCTGCGCGACCCTGCCCTGAAAGGCAACCCTCCTGCTTGACCCACGCAAACCCCCCATTCCCTCTTGAAGAGGCATCCTTTGCCTTAGCTGACGTAGCCCTCCCCAGCTGCACCTGACTGCCCCCGCTCTCTCATGTACGGGTCATAAGATCTCTCTCTCTCTATGCGACTCTGTCCCTGTACACACCCTGGCTCCCCCTCCCTTCTCCCTCACACGGGCAAGTCATAAACCTTCTTCTTCTGCAAGACCCTGTCCTTGGGAGTCACGGCCGCGCCTGACCAGCACCTCCTTTCTTGTCATGAATAACCCCTCTGTTAATAAACCCTCCCTCCGCGATTGACTGTCCACACATGTCTGAGGTCATCGCCTAAGCCAGGAGATACTGTTTACTGCTTATTGTATGGAATCACCCCTCTTCAAAGGACCCACTATTGATCCTGGCCACCCCACCCCCTGGGCTATGATCAGGCGCACACATCCTAAAAGTTGGCGGAACACTCAGCTGCGTGATTACCCTCCCCTCTTATCAGCAGGTCAAGGGTCCCTATTGTGAACATATGTGGGGTAGGATTGACACGAGGATCATGGGGATGTCCTTTCCGTGTTTCACAATGTCATGATTGTAATGCTAAGTGTTCTGTAAAGTATAAAAGACGACGTTGCAGCTCACTTGTTAGAGCACCTCCCGAAAGACACTGTGTTTCGTGTCCGAAATGACAGGCTCTCCTCATGAGTAATAAATCCTGTTCTTGTGCCTCCGGCTTCCAGCGCCCGTCTCTTTATTTTGGTAACTATTCAGAATGGGAACTAAGAGGCGACTTGCGCCAGCCATCCGGGCATCGATACTAGTATGGACTCACGTTTTACAATTGGCGCCCAACGCGGGGTCCATCAGTGACATGAGGTCCAGTAAGAGAGATCCAGACGATGAGGTGAATATCTAAATGATCGGAGTATACCTGCCTTGAGAGGGCCCTCGTCCGGCTGCCGATTGAATGAACTTCACCGATTCTGAACGGACCTCTCTCGAGTGACCTACTGTCCTGACTGGAATCCCACAGGACTGCTGCGGTAAAATCATGAAGTAAGAGAACGATCGGGCGCTGGAAGGAGGAAGGCGAAGAACTGCCCACACGGTCCGGTCCGGGTAAGGTCGCGTAAAAGCGACAAATTGTGAAATGATTGTTTGATTTGGATAATACTAGTATTACTCTTTTGTTGGTACCTCTGGAGATTCACCGTCTGCAAACGGAGAAACAACAGGCTCTCCCTTTGCAAGCAGTGAAGGATAGGTAACGCAGACTTTTGTCCCCGTTGTAATCCGTCGTGCCTATCTTCCTCCCCCACTGTTTCCCGAACTGTTGTTCGTGGATTATTGTCTGGAGATTCTCTGTCTACAAACAGGGAAGAACAGGTCCCTCTTTGTAGGTAGCGAAAAGGTAGGTAACGCAAACCTTTAACACGTCGTACCTACTTATTCTCCCCACTGATTGTTTGATTGACCGTACATTAAGTATTCGGTGTTGGTTCTTTTGAGGTATTCACCGCCTGCAAACAACGGAGAATAGAAATATTCTGTCTAGTCTTTGCCCGCCGTGATAAGATAGGTAGTGCAGACTTTTGTCCCCGTTGTAATCCGTCATGCCTATCTTCTCCCCACTGATTGGTAGCCTGTTTAGCCCGGACCGCTTATTAGAGATGAACCATCCAGCTCCACTGGAGGACACACCTAATAAGGACATGTTCATTAAGTGTGGACTAGTCGCTATAGCTTATAATAGGTTATGGCATAAAAATACAAGAAAAAGAGTTGAGCGAAATCAGTAGGCCACTGATGAGTTATCAACTTCGCTAAAAATAAAATAAGAAACGTTAGAAATAACCCGTAATAAGAAATATAAAATGGCGAAAAATTTAACAGCAAGACAGCCACGAGGTAGCTAGGTTCCGCTGCCTACTCCTGCTCCAAACATGTCTGCCTCATTGCCCACCACGCCCAAATAACGGTCACATGAAATAGATAAAAATCAATAGGTACCTACCCCCATTCCAGAAACTCCCGAAGTGCCACAGGTCTGCGGTTACGCCCATCCGGAAGGCGAGGCCTTGAGGCATGCGGGGCTCGCCTGGCCGCAGTCGGAAGGGGAGGCTGTCGGGCGGACGGCCCAGAAAACCGTGATGGCCTCTCCTTCTCTCCTCTTCTGCTGCCCTGCAGGCCACGGGGGGGGGCTGTCTTGCCTCATCCGCCGACCACCCCCCCTCTCTCTCTCTCTCGCCTGGTCCGGCCCGCAAAGAAGGCCGAAGCCAAAGCGAGGACGGCGGCACTTACAGGTAATCCCGCCACATGTCGACGCCTGGACAATTGCAGGTAGTCCCGCCACATGTCGACGCCTGGACAATTGCAAGTAGTCCCGCCACATGTCAACCCCTGGATAGTTTCAGGTAGTCCCGCCACATGTCAAAGGGGGGGGGGCTGTCTTGCCTCAGCCACCGACCACCCCCCCCATCTTCAATAGCCGGCACGGCCAATACCGAAGCGGCGGAGCCGAGGATCGGCGCGGGGTCGCTGGAAGGGGGAGGTGGCGCGAACGAGCCTCCCCCACCTCCCTCCAGGTGGAGGCTTCCAGCGACACCCCAACGCTCTTACTTAAAGAGGGTCCACATCGAAAAGCGGTCTTTTGCCCGGGACGGGCACACGCCCCATGCCTTCTCTCCTCAACTTTGAAGATTCTATGAGAGCCGGGGGGCCCCCCGACCCCTCTGCATGGGCGCCCCCGTCCCCCTCACTGGGACCCGCAACATCGACGCACTCCTGCCGGCGCCAGCCTCAGTTTGGAAATGGCTAAAAACACAGCCAAGGTACAGACTTGTTCAGTTCCGGTGGAACACCAGAATGACCCGGTAGGAAAATTGTTGCCGCCCTCCCCACTCTTTGACTGATGGTCCATATTGTTAGACTGTTACCACATTGCGAAAAACTTTTTGAACTGCCAACGGAAGGTTCTGGTTCCAACCATGAGTCATTGGAGACATTCTGACTATACTGGAACCTGCCTGACCTCGCCCAAAATGGCGCCGATATACAAAACGAAACTTTCAAACTCCCTGTTCACCCGGATTGCTCGAATATTGATGCTCTGAGATATGTATGCATTTTTGGACAATGAAAGTCGATAAGATGGATAGTGATTATGTGCTTAGAGAAGAAAGCAATACAGATATTGATCATGTGTTTGGACAATGAACTGATTTAGGGTGGGTACTAATTATGATTGGGAACAATGAATTGGTGTAATTTAGACAGTGAATGAGCATCTGTATAATGAATTAATGAATTAATTGAAAACTGAATTCTTGACATGCATCATGCTTGCTCTGTAGGAAAGTTTGATACGATTTTATTGCACTACCGCACTTTATGCAATGAACTGCCACCAACTTCGTTCTTCTTATGTACAGCTCCAATCTGCTACGTGGCTGGTCCACTGGGTTGTAGGCCTGTGTTTATACACCAGGACTTTTTATTAAAAGTATTTTGAAAAAGAAAGCATAGTTGTAGCGGTTGCATTAATGAGTTTTGAATGTATTACTACTGTGAGCAACGAGAAAGTATGATGAAGGCTGAAGGTTAAAAAGGACCTGATATTTAGCAGCTACATTACGTGTCACAGGCAGCCGGAAAAGTGTTTTAGACGCCCTTAAAGCGACACCACAGAAATGCCACCTGACCACCACCCTTGCACACAACCAAAAGGGGTCGCAACCAAGTAACTCATGTAGATACGCAGATCGTCAAATGATTATCTATCTGACATTACTGGTCCCACTGGGCTTAAACGCCGAGATGGCAAAGAAATGCACTACGTGGAGATAGGTCGAGTATGTGGTAGATAAAAACATTTTCGGATTACTGCATGCTGATGTGGTTTGAATGCTGTCCCCCCACCCCTTCTTTCTCCTCCCTTCTGCAGGTCACGTCGGAACGTCGGCTGAAGTATGGGAGAAGCGATGATCGAACCACCGACGACAAGGGAAGAAGGGAATATGTGCATAGTCCTTATGACGATAAGTTTTTAAAAGACATAGACTTAAACATGACTGTTCCTCCTTAGAACATAGCGACTGGGAGGATGGACTGACATAGAGACTTGACGGGTACTGTATGACGAAAATTGACTCGAAATAACACGTTAGATAATGTAACTAGACGTTTGACTAGATAGGGAAAGGACAAAGAAAAGTGCACGGGTAAGGGTTACCAAGGCACCACCCGTCTGGGAAGTTAGAAATGTTGCTAATGTTCAAAATATACTGCCCCCCTTCTCACACTCTTATAGATCTAGCCAAGCTGTCCGACTGTTCTCCCGATCAATACTTGCCGTTGCCTCAGCCTGGAGAACTTCCCACCAAAGGATGGAACTGAAAAATGGTTTAAGATCCAACCATGGGTAAATAGCGCGACCAGATTAATTTCTGATCGACTAACCGAGGTGTAAGTATTGGCAATTGAGAACGCTCGAAGAGATAACAAGCGAGAGGGAAAAGGAGGGAAAGGTAAAAAGAGCTAAGCACGTAGGTAAATAGGATAATAAAGATACAAAGGATATAAAAAAATAGATTTTGTTGGCCAACTGTTGTTTTCTGTTTAGTTGTGAATGTCTTATATATGTAATACATGTACTGTCTTCCTTCGTCTGAGTTTGTGTGTGTGTACTGTAGGGGTTTATGTTCTCCCTTTGTTTGCGTCTCTCCGTTACCTGACCCCCTGCTGTTCTGTGTTGTGAACGCACTAAATGACCTATTTTTGTACACGTCTCTCTCTCTTTCTTATTCTCTTTCCCCCCTTTTCCTATCTCTCTCTCTCTCTCTCTCTCTCTCTCTACATGTCGTACGTGTACCGAATGGCTCGTTTAGATTGCGGACGACTCTCACTCTCTATGAGAGTCTCCCTATTTCCTCTTCCTTTTTATGGTAAAACCGTGCCTCGCTGGCACCAGTCTGATTGGACACTTATTGAACGGGAAGGTGTTCAGCGAAATTGACCGAAACTAAAATGATTGTATCTCGCCATATTACTACCTCTCCTTTCTGCAAAATGAATGAACTCGAATTGGCTGAGAAGGAAAGGACAGGTAAGACGACTAAGGTCCCCCAATCTGGCCTTTTATAGGGGAACTGTATGTCAATGGCACCTTATTTTTGTTCCTCAGAGACGAACGCCAACGTCTAGACTGACCTCCAATGCCCAGATTGCCCCACCCCCCCCTTTTTGCACCCAAGCGCGAGCGCCCGAAGCATCCCCGACCCATTTGATAGACCCCAGCTGCTGTCCCGGATATAGACATGATGACCATGAGTAACTGTTGTCCCTCGAGAAAAACCTGTTTTACGTGACTCTCGATGATAGCGCCCCCGCCCTGTTTGAAAAGGTTAGCCAGCCTTGAAGGGAAATGTTCCGAAATGTTGAATATGATGAAATGCACAGTTGATGGGAATCTTATTTATCCCCGCTTGAGTTATAAATAGGACGATGAATAAACTTGGCAAGAATTCAGTAGGAATGCCGACATATGCACTGCTTGGTAATAGACCTCTGACTGTGACCGATGAGCGTATCTCCCAAGTGCGTAGGATTAAGGGAGGAACTCACATGCATAAATGTCTTCGTCTACCAGTTCTCTAAAAGCTTGTTTTGTACCTATTCAAAGATTCACGATCACCGGAGGAGAAGGGTCGGATGTGACGTACAGCCTAGCTGCAGATCTTGAGACACATGTGACCTCGACCAAAGGTGGAGCCGCAGAGCAACAAGATACGGGACGAGACAGCAATTTCAAACGTGGAAAATGAAAAATGACGGGCTGCCCTGAAGCCCTCCGTCTGCTAACCCACGTGTGCCTGGAGTCTCCGTCCCCCTTCTTTGGGCCCGATTGATGGGCCTGCCTGCTTGTTATCCTTTGCTCCCTTGGTCCCTTTTGTGTGTCCCAGGAACTCTGACCCAACTCCTCCTCTCTCCTATAGACTATTTGAACCACACACACACCCTCTTTTCCATGTGACTTCACGCCAAAAGGAAGAACGGCATTCAGGTGGGAATAGGGTGTTGCCACGGAAAGATAGGTGCCGAGCATAAGGCGCAACTACAAGGACTGGTTAGGGAACAGGACTGTGGTCTAACAGCAGAGGACAGACCGCACCTTGCAACGCGAAAGGTTGAATACGAGCTGGACCTATAGCTCCACCGCCGGTGCTCAACAGCGCCAACGAAAGGATACGGACTAGAGCCTACCAGTGATGGCTCACTGCTAAAAAGACACTGTGACGAAGAGATCTTGTGTATTGAACTGAATCCCGCCCTCAACTACTTGGTCAAAATGTTTGTTGGTCACATTCTTTAAGTCAGATGCATTTATGCTATGTAGTGCGTTTGAATGTTAGGAACCCGACAAATGCAATTTCCTATGTGCTGCATTCTGCCCATCACATCAACTGTCCATGATTATATGCCAATGTTAGTATTGACAAATGCTAATTCTTCAACCACGCCTGTTTACTTGTACCCCCATCAATTACAAAAATGAACACTGTAATGTAAAAAGGGGCGACTGTGGAAATTTGAGAAATTGATGTACATAAACAGCGTTCATTATTCCATTTTCCCGCTCCTCTCCCTGTAAGCACCACGAATACCGTAAAATATTGACCGCATCACTCTGCCAGTAAAAGCCCGCACCCATATGTACATGACAGCCATTTTAGACACCCTGGCCTTTTTCCTGCTCATTAGAATCGCCGGCTTCCCTTCTGCGCGTATCTGAACCCCCCCCCTCCCTCTCTCACATGCATAGACTATGAAACCCTCTCCCTCTGCGCGACCCTGCCCTGAAAGGCAACCCTCCTGCTTGACCCACGCAAACCCCCCATTCCCTCTTGAAGAGGCATCCTTTGCCTTAGCTGACGTAGCCCTCCCCAGCTGCACCTGACTGCCCCCGCTCTCTCATGTACGGGTCATAAGATCTCTCTCTCTCTATGCGACTCTGTCCCTGTACACACCCTGGCTCCCCCTCCCTTCTCCCTCACACGGGCAAGTCATAAACCTTCTTCTTCTGCAAGACCCTGTCCTTGGGAGTCACGGCCGCGCCTGACCAGCACCTCCTTTCCTGTCATGAATAACCCCTCTGTTAATAAACCCTCCCTCCGCGATTGACTGTCCACACATGTCTGAGGTCATCGCCTAAGCCAGGAGATACTGTTTACTGCTTATTGTATGGAATCACCCCTCTTCAAAGGACCCACTATTGATCCTGGCCACCCCACCCCCTGGGCTATGATCAGGCGCACACATCCTAAAAGTTGGCGGAACACTCAGCTGCGTGATTACCCTCCCCTCTTATCAGCAGGTCAAGGGTCCCTATTGTGAACATATGTGGGGTAGGATTGACACGAGGATCATGGGGATGTCCTTTCCATGTTTCACAATGTCATGATTGTAATGCTAAGTGTTCTGTAAAGTATAAAAGACGACGTTGCAGCTCACTTGTTAGAGCACCTCCCGAAAGACACTGTGTTTCGTGTCCGAAATGACAGGCTCTCCTCATGAGTAATAAATCCTGTTCTTGTGCCTCCGGCTTCCAGCGCCCGTCTCTTTATTTTGGTAACTATTCAGAATGGGAACTAAGAGGCGACTTGCGCCAGCCATCCGGGCATCGATACTAGTATGGACTCACGTTTTACATAAGGATGTATCTGTTGGTCGTGAGAATATGCGTAAAGTTCTTTTTGTTCTTACAGATGCGGATCTGTTTTTTCAACGGTTGGTCCAGCTACGGAATGAGGCGTCAAGACCACGGGAGGCGGAAAAGGCATCAGATGTGCCTGCGCCGGGATCGACGGAGAAATCCAAAGAGTGTCCTGTCTTTGGAGCAGATAAGAGTTCTACAGTCCATGTTATACCTATGCGTGAAGCTGCACCTTTATATGTCCCTCCTAAAGGGCAAGGTACAGATAATGACAAATTGTCTGTGGATGCAAAGGGTTATTTTATATATAATTGGGTTTATACACCGTGGAACAGAACAGATGTTATGGCACTTAAGGCTGCTCTGCCTGACCCTCGTAAGAATCCGGCAGCTTTCTATAAAGGAGTGGAAGGGGCTATTTTTTCGTGTGTTATGACATTAGTTGATATTGATCTTTTCTTTGGGTTAATATTGCCTCCCGATATGTGGAGGGCGATTCGTACGTTCAATGATCAAGCGATCCTGGGGGGCGGATTGGAAAACTTTAGCTCAAGCTGATTTGGATAGGGAGCCCGCGTATAAGCCATGCCAATTAATTTTAGATCTCCCGGCGGCTATTTTGAATAAGTTAAAAACGCTTGTTCCTCCTAAAAAGATTGATTGGACCATGTTAGCCTCTTGTAAGCAGAAGGCGGATGAGTCGGTTTCTGACTTCTTTTCACGTTTTGAGAAAGCATTTCATGATTACAGTGAGCAATTATTAACAGAGGACACGAGTAGGCATTTATTTGTTGACAAGTATGTAGCAAATCTTCTACCGGAGATTGCAAAACGTTTAAAGACTAGTGAAAGTTCCTGGACCACGGCGACCACGGCGACCCCTGCTTCTTTATTGACTATGGCTCAGTATTATGAGAGACAGGAATTGGAGGCTAAAGAAAGTACTGATAAGAAAGCAAAGGAATTAAAGACGAAAGTGATGTTAGCTCAGGTTTATGCTACACAGCCGAGAGGGAATGATAGAGGTAGGCGTGGATCGTACGGCACGTCTTCTGTTCGTACCGACATTTCTGAGGATCAGTGTGCATACTGTAAACAGTTTGGACATTGGGCCTCAGACTGTCCGGTGCTTCGAGAACAACGTAATCAGCGTGGTCGAGGAGGTGGAAGGACACGGAATAGTTATTCAGGAGCGAGGGGTGGAGCGAGCGATCGTGGTAGGTTTGAAGCGAGGGGTCGTGGTCAGGCTGATCATAATACTTTTAATCGACGGAATCAGTATCAGATAGTGGAGGGTGAGATTGCAGAATCTCAGGATTATGTACATGCATAGGATTGCGTAGGATGGGGTGTGGAATCGGTTGAAGTACTTAAACATCAAGTGGGGGTTGCTGGACTGTTCCTGGTAAAGAAGGAAGGGAGACTGGCTGTACCGAAGGTGTACGTTAACACCCTTGGGCATCCATTAAGTTGGACATGTTTGCCTCACACACCCCGAGGGATGTCATGCTTCATCATCGGCGGTTGCTCCTCGTCGGGGAGGCGGTGCCCGTTTTTGTTGTCACCAAACACCCCAGACAATATTATGGGAATAGATATGCTTAAATATTTTCGAGCAATAATATGCTGTGCTCCTGAAGGGGTGCGGGTTATTTTGAATGACAATTACCCAGATGTAGAGAGATTGTGCCCCATGCAAGAGATTGAGGCGTTAGCCTCTCTCCCAAAAACGTTATGGGCTACTTCGGACACGGATTTTGGACAGATGATTATCCCTCCCATTCGCATCACTGTGAAGGAGGGAGCGTCTCTGCCTCGTGTACCACAGTATAAAATTTCCAGGGAAGGTGAAGTTGCTTTAAAGCATATTGTACATGATTTGATTATTGCAGGCGTGGTAGAGGAAGTTCCCTATAATGTCTGTAATAGCCCTATTCTTCCGATTTTAAAGAAAGATACTGATGACAAAATCTATCGTTTTATTATTGATTTGAGAGAAATTAACAAGATAGTAGTGCCCCAATACCCAGAGGTGTCTGATATTACCACCTTACTTACTTTGATTCCGCCCACAGCCACTACCTTCACCGTGATAGACCTGAAAAATGCTTTCTTTTCCATTCCCATCCATTCTGATAGCCGATATCTGTTTGGCTTCACATTAAATAATAAATCGTGTAGATTTTGTCGAGTTCCTCAAGGTTATACTGAAAGTCCTAGCATTTATAGCCAGGCTCTAAAAAGACAGCTTGATTCTTTCGATTTACAGTCTGGAGTGGCTCTCATTCAAAATATTGATGATATTTTACTTGCAGCAGACACGCAGGAGCAATGTGAGGAGAGTATTCTTGCTTTGCTTTCTTTTCTTGCCCACAATAATCACAAGGTTTCGAGGAAAAAGCTCCAATATTGTAGACCAAAGGTGATCTACCTCAGGCATCTTTTGTCTAAGGAGGGACGTGCATTGACATCTGATCGAATCCAAGCGATTTTAGATACACCAGTCCCCCGCACTCAGAGAGATGTTCGTGCTTTCATAGGTTTAACGTCTTTTTGTAGGCAGTGGATAATGGGGTTTTCACACATTATAAAACCTTTGTTAGCATTATTGTCTAAAACTACACCGATTCCCCTTGAATGGACAGATGAATGTCAGAATACTTGTGAACAATTGAGACAAGCCCTTTGTTCTGCACCAGTACTAGGTACACCAGATTATATGACGTTTTTTACATTATACGTACACGAGAAGGAGGGGTGTGCATTGTCAGTCCTAGTGCAGACACACGGGGATAAACAGAGACCGTGTGCGTATTTCTCTGCAGTACTTGACCCCGTAGCACGAGGATTACCTGGGTGTTTTCGAGCAGTCGCAGCAACAGCAGTGGCTATACGACAGAGTGAGGGAATAGTTTTGTCCCATAAATTGTTGGTGTTAGTTCCCCATGCGGTAGATGCTCTGTTAAATCAAACAAAGACCCAGTACTTAACGAGTGCACGTTTAACAGGATATGAGCTAACGCTGTTGGTGCCACTTATCACACTAAAGAGATGTGCTACTCTGAACTCTGCTACTTTATTGCCATATCCAGTTGCTGAGGGCCAGGAGGAAGAACACCATGATTGTGTTTTCCTGACTGAAGAACAAACAAAGGGTCGTATTGACTTACAGGATACGCCACTTCCAGATGTAGATGGAGAACTGTGGGTTGATGTATCGTGTTTAAGGTTGCCAGATGGTACAACTTCTGCAGCATATGCGATCACGACACTTAAGACAGTGGTAGAAGCAGCACGAATACCACAGAAATCGGCCCAAGGAGTGGAATTGATAGCCTTAACAAGAGCATGTGAATTAAGTGCTGGTTTATGTGTGAACATCTACACTGATAGCCGGTACGCCTTTGGAGTAGCGCATGATTTTGGCCTACTCTGGAGAGAGCGAGGGTTTTTGACTTCACACGGAGTGCACATTATGCATGGAGAACTAGTGCGTGATCTCCTGAATGCGCTACTATGTCCAAAGAAAGTGGCGATAATTAAATGCAGTTCACATAAGAAAGTGACAGGCAAAGTAGGACAAGGAAACGCTTTTGCAGATTGCATAGCGAGGGAAACTGCTATGTTACAAAATGCCTCGCCGATGTATGTGGTGAAATCGCAGGCTGAGCGATGGCATTATGCTAGAGAGGGGATACTAGACATTCAGAAATCAGCGTCTGAAGCAGAACTCGCAACCTGGGCAACGGAGGGAGTGTTGGACGATGAGGGTTGTTGGAGAAGCAAAGATATGGAGAGATGGAAATTGCCTGCAGCTTACTTGCAAGCAATGGTTCAAATGACACATGGATTGGCACATGTTGGAGCTCTCGCAATTACTAAATTGCTCACACGAGTTTAGGAGCATCCTGAGATTGCCAATACGGCCAAAAGAGTAGTGCGGACCTGTCTGATATGCTTGCAGTACAATCCTGCTAAAGGGACGTATACTCCAAAAGGAGGGTTTGTTCCACCTACTGCAGCATTCGAAGTACTGCAAATGGATTACATCCAGCTGGAGCGTTGCAATAACCTTAAGTATGTCTTAGTGGTGGTGTGTGCTTTCAGTAAGTTGATTGAGGCCTTCCCCACGAAGGATAATACAGCGCTGACAACAGCTAAGGTTTTGCTCAAAGAGTACTTCCCACGCTATGGTGTTTGTAAATTTCTGTGGAGTGATAATGGTCCTCATTTTGTTGGGGAAATTGTGGAATACGTCATGAAGGGATTGGGAATTCAGCAAAAGTTTCATGCTGTATTCCATCCGCAGTCAGCAGGTCTGGTGGAAAGGTATAATGCTACTCTGAAACTGAAGCTAGCAAAGATCGTGGCATCTACGTCTTTGAAATGGCCAGATGCTCTGCCTCTAGCATTGCTATCTATTAGATCAGTGCCCCATTCCCGAACTGGCCTCACACCTTATGAAGTGGTGTTTGGAAGGCCTATGAATATATGGGGAGTTCCTACGCCTCGGTTGTTACATGATGTACCTTGTATAATGATGAGCGATTATTTGGCACGATTAACAAATGATTTACTTTCTATTCATCAACAGGTTCGAGAAGCGCTCCCCGACAATTCCATTGGGGAGGCTCATAATCTTCGTCCTGGCGACCACGTTATGATCCGGTCCTTTGAGAGAACCAGTAGCTTGGAGCCGAGGTGGCGTTGCCCTGAGCAGGTGTTGCTGGCGACTCGAATGGCTGTGCGAGTCACGAACAAGAAGCGTTGGGTGCATTCTACTCATTGTCGTCGTGTCTCTCCGGATCTGGTGGACCCCACTGTGCTGTCTGATTTTCGAGACATCTTGGATGAAGAGAAGAGCCCAGCTGTTACGTCTACTGAATTGGAGGGAACCTTCCCGGACCACACTGTCTCTGGTGGAGAGAGATATAATCTAGGGCCAAGAAAAGCAGTTGTTTTGTGCGAGACTGGTTGAGTTACCGCTCCAGGTTTGTGAAACGGAAGCCGGGAATATCAAGGGGGGGGGGGATCAGTTCTGCCAAGTGTAGCGACACCCGTCTTGAATCTCGGAGAAGAAACCAACGGCTACCTCGGAGCTCAGCACTCATATTTTTATTTTTTAGTTGCTTTCTTTTTGAGACATTTGTATTTTGAACTATGGCACCTTCTACAATGCGGAATAAGAGAATTCTTGGTGCAGTACTTTTCGTTATGACCATAGTGGTGACAGCGGTAATAGCTTGGGTGGTAGAACGACTGGTTCCGGCAAGAGAATATTTATTGCCTACTACCCCAATTCCATCCGAAAATTTTCATTTCACTTTGCCCTATCATGAAGAACGACATAGACAGACTTATCTAAATAACAGTTTCATTCAAATTTTACATCACACCCATAATATGACGAACACTTCGAACTGTTGGGTGTGTGGAATGTTGCCTGGACATCAAAAGAAAGGAGGCACTCCGCTTATTCCTCTTCCGTTCTCTCACAATGGTTCTTGTAATGCTTGGTACACTCTTCTGTTCACTTTGAGATGGCCGACAAAAGGTGGATTACTTTTTCGGCTCAATAAAGTATGTTATAATGATCGAGATGGTTACCCGCAAGCAGAAGGAACTAAATTTGAATGGGAAGAATATCGACCAGATAATGTATCTTCGCCTCGAGTTTATACGAATCAGAGAAATGTAAATATGTCTAGTCTGCACATAATTACAGTTATTGATACTAAAGCTGATTTATGTGTCCGAAATAAAGGTACAATCCAAGTAGGAAGAAGTGAATGTAATACTACTCTCACCTTTGACACTCCAAATGGTATTACCTTTGTGGCTTCACGAAACACTTACTTTATTTGTGGAAATAAAGGTTATCACTGTCTCCCTATAGGATAGTTAGGAACATGTTATATATCTTTTGTATTACCTCCTGTGTTTATTGCCCCGCCTATGTATCATAACGATTTTGTGTTATACCATGATTTTATACTAAATAGAGTGAAGAGAACATTAGCAATTGACGAAATTGACCAGACAGATACCTCCCTGCAGCAATATGTTGATTTCAATTTAGGCCTCTTTTCATTTGTTGGTGCTGCTCTAAATAGCAGAAAGATCAGATGACTGACACGTGTTGTGGAAGCCGTTGCTATTGAGACCGTTTTTGCTTTAGGGAATTTGACTGAGGAACTTCAAATTACCAGAATTGTAACGCTCCAGAACAGAATGGTTCTAGACGTAGTGTTAGCTGATCGTGGGGGTGCATGTCGCATTATCAGAAGTAGTTGCTGCGTGTATGTACCTGATAATTCACCTTCTGTATATGATGCTATTTCTAAATTGCACAAAATAGCTGCTGAAATACATCCTGATAATGGTACCTGGACACTTTCAGGTTGGTTTTGGACGTTGCTCAGTACTTGGGGTTGGAAACTGCTGACAATTTTTTGTATAATAATTGGGATACTCTTCTTTCTATGCCTATGTTTCAGTGTGGCCCTATGTTATGTTCTATGTACATTTCTGCTTGTATTCCATCCAAACGAGCTATTGTCAAGAATGAGCAAATGATCAATAGAGAAATAACGAATATTATGTCAATCAATATTGACGATGAATACCCTGATTACGTCCATTATGAGGTAGCTTCAGCTAAACGCTAAAAGGGTCGTCTGTCGTAATTTGATAGTGATCAGGTTAGCGTTCAGCTTTGCTACACGAATTTCCTCTTATCTCGACCATGATGTTCGGGGGCCATTTTGAGAACACTGGCGTCCATTTTACATGAACGCGCTGCCTCGTGGTCAGCATGCCCTTTTGTCCTTTCTCTGTACCACTGACCACCTAACTTGCCCAGCAACAGGCTATTTTTAGTACTGGTCAAGCTTGCACATGCGTAGTTAAACCCTCTGTACTAGTGGACAGTCACTACTTAAGAATGTTCCCCAAAACTGACCAGTAGTGTTATAACTCCTCCCATGAATTGGCTGTGTTCCAAAAATGTCCTTATATGTACCTAAACTGAGCAAATGTGTTCCGCCTACTCTTTTCATTACTGTACAACTGTATAAAAGAGGTCTCGCACCGATATTCGGTGTGATACTTCTTGCATTGCCGAAGGGTTCTGTAGGAATGTACCACCACCCCATGGGGTCCTAATAAACTTGTCTTTTGCATTTCTAGTTTCCGTGCCAACTTCTGTTTTATGGTGTCAAGCAGTTTCGCAGAATATGTAGGTCTGGAGAACCCGATACCACAAGTTCATCAATAATTACAAATCAAATTAATGGTTAAGCACATGTTTTACATTCTGAGCATCCGAATGAATGGTGTGTTGGAGCTAAACCAAGAACATAAAGTTAATTCAGGAAACTGCGTAGTACATTAATAAATATATAATTTACCTTAAACAAGCATATATTAAAAAGCAAATTTTTATTTTAAAAAGGAGTACTGTAATCCTCCGATTTTAAAAAAGAAATGTAAGAAAGTGCTACATGTGATTAAACTAACTTGCTATAATGACACTATTAGTTTATTGTGGCAGGAACGATGCAGCATTATCAGGATTTTTAAAAAAAACCTTCTGGTGCACCACATAGAGAACTGAGGGCCAGATGCATCAAGCATCCATTTTGCGATTCCTTATTAGCGAAAAATAAGGAATCGCTAATAAGGAATAGTAAAATGGAATGCATCAAGCAATCACTATTAAAATAGTGATTCCTTAGAATTCCTTAATTGCGACTCGCAAATTGCGAGTCGCAATTAATGAATACCTCCCCATTCATTCCTATGGGCCTAGAGGCCCATAGGAATGAATGGGAAGACAATCTCAATTTGCGAATCGCAATTAGCGATTCGCAAATTGAGATTGCGAGTTCAAGGGTGCAGGGGTGTCCAAAGGACACCCTGTTACACCCCTGAATGTGATCTGTGCACATATGTTGCGCACACACATGCCCGTAGGGCATGTGTGTGCGCAACATGAAACTTTGAAAATTGGACAAAAGTGCATTTTTCACAGTTTTCGCAAATTACCATGAAGTTGTACTTCATGGTAATCTGCGTGCCCTATTAGCGAATTCGCTATTTTTGATACTTTCATGCATTGCATTTAAGGAATCTCAATTAGAGATTCCTTAAATGCAAACAATCGCAATTTAGCGAATTCTCTATTTGCGATTTTTGCATTTGGGATGATGCATCCCAAATGCAAAAATTGCACTCGCAAAGGGCCAGATTCTGAGAATCTGGCCCTTTTGCGAGCGCATTTCGCTTGATACATCTGGCCCTGAAAGCCAGCAACTGAGCAAACCACTGGGATACTCGAGTCAGATTTCAGTATTCTAAATACTTCAAGGCAGCACCTATCACCAAGATTTCTACCGATCTGAACCAACCAACATTTCCTTGCCTTCTGGTAAACTGGGCAGATAAAGAAAACTTGGAGCTCGGATTCCTCAGGGTGGGCACACGTCGGGCACTGTGACATTTGCTGCTCACTCCACTTGGATGTGAAACAGCGAAGAGGTAGCACCCCATATCTATACTGGAGGTAGAGCTTCCTGGCCGCTGGGGGATTAATTAGATCTATTACTGACTCAAAGTAGCGAATATCTTTTATTTCTAAAAAGACTCTGGTAAGTTATGGAGCTGGGCGAATCTGTGCTCGGTATAAAGTGCCTTCATTTTATTCCTGGATATTAAAAGACACGCTGACTCTGGTTCTGACCAACAATTCCCAAGGCCCATCCCGTTTAGCAAGGATTTAATATGGTTGAACCAAGGAAACTTTACTGCACCCCTGGCCCTCATAACCTCTATCAGTTCCTCCCTAAAAGATGTAAGTTTGGGGGTGGTCCATAGGCGGCACCAATACATTATGGGTTTAAGACTCGTCACATCAGCAATTGATGAAATTCCCATGTCTAAACATAGTGGGACCAACGGGGTGCTGCGTGGCAATCTAAATAACTGTCTTAGAAATTGATTCTCCACCTGAGTTAAATTGTCAAGCTTTAAGTGACCCCATAACTCTGCATCATATAATGCCCCACCTCTAGCCTGTGCCTGTAGATTTCGATCGCCGGGCTAACTATTCTTTTGCTAGACTTTTTAAGAACCTTCATGATGCCACCTGAAGTTTGGGCCAGTTTTAGCATAGATTTCGGAATGTGAGGCCCCCAACCCATAGTTTTGGAAATTGTTACACCCAAGAACAAAAAGGACACTCTCTTAAGAGGGATGCCATTTAAGGACGGGTTTGGCCTTGTACTTTTTGGGCAATTGAATTCCATGAATTTTGTTTTCTGTAGATTTATTTCTAGGCCTCTTTCCCTACAGAACGACTCAAATTTATCCAAAACACGTTGTAAGCCGGTTGGTGATTTGGCTATCAATAGAGTGTCATCTGCGAACATCATCGCCGAAAATCTATGGGAGGCCAATTTAGGGGCATCCAGATCCTTTTCTGTGAGCAGGGTATCAATCAGACCATTGATATAGAGGCTAAAGAGGGTTGGCGCGAGCACACAACCCTGGTGTACTCCACGGTTAATGGCTATTGGTGCTGTGAGGGTACCATCCTTGCCGTACCTAATACGTGCATAGTTAAACTCATATAGACGCTTAAAAAGGTGAATTAAATATACAGGGACCCCCATTTCATTCAAGACTGACAACAGTTTCTCCCTGGGTACTAGATAAAATGCAGCCCGCAAGTCTACAAAGATGAGGTAGAGACTGCCCCCTGCAGGCTAACGCTCTTCCAGTACAACAGTTGTAATCTCAGTACTTGGTCCAGGGTCGACAACTTTTCCTTGAATCTGGCCTACAGAGTGGACAGAACCCCCTTCTCTTCCATCCCGGATTGCAGCCTACGGAGTAGGACACGTGCAAGTACTTTCTGTGGTATATCTATTAAACTGATTGGTCTGTAATTAATAGGGAGAAGTGGGCAGCCCTTTTTAAAAATCGGGATTATTTCCGCACCAATCCAGCTCGGGAGGATCTTCATACCCTTCATAATTGCATTAAAAATCATCTAAAAATATGGTGCCCAAATGGATGGTTCAGTCTTAAAAAGGTCTCCAGGGATCTTATCTAGGCCTGGGGTCTTTCCCGGGGCTATCCTTCCCAAAGCGCCCTTTATTTCATTGAAGCTTATGCTAGGACCCACCACACCATCAGACGGGGAGGTTAAATCCCCTATGTCTTTGGGGTAAGGCACTAATGTATCACAGCTATTGGCTAGGGCAGCTCCGGGCAGTTGCTCCTTGGCATATAGGGATTCAAAATGCTCCCGCCAGACTTCCTCATCCAAATTTGGTTTGATCGCACTACTGGGGACAGACGATCCTGTGTTTACCACGGATCACTGAAAGAATATCGACTACCACAATATCGAGTACCCAAAATATCGAGGTGAAAATATCTACTACAAAAATATCGAGTTTGTATGTACAAACAGGTAAGTACAAAAATATCGACTACAAAATATCGTTTACAAAAATATCGTTGTAAAAAATATCGACTTTACTAAAAACAATGTTTAATTACATTAATATAAAAAATTAATTACTAAAATATAATTAACAATACTTAAAATAACTTTTAATAATTAAATATTTAATGAGAGTAAAAAAAAAATATATTTTTAATCATATTTCTTAAAACATATATATATAGTAACAACATTTAATTAAATAATAGGCAATATTGTATATGTACCCCAAAAACCCAAAACTGACCCTGAACCCTAAAAATACCCCTTTACCCAAAAACTAAAAACTGACCCTGAACCCTAAAAATAACCCTTTACCCAAAAACTGAAAACTGACCCTGAACCCTAAAAATACCCCTTTACCCAAAAACTGAAAACTGACCCTGAACCCTAAAAATACCCCTTGACCCAAAAACTGAAAACTGACCCTGAACCCTAAAAATACCCCTTTACCCAAAAACTGAAAACTGACCCTGAACCCTAAAAATACCCCTTTACCCAAAAACTGAAAACTGACCCTGAACCCTAAAAATACCCCTTTACCCAAAAACTAAAAACTGACCCTGAACCCTAAAAATACCCCTTTACCCAAAAACTGAAAACTGACCCTGAACCCTAAAAATACCCCTTTACCCAAAAACTGAAAACTGACCCTGAACCCTAAAAATACCCCTTTACCCAAAAACTAAAAACTGACCCTGAACCCTAAAAATACCCCTTTACCCAAAAACTGAAAACTGACCCTGAACCCTAAAAATACCCCTTTACCCAAAAACTGAAAACTGACCCTGAACCCTAAAAATACCCCTTTACCCAAAAACTAAAAACTGACCCTGAACCCTAAAAATACCCCTTTCATTTAACATAATTAGCAATTAATCAATTAAATAAAATTAATTACCAATTACATTTTAATTAATTAACAAACATTTTTTAATTAACAATTAATTAAATATTACTACCAATTATTAAATTAACATATTTAATTAATTGTAATTAAATTACTTCCCACCCTATTCCCCTATAAACCCACAACCCGCTAGAGAAAATACATTATTTTAATTGACATAATTAGCAATTAATCAATTAAATAAAATTAATTACCAATTAAATTTTAAATAATTAACATATATTATTTAATTACCAATTAATTAATTATTACTACCAATTAATAAATTTACATATTTAATTAATTATAATTAAATTACTTCCCACCCTATTCCCCTATAAACCCACAACCCGCTAGAGAAAATAAATTATTTTAATTGACATAATTAGCAATTAATCAATTAAATAAAATTAATTACCAATTAAATTTTAAATAATTAACATATATTATTTAATTACCAATTAATTAATTATTACTACCAATTAATAAATTTACATATTTAATTAATTATAATTAAATTACTTCCCACCCTATTCCCCTATAAACCCACAACCCGCTAGAGAAAATAAATTATTTTAATTGACATAATTAGCAATTAATCAATTAAATAAAATTCATTACCAATTAAATTTTAAATAATTAACATATATTATTTAATTACCAATTAATTAATTATTACTACCAATTAATAAATTTACATATTTAATTAATTATAATTAAATTACTTCCCACCCTATTCCCCTATAAACCCACAACCCGCTACAGAATTAAATTACACAATAATTAAAAAAATAATTAATTAAAAAAAAATTGACACTTTTCACACATATTATAACATAAACACACTATAAATAATTAAATATTATTTAAAAAACTATATTTTTTACTATCTAGATTATATACTTGGATATTTTCACTGTCTATATTATTTACAGTCGATATTACTTCACTTACCTTAAAAACGATATTTTGGCTGTCGATATTCTGTCTAGTCGATATTTTCTCCAAACGATATTTAAAACTCGATATTCTGTCCAGACGATATTTTGGAGTCGATATTATGTCTGTGCACCGTTTACCACTCCCCAAAAAGTCCTCATATCTCTTTCCCCTAGTGCATTTTTCAAGGTGGTTTAGTTTTCATCTTCCCACCTCTTCTTAGCTTCTAGTATGACCTCTTTATAATTTGCTCTATCTGACCTTATTGAAAAGTGGTCTTTGGCTTTAATGGATACTAATAGAGCTTTTTTTGCTGTGTGCCAAGACGCGTTATACCAGGGGTGAGAGGGCAGCTTATCCTGCTTTGTGCGTTTATTTGGATAAAAGAAATCAAGTGCGACTTCCCCAAATTTAACATTAATCATTTCTGCCTGCAGTAAGTCAATACCATCCTCACTAGGGCAACATAAAGTAGACGCCTCCTCGAGAACAGTTAGCAGGGCTTCATATAGACTGGTCATATTCTCCTCAGAATGACTGAAGTTTGACCATCTCACTCTTTTCCTGCTGTTAGAGACCACCACCCTTGAGTCGGGAGGGTTTTCTAGAGGAGACAAACCTCCCGTGGTCAAGGCTTTAAGTTCTCCTACTAGCGCATGGTGATTGCTGTCTAGACGTGGGATAATTTTAAAATCCAACATCCTATCCCAGGAATAAGAGTTGATAAAAATATAATCTAGTATAAACCCACGATTTTTACTGTGGAACGTGTATTCGATGATTCAGATAGGGCTTTCCCATTGCAAGCTCATAAAGAATGCCTTAGTGTGAGGCAACTCATCTGGATCACCAGTGGGGACCATTTATTAACTATTAGGCTTTTAGACTCAGGGATTTTCAGGGAGTGGTCCTCGTCATCTAAACTATCAGATGATAATCCTTCTAGTGGCTCAAACTGACAGTTAAAATCCCCACCTACAATAATCAAGTGACTATCATCAATAGACCCCAGAAAGGTAGATAGCTCTTCCACCGTATTGGATTCGTTGCCTTTGACAGTAGATCTTGAATATACATTTATTAGAACTACGGGAGGCTTTGAAAAAAAACATAGCAAAACAGATAAAATGTCAATTGGCCCGGTATCCATTTGTTCTGCAGAGCAGCCCAAGTGGGACCCCACCCAGGTAGCGAGACCCCCTGATGGTCTCCCAGTTCCCCTTGATGTTTCTGGGATATTAAAGGTTGCATAACCCAGTTTGGTGACCTCTCTTCTTGCCCAAGTTTCCTAGTACATGCAGATTTCAAATTGATCAATGAACGCTTCCCATTCCGGATCATCTAATTTGCTGTTAAGACCTGCAATTTTCCAGGAAAGCACCCTGGTTACCTTGGGGTTCAGAGCATTCTTTTCTGGGGGCTCTACAGTTAATAATGTTGAGGGCTCTTTAATGGATCCAGCGACATCCACGGGTTTTTGACCTGAGTCCAATGTATGTTCAGCGATCTCATGGTGAAAGGACCCATACTTGAGGCGGTTAACACATCGGGAGCCGCTCATGCTTCCTCTGGTTAAACCGTCTTGGTCTCATTGGTTGAATCTATAGGGCTACCCTGTCTTTCTGTGAATGATGTTATGGGGGTTTTAACTTTTTATCAGTTAAGTTTGATTCCTTCAGTCAATCTACACCTTCTAGGGGGCTAAAACTGTTACAAGTGGGAATATGAAAAATGGGAAGGTTATTCGAGAACTGGCCGTGATGAGGAAACGCCGTTTTATTAGGAGCAAATCTCCTTCCTGGTGCGTAAAAAAGTCCTTTTGGGTAATGTCTACTTGGGGGATAAAAAAATGCTAAGGGGAGTAATACAGTACTGCTCACAGTCCTCCCATACTTAGTTGCTAAAATATAATTAATTATACTTGGATTTCTAAAATTGATTACCTCGCAATCTCCTGAGATGTCCTTGTGGCGTTCGCCTATCCATCCTACCCTTCTTGTAGTTAGAATCTCATGGGTATTGTTATAACCAAAGTTACTATGATTAACCAGCCCATAGATAGTTTTGTTTTTTAACTCTTGGTGTGTTTCTAATGATCCTTGTCTTAATGCCGGGACCCCAGCAAGCACTAATGCATATGGGGCCGACTCCGGCGGTAGATTTATAATTGGGGGACAGTATGTTAAATTTTTGTGTTCAAAGTCACTGGACTCCTGATTTAGGCACTTCGCAACCTCCCTCTGCATGGGGCTACTCCTAGAATCCCCTCTATTGGCTGGTGGTGGGGGTGCCTGGTTAGCCACGTTTATTAACGCTAAATCTTGTCTCAATACCAAGTTATCATTTTGCTTCCTATGGTCGTTTTTCTGGTGGTCACTTACATTATGAGTTAAAAGGGGATAGTCTTGCAGAATGCTCGTAGTAGCCTGGGAGTTGCTTTGTGGGCTGCTAGTAATGACCTGTGGGCGCAAGATGTTAGCTGTTTTGTTTGGGGCTTTAGTGGTCTCCCTATTATCCAGACATCCATTCAGTTTTGCTGTTAATCCATCTAACCTAGCTAGCACGGGGGGTAGTTCTTCCTTAACAATCAGTCTCATTTGCTGCTGGAGATTTGTCACCAACAGTGATACCCACGCGGGCTGGTCTTTGGTAGGCTCTACTCTGGTCTCAATTGGGTTCTCCCCTTGTTTACCAATTTCCGTGATTACTCCCTGAGATTTTTTCTTTTTTGCAGGCATTTTTACATTTTTTATTTTTCTTTGCATTTTCTACCTGGGCACCTAGAAGTGGTAACCTTGGGAGATTCTGGACACAGAGATTCCACAGACATAAATTGATTTTTTGTGGAATCTTCACGTATAGGTCTAATATCAGGGGATAGATCACAGACTAGTGGGCTCGGGTCTAAATTTGGAGTAATGGATATTGTCTTTCTGTGCGTTCTATCTCAGTTACCACCGCTCCTTGTGCTTTCTCTAGCATTATATCGATGGATGTAGGTTGGGATTGGTTTTTGATGGGACTGAACTTTGTTGGTTCCCTACACAAGCCCTCTTCCCCATTCTACTGGTTTGATCGTCTGACGGGGGGAAAGATTAGGTGGACCCTGTCTTAAACGGTTGTGATCCCTGCCACCATCCAGATTTCAAAAATAGGTAAACCATAAACATATAAGCCAATTAGAATTGTGATAGACCAATTCAATAGGGCACTAGAGTCTGTGCAAATAGTCCAACTTTTTCCTTCCCCCTTTTTTTCCTTTCTTTTAGTTGTAACAAGAGTCAACAGTGCCTTAGGTGACCAATACTGCTAGGCGATATTAGGGAGGTGGCCCAGCCCGGCCTCTTCTGGCCCCTGACGGCCACAGATAGCCCGCCCTTTGCCCGGGCTTAGCCTGGCGTCCGCTCGCGCACGTCCTGCGATGCGGGAGTCTTCAGGCAATTAAATACCCCCGGTGCTAAGGGTGAGGGGCTGCCGATCCTCTAATTGTCCGGCAGCGGCTGGCTCGAGCGCATCAGTTACATTGCGCTGCCCAGCTGTGACGGAGGTCACCGCCCTCATCCAGCTGTCCTCCTTTATTAAAAAAATAACCCAATTTCTAGTTTTAAACTAGGGTATTAACAAGAGCAAGCTTCAGGAACAAGTTTTAAACTACCTTAATAGCAAAGAACAAGCTGCCCCTAAGAGCAACCTACCCCCCTGGTGTAAGGAGCAAGCTACCCCCCCCGCCTTTCTATTGATTTGCCCAGCATTCACCAAGTAAAAAAAAAGGAAAATTTGAAATAAATAGAAATAAATTAATTAAAAGAAAAATAATAATAATAAAAAATAAGATTATTAATTCTTACTTACCTTACTCACCTTGTCCTCTACTCTAATACCTGTCATGTCTGACATGGAATCAGACGATGCTATCTCCAGTTCCCCTAATCATACAAATGGCTCCTTTAAAATCTTCCTGCAAAAGGAAATGAGGTCCTGCATGATGGACACGCTCAAGGAGGTTATGTCATCCAAGAGACCCTTTCTTCACGACCATGATGACACCCCTCCTTGTGATCCTCAACTCGTACATTCTAAGAGCAGTAAGAAATCCAAACACTGCGAAGGCACAATGAGAGGTCGTGGAACCTAAATTGACATGGGAGTTCCCAGCACCTCATACTTGTTGGGAGGCCCTCGCACCTCAAAAGATACAGGTGTCCCGCGCTACACAAATAGGATGAGTGTCCGTAGCGGCACAAACTTGGTGGGTGTCGCGAGCGGCACAAATTTTATTATTGCCCATGATGACCCAAGTACCGATTCTGATAAAGAAGAAGTCTTCCACAATCCCTATGATGAGTTTGTCCTCGACTTGGACGATCAATATCTTGATGATCTAGACTTTAATAACCAGTTTGAGCTTGACTCTTCCCCCTCGGCTAAGGACACTATGCTCGAACCCCTGGGTGGAGAAATGTTTCCCCCCTCAACATCTCCCACCCAATAGTTCCAAATGGTTTCCCCAAGATCACATCTCTAAGTTCATCACTAGATGGATCAGAAACTCTCTTGAGAGAGAAACATGTAACACCCTCAGGTCCGAATGTCCGAGGCCCTCTATTGAAGACAAGGTCTGTCAGACCCCAAACCTTGACCCTGATCCTATAAAAATGTTGTTTAAACTAGGCAAAGACCCTAGGAAGGGCCTCGAAAGAGCACTCCAAAACTGCCAAGATTGTCTCCTCAATATTCTAGGCCCCCTTACCAAGATCTTAGACTTGGCTGAAGACTCTTATATCTCCAACTCCCCTCTTGACAACAACCTGATTAGAGGTTAGGGCCAAAGGGCAATTGTCTTACTTGGCAACGCAAACTCTTGCCTCAACATTGAAAGGAGAAAGACCAACCTCAATAAAATGAATTCCAAGCTGGGTGACCTGGCTGAAAAGGAACCTTCTCAAAACCCCAGAGGCCTCCTCTCTGGCAAGGACATGATAAAATCTATAGGGAAGTATGTTCCCACCTTTACTGCCTTAGACAAGGCCCATGAGGCGCGTCTTCAATAGTAATGTTTTTGTACAGGCTGCAAGAAGGGGCCGTTCTTCCGGCCGTGGCTACTACCGGCCCTTCACGTCCTCCAGAGGCAGAGGAGCTCCAGGCAGATGTTTCTACCCTTCCAACTGCAAGTTCTATCCACAAAGAGGCAGAGGTTCCCGCAACAGAGGTTTCTCCTCCCATGGAACTCCCAACAGCAACCCTCCAAGTAAGTCTTCCTCTCTCTCCTTCCCCTCCCAAGGTCAGGGGAAGACTCAAACACTTTTACCATGTTTGGGAATCCCTAACTCAAGACCTGTGGGTTCTAGAGACGGTTCAGGGTTTCAAAATAGACTTTATAGATCTCCCCTGTCAATCACACACACCCAAACCTTTGATTCTTTGAGTGGAACATCAGGAGATTGTCAAGGAGGAAATCTCCTCTATGCTTCAAAAAGGCGCTATTATCGAAGTGCATAGCAAATAGGAATAGAAGGTCCAAGGATTCCAGAGCTGTATCTGTTTTCACAAAAAGTTTTTTATGAAGGCGGAGGAAACATACTCAAAACTCTGGACCTTTTAGAGTTTTGAAATTGAACTGTGTTGTAACCTCCCACTGGTATAGCCCTCCCCGGTTTCCCCCCCTCCTTCCCCTCCCTGGTTGGTACCACCTTGTAACGTCACTGAAGGTGGCATTAGAACGTTCGCTGAGAGAACTCAGTGTCTCACCCAGTGCCTGCAGCTGGGGATGTGCCTATCTTATTTTAATAAGACAAACAATAAAGAAGTATTTCTACTTACCCCTTTGTGTAGTGTCACATTACTACCCAATCTTGGTGGCGACGAGGGCGGGATGCTGCGACAGGGACAGCGGCACATCTCTCCCTGAGAAACGATGTCTGCAGGCAAACTGTAATTTATGAAGAACAGTTCAGCGCCTTTGACCTGCCGTTTTCGGAGGATCTTAAGTACCAGCTGCTGTTCGTGGCCGTGTGAGGCGTCCTGATGGGTGAGCAGAGCGTGAGTCTTGCAAGAGGACTGCTGGGCCATTAAGTTACACCGGTGCCGTGGTGAAGATTAATCACTGCTTCTGTGAAGGGCGGGAGGTATCCCTTTGAACACTTCTATTGTGCCGCTTAGCAAGCGCTGACAGCTAGTGTGCTCAGTTGTTTGTGTGAACCGGAAAAAAACACTCCAGGGGAAAATGTGGCTGATGTTTTGGCCAAATGAATTTCCCGCAACGGTGAAGGGTTTGCTGTGAGTAGTGAATTTAAAAGCACTGTGTCATGGAGAAGCTTGCCTGAGGGAAGCGTTTTTTTGACAGAACGTACGGCTTTGTGGAGGTAGTGTCTGAAGAGTGGCAGTTAGTTGCAACACTACCGCTGGACTTTCGCAGCCGCGTAAGAGAAGCCTTAATACAGTGTCCTCAAGCTAGTTGACAGTGCAGATTGGCGCCGAGCTTTCTCCTGCGTTCCTGTTTATGTACCAGCGTGACGTGAGAATCCTATGCCTCACAGTGTCTGTCCCAAGTGGCTCATTGTTAACAGCGTATCTGCCGGTGTGCAATTAAAAGTCTTTCGGCGTTGGGAAGGCTCACCTGGAATTATTCTTCAATATTTAAGGAGCACGGAGTGAGCGTTCATGGTAGGAACTAGAAACACGAAGGATCAGATCCACTACGTGGTGTTTGTTTCTGAGGTTCCCGCCTTCTTTTTCTCAGTGAGGCGTGTCGAGCAGTCTTTCACCAGAATAAAGGAAGGACTAATTTTTTCTCACAGGAAACAAATGAAGTACTTCGAGTTCAGTGGATAAATACGCCAAAATAAGCCTCTAGCTTTTGTTTTTTAGACAGAAGAGAGAGTTTATGGATTAAAAAACTGGCTGGGGAATGTTCTTCTATTCAGTGTAAACTTCCATAAACTGTTGTGGGAAACTTCTACTGTGGTGCTGGTGGGGGTATATTCCCTGTGTTCCTTTACTTAAATTGCAATTGCTCACCAGTTATTTTGTCTTCCTCCTTATATTTAACATGGCATTTTCTGGTATGTCTCAACCACCACCTTTCCTGAATGAATTAGGGGAACCTGACATTCCCTGGAAAAGGTGGGAGGGTATTTTCAAATCGTATTTAATTGCCATAGGGGGAAGAAACTATTCATGTGTTAGGAAGCAACACATCTTACTACACAATTTAGGGATTCAAGGAAGAAAGGTTTATGAAGATATCACAGGTAGATTAATAGATGATGAGGTTTAGAGGAAGAAAATGTAGGTGATGTATATGAATATACTTTAAAGAAACTAGGAGAACACTTCAAGGTGAAAGTTAATGTCATCTTAAAGAGACATACATTTTTCAAAAGAGTCCAAAATAAAGAGGAAAAAGTCTCTTCATATATCACAGTTTTAAGAGGTATGTCAGCCACATGCGAATTTGGGACTTTAACAGATTCCCTCATTGGGGACCAATTAGTTAGATGCACCAACGATCACAAGGTACAAGAGGAGCTTCTAACACGTAATCCTGATCTAGAGGAAGCGATCAGCATAGCTAAAGGGCTTGAACACACGGCTCATTGTATGAGAGAGATGAGAGGGACAGAGAATGCGAGGGAAAAAATTGAGTCCAAAACTAATGGAGGTGATGAGGCTGTGTGTAAAATTGGAAACAAAGGTAGGGAGGAAGTTAAGAAGAAGGTGGAGGGATTACAATGCTTTAGGTGTGGCAGTGCCAACCATCTGGCAAACAATTGGAAGTGCTAACTAGCTGCACACCTATGGTCCCATAGGTGTATCTCCCATGGCACCAGTATAAATGCTGTTAATCCAGCTGAAGTTTTGGTCACAAATAAGATCAAACGAAAGTTTTATCTTGTTCAGAATTAACTGTATTTCACATTGTTCCAAATTGTATCACAATGTTTCTTAATTCATCACATGTAGCAACATATTCCAATGCATTTCGGTGAATGTAATCACCTTCGTCAGGGAACGTCTTAAGTTGCTTACAAAACTCCTTCCGCTTCGCTCTTTGAAGAGAGAGTTCAAGCGTAGAAGCGGAAGGAGTTTTGTAAGCAACTTAAGACGTTCCCTGACGAAGGTGATTACATTCACCGAAATGCATTGGAATATGTTGCTACATGTGATGAATTAAGAAACATTGTGATACAATTTGGAACAATGTGAAATACAGTTAATTCTGAACAAGATAAAACTTTCGTTTGAAACTTATTTGTGACCAAAACTTCAGCTGGATTAACAGCATTTATACTGGTGCCATGGGAGATACACCTATGGGACCATAGGTGTGCAGCTAGTTAGTATTAATACTTACACTCCAGGAGGGGAGTGATTTCCATGCCAGCACGGTAAAAGTCAACAAAAAAAAGGCGGTGCACATCCCTTTTCCACAAAACAATTGGAAGTGTCCAGCTAAAAATATGACCTGCAGGAAATGCAATAGAAAAGGGCACTTTGCTACGTTTTGTAACGTTTTTGGTCCAAAGGTGCATATGGTAGAAAATCCAGAAGAAGAAAGGGCGGAAGGGAAAACTTTTATCTTCCAAATTAAAGATTCTGAAACTGAGGAGGATATTCTTTATCCTAGTTGTGAAATAGGCTTGGATGGCCAAGAAATTTAAAGTGTATACAGATTCAGGTTCCCCTTTCACCTTAATAGACAAAAAAATGCTAGAGGAGAAATTTGGTGAGGGGAGATTAGAATTGGAGAAAGCTGACATTTGTCCTAAAGGTTACAATAAAGGTGAAATACAGTTGGAAGGTATGGCAAGAATGAGGATAACATTTAAAGACAGGCACACAGTAGGCATGGTGTATGTGGCCAGACAGGGTTCATGTTTGTTAGGCTGGAGGCATCAGAAGGAGTTGGGGATCAAACTAGACCCCAACAATCATGAACAGGTTATGTTGATAGAGCCACCGACCATAGGAACAGCCTTGATGGAAGAATTTTCTGATGTTTTCAATGAGAATTTAGGTTTATTGAAGAACTATATGCACAGAATTGTTTTGAAGGAAGGGGCTGTCCCTGTTATGCATAAAACACGCCCCATTCCTTTGATGATGAGGGAGCCATTAAAAGTTGAAATTAATAAATTGATAACTCAAGGAGTTATACAGGAGGTTGAGTGTTCAACCTGGTTGGCGCCCATTGTTATCACAACTAAGGATGGGGGGCCGAGTCTTAGGTTGTGTGTGGACCTCAGGTCTTTAAATGCCAATATTCTAGTGGACAGGCACCCATTACCAAGAATAAATGAGATGTTGAGTACTATACATGGGGCAAAGTTCTTCACTGTTTTAGACTTATCCTCTGCGTATTACCAGATCAGGCTACATCCTGATTCTCTGCTATTGACTGCCTTTACCACCCCTTTTGGCAATTTAAAATTTTTGAGAATGCCATTTGGTTTGGCATCGGCAGCCTCAGCATTTCAGAGGGCAATGCAGCATGTGTTGAAAGATTGTCCTAAAACACTGTGCTTTCAGGATGATGTATTGATCTATGGTTCCAACGAGTTGGAACACAACAGCAATGTGTTAGAGGAGCTGAGGAAAGTAGGTTTCACAACAAAGAAAAGCAAATGCAAAATTGGTGTGTCATCAGTGGACTATCTGGGGCATACAATTTCAGAAGAAGGAATAAAACCTAAAATTGATCTTGTGGATGCTTTAAGAAGTGCTCCAGTTCCGTCTAATAAAGAAGAGATAATGGCGTTCCTAGGGTTGGCAGAGTACATGTCAAAGTACATTAGGAACTTTGCGATGGTGTCACAACCTATCAGAGACTTGGTCAAGAAGGATGTTGAGTTTATTTGGGGTCAGGAACAGAGCGCAACTTTAGAGGAAATAAAGAAAGCAATCATTTCTGCGCCATACATAGGAAAATTTCAGGTGGATAAAGACACAATACTTTTCATTGATGCTAGTGCCAGAGGAGTTGGGGCCACGTTAGCTCAAAGACTTGGTTCTACCATCAATGTGGTGGCTTTCGCCTCTAGGACACTTACAGAGTCAGAGCAGAATTACTCACCGGTGGAAAAAGAGGCCCTAGCTGTGTTTTGGGCAGTTAAACACTTCAAGTTCTATGTGTGGGGCATCCCTTTTGAGATACACACAGACCACAAACCTTTATTGACGTATTACAGTAAAAAAGAGATCGAGAGTATGACGCCCAGGATTGCCAAATGGTGTATAGGCCTACAAGGGTACATTTTCAAAATGGTGCATGTCCCAGGTCCTCAAAACAAAGTTGCGGACTATTTGTCAAGGGCCCCATGAAGGGAGGAAAGGAAAGAAATCAAGGAAAAAGACTTTGTAATGGAGTTAAGACAGCCAGCTATTGCGATGGATCTGTGGAACACTGAGATGGGTAAAGATGACGTAAGACTAAAAGTCAAGAAATTGGTCATCGAGGGTTGGCCAAGCAAATGTAAAAATTTGTCAGAGGATTTGCAACTGTTTTGGAATGTTAAAGATGACCTGTCTATTGAATGTAATAACTTGTATAAGTCTGGGAAGATTGTTCCCCCTGCAAGTATGGTAAATCAAATTTTGGATCTTGCGCATGAAGGACACTTGGGCAGAAGTTTATGTAAGGAAAAATTGAGAGCTGAGTATTGGTTTCCAAAAATGGATCAGTTAATGGAAGAGAAGGTTAAGGAGTGTTATGCGTGTGGGCTCAGTGATAAGTCTAGGACAATCAGGTGAGCACCCTTCACGCCCATGCAGGTTCCTGAAGTACCCTGGGACAAGTTGGGGTTGGACATCACAGGGCCCCTCCAAATTAAGAGTTCTCAAGATGCATACCTTCTAGTACTAATCGACTATTATTCAAATTGGATAACACATAAACTGGTTCACACCATTGACACTAAGGCTATAATTGGATTTTTATGAGACACCTTCTCTAAAGAAGGGATTCCCTCCACGTTAATCACTGACAACGGTGTGCAACTGGTGTCGGAGGAAATGAAAGTCTTCCTTGCTGAACTGTCCGTCAACCATGTTCGTACACCCCTATACTGCTCTAAAGCCAATGGTAAAGTAGAAAGAACCAATAGGATGTTAAAGGAGTGCATACAACTTGCTAGGAGGTCAGATTTATCAGTTGAACAGGCCTTAAAAGACATGCTTTGGTCATACCACACGACACCTAGTCTCAGCACAGGTTACTCCCCCTTCGAATTATTGAGAGGGAGAAAAGCGGGGTCCAAGTTGTCTCCCAACTGGTTATTCCCCAAAGAACCGGTCAGAGTGAACAAAGAGGATTTCAGAAGGGATGTTGGGTCACGTCAGGACAAGTACAAAAAATGGTACGAACGAAAGTGGGGAGCCAGGGAAAGGGTGCTGAGAGAGGGACAGTTGGTGCACATAAGGAAGCTGGATGGCTTGGGTAGAAAAGGAGATAAGTACTTTGCACCTGAAAGAATAAGAGAGGTGCATAAAAACATGGTATCCTTGGAGATTGGAAAGAAATGGAGTATGGACAGAGTAGCCCCGGGGAAATCCATTGCTGAACTTGGGGTTCACAACCGTGCTGAGGGGAGAGAAGAAGTGTGTGATCAGCACAGTTTTAGAAGAAGCACCAGGTTCCGCAAAACCCCAGAGTGGCATAAAGATTTTCACAAAAAAATATAAGTGTCTACACTGCAGAAGAGTTTTCTCAAGCCACGTATCTATGTTCTTATACTTGATTGTGTTTTCCTGGGGGGATGAAGAGGTGTTGTAACCCCCCACTGGTATAGCCCTCCCCGGTTCCCCCCCTCCTTCCCCTCCCTGGTTGGTACCACCTTGTAACGTCACTGAAGGTGACATTAGAACGTTCGCTGAGAGAACTCAGTGTCTCACCCAGTGCCTGCAGCTGGGGATGTGCCTATCTTATTTTAATAAGAAAAACAATAAAGAAGTATTTCTACTTACCCCTTTGTGTAGTGTCACATTACTACAAACAGTTTTTAGGAGAAAGAGAGTATGTTTTCCAGTTTTGTATACGTATTGTTTTAAGGTTGAATCCTGTTATCATTGATTCAGATTGCCACTCAAATGATAACGATGGTCTGCACAATGTAAAATCACCAATGGCTAACATGTGCCTTTTGCGCCCCATAACATCTCAAATAATAGAACTTTTTTCGAACAAAACGGCATTATGAGATCTCTTATGTTTTCTGGCTAAAATGGGCCATATACATCTTATTGCGCTACACACACTCTGGCATGTTGCAGTGTTTTCATTCATCCAATTTTTTTTATAAGAATTGAGGAATCCCTAGGTTTGTGTGACTATCTGACTTACTGCGGTGTCCCACTATTAAATTGTTATCTCAAATTAGTGCCTGTTTGTTTAAATATGCTTGAACAGCAGTAACATTCAAGATGTGAAATACGCTTCCCACCATAGTTTTAAAGAATGAACAGTCCCCGTATGTAAGAAATGAAAATTATTCGACACACCCAAGCCCAAACATTTGGCTCGTAATAAGTTTGTAAAACAGCACACCAATTCCTAAACTCAAACAGAATAGAGAGCCTGTTACTTTTAATAGAATAATGAATAACTTCGGCTAGTCTACCAAAATAACCAGAACTGGCGACATTTATTTCTGAAACTAAGAACAAGACCAGTAATACAAATGTTATGTATTGTCAATAGACTGCTATGTGAAAGACTGTTATAAAATGGAATGTTGAATCTTGCCAAATAATGAATGATTTGAAAAGTCCTGTCTAGACCGGCAAACTCAGTAATGTCTGACATCACATATACTTACAACATACTATTACTACGATGTTTTTATAATATGAAATGCTAAAAAACTTTTTTTTTAAACTGAATTGAAAAAATGATATATTTCCTTACAGATTGAAATATTCCAGAAATGTGTTTTGTCGCATATCCATAATGATGCAAACTAGAGAACCTAACAGAATGTACAAACGAAATTGAAATTAGGTATTGTTTTATCTGTTTCTGAAGAACACACATGGAACACTCTACACACTGTTGGCTTTGGGTGTCTCATTTATTCCCTTCCCTCCTTTTTCTTTTTCTTTCTCTCTAATTCTCTAAAGATCAATAAATATGCTACCTTTCTCTTACTAATGAATTCTCATAAACACTGTTGCTCTTTCGCACTTCTCTTCCTATCTTAATACTTGCACCTGTCTCTGAGCTTTCAGTATAACTAACAACATCACTAAAACAGAACCTGTTTTGTTCTGTTGTTTCTCCCCTTCAATCACTTTTCCTGCACTTATCTGTTTTTTTTGCCTGCACTTAACCCATTTTTGGTTGGGGTCATCAATTTTAATTATTACCTCCCACTTAATTACACAATTTTTATCTTTACAGCCTTGAGAAAGCCCTGGCGCAAATCGCCACAGAGGGCGAAACACGTGTCGGCTGTCAATGTTCGAATCTGCACCAATAAATATAATTTTTTTCAAAAACTGGAGCGACCTTATCATTTGAGTGGCAATTTGAATCAATGATTACAGGATTCAACCATAAAACAATACGTATACAAACATGGAAAACATATTCTCTTTCTCCTAAAAGCTATTATCGAAGTGCCACGGTCTCTAAAGAAATTCGTCAGCACTCTCTTCTTGGTTCAAAAGAAGGAAAAAGGCTGGAGACTAGTTATAAACCTACAAGACGTAAACAAGTATCTGGTCTACAGACACTTCAAGATGGAGGGCATTCACCTCCTCAGAGACCTACTTCTTCAAGGAGACTGGCTGTTCAAGCTAGATCTAAAAGACGCTTATTTTACCATCCCTATGGCAGAAGAAAACCAGCCCTTCCTTCAATTCATATGGGACAGTCACCTCTTTCAATTTCAGGCCCTCCCATTTGGGCTGTCATCCGACCCTTGGTGCTTCACCAAGATCATGAGAACTATTGTTTCTCTCTTCAGAGAGAGGGGCATTCATCTAATTATCTATCTAGACGATATCCTTATCATGTCCCAACTTCACTTTCAACTTTTGGAAGACCTCAAGACCACCATGAATCTCATAGAGAGTCTCGGATTCATTATAAATCGGGAAAAATCCATTCTTACCCCCTCAAAATCTCTGGAATTCCTCTGGTTCACCATAGATACCTCAAAATGCCTCCTTCTTCCCAACAAGAAGATCGCCAATATTCGGAAAGAGATCAGATTTGTTCTAAAACAACAATCTTTTACCCTTTGGGAATTAGCCAGACTTCTGGGCTAACTTTTTTCCTCTATTCAAGCCATATTTCCGGGACCACTCAATTACCGTGCCCTCCAGAGAGTAAAAGCCCAAGCCCTCAGGTCAGGTCTTTGGTACGGAGACCTTGTAACCCTAGATCAACAGGCCAAGTCAGAACTCTCTTGGTGGCTGGACAATTTGGATGCATGAAATGGGAGAGCCATCTTCGGCTTAACTCCGGATTTCGTCTTGTAGTCAGATGCCAGCCTTCATGGTTGGGGCGCCCGCCTCCTCGACCAAAACACGGGTGGTGTTTGGTCTCAGGCAGAGTTCTCCCACTATATAAACTTTTTGGAACTGACGGCCAGCTTGAACGCCTTAATGAGCTTCAAACACTCACTTCAGGGCAGATCTGTTGTCCTGAAAATGGACAACATCTCCGCAATCTCCTATATCAACCGCCTTGGTGGTACCAGATCAGTAGACCTCTCTGATTTAGCCAAGAAACTCTGGATGTTTTGTTTAGAACACAAATATTCCCTGAAGGCAGAATATCTCCCAGGAAAATCGAATCTTTCCGCAGATTGGAATTCAAGATTCCTTTTAGACTTCAGCGATTGGAAACTCAATGTGAACGTTTTCATTTCTGGGGCTCTTTCGATGTGGACCTATTTGCGAGCAGAATGACCTTCCTACTGCTGAAGTACTTCAGCTGGATGCCGGACCCTGGCGCTCTGGCGGTGAACGCCTTTCTCCAACCCTGGTCTCACCTTCAGCCCTACGCCTTTCCTCCCTTTGCCATATTCAGAGGGTTCTTCAGAAAGTAAGACAGGACCAGTGCTCCCTGGTCCTGATAACTCCCTTCTGGCCTTCTCAAGCATGGTTCCCGACAACCTTGGAACTGTCTTGCGACATCCCCTTCCTAATTCTTGCAACGAAAGGTCTGGTTTCAAATTCAAATGGAGAAGATCACCACCTAATATTTTCAGGGAATTTGAACCTTCTTGCTTGGAAAGTGTCAGGCAATATAACAAATTGTCTGGACTTTTGTCATCAGCTCTCAGTCTCCTCGGAGAGTCCTGGGCACCAGGGACACATTACAGGTACAACAACATTTGGAAAAAATGGTTTCGTTGGTGCTTGGAGAGGAATTTGGATCCCGTGGAGGCTCCTATCGTCAACATAGTTAATTTCCTCATCGAATTATTCGACAGTGGCCTCTCCTATAGATCCATTAATTGTTACAGATCAGCTATCTCTTCTGGACATTCTCTCGTCAACGGTAAGACGGTAGGTAAGAATGTTATTATTTGTAGAGTACTAAAAAGTATTAGACTAAGAAGCCCTACTCTCTTATGTTTGATTTCTTGTCGTAGGGTATCTGATGTTAAATATCTTGATATTTCTAATAGATGTTATGACATGTATGGTGTTATGTTGGAAATCCTTATGAGAACTAAAACCATGTCAGATTCTATCTTTTATCCTCTCTTTGATTACTGCAAAAAACTTTGTGCTGTTGATTGTATGAAAGAATACGATTCCAGAATGATAGACCTTCGCCCTCAGGATGCTAATCAACTTCTCATTTCATTTGTTAAACCTTTTAAACCAATCTCTTCCTGTTCCATCGCTAGATGGGTCAAGTTAGCTATGAACTTCGCTGGCATTGACCTTTCTAAATTTCAAGCCCACTGTCTCAGAGGTGCGATGGCTAGCAAGTCCTTCTGGTTTGGTGGTAAGTTAGATGATATCCTTAAAGCAGCTCACCGGTCCAATGCCTCCACTTTTGCTCATCATTATTGTAAACCTATTGATTACATGTCTGACATTGTTCTTCAAGGCTACCAACATGCATAATGTAGCCCCCTGTCTTGTAATGAAATAGCGATTTTCCTATTAACATGACCAGAGATTCTGGATTTCATTAAAGACACGGAGGCTAACATTATCCCACCCGTCCCTCCCATGGGCAAAGTATCTATTTATATGTTCTTTATTATTTGCATTTATATGCTGTTGATTATTGCTTTTGTTTACAGTATGCATTTTGCCTTTGATGCCAAGGTTTTTCAACCCTTTTAATTTTTCCTTCTTCTTTTCAGATAACTCAACCTAATGATCGTCCTCATTTCCTGTACTCCTCTTCTCTTTGTTTCCTTCTTCGGAATTCAGTATTTTCTTTGCTCTCTAGACCAAGTTGCTCTCTTTTTGCTTTGTTTCATTTAAAAGAGGCAGCTCTGTTGTTGCTCATGCCTTTTATTGAACATATGTCGTCACTGCATTCTAGAACTTTCTTTTTATGATGTAAGTGCGGCTGCTGCTTATGACTGCATTAAAAGATTAGTGCATAATGTTAGCCTTCGTGTCTTTAATGAAATCCAGATTCTCTGGTCATGTTAATAGGAGAATCGCAATTCTTTACAGTTTATAAAATAAATAAACAACATGCTTCTAACCCCTGTATCTTTGGACCAAAGACCACAAAACTGAAAAAAGGAAGAAGAAGAAACACTACTTTAGTGACATCCCTAAACAGCAAAACTCAAGCAGAATAATGTTAGCCCAGTCTTTCCTACTGCTACCTTATATAACAAAGTTACATTGTACTGGTCCCTTCAGGAAGAAATAAAAATGACTCTTTCACTCTCCTTTTCCTTTCTTTGAATGGCCTTTAGTTTGTGGCTGTGCAGGTTTTTCCCCAGTGTTTATATGTTTACACTGGTGAGGGCTATTTCCATTCCGTTGTGGTTTTATCAATTATTATAGGTTTAAACCTAAAACCGAACTGCCTATGTATGATTCAGAAAATTGCACTTGGGCCAGGAAGGTAAGTGGCATATGCGGACTGGAGCACCCATTGTGCCATCTACTATCATGGCAGTAAACATTGCTACATGCTTATGCCATGTAACCTGACTGCTGCAGTGTAAACCTGCGGTGCCACCTGGACCTACTGATTTGACAGCTTAGTGTCAAATCCTGCTTGCCAGGTCTGTTGTACTATGTGTAACAGTCGGAGTGCACTTCAAAGTGAGAGAAGTGAATGCCAAGACAATTTTTGTGGAGCCTCTGCTTGGTTGCCAAAGACTCCTGCTTTTTGAACTACCAGACTTCTGTCTCTAGGTTTGTTGTGGGTACAGTGCCTGCTTTAAACTGGATTTTAGTGTTTACATGTGGTAATTACCACAGTTAAGTCCCTAGTCACACCCCAGCTTCACGGCCCTGGTTTAGGTTGAAGACTTTTGGCGTCTTGAAAATACTTTGACACATGGTATTTTGGGCCGCTCTTCAGTGCGCAAACATGAAAACCTTAAAAAGTGGCTACAGTTGGCCCGGAAATGATTTCAAAGGAAAATAACATTTTCTTTTTCCTCGTTTGTTCTGAATCTCAATTACACCTCAGCAGATTGTGGACGCTGCAATTATCCTTAAACTTGTGTCCCCTGTGGAGAGTGGACTATTGTTTTACTACAAAACAGCAAAATCCAGATTCCACAGCACCGAGACCGCCCTCCTAGCTGCCACTGATGACATCTGCACCCTCCACGACCCGGGCCACACGCTGCCCTCATCCTAATAGACCTGTCAGCAGTCTCCGACACCGCACACTAACTGCTAGACTCCACGATGTCAGCATCCTGGGAACAGCCCTTGATTGAATCCGCTCTTTCCTCACCGGCCAAACCCAAAGAATCAGACTCCCGCCCTTTCTCTCCGAACCTAGAGGGATCCTCTGCGGAGTACCACAAGGATCCTCACTCAGCCCCACGCTCTTCAACATCTATATAGCCCCTCTTGCCACCATCTTCAGAAGACACAGACTCCGCATAGTATCTTATGCAGACGACATCCAGCACATCCTCTCCCTCACCAACGAACACGAAAGCACCAGACACAGCTTCCCGGAAGGTATGAAAGTCGTTGCCTCCTGGATGAGCAACAGCTGCCTAAAACTTACCTCAGAGAAAACAGAAGTCCTTGGCTCTTCAGATGAGACGAAACTGCTGGACCACCACTCCCTCCCCCCAGCGCCTTGAGACCCTCACGGGTGAGTAGTGCGCTTCACAAACCCCTGATTGATTGACTGAATTCCTGGCCCCCTCTCATCGCCATTGTGAAGTATTTCACCTCACTGACATTCACCTCCAACTCGATAACTCCCTTGCAAGACCTCTGCAACTATCCCTCTCATTTCCTAAACTACAAATTCACTGCCATTCACAGCAACTTCAATAAGCAACTAGACCCCAAAGAACTCACTAAATACCTCCTGATCTTAATCAAAGAACCAATGCTACCCACATTTCCCATCATTACCCAAGAAGAAACCGCCGCTACCATGAATTCAATCAACCCAGGGACCCCATATGCCCCCTGCCCCACAACTCTTACTATATAGGTCTGCAAACCATCAGCACCATGCTTACACCCATTCTGTAGGCCTCCTTCTCTTCCCTGACACTTGGAAACATGTAACTGTCCTTCCATTGAGCAAGAAACCCTCCGCAGAGCCTTTAACTCTCGCCATCTACAGACCGATCTTCCTACTACCATTCCCGGTCAAGGTCTTAGAGAAAATCATCAACAGAAGTCTTAGCGAATACCTCAAAGACCAGCAACTCCTTGACACCACTCAGCCTGGTTCAAGGCTCCCAGTAAACCATTTCATGCATTTACTCCGGTTTCTTTGTGGTAGATCAAATGAAAAGGAGGATGATGTGATCATTAGACCTGCTCCTCAACACCACTCAGTCTGGGTCCAACGTCTACACAACTTGGAATCCAAAGACACACACTCCGATGGATGTTCTCCGTCCAGACTGGAATGAGCCAGAGTGTCAGCCTGGCACTATACATCTTGGACGCCTGTGACCTCATCTGCAGGGTTCCGCTCGGATCCTCCATGAGCCAGACTCTCTTCAACGCATACATGATCCCTCTAGCCAGCATCATCTCACAACATCAACATCCTCTCCTACTTCCAACTCATTCTCTGCCTTATGGACAAGACGCCCAGTCCCTCACTCAAGTGCAATACCTGCATGATTGAAATCGTCCACTGGATGAAGACCATCTGTCTTAAGCCGAACACTGAAAAGACCGAAATTGTGATCTTCAGGGAGAGCACTTCACTGTGGGATTCCACCCAGTAGCCAACAGAGCTAGGACCGATGCCAAGCACCTAAGGATCAGATCATCATCAACACCGGACTCAACATGACTGACCATGCCTAACAAAAAAAATAAAATGAATGTGTCCATCCGTAACGAAACTGGTGCTTATGTAAAGCGCTCTTATACCCGATATCTTCGGGTCTAGTTTGTGCTATATAAAACTCTACAAAAAAAAAAGTCAGTGCATTCAACGCCTCTTGCTTCCATACACCGAAGATGCTGGGGAAGATTTTCAAATGGATCCCAATCCTCACCTGGAAAACTATCATGCACGTCACAAGCAAGCAAGCTGGACTATGGAAATACCCTTTATGCCGGGGTCAACAGAAACCTCACTAGAAGGCTCCAGACCATTTCTAACTTAGTGGCCAAAATCATTCTCAACCTCCCACGTTGAGATCACATCACACAACACCTGAAGGAGTTTTACTGGGTCTCCATACACAGAACATAAAAGGTTTATGTTCTCACCCAGACTTTCTAGGCACTGCATAACACTGATCCAGCATACCTCACAAACTTTCCAGACACCTCCGCTTGTATGGACTCCTACTCACCCATATCTCATGCATACAGAAAACCAGATCCGGTGGTAGAGCCTTCTCCTACATCCCTCCTGAAGAGAGGTGCGACCTGCCACTGCACATAAGAGCCTCCTCACTTCTTGTGTTCTGCAAAAACTGAAGACCTGGCCATTTGAGTAGTCCCACCAGCCTTACATTAGACTACACTCACACCTGCCCAGCGCCAGGATATCCTCCCGGGTGATAGTGCACTGTACAATTCAGCATAACATAACAGGATACAGTGTCACCAAGTATACAATCCTTCAGTTCTTGGCTTTTCATTTACAAATTATTTTATTTAGGAGTGTGTTTAAAATAAACAGGACTGGAACTCGCAGAAAGCATTCCGTTGTTAAAATAAACTCCAGAATACAGCACCATGTAATTGGGAAATGAAGTCCATTAAAATCCATGCCCAATTAGCAAACAATTTTTGGGATTGGCCCACATTTTGTTATCAGATTTAAGAGCTGCAGTGTGGTTATTATTGTACTCGTGAGCAGTGGCATACATCTGCTGTGGCACCCATGAGCTGGGGCACTTGTGACCATTAACATAAGTGAGCTATTGTGCCTGTTAATGCAGTCTGCAGTTGTTTCACACTTTGTGAGTTGAATTTTCTATTGTATTGTATTGCAACATTTATATAGTGGTTGTTATCCAGATGTGTGCTGCTGAAGTGCTTTCCTAACTGGGTACCACACTACACCAGGTAGGGTGTGTTCTCTGATGTGTTTTGTGTTTGTTTTGATCTAAGTGGGAAGAGTTTCCATGTCATGCATGATGATCACTAAGGCACGGTTATCGTTTTATAGGACTCACCACTTAGCAGTGTGATGGATGAAGAGGTGTGAGAGAAAGGCGCATAGTTTATGGTTTTCATTAAGCTGGAAGCGTTGAGCAGCTCTGCAAGTCTCTTTATAATGTTTCTTCTGATCTTTGTTAACTTAGATGGTTACTTCTGGGTTGTGCATTGTGAACTATTGTGTTTAAAGTTTATGGTCCTGAACAGTTTAAGTATGAGGGAGAAATGGTGAGAGATCTGCTGGGATGATCTTTGTTAATATCATCCCATATCTGATCGTCATTGTGAGATGTTGTGAAGTGGTCACATTATGTAGCTCGTCCGGACCTGCAGAGTTGAACTAAATTAAAGTCCTCCCTTGGCCAGCGGCAGGTGATAGATCTCAATCAGTTATACCATGCCTGTTCGGATGGAGATGGGTGGTTTAATTCTGTTGTCTGGTAACCTACTTCACAATGGACAACACCTGGAGCAGTTTTGCCTTATTTGGATGTAAGAGCACACATTAAAAAAAATTAAGACAAGTGTATGGTCTCACTAAGGGATAATAAATGGTGAAGAAGAGAAGAGATGGACAACGCCCTTTAGAAACCAATGTACAATAGGGCACTTAAACAATTAGGGTTGGTCAGGCAGTCGCAGAACGAGCAGACAGGGCAAGGGAATCAATGAAGAGTAAGACTTCAGATGAGGTTGTGGGGGGGGGGGGGGCGGGGGGGGAATGTGTTTTTCTGTACACCATTCCACAATTTTTCTCCAGAGGCAGGAATATGATGGAGGGACACCTAGCTGCCAAGATGACATTACAGACTTCGAAAGGAAGGTAAAAAGCTGTCAACTGTTGTCGCTCAATCTACATGCAAGAAGGGGGAGAGTGGAAAGGTGCGGGTGAAGAACCATTCGCTGCTGTTGCAACAGAAGCTCATTCCCGAAGGGGCAGCCTGATCGGAGGATTAATGGCCATGCTCAGTAGCTCATGATATCAAACTCTCTGTGCTCAGTTTGGAGTTACGAGGATGACTTGGGCCCGGTCATAACTGAACTTCTTGAGAAATCTGGGCAGGAGTGGTATGGGCGGAAAGGTATACAGGAGGCCAACTTGCAAACTCTAGTGTGCAAAACTGCTGACATTGTACGTTCTCCGTAGAGGCAAATAGATCTAACCAAGGCTTTCCTCGTTGCTGAAAGAAATCTTGTGCCACCTACGGATGGAGATGCCATTTGCGATCCGCTAGGCATAAGTATCTGAGTTTCTCTGCCCTGGCGTTCCGATAGCCTACCAGGTGTTGAACCACCATGGTAATGTCCTGCTGTTCCAGCCATATCCAGGATTGACAACCATACACCACCCTATTTGTTGTAGTTCCACATGTGGTGGTGTTGTCCGTGAACATCTGCACTAGTAGTCCCTTGATGGAGGATCGATGGATGTATTTCAGTGCCAGTTGGATTGCACGGAGCTCCAGCGCATTGATGTGGAGTCTGGATTCAGACGGAGACCAGAGTCTTCTGATCTCCACCTCCCCCAGATGGCTTCTCCATCCCAGGAGTGACGCATCTGTCACTATGATCAGATCTGGTTGGGGAAGGGAGAGTGGTCTGCCTCTAACCAAGCACAGTTCATTAGGCACTCTTACAGTTCTTTTGCCGTTCCGTCCAAGATCCGGACCATGTCAGAGAGATTCCCCTGATGCTGTGCCAACTGGAACTTCTGGTCCCACTGCAAAGCCTGCATATGCCAACAAGCATGTCACAAGAAGGATGCAGGAGGCCATGAGGCCCAGCAGCCTCAGAGTCCGTCTCACTAAAAACCAGGATAGAGGCTGAAACATCAGTATCATAGCCTGAATATCCTAGCCAGTACCAACTCCAATCAGACAATAGACTATGATGTTTGTGTACCCCATCTTTACCTCTCCTGAGGCGTGAGCCGGGAGATAGATGCTTGTGTGAGCCCTGTGTTTTAGGATTAATACCTGCTATTTGCACTGATTAATTTGTTCGTGGCACAGTTCTGCTTTTAGCCTTTTTAATATATTGCTGGGATCTGTTTTTAAAGACCACTTCTTTTAATATTGTACCTGACCTTGAGGACTCCCCACCGGCGCTAGGAAGCCGGCTCCCGGTTTTGAGCAGGCCGCCATATTGGGCTGGGTCTAGGTGAGCAGTCTAGGCTTCCCAAGTCCCACACCTGACTCCCTGGTTGTGCGAGCAGTGCATAAATTAGGAGGCTGGCGCGGGCGCGCAGCGTTACCTCTTGTGAGGCGTGAGCCGGGAGATAGATGCTTGTGTGAGCCCTGTGTTTTAGAATTAATACCTGCTATTTGCACTGATTTATTAGTTCGTGCCACAGTTTTGCTTTTCGCCTTTTTAATTAATTGCTGGGATCTGTTTTTAAAGATCACTTCTTTTAATATTGTACCTGACTTTGAGGACTCCCCACCGGCGCTAGGAAGCCGGCTCCCAGTTTTGAGCATGCCGCCATATTGGGCTGGGTCTGGGTGAGTAATCTAGGCTGAACAAGTCCCACACCTGACTCCCTGGTTGTGCGAGCAGTGCATAAATTAGGAGGCTGGCGCGGGCGCGGGCGGCCAAAGGCAAGCCCGTCTGCGCCCGTCCACGCTAGTTCCGCGCTCAGCGCCAGGACTCCTATCGATTGTACCTCAGGGACACCCCCCCTTTTATATGCCTACTCACGTTCAGATTTAATGGCTATGAATACAGTTGAGTCAGCTATCAATTGTCTGTGTTTATCGCTTTGCTCCAGACCTACCCTCTCGGCTATGACCTGCACTAATTGCAAGGTGAACCTTCCTTGTATTATATATCAGTCAGTTAGACCTAGGAGTGATACTAGAGTTGGGGGGCTAAATATGGTTGTTTTTAAGGGCGTTCTGTTGAATGCCAGATCATTGGTAAAGCATAGCGTTAAATTCGCCAGGCTAATGGAGGAAAGAGAATTAAAACTGGCGTTCATTACAGAAACGTGGACCGATGAAGCCTCAGGTCCAGTTCTGGTGAAAGCAACTCCATCTGGTTTCGCCTGCCATACTTTGAATAAGAAGGGGGGAGGACTGGCAGTCATGTATCCTATTAGTTTGAAGGCAACTTTTTGCTCTATGTCTAACTCAGATTGTGAATCTTTGTTTTTTAATCTGAGCCTAGCCCACCATCATACGTTTAAAGGTATACTGTTGTACAGACCTCCTGGAAACAGAAGTTCTTTTACTAATACAATTGGCAATCTGTTAGAAGAAGCAATTGTTACAGATACTTTTGCCATTCTGGGGGACTTTCATTTTTATCTGGAAGCTACAAACGATCCAGATACAGTGATTCTTACAGATTTGATGTTGGCTCAATGTGTAACCACCCCCACCCATAAAGCGGGACATACCCTTGATGGAATATTCACTAATCATCCGGGGCTCAGCTTCACTGGGGCGTTGCCGCTGGTCTGGACAGATCATGCGGCTGTCCAGTTTGAACTGAAATTAGAGAATCATCTTAATGGGGGCGGCTGCCCCAAGAAACAAATTTCAGAAACTCCTTATATCCTCGGTAGGATCTATTTCCACTAAACCAGAGGAAGCTACCATGACGTATACTGAATGGTTGAAAAATGTCTGTAGAAAATTAGCTCCAATAAGAACTATTGTCCCGAAAAGATCACTTCCCTCGGCCCCATGGTTCACGGAAGAATTGCGAAACCATGAACAGAAATGCAAGCGTCTTGAACGCTGTTGGCGGAGAGATTACAGAGAGGCTGATAAGGAGACATATAAAAAGAGTCTCCAAAGCTACAAACAGCATTTGTTCACTGTCAAACAGCAGTACTTTGTTACTAAAATCGATCTGGCCAAGAGCTCATCAAAGGAACTTTTTAGGAACATTTCAAGTCTGGTATTACCATCACCAGTCAAAGCTCATTCCAGTCAGGAACTTTGTGATGGGTTGGCTAACTTTTTTCTGAACCAAGTTGAGACTATTTTCTCAGTGTTTAAGGATCTTGGAGGGGCTGGTGGTCTCAATGGTAGGGAGGTTTTGAATTCATCCCTTTCCCCCTATCCCTCACTGGATGAGTTTACCCCCTTATCGGTGGAAACCACTTATAAATTACTGTTGGCAGCTCTATCAGGCACCCCGGACGATCCCTGCTCAGTGGCAGTGGCTCAGCTTGGTGCTTGGCCTATTTCACGTGTTCTCACATCTATTTTTAACATGATGCTGGGAACTGGTCAATTTCCTAAACCTTAGAAGGTGGCCTCCGTTTTACCTCTCTTCAAAAAATTCAATCTGGATCCTAAAGACCCAAACAGTTTTCGTCCTATATTGCGTCTGCCTCTGCCAGCAAAACTGATAGAGAAGGCCATTAATATACAGCTTAGTGCTTTTCTTCGTGAGACCAATGTCTTGGATCCCACGCAATACGGTTTCAGAGAGGGACATAGCACGGAGTCCGCCCTCATTAAAACGACTGAGGAAATTAGGAAGACTGTGGACAGGGGTGGCAAAGCGGCCCTTGTCCTGCTGGATCTGTCCGTGGCCTTTGATACTTACCATCACAATCTTTTGATGGACCGGCTAAGGGCATGTGGGGTCCAGAACAAAGCGTGGAAACTCCTTCAATCGTTCCTCTCAGACCGAGTTCAGATGGTGGCTCTAGGTGACTACCAATCCAAACCATTTGTGCTGCCTTCCCACAGGGGTCCTCGCTTAGTCCGACGTTATTTAACGTATACGTCTCCTCTTTGGCCCCACTCATTAGTGGTTTTGGATTTGATCTTACAACCTATGCTAATGACACCCAAATTGTGGTGTCTCTCATACCCGGGCAGGAACTTGGGACTGAGAGGCATTTTCAGGACTGCATGGAAGCAGTAGGCAAATGGATGGGGGACAACTGTTTAAAGTTGAACTCTGATAAGACAGAGGTGATTCAATTTGGTAATGACCATCATTTTTGGACGCCCAACTGGTGGCCACCATCGATGGGCTCCCTTCCTACACCCAAGAAGAAGGCCAAGAATCTGGGTGTAATTATGGACGATAAACTCAACTTTGGAGACCAAATTAACGCAGTCTCATCTAAAACAGCATTTGTTATTAAAAAAATAAAAAAAATATGCCCTATCTGCCGTCAGGTAGTCAACAGACTGTAGTTACGGCTTTGGTTTTATCAAAGCTTGACTATTGTAATGGCCTTTATTTAAACATCCAGGAACGCTTTATGAACAAGCTCCAGATGCAACACGCTGCAGGTAGGCTTCTCACTGGTACACCAAGGTTCGCCTCAATTTCCGGAGGTATAAAAAACTTCATTGGCTTACCATGAGAAACAGAGTTCGTTACAAGGCACTGTGTACGGTCTATAAGGCTCTTCATGGTACCGGACCAGAATTCCTAATAAAACAATTGACATGGTATGCACCTTTAAGGAATCTTTGCTCTTCTGGAGCCAAGTTGTCTATCGTGCCAGCCATCAAAAAGGCCACTTGGGGAGGAAAAAGCTTCATTCTAGGGGCAACGAAGGCTTGGAATGACCTTCCCGTTTATCTCAGACAGTCTACTGATTTAACATCTTTCAGGAAGAGCCTGAAAACATGGCTGTTTGACAAATAGTTTGGTGCAGCCTCTCATACACCCTCTTTTTCCTTACGCCTTCTGTTGGGATCTGTGTATTGGAAAGGTAACAAGCGCCAGGACACCTCCAGGTATTTGCGCGCTATATAAGTTATCATAACATAACATACATCTTCCTCCAGTTTGTTTACCTGATGGAGTTTCTCCTCATGAGCTGGCACAATTCACAGTAATATCATAGACTCTGTCGCTGCTCTTACTAAAAACCTTTTCAGAGAAGGGGCTGTCCATCTTGCTCACCTCCTTCTCATCTCTAACTATCGATCAAACTTTAGGGATGTTAAAGTCTATCAAATCGGGTGCTCCCAATGATCCTTGTCCTCCCACAATCATGCAGTTTGTGCTGAAACTGCTGCCATAGCTCTCACTGACTTCATTAGGGAGATGTTCAGTGCTGGTCTCTTTCCAATAGAGTTTAAGAAAGCATCCATTTTACTATTGATTAAAAAACCCAATCTGGATCAAAACAGATTCAAACAAATATTGGCCGATATCACGGCTCCCATTCCCTGCAAAGATAGTTGAAAAAGCCATCAATCTAGAACTTACCTCTTATATCAATAAAAATAACCTTTTGGAAGCTACCCAGTTTGGCTTTAGTAGCCGAATGTCAAGAACAAGTTCCCTTCTGGGTGAAACTTTGTAACATACAATTTTTCAAACACAACCACTCATACAGACAGAAGCAAGGAGGAAAACTAAACTAAAATTAGACAGTTTCATCAGTTATTTTTAAAAAACATATCTTCTCTTGTCATCAAAAGCAGGGTTTAAAAATTACACAGTTATACAAAATAAAATCACAAAACTGGTAATACAAGTGGGAAACAAAATTAAGGAATAAATGAATCCTATTGTCATGAGATAAATACAATAGTCACAAATGTAATCAGACTCTGGCATCCAATTGAGCTTTTACAGTCAGAGTTGTTATTCATGGACTTAAGGCACTTAAACTTGGTAAAGTGCATCGACGCGTTTCGGTGGGCATATGTTTTAGGAGCCAACACCTTCTTCAGGATATAATATTAGAATCCCACACAAATCAAATCTGAAATACAAGAAAAGGTATCTTAAAAAAGCATAGCTGCTGCATTTTACATCGAATATAAATATCAAATTCATTTAGAAGAAATAATCCTAGATGCTCCACATTATATACAATACATATCATTCTAACATACACAATTAATACAGTCACACATGGTTAACACAAACACAAAAGAAACATCAGATTTGATGACCTTCCAGTCTCTGTGATACACTATTTCATCAGGAAGGCAGTCCAATTTCATATTTGGCTTTTTTATAATCTGTGAGTAAAGTTTAAGCTAGTGCATAGTTAGATATCACTAGCCTATCTAGGTTTAATCAAATATTACCCACAGAGATCCGCCATCTAATGGTCCTATTCTATACTACATATTAAAAGTAAATACTTCTTAAATATGGTCAGCAACTAGACAGAAAAGCATAAGGTGACCTCATAGAGGGATCACACAGGATCTCACGCTCTTCGAATTATGTATCCAATGCCACGATGATGGCTATCTAAACATTAGAGAAAACATCATTCAAATATTGAGCTTCTCTAGGTTATACTTAGTCTATGTATTAACCCATTGTTGCCACACACCTTTATTCCGACAGAAACTTCCTTATGTTGGTTTCACAGAAATACGCCTTTTCCCGTGGAAGGCACTGTTGTATGATCTGAAGAAACAGATCATATAGTCAGCGTTAAAAAATACAGTCATATCAATAGCTACCAATTTTAAGGAGTATATATCATGGCTCCTATTCATAACCAACTCCATGCTGGCCTATGCGTAAAGTCGGAGTTGTAGAACATAAAGTTTTGGATCGCTGAATCGGGCTTAGTAAATACAACCGATTTGAGTGTGTCCACTATTTACTGCTTAAAGTGTATAGAGTGCAATAACAATCATACACGCTAATCACTGTGATCACTTAGCAATCCATTCATATGGATGTTAATAAACATGGCGCAGCAAAAGCACCCATCTATTTATATAAGCGTACATATTCATATTGCATCGGATTAACACGTCGGTCAAGGATAAGCCATTGTCTATTCTAATTGAAATACCATGGGTATAAATCTTTCATACCTTAAAAACGGTCAGTAAGTATTTGGCCGTAAATCCAATTTAAGATGAACCATATATTGAAATATTAGACGATATATTGGGTTACGTCGTAATCCCACTCATCTATTACATTCAGCCGCCAGCGGTCTACAAAAAGAAAACGAACAAAGAGTAAGTAAATATATCCCACTCCCTCTTCGAAATTAGTGCTGTCTGAAGCATTGGGTAGGGATGACAGATATGTGTGCTCATACCTGCTGTACATCAGAAACACTGGAGTACGGGCGTGTGCCTCAGATGGTTTGTCAAACGATCGTCCATTAAAAGAGGGTTTAAATACTATCCGGTGCGTGAATATGCATCCGTAACCACGCACCCTGCGTCGCGTATGTATTAGCACTTCCGGTGTCAAAAAACGACTTCCGGTTACCTCTAGCTGAAAAGCTGGAGCACTCACACCATTGATTGAGTCAAGGCGAGCTAGACGAAAGACTATCAAATAGTATGTCCTTCGCAATCTCGTTATGTTTATGTTGATATTGCTAAAAGTTCTTCCGCTTCTAACAATGAACATCAAAATGATTCTTATACGTCAAAGATGTAAATGTTGTATGTTTCAAGAATCATTAAGTGTTTTCAGATCATCGGTATGAGCATTGAAACTGGTTTCAACATTATATTAACCGAAAGACTGTCCGATAGTATGTCTTTCGCGATATCGAGGTATTTATATTGGTTTCACTAATATTTATTTCGCTTCTAACAATAAACCTCGATATTATTCTCATATGCCAAAGATGTAATTGTTGCATATTTTCAGTATTTTTCAGTATGCCAAAGATGTACTTGTTGCACATTTTCAGTATTTTTGAAACATCATCATTAACATCAGTATTGATTTCAGCACTATATTACTTAAACTATTACAAATCAGTATATCAAAGTCATATTCATTTTTGTGTCAACAACCATATCGATAATACTATAGATATAGTTCTCCTACTCTTATGTACAAAGGCATATCACAGTACTAATTAAGGTAATAGTCACACATTTGCATAATGACAGATATTTAACAGCGTCTAGGATTTATTAGAAACCTATATTTAATGCTTGTCTCATCGCCATATTTATTAAAAGACAGATGAAAAACATCTGGCAATCAAACAAGCCTCAAGCAGGTCTCAACAGACGTTCCCATTCTTCCTTGGAATTAAGCCCGTCTCTGACAGTGTTAAGGTAAGAAATATAACATTATTCGTGCATCTTCCTTTTGGATTGCATATTTCCTCCTCTCTTCCCAATTGTAATATTTTCAAGGATGAACCACATGAAATCACTATCATCGTGGCCTGTGGAAAGTGAGCCCAAATTACTATCGATGCCCGGGCAGCTGGCGCAAGTCGCCTCTTAGTTCCCATTCTAAGTAGTTACCAAATAAAGAGACGGGCGCTGGCAGCAGGAATCACAAGAACAGAGTTTTATTTCTCATGAGGAGAGCCTGTCATTTCGGACACGAAACACAGTGTCTTTCGGGAGGTGCTCTGACAAGTGTTCTGAGACATCGCCTTTTATACCTTACAAAACACTCCTTATTACAATAATGACATTGTGAAACAAGGAAAAGACATTCCCGTTATCCTCGTGCCGATCCCACCCCACATGAATCCACAATAGAGACCCTTGAACCGTCGATAAGAGAAGGGGCAATCACACAGCTGAGTGTTCCGCTGATGATTAGGATGTGTGCGCCTGATCGTATCCCAAGGGGTGGGGAAGCCAGGATCAATAGTGGGTTCTTTGAAGAGGAGTGACTCCATACAATAAGGGGCAATAAACAGTATCTTCCGGCTTAGGCGATGGCCTCGGACATGTGTGGACAGTCCATCGCGGAGGGAGGGTTCACTAACAGAGGGGTTATTCATGAAAGGAAAGGAGGTGTTGGTCAGGTGCGGCCGTGACTCCCAAGGACAGGGTCTTGCAGAAGAAGGAGGTTTATGACTTGCCCATGTGAGGGAGGAGGGGAGAGCCAGGGTGCGCACAGGGACAGAGTCGCACAGAGAGAGAGAGGTCTTATGACCCGCACATGAGAGAACGGGGGCAGTCAGATGCAGCTGGGGGGGTTATGTCAGCTAAGGCGAGGGATGCTTCTTCAAGAGGAAATGGGGGACTTTGCGTGGGTCAAGCAGGAGGGTTGTTTTTCATAGCAGGGTCGCGCAGAGGGAGAGGGTTTCATGGTCTATGTATGTGAGAGGGGGGGGGTTTCAAATACGCGCAGGAGGGAAGCCGGGGATTCCGATGAGCGGGCAAAAGGCCATGGTGCCTAAAAAAATGGCTATCAGGTACATGTGGGCACGGGCTTTTACTGGCGGAGTGGGTTAACGTACAGGGAAGGGAATGGGAAAGGACAAATGAACGCTGCTTATGTACATCAATTTCGTTATTTTTCCACAGTCGCCGCTTTTTACATAACAAAGTTCATTTTCCCTATTCTTCCTAGTTAATGGGCGTACATATAAACATGTGTGGTTGACGAAATGGCATTTGTCAATACTAACATATTGCATATAATCATGAACAGTTGGTGTGATTGGCAGAATGCAGCACATAGGAAATTGCACTTGTTGGGTTCCTAACGTTCAAACGTACTACATAGCATAAATGCTTCTGACTTTCTCAAAAATGTGACCAATGAACATTTTGACCAAGTAATTGAGGGAGGAATTCAGTCCAAATAAGATCTCTTCGTCACAGTGTCTTTTTAGCAGTGAGCCATCACTGGTAAGCTCTAGTCCGTGTCCTTTCGTTGGCGCTGTTGAGCACCGGCGGTGGAGCTATAGGTCCAGCTCGGATCCATCCTTACGCGTTGCAGGGTGCGGTCATTCCTCTGCTGTTAAACCACAGTCCTGTTCCCTAACCAATCCTTTTAGTGGCGCCTTATGCTCGGCACCTATTTCCTGTGGCGTAACCCCATTTTCACCTAAATGCTGTTCTTCCTTTTGACAAAAAGTCACGTGGAAAAGGGGGTATGGTTCAGTAGTCGATGAGAGAGAGAGAGAGAGAGCGGAATGGGGTCAGATTTCCTGGGACACACCAAAGGGACCAAGGGAGCAATGGATAACAAGCGGGCAGGCCCATCAACCGGGCTTGAAAAGGGGGACGGAGGCTTCAGGCACGCGTGGGTAGGCGGACAGAGGGCTTCAGGACAGCCTTTCATCCTGTCGTTTACCACATTGGAGAGTGCTGCCTCGTCCCGTATTCCTGCTGTGCTCTGGCTCTACCTTTGGTCGAGGTCGCATGTGTCCCATGATCTGCAGCCAGGCTGTGTGTCACGTCCGACCCTTCTCCTCCGATGGTCGTATATCTTTGAAGGGGTAAAAACAAGTTTTAGGGAACTGACAGGAGAAGAGATTTTTACATTCGAATTTCACCCGCCATCCTAGCACCTGGGTGTTTATGCTCATTGGTCAAAGTCAGAAGTCTATTACCGTGAAGTAAGTATGTGGGTATTTCTACTGTGTTTGCACCAAGTCTAATCGGCGTTCATTCATGACACATATGGACAGAGGTCAGACTCCTATTTCATCAAAAATAAACATTCAGGGGAGACTCGTCCTTCCAACCCGAGCCTTAGCAGTCTTACATTTCCCTTTTTAGAGCCGGCTAACCTTTTAAGCAGAGCGGGGGTGCAATAATCGAAGGGCAGTGTTAACGCATTTTTCTCGAGGGGCGACAGTTGGTCATGGTCATTAGTTATGTATCGGGGACAGCAGCTGGGGTCAATCAGGTGGGGCGGGGACGCTTCGGGCATTCGCGCTTTGAGTGAAAAAGGGGTGGGGCAATTTGGGCATTGGGGTCAATCTGGACATTGGCGCTTGTTTCTAACGAACGAAGAAATAGGGTGCCATTGACATATAGTTCCCCTTTTAAGAAGGCCAGATTAGGGGACCTTAGTCGTCTCACCTGTCCTTTCTTTCTTAGCCAATTCGAGTTCATTCATTTTGCAGAAAGGAGGGGTAGTAATATGGCAAATTACAATCATTTTATTTTCTGTCAATTTCGCTGAACACCTTCGTGTTCGATAAGTATCCAATCAGACCGGTCTCAGCGGGACACATTTTTATATATAAAAAGGAAGATGGAACAGGGGGACTCTCGTAGAGAGTGAGAGTCGTTCGCAACCTAAACGAGCCATTCAGTACACGTATGACATGTAGAGAGAGAGAGAGAGAGAGAGAGAGAGAGAGAGAGAGAGAGAGAGAGAGAGATAGATAGAGGGGGAGAAAGAGAGAGAGAGAGAGACGTGTACGAAAATAGGTCATTTAGTGTGCTCACAACACAGGACAGCAGGGGTTAGGTAGCACAGAGACGCGAACAGAGGGGAGACATAAACTCATACAGTACATACACACAAAACTTCAGACGAAGGAAGACAGTACATGTATTACATACAAAGAAATTCATGACAAGACATAGAACAGTTATTGGCCAAAAAGATCGGGCTGAGTTCTTTTTACCTATTCCTCCTTGTTCCTCTCGCTTGCTATTTTTGCGAGCGCTCTCAATTACTAATACTTACACCCAGGTCAGTCGGTCGGAAATGAACCTGGTCAAGCTATTGCCCACGGTTGGATCTTAAACCACTTTTGAGTTTCTTCTTTTGGTGGGAAGTTCTCCAGGCTGAGGCAATAGAGGGTATTGATCCGGAGAATAGTCGGACCGCTTGTTTATATCTATAAGGGTGTGAGAAGGAGGTGGTACATTTCGAACATCAACAATATTTCTACCTTCCCAGACGGGTGGTGCCTGGGTAACCCTTACCCCGGGACTTTTCCTTGTCCTTTCCCTATCTAGTTAAACGTCATAGTTGTATTATCTAACGTGCTAATTTCGAGTCAATTTCCGTCATACAGTACCCGTCAAGTTTCTATGTCAGTCCATCCTCCCAGTCGCTATGTTCTAAGGAGGAAAAGTCATATCTAAGTCTAGCATAAGTACTATGCTCAGATCCCCTCCTTCCTTTATCGTTGGTCGTTCGATCATCGCTCTTCCATACTTCAGCCGACGTTCCGACGCAACCTGCAGAAAGGAGGAGAAGAAGGGGGTGGGGGCAGCATTCAAAACACACCAACGAGCATAGATCCGAAAATGTTTTTACCTACCACATACTCGACCTATCTTCACGGGGTGCATTCTCTACCATCTCGGCGTTTAAGCCCAGAGGGACCAGTAGTGTTAGATAGATAATCATCGATGGTCTGCGTATCTACATGAATCACTTGATCGTGGCTTTTTAGGTCATGTGCAAGGGTGGTGGTCAAGCGGCATTTCTTTGGTATCGTTTTAAGGGCGTCTGGAACACTTTTCCGGCCGTCTGTGACACATAATGTAGCTGCTAAGTATCGGGCCCTTTTAACCTTCAACCTTAGTCATACTGCATGTATTTTACTTAGGTCGGTGACAGTAGCCATACATTTCAATAACATTCATAAATACAAACGCTACGATAATATTTGCGTGTTCAAAAACTTTAATGAAAAGGTTGGCGCACAAATACGGGCCTACAACCCAGTGGGCCGGCTACGGAGCAGACTGGAACTGTGCATAAGAGGAACGAAGTCGGTGGCCATTTATTTCATAAAGTGCAGCAGTGCAATGAAAATCATATCGAACTTTCTTAAGGGGCAAGTATAATGCGTGTCAAGCTTTCAATAATATCATCTCATTATCCTACTATTTACTCAAGACTTAACGTATATCAATTCATTGTTCAAATGCTCAATCAGTGCCTATTTTATACCAATTCATTGCTTCCAACACATAATTAGTACCCACTCTAAATCAGTTCATCGTCCCAGCACATACTCAATATCCATCTTATCTACTTTCATTGTCCAAAAACTGCATACATATCTTGGGGCATCAAAGCTGAGCAATCAGGGTGCAACAAGGATTTTTAAAAGTCTCATTTTGTATCGGCGCCATTTTGGGCGAGGTCAGGCAAGTCCCAGTATAGTCAGATTGCCTCCACTGACTCGTAGTAGGACCAGAACCTTCCGTTGGTAGTTCAGAAGTTTTTCGCAATGGGGTAACAGTCTAGCAATATGGACCATCAGTCAAAGAGTGGGGAGGGCGGCAACAATCTTTTCTACCGGGTCATTCTGGTGTTCCACCGGAACTGAACAAGTCTGTATCTTTGCTGTATTTTAGCCATTTCCAAACTGAGGCTGGTGCCGGCAGGAGTGCGCCGATATCTCGTGGCTCCATCGGAGGACGGGGGCGGGGGGGACGCCTCGTGGAGAGGTCGGCCCCCCTGGCTCTTTTAGAATCTTCAAGGTTGAGGAGCACAGGGCGTGTGCCCGTCCCGGGCAAAGAACCGCTTTTTGATATGGACCCTCTTTAAGCAGGAGCATTGGGGTGTTGCTGGAAGCCTCCACCTGGAGGGAGGTGGGGGAGGCTCGTTCGCGCCGCCTCCCCCTTCCAGCGACCCCGCGCCGTTCTTCGGCTCCAGCGCTTCGGTATTGGCCGTGCCAGGTAATGAAGATGGGGGGGGGGGGGTCGGAGGCAGAGGCAAGACATCCCCCCCCCTTCATGTGGCGGGACTACCTGCAACTTTCAGGGGTTGCTGCTGTGGCGGGACTACCTGCAACTCTCCAGAGTCGTCCAAGACATAATTGAAAAACGCTGCCGACCTCGCCTTTTGCTCCGGTCTTCGATGATGGCCGGATCAGGCAAGAGAGGGGGGGGGGGGGGGTCGGTGGCTGAGGCAAGACATCCCCCCCCCGTGGCCTGCAGGGCAGCAGAAGAGGGGAAAAGGAGAGACCTGTACGATTTTTCGGGCCGTCCGCCCTACAGCCTCCCCTTCCGATGGCGGGCAGCCAGGCCCTGCTCTGCACGCGCTGAGGCCTCGCCTTCCGGATGGGCGTAACCGCGGACCTGTTGCACTTCGGGAGTTTTCCGGAATGGGGGTAGGTGTTTTTATTGATTTGTATCTATTTCATGTTACCGTTATTTGGGCGTGGCAGACAATGAGGCAGATATGTTGGGAGCAGGAATAGGCAGTGGAGCCTAGCTACCTCGTGGCTGTCTTGTTGTCGAGTTTTCACCATTTTATATTTCTTATTACGAACTATTTCTAATGTTTCTTATTTTTAGTGAAGTCGAAAGCTCATCAGGGGGTTACTGACTTAGCCCGATTTCTTTTATTTTTTCTTCCTTTCCTTAGCGTGTTTCGAGCTAAAGTTTTCTGTTAATAGGGTACGGTGATCACTTCATTTTTATATGTCCTTTCATTAGGGGTACTCCTGGACGGACCAGATGAGTTACCTCCAATAAATGGTCCGGGTGGAACTAGATTATCGATCAGTGGGGAACACATGTCCCTTCATTATGGTATCATCCTGGACGGACCGAATGATGTACCTCCAATCACTAGGGTAGCCTCCTGGACGGACCAGATGGCCTACCTCCAATAAAGGGTCAATGAGTGGGAAGCATATGTCCCTTCAGTAGGGCAGCCTCCTGGGCGGACCAGGTGAGCTACCCCCAATAAATAGTCAATCAGTGGGGAGTGGGTAGGCCTGACGAATCATAAAGGGGCATAACCTACCCTTTACTACTTGCAAAGACTAGACAGAATATTTCTATTCCACGTTGTTTGCAAACAGAAAATACCTCAAACGAACAATTCCTTGGACAACAATGTCCAGTCAATCAATCAATCAGTGGGGATAAAAACAGGCATGACGGATTACAACGGGGACAAACGTCTGCATTACCTGCCCTTCGCTATCTGCAAAGGGAGACAGAATATTTCTATTCGTCTCTGTTTGTGGACAGGGAAGATCTCAAAGAGCAACAATCGATTATTAATCGATATCAAACAATCAGTGGGGAGAAAGGTAGGCATGACGGATTACAACGGGGACAAAAGTCTGCATTACCTACCCTTCTCTATCTGCAAAGAGAGACGAACGTTCCTATTCGCCGCTGTTTGCAAACAGAGAATGTCTCGTTCTCAAGAAGAGAACCAATATTTCAAGTAGCAACCAAAGCTAAATGAACCAATAACCAAACAATATCAGTATTTAAATACCGATTCCAATACAATCAATCAAACAATCAGATGGATAAAACCATCCTACCAATCAGGCGTAAAAACGCCCTACTTAATCTTACCCGGACCGGACCATACGGACAGTTCTTCGTCTTCCTCCTCCAGCGCCCGATCGTTCTCTTACTCTATGCAGCATTCCTGTGGGATTCCAGTCAGGACAGTAGGTCACTCGAGAGAGGTCCGTTCAGAATCGGTGAAGTTCATTCGATCGGCAGCCGGACAAGGGCCCTCTCAAGGCAGGTATACTCCAATCATTTAGATGTTCACCTCATCGTCTGGATCTCTCTTACTGGACCTTATGTCACTGATGGGCCCCGCGTTGGGACGCCAATTGTGGAAAGTGAGCCCAAATTACTATCGATGCCCGGGCTGCTGGCGCAAGTCGCCTCTTAGTTCCCATTCTAAGTAGTTACCAAATAAAGAGACGGGCGCTGGAAGCAGGAATCACAAGAACAGAGTTTTATTTCTCATGAGGAGAGCCTGTCATTTCGGACACGAAACACAGTGTCTTTCGGGAGGTGCTCTGACAAGTGTTCTGAGACATCGCCTTTTATACCTTACAAAACACTCCTTATTACAATAATGACATTGTGAAACAAGGAAAAGACATTCCCGTTATCCTCGTGTCGATCCCACCCCACATGAATCCACAATAGAGACCCTTGAACCGTCGATAAGAGAAGGGGCAATCACACAGCTGAGTGTTCCGCTGATGATTAGGATGTGTGCGCCTGATCGTATCCCAAGGGGTGGGGAAGCCAGGATCAATAGTGGGTTCTTTGAAGAGGAGTGACTCCATACAATAAGGGGCAATAAACAGTATCTTCCGGCTTAGGCGATGGCCTCGGACACGTGTGGACAGTCCATCGCGGGGGGAGGGTTCACTAACAGAGGGGTTATTCATGAAAGGAAAGGAGGTGTTGGTCAGGTGCGGCCGTGACTCCCAAGGACAGGGTCTTGCAGAAGAAGGAGGTTTATGACTTGCCCATGTGAGGGAGGAGGGGAGAGCCAGGGTGCGCACAGGGACAGAGTCGCACAGAGAGAGAGAGGTCTTATGACCCGCACATGAGAGAACGGGGGCAGTCAGATGCAGCTGGGGGGGTTATGTCAGCTAAGGCGAGGGATGCTTCTTCAAGAGGAAATGGGGGACTTTGCGTGGGTCAAGCAGGAGGGTTGTTTTTCATAGCAGGGTCGCGCAGAGGGAGAGGGTTTCATGGTCTATGTATGTGAGAGGGGGGGGGGTTCAAATACGCGCAGGAGGGAAGCCGGGGATTCTTGATGAGCGGGCAAAAGGCCATGGTGCCTAAAAAAATGGCTATCAGGTACATGTGGGCACGGGCTTTTACTGGCGGAGTGGGTTAACGTACAGGGAAGGGAATGGGAAAGGACAAATGAACGCTGCTTATGTACATCAATTTCGTTATTTTTCCACAGGCCAGCCTCAAGAAAATGTGTTGCGGTAATCTTTTTGGTCCTAATAGCGGACCTGTGTTCCTGAAGTCTAACACAAACCTTCCTTCCTGTCTCTCCAACATATCCAAGACCGCATGAACATCTTTGGAAGTATACAATGTTCTTACTTCTGCAATTATTCATGGTTTTAGATTTTATTGTTAAGCCGTTGTGAACTATTTCATCGGTCTGTAGACATTGTGGACAGATATTACAGGAACTACATTTAAAATTTCCTACTGCTATGGTATTTTCCAAAGTCATCTAAGTAGATTTATTCTCCTCTCTATAGGGATGTACTAGGAGATCACGCAGGTTTTTATTCTTTTTGAACGCGAACAATGGTTTCTCTAGAATAATATTTTCATCGTGATTTAAAATATGCCAGTTTTTGTTGACCGCGTTTTTAATTTGATTGCTTAGAGTCGAGAACTTACTCACAAATACAATTTTGTTTAAATGCTTCCTTTTCTTTCACAGTTTTATTAACTAGAGCTTCCCGGTCATAAAACCTTGCTCTCTTCATCGAATGTGAAAGAAGTTTTTTATGGTAGCCCTGTCTCTAAATTTTTTCTTTAAGACCTCAGAGTGTTTGTAAAAATCCTCGAGTTCCGAACAATTCCTCCTAAGCCGCAAAAGTTGACTAAATGGTATACTTTCTTTCTGCGAATTAGGATGAAAACTCGAGAAGTGGAGAAGCCTGTTCTTCGCTGTGGGTTTAGTGAATAATTATACTTCCAAAATCCCACTGATTACTTTAATTGAAATATCCCAAAAATCCACTCTTTTTTTTTTTTTGAGAACCTTTATTGTGCATCACATGAATACAGTTACGGGCCTACAACCATCTTGGCCGGCATCGAAATCAATTCGTGGCACGATGGTCAACCAGAAAGAACCTCCGTAGTTCACCATTACAACAAACTGCAAATATCACAAAGAGCAATTCGAATAGACGTGACCACTGAGTTAAAGGATCAGATAAGGTTCATTTTAAAATATATGATAGGAAGGATCAGACGGCATACAATCAACCTAAGGGCACAGGGTGGGCAATGCACGCGTCAGGATGTCCACAGAGCTAATAATCAATATCAGGGTGTCCGTGCTACAGTACACATATCAGGACGAAGGAATTTCTAATTACATTTCCCACCAGTCATTGCCCACCCCATGAACGCAAGACCATCTTATAAAGTTAGCAATATCCCAAAGTACAGGTACGACAAGAGGCGCAATATCTAATCCCCATACTGACCCGAGAAAGGAAGAAAAGCTAAGGAAACAAAGAAAAGATAAGTGAGGGAAAAAAAGGACCCATAGAAACTAAGGAAGGACAAGAAAACAAAAAAGAGGACCTCTCCCCCTACCCCCCACCCTGCACACATGCAGAGGCTATGGCTTATCCCCCCCTAGCAGCGTGCCTGTCGCCCGTAAAAAGAGTACCTGAAATATAGTACAGAAAAGAAAAAGAAAAAACCATTAATAAAACTGAAGGAGGGCCATCCATACTGGCTCCCGGCCACCCCCTCCCGCAACAAACCCAGATCCCTCCCAGAATACAAAGCACAATTGAGGTCAGTCAATACAGTAAGAATTGGGGAGAATCTTCCACGTACCGCGCAAATAGCTATAACAAAAGATTGCGCAACCCTCACCTCCGCCAGCTATATTAGTATCAACATTTGGGGAAGCATATTATCCCTGGCCTGTCCTTGCAAGTCCCCCTGGGCATGCCCGTCGATTTATTCGCCCAGCAGCCAAGGTAGTAACGCAACGTATCCAAGCAATACCGGAGAGCAGCAGACAAAGACAAAATGGACTTCGCCGACCACCAACAGAGTCATCACCACTTGCGGCCATCTCTCCAAAGACAGTCCCGGTACTCGTACTCCACATCAGAGAAGCCGGGACGAGAAAGGGGATAGCAGATACCAGAGCCAGCCGTTGGTTAACACCGCCCGGGGTGTCAGTGACGGTGCGATAGACCAGGCCGCCGTCAGTTGCTGAGAAAGGGATCCGTCAGAGTAGTCCAAACACACGGAGGTCTGTCCACAGGCCACGGCAGAATCCGGGACCATCAGCTCCCCTCCGTACACATTAGCTACCTCAACACCACACGCGAAGAAAGTGTGGGGCAGGTCTGCGTGCACCCCGGACCCATCCGATTGTGATGACTCCAGCGTAAGCACAACCTCTTCAAGCTTACTCCCCAGAGCTAGGGAGCCATGCTTCCAGACAGACCGAAGGTCACCAAGAGCGGCGAGAATATCGCCATACGATAGTGTAGCCCCCTTCTCCTGTGCCACCGCTCCACTTGGTATCGCACACTCCCCACCTCGCTGTGTTGTGATAGCTGGGACGGCACATTCCATCCCCTCCAGGAGGCCATCGGGCATTCCCACCGTGAGGGGAGATTGGGAGTCGGCCATGGACGATTGCAATTCGGTCGGGGCACCATCCGATGCATGGTGACAGTAGGGGCCGTCACCCAGGAAGCGATCTCTGGTTATGGCCATCCTCGCTCCAGCTAAGCGTTAACGGGAAAATCGGGAGTGGTCCGCGAAATCCGGGCAGATTTGCAATTCCCGTCGGAGCAGCACACCCTCGATAAGGCAACTGTTTTCAAGCTTTCCCTCGGGCCATCACATCAGGGACACACTCCGACCACATCCGTTATCACGGAGAGCGTTTGCAGCTAGATTCAGGCCGTCAGCCAATGCGCTCCGGCAGACCGACTCCTCCCAGGCAAAGATGGCCACTGTTGTCGATGTAGCGCCCGGCCCTGTAGCTCACTCGAGGTCCCTGTTCCAGGGTCAATAGGGCCGCAACTTTCCGGCGCACGTACCTCCGGCTGTGGGGCTGGTAGAGCCCTCGGGATCACACGATCGATATCGGGTCACATTCAGCAGCACAAAACTATTGTGCATTCTCAGGATCATATGCAGGATATCCGTGCGGGGCTCGGAGGTTTGTAGAGCCGGGAGCCTACGCTTCCATCCCGGTCGCCATCTTGGCTCCTCCCCCCCAAAAATCCACTCTTGAAGTGCTGTGGTAGGACGTAAATTTTAAATTGGGATCACCCAAATTTAACCACAACAGAAAATCATTAAGAAGTTCAACAGAACCTTCCCAAATGAAAAAAAATGTCGTCAATGTAGCGGTACCAGCCCGCTACATTTTCGTAAAAAGGGGCCATTTCATTATATACATGTTTGCCCTCAAACTGACCTACGTAGAGGCATGCCAGAATGGGGGCACAAGTGGCCCCGATACTGGTCCCCTTCAGTTGCTTAAAAAACTCGTCTTTAGAAGCCACCATAGTACAGAACTCGCCCTCCTTTCGAACTCTGAGGAAATCAGGCAGATCCTTGATGCGGGAGGAAATGCATGCCTTTTTTATTAGACCTCTCTGCAGCCTTTGACATGGTCAACCATACTCTGCTTCTGGACCGTCAGCCTTAGACATGGTCAACCACACTCTCTTCTGGACCATCAGCCTTAGACATGGTCAACCATACTCTGCTTCTGGACTGTCAGCCTTTGACATGGTCAACCATACTCTGCTTCTGGACCGTCAGCCATTGACATGGTCCTTTGTCCAGCTCCACGCCAGGGCTGGGGCTTGAAAGCCCCAGCACCGGTTTGGACTGGCTTATGCACAGGGACACCTTGTGTGCCCCAGGCATGTCTCATTCTATTCAGCCCTATCCTACCCAATACACAAAATCCTGTCTGGGGTGGTGCTCGCACCTCCCCAAGGCAGGAAACCCTTTGTCCAAGCCTCCCTCGCTGGAAAGACTCCCAGCAGCAGGAGGTCAGACTTGTGTCTGTGGTGGCAGCATCCATTTTGTGATGCCGAGGCTCGAGTTTAACTTTAACCGGGGTTCAGGTTATGTACATGTCGTGTCGCTCTAGAAGGGTGGAATGCTACCCCCGTTGCCAGAACTGGCGAGCGGATAGTATCCCAATTTGTATGACACCTTACTCAAAATGTTTTGATAAAGCCAAACCAAAGTTAGCAAGTAACCGCGAGGATTATAATGCACTTAAGAGTATATGGTATGGCAATATCCCGGAACAGCTAAGGGAGTTGTTCCCGACAGCTGCAGACAGGCTCAGCTCATGCTAGAGCACCATCTCACATAAAACCAAGCACTCTGCCTCCAGGATTGTTAAGGCCTGCCATAGGAGTGACTTAAAGGTTACCATGTGTCCATATATGTTAGATATAGATATACTATATCTAAGTAAGAGGTGATTACACCAACTTACCCCAGCTGAGTGATCATCCAGTTGTGTCAAATATTGAGGCCAGGCCAGGGGTGGTATAATACATGCTGCAGCCCCTGGTAGGCCTTGGATACACCTATGCCCTGGGTACCTAGGGTACACTGTTACAGGGGCCTATAAGGTGAACCAATTCCAATTGTGTATGTACCTAAGGTACATGGAGTCCATTTTAAGGAGAGAGCAATTAGCCTGGGGCCCTGAATAGCAGGATCCCAGGCCAACTAAAGTTAAAAACTAGCTAAACACCAGGCAAAAAGTTTGGGGGTAACCATAGTCAGATATCCACCTTCCTACACAACCCCCCCCCCCAAACGAAAGGAGATAAGGCTATCCTTGATCAGGTAAGCCTATATTGCCTAAGTGGCCATATAAGAAAGTACCAGCACTGGCTTGGTTACCCCCTGTCTCATGGTCCACTAAGCAATCCCTCACCCTAAGGGTATCTGAGGGTCTCCGCCATAGGGAATCTCTACCTGTGGTGTGTCTTGGCAAAGTTAAAGGCTGATGTTGAGATGGAGTACTGAAGTGAGATTCCTCTGTAGGACTAATCTTCCTCCAATCACTCTCCACCATGTAGGCCTTTCTCTCTTTGACTGAGTTGCACTGTGCTCTCAGCGTCTACCTCTGGCTACCTAAAGCTGGAGGCTGGGTCCCTTTTGTTGGCTTACTGGAGTGACAGTTCAGGTTTGGGCCCTTTTGGTCCCAGGTTTGGCTGTGCCCAACAGAATCCATCTGTGGGAGGTCCCTAACTAATTTTAAGGGGGATCCCTCGGGAGTTTTTAAAGTGTTCACCTGGCTAGGGCTGCTAGCTTTGGTGCCCCTAATCTGCTGATGGGGGTGCTTTATTTGACAGGGGGCCCTTTGGGTCTCACTGTCCTTCGTGTTCTCTGCAGCCCTGGGCTGACTAAGGCAAGGTAGAGAGGGGAAGGTTACCTGCTCCAGACTGGGTCCCACCTGAGAAGGGTCCACTGACATCAGGGGCTCTTTTAGGCTAGGCCTAACTACCTCTGGGGCAGTTCCTTCATCAGGGGTAGGATCAGTTCCCTGAGGAGGCTGATCCTTTCCTTAAGTCTGGTGGGAGGGAGATTTCTCTTCCTCCTAAATGCTCTCTGTTTGTGTGGAGTGATCCATTGTTTCAGGCTTCACAACACATGAATCAGTTTGAGTTTGGGCTGTGGCCATCACAGCCCCACCAACCTTTTCAGGAGGAGACTCAGTTTGGGTATGTGATCTTACCATCACAGCCCTGCTATTCTGTCTAGGAAGGGAGTTAGAAAAAGATGGGACTGAGTCGTGCACAGCCCTACCAACCTTTTCAGGAAGGACATCTTGGATTGGGGCTGTAGCCATCACAGCCCCACTAACCTTTCCATGGATATTTACCATTCTAGAATGGATTTCTTGTTCAACCTCAGCCCAGGCTGAGATTTCCAAATCATTCCCCAGTAGACAATCTACAGGCAAGTTTGGGGACACTGCCACTCTCTTTGGGCCAGTGACTCCTCCCCAGCTGAGATTTACCACTGCTATGGGATGATTTTTCTGAACTCCATCAATGTTTGTTACCTGGTATGTGGCACCAGGTAAAAGTTGCCTAGAGGGGACCAGATTCTCAGTCACCATTGTGATACTAGCCCCTGTGTCTCTGTAGGCCTCAACTTTCAAACCATTGATGAGGGGTTCCTGTCTATACTTGCTCAAAGTGTTTGGGCAATCAGTGAAATTGGCAAACCCCATGCCAGTTTCATAGACAAGATCAGTCGGGGACCTGGTTAGGCCAGAGTACACCTGTGTTCCAAAAGTAAACACACCCAAATTCTTGGGGGTGCTCCTACCACCTGGGGGACCACTGCTAACAGTGACAGGAGGAGTTGGAGCTTTACTTGGAGGTATGTTTTCCTTATTGTTGGCCTTTGGCCAACTGCTGTCAGTTTTCCAATGGCCTACCTGTTTGCAGGTATGGCAATAAGGTTTCTTTTGGTTAGAGGAAGTGTTCTGGGACCCGCCCCCCCTCATTGGAGTTTTGGGGCCCTGGGGAAGTCTTCTCTTTGGATTTATCCCCACCTTTCTCTTGAGGCTTGGTATCTCCAGTCTCTCCGGAGGCATGGTTCGAATCCCACCGCTGCCACCAATGTGAGAAGTTGGCCTGGTATATGATGCTCACTAGTTCTAGTGATCACCTTGTACCATGCCAAGCAACCCTTATGATGATTGGTTGTAAGTCAACCTTATAGACCAGCTATCCTAGTAGCGTGGACAAAGCAGTCTTTGGCTAAACTATGTAAAGGCATGTGAAGCAAGCTGTTTTACCATACACAATCCCCATGAATACCAAATGAAAGGACACCACACAGATATATATTGAAAATATATATATTTATTTACTTCACGTATCCCCTATACTCTTTATGAGCACAGAAGCAAATGCGTTAAAACAAAACACAGTTTAAATATACAAAAGTTGCACAATATGGATGATCCCTAGGGGCCACCTAAACCATATACTAAAATAGTGGTATTAGTACCACCAATCGAAAAGGAAGTAGGCCTAGGGCCTGGGGAATTGCTGGAGCTGATCGGGACTAGCAGTGAAGAAGTCGGGAAGGCCCGCGGGACTCGGGTGCAGCGCTTAAAGCACAAGCACGCACCAATGCAAAGTCAATGGTGCTTAAAAGTTACAAAGTTACTGAAAAGGGAACCTTCTGGATGACCTAGAACCTAGCAACTTGGAACATAGACACTAGGGGTGTTTTGCTACACAGAAACACCGGAGTGCCAGGGTTACCTCACCCACAGGAAGTGGGTGCATATGTCTCATAGTGTGTCGGGTTTCGTCGCGCTGGTCTATGGAGCCTGTAGATGAAGATGCTGCAGGCGGGTCGTCGAGGAGAGTTCCGGTGGATCCAAGGGTGGATCTGAAGAGGTGAAGCCCTGAAAGCAGAAGGGACAATGTTCAAAGTCACTAGCCAGTGACTACCGTGGAACTAGGATGGAACCAGGCAATGTCGGGTGCAAACAGGCGAAGAAGTGAAGATTTTCTCTGCAGCCACGTGGACACGAAGAGGTTGAGGATGTCCAGGCATCGGTCACGAGCTGTCCCACAAAGGCTCTAGCTGATGGCGGTGTCGGCTTCTTGATCAGAGCAAACAGGCCTTGGCTAATGCAAGCCACGTAGGAAACGATGCAAGCTTCTCACTCGGACCAGCAAGGTCAGAGGGGGTGCTCCTTTTTACAGGAGCAAGGGCCAGTCTGGAGCAACCAGACCAGCAGTGTTTATTTCGGATTTCGTCACCAAGATGGCCACTAACCAACGGGCCAGTAACCGGGATGGCACGTCGAGTGGGAAAATGCAAAAGGGCCCCACGCAGATTGTGGAGATGCTGGGGGGCTGATCTTCAGTGCAGATGTACTGGGGTGAATGTAAGACATTGTTCTGCATTCTGTCCATCAACTCTGTTTTTTGCAATTTTCACCCCGAGTGTGCTGGGTATACTCAGACGTGAGTCCCAGGCTCTCCACTCCACTGGAGTCAAGCTATCCAGGCTGATGAAGGCTGATAGCCAGAAACTGGTCCTTGGATGCTTGATTCCGGTCTGGGAAAGACATGGCTTGGTAGTTCGGACTGGACTGTTCCCATGAGGCACAGGGTCAGAGCTGATTTGCATATAGCCAGTGTCTAACCCAGGTTGGTGTGGAGTGCAAAAAAACAATGGATTTAGGCCCAGATCCTTGTACTGGGGTGAATGTATGACATTGTTCTACATTCTGTCCATCAACTGTGTTTTTTGCAATTTTCACCCCGAGTGTGCTGGGTATACTCAGACGTGAGTCCCAGGCTCTCCACAGCACTGGAGTCAAGCTATCCAGGCTGATAGCCAGAAACCGGTCCTTGGATGCTTGATTCCGGTCTGGGAAAGACATGGCTTGGTAGTTCGGACTGGACTGTTCCCATGAGGCACAGGGTCAGAGCTGATTTGCATATAGCCAGTGTCTAACCCAGGGTGGTGTGGAGTGCAAAAAAACGATGGATTTAGGCCCAGATCCTTGTACTGGGGTGAATGTATGACATTGTTCTACATTCTGTCCATCAACTGTGTTTTTTGTATTATAATTACAGCGCTCCACCGCTCGCATTGCCCCCTGAGATTAATTGTGCCTGATTGTGCCCTTAAGCATTAGTTGCAGCCTGCCCCAATCTCGTCCTGTTTGCCTTTTGTTGTTGTCGCTGCCATTTGGTTGCACCTCCAGCCCGTCCCTCCCCCCACGCTCCCGCCTCCCAGCTGCCCCTCCCACGCTCCGCCCCCTCCACTAACCATTTATGACAGATGCATTTTCGCGCAGCGTACACGCGCATCGGACGCGCCCTATGCGTGCCGAAGGCGCGCCAAAGGTAAGCACGTCTACGCCCGTCCGCGCCTGGACCGCGGCCAGCGCCAGAGCCCCTGGTCCCCGCAAACCCATCACCTCCGCATCGAGTACAATGCAGCAACCCTCTCAGCGCTTAACCCTGGCCGCCCTCCTAACTGCCATCAAGCCGCTCCAGGACACACCCATTGACCCTTCACCTGCCACTCCTGCAAGTTCGACTGCATCAAAACCCCCACCATATCCTTAAACTCCAAACAGAGCTCCGACCCTACCCACCTGAAGTGCATCCTGCTCAACACCCGCTCGGTCCACAGTCACGCCATCGAACTATGGAACCTACTCAACACCACAGTGAACAGCCTAAAACGCCAGCAACTTACTGGGATTAACGCCGCAAAGTCAGCCTGCAGAATCCACGTTAGAGCGCCACTGCCGTCGACCTCGCTGCAGCTCCACCGTCGAGTACCTCCCCCCCCCGCCGCAGCCTCACAACAACCGCGCTGCCGCTGAGTGGGGGAGAGGGAAAGACTACATTTCCCAGCGGCCTCCGCGACCGGAAGTCGCGTCGAGGCGGAGCGCGCCAGGAGGCGCTTAAAAACAGCCTCCACCTCCCGCGTCGCAGGAGCGCGCGGGGCAGCGCCGGGCTAAGCCCGGGCAAAGGGCGGGCCCTCTGTGGCCCTCAGGGGACCAAGGAGGACGGGACGGGCCATCCCCTTTTCATCTGTGACAAGACATCCTAACACGCCCTGCTCTCTACCTGCAGCACTTTAAAAGGGAGCTCCGCCTTACTGCCACACCTCGGATAACAACGTGAAGATGTCCAAAACCAGAAAGACTCCCATGGCCACGAGATCTGTAACAAGAACAACAAGTGCACCTAAAACCCCTCTCCCTACAATAACTGCTATTGACTTAATGTTACAGAAAACAATCAGTGTGGTGGCTGATGCTATCCAGGATACTGAAAGACGACTATCCCTAACGCCAGACCTGTGTTTTCCGGACCTTTCCCTACACACTACTGAAAATGTTAATTCAAAAGACAATACAATGAATTCCCAAGAATCAATATTAATGCTGTCATTCACAGGGCTCCCAAGTCCCCAAACAAGAGATAACACCCCAACCGTCCTGTCCATTCCCTCCCCAGTTAGCAGTAGGGACAACAGTCTTATGGCGCCTAGCGAAAACGGTATCAATATATGCCTACCGCCTTCAGACCATCTAGATCCCGGGTCTTTAACCCTGGTAGACTTAACATCTATAGCTCCTACAGGAACAGAACTCTCCCCAGCTAGGAGACTAGGGTCTAAAAATACAAACAGGTCCCGTGGATCTCGATTCAAAAAAACATCTCTAGTTAAAAAAACTTCTCGCTTAAAGGCCAAAAAACATCATCCAGCAAAAGATATTTGGTCCACTTTCAGACTGGCCAATCCTACAACTAAAGCAGTAAATCCTTGCCTACCCATAACTAGTCAGGAGCTAGGGCCGCCTCTGAGCAAGCAGCAGATAGGCCCCACAGACGTGACCATAGTCCACCCAGATCAGTTAGACAACATACAAATAAGCAATGAGCCGCTTCTGGGTCAACTAGAAGTCCTAATCAAGACCCTCCTGAAGCCCATCAGCGAGAGAGTCATTAACATCGAGAAGGCTTTAGGGAAGTTTGAAAGGGCTCAAAATGATGCATCTTCCACCTTACTCAAAATATTGAATGCACCAAAAAACACTTCCACCTTTGTACCAGCCCGCAGCTCACTTGCCTTAACTAGTAATAAAGCTGTAAGGACAAAGCAAACTAATCACAACACTGCAAATAACCACATTCAGCCAGCCTGTCAGGATAATACTGCTCACTCTAAGTCGAGAGAAAATCGAGGGACGGTGGCTAACCCTTCCCCCACAACGGCCACTACCCTGACTAATGCCCAAACTCCACCTGAAAATAAACCGAGGATAGCGAATGGGCCGCTGAAAGTTCCCCAGCCAAATTAGTACCATCTCACCCAGAATCATTGAGTCAAACTGAAACTACACACTTGAGTATAGCTACAACGCTAACAGGGGACAAACTGCCAAAACCAGTGGCAGTTAAAAGACCAACCCACATAATTCTTTCCCCTGAATCCAGCCCCTATATCAGCGTCATGATTGGGGTACCTAAATTACCGGATGAGAAAACAGAATCTCATGCGGAACTAAAAAATAAGGTCAGCCATTGGCTCACAAATCACAGACCGCTTCCACAACACATAATTGGTCATATTTCACATGTAAATGTAAATGTAAATGTAAATGTAAATGTAGTATACTTGTAAAGCGCACAGCTGCCCCAGCAACGGGGCGTCCCGGCGCTGTATAACTCTGGGGAACCCGTCCTGGCTTTCCCTGTGGGATGGTCCCTTGCTGGGAGTCCCCAAGGTGGAGCCAGGCATCCCCGGAATTGGTGGGGCCGTTGTGGAGATTAGGCAAGCTAATGCCCAGAGTTGCCGAGTGGAACCCCTGATTATAGTAAGCACCGAAGCGAGAATTATCGAGTCCGCTGACCAAGGTCCACGACCCTGCCGCGTCGGGAATTGAACCCTGGTCCCGGGCTGACTTCTGCTCTCAGGTCTGCCGCCTCTAACCAGTGAGCCACACTACTCCACTGTGAAGAGAGTAGACTGGGTGGGCACCAGATTTAAATCCACCGAGGGGGATTGCATTGTGGTCACCTTCGGCGATAGCCGAGCAGCCAGTTTTGTGAACAGCTGGAAAAGTGGCACGACCAGTAGCCTGATCCGCACAATGGATCTGAGCTACTTTTATCCCTCTAATAATCTCACTCACAATGTAACACAATCACAGCTAACCTATGGACAGGGGGGGCCGCCTGAGCAAACGATGTATCAGCAAGCCAGGGAAACATTATGGCAGTATGACCCGCTCACCCCGTTGGATCATACAAACCACAGGAACGAACCCCCATGGTTCAATAGGAAAAACAGATATCGTACTAGTCATCAGGAGAGAAGGGAGTTTCCACCTCGCCCACAGTTTCAGCATTACTCACACCCACAACAGCTAAACATGCACTATGGGCTTCCCGTCTCAAACAGATATGACACGCTTTTTGTCCCAGATTATCTGGACGAGATTGATTGACATACTGTACCCCTAACTCCCCTTCCTACACACTCTGAGCTTTTTTGCATGGAAGCAGTTTCGAACAATCTAGTGAGTTCCACACTAGAGTGTACGAAAAATCCTACCCAAGGGTCAGGTGCAACCCCCGAGGCAGCTCCTCTAGTAAACCAGCCAGAGAGCATGCTGCCCCCATACGAACCTAGTCCCCTACATCCTTTCAATCAAGTTCGTTGCGGCACTGCTGGTGTCGTAAACTCTCCACCCAGTACCGGAATACAAGCGGACACAATAATTGTTCAAGGGAACCAAGTGATTCCTCCACTTACAGTCAACGCCCAGGAAGTAGGTTCAAATGAGACATCATCTAGTATCATAAGACTTCTGTCCTGGAACGTTGCAGGCCTGGCCACCAAGGTAAAGGATCCAACATGGGTATCTTACATAAAAGATTATACCATCTTGTGTTTACAAGAAACATGGATGGAAGACGTAAATGTACATATTGAGGGCTTCCAAAGCTTCTTCCTTCCGGCAATCCCATCGAACAGCGGAAGATCAAAGGGGGGCTTGGTAGTTTACGTTAGCCTTGCACTCAATTGCCAGGTTTCAAGCAGGGAATCCAACAACAGACATATCCAAACCCTGGTACTCAGGAGGGGCAAAAGGGCATTGACCCTAATTAACTTTTATAATGCCGTACTATCAAATAGGGAGTGTAACATTATCCATCTACATGACTTCCTTAAAACTAAAGCTTCAAGTCTGCCCCGCAGCACCATCATTGCTGGAGATTTTAACACGCATCCATGCGGTAACCCTGTAGACACACCAATTGGACTCCTAGGTTGTAATAACAGATCTGGTTTCCACTTTGAACACTCGCCACGTGGTACCCACGTAAACAACCTTATCGACGACAGGAACTTGACAGTTGCAATGTCTACATCAGAGGATTCCTATATCTTTGACATCCCCACATATAAAGGATCCGGAAATGGCACCTATATAGATCACATTCTTCTTTCAGGAGACCTGGTTGATCTAGCAACTGATTTTGAAATTCAAACAAGCCTGTTCAGTGATCATAATCCCATCTCCATCCAAATCAGAGGAGGTTTCTTTGAACTTCGAAAACCCAGGAAAGACTGCGGCAGTTTAAAGCCAATAAACGGAAACCGGCGTCTGAAGTGGTCAAAGGTCAACAGTGTTACTCTGTATAACTTAATTAATAGTAGTTGTGGCAAAGAACTCGCACTTTGTGCCTCTCCTACCACCTTGCCTGAAGTGACTTTAACCGCCTTTTCAGTTGTGGTAGATAGAGTGGGCGAACTGTTAACCATACCAGTGAAGGGTCATCATGAACCCCACCCGAAATGGTTCGACCAAACCTGCTCAAAGGCTGGACGTAACTTAAAAAAAGCACTAAAGACTAAGCCCAGAGATCCCACCCTTGTAAAAGTACTGAGAAACATCTACAAGACATCCTTAGCAGCCCGGAAAAAAGAAGTGAAGGCAAGCATCTGGGAATCTCTGAGTGACCCAGCTATTCTGGGTAACAGCTCTAAGTTTTGGAACATTATAAACCAGCCCTTGTTCGATGACCCCAGTAACTCTGTGATTGGGTCAAATATACCCGAGGATGAGTGGTTAACTCATTTTAGAACAATTTTTCAAAGTGACGATGCACAAGCGGACAATGATTTTAATACCCCCGACGAAGAACTGTTGTGCTTTACAGTGGGGGAGGTAGTAAAGGGGATTCAGGGCCTGACCAGCAACAAAGCTCCGGGCCCCGACGGTCTTCCCCCCGACCTCTTCAAATCAAACACTCAACTATGGGCACCAGTCCTTACCGCAGTAATAAATGCCGGGTTCTCTAAAGGTTGTCCGAAATCATGGGGGTCTTCGACCATAGTGCCTGTATTCAAGAAAGGGGATCGTAGAAGTGTAACATGTTACAGGCCAATATCACTGATCAACTCAATTGCCAAGGTGGTGGGGGGTATTATTCTAAATAGGCTAGTACTTTGGGCCAAGGAAAAAAACATTTTGTCACCCATCCAATACGGGTTCAGACCAGGTCATTCCACGATAGCTCAATGTCTGAACCTGTATCTAATAAATGGCAAATACACTATGGCCAGAAAAGGGTCCATTCATATGGCCTTTATGGATTTATCATCCGCTTTCGACTGCGTTGACAGAGGTAGGCTTTGGGAGGTCATGAAAAAAATGGGTGTGGAGCAAAATCTCATTAATTTTTTAGCAGATCTACACTCGGACACCAGAGCAAATGTTCGCTTTACACAGGACATGAAAGTAACTAGGGACTTTAGGATAAACCGGGGGGTTAGACAAGGGTGCATCCTAGCCCCGTTTCTTTTTAATCTTTATATTAATGACTTGGAGGAACACTTACTAAAAACCGGTGCAGATTACCCATATATAGGGAGGAAGGGCGTGCCCGTCTTGCTATATGCAGACGACGCCGTCCTAATCTCTAGAACGGCGATCGGCCTTCAAACCCTGCTCGATTCTTTTTTTGTATTCATGAATTCCCGTGGACTGAGCATCAATAACTCGAAATCATTCATCATGATGACCGACTCATGCCCAAAAAAAAGATACCCCCACTCTGTAAACAACGAAAAAATACCAACAACTAAGACCTTTTCGTATCTTGGTGTCCTTTTTGACCACAAACTAACCTGGGCACCAGCAATACAAAAGAAAAAGGGTGAGGTAGTGCTCGTAAACGCAGGTATAATGGATTTTGTAAAGAAAATGGGTAATAGCCCAGTGGCCGCCGTTCTAAAGCTATATCAAGCCAAAAGCATCACAGTTGCATGCTATGGGAGTGAATTATGGGGATCTGAACCCCCAGACACCCTTGAGATCACTGAAAACAACTTTTTAAAGCAAGTCCTAAGGCTCCCAAAGGGTTCGGCAAACTTTTCTGTTCACACAGAATTAGGTATGTCCCATATAAGCGACAGGATTGCGGTCAACCCCTTGTTATGCTGGCTAAATAGTTGGCTAAATCCAGACATCCCCCTTACTAGAAACATCCTGCAAGAGGCATTAGAGTGGGAAGGGAAGTATAAGATCCCGTGGTTAAAATATATCAGCAGATGTTTCTCCGAACTAGGCCGGCCTGATCTTTTTTTAGCCCCTGCGAAAATAACTAAGTCTGATGTTATTTACGTAAATAACACCTTCACGACAACTAGGTACCTAGCAAGGGAGGAGAGAGAGTATGAGAAAAAAAGTGTGAGATTGCATGCTCTCACCAAAACGACCCTCCACATAGAACCCTACCTTGTCTGGCCCTTGTCGGGCTATGAACGATTTCTGCTCACAAGGTTCCGATTTGATATGTTTCACCTTTTGCTAGCTGTACCTACTGGGGCACATAGGGGTCAAGTGTTGCCAGCTTGTGGCTGCGACAACAAGTCTCCACAAGATCTGGCACACTTTTTATTCTTTTGCTCATATTACACAGTCCCTCGCAAATTGTTTTTAAAACCTTTATTACAACGGCTCCACTTTGCACAATACAAACCAGCACTTTATTATCTTCAAATGCTCAATAGCGACAGCACCCTGTTTTTATGTAGTTTTTTAAAACTTGCACTTAAATACAGGAAAAGCATGGAAGGCTAACTAACTTTGTTCCTGATGTGTATCTCCTTTTTTTAACACTGTACTTTTACTATTTTTTAACTACAAACTTGTCACTTTTGCTTGTGCTCGTGTTTATGCGGTAACATATATATTTTTTTTTTCTCGTATAAACTGTACTTTGCGATAAATGTTTTTTTTTGATGTGTACTTTTATGATTGTTACATGTATACAATTGAATAAAGAGATTTTATTATTATTATTATACTCAACACCACATCGCCGGACGTCGCCTTTCTCACAGAAACCTGGATGAACACCTCTTCAGCACCCGACATCGCCATAGCCATTCCGGACGGCTTCAAGATCATCCGTAAAGACTGCACCAAGCAAACAGAAGGAGGCATCGCCATCGTCCATAAGAGCACCATCCGCATCACGACCAGTTCCGACAATAACCTCGCAGCCGCCGAACACCTTCACCTCCAGATCCACACCGACCCCAAGACCACACTCAGAGGCACCCTCATCTACAGACCACCAGGACCTCGCGCACAATTTAGCGAAGACATCACTGACTTCATCAGTCCTCACGCCCTCCCCTCCGAAGACTACATCCTACTGGGAGACCTCAACTTCCACCTGGAAAAGAACAACGACAGCAACACCATCACCCTTCTGGACAACCTCGCCAATCTCGGACTCAAACAGCTTGTTAACACCCCCACCTACTATGCCGGACAGACGCTTGACCCAATCTTCACCTCCAGCAAGCACATCTCCTTCAATCACACCACAGCTCTCCAGTGGACAGACCACAGCTGCGTTCACTTCAACTATAACAAGACTATGACCCACAACCTCTCACAACCAATTCCCTGCAGAAACTGGAACAAAATTACAACCGACCAACTCTTCACATCACTGCACCATAATCCCCCTGCAAAATCATCGGACCCAAACCTTGCAGCCACCAACCTCACACAATGGATCACCCACAGCGCTGACGAGCTAGCACCCTTGAAAAAACATCAAATCAAACAAGATAACAAAAAAGCCCCCTGGTTCAATGAGGACCTCAAGAAATCCAAGAAGATCTGTCGCACCCTCGAGAAAGCCTGGCGGAAAAACCGAAACACTGACAACCTGGCCACCTTCAAGAACGCCATCCGCAAACACCACCAACTGATTCGTACCACCAAGAAATCAGCATTCAAGGACCGAATCGACAACAACGCCCACAACAGCAAAGAACTATTCAACATTGTCAAAGAATTCAACAACCCCACCGCCGGCACGAACAACATCACTCCCTCCCAAGACCTCTGCGACTCCCTAGCCTCATTCTTCCACAACAAGATCACTGGCATACATAACAGCTTTGATAACCAGGCTGGAGTCAAGTCCTCCCCACCCACCTCCGAACCAAAACACCCCTCTAACAACCTTTGCGCCTGAAACCCAATCCCCACTGAAGAGACCACACGTGTGATGAACTCCATCCACTCAGGATCCCCAACCGATCCATGTCCCCACCACATCTTCAACAAAGCAGACTCCATTATCGCACCCCATCTCCGAGATGCCATCAACTGCTCCCTCAACTCCGCCACCTTCCCGGAAAGCTGGAAACATGCCGAACTCAGCGCCCTCCTGAAGAAACCCACAGCAGACCCCACTGAACTTAAGAACTACCGCCCCATCTCGCTTCTCCCATTCCCTGCCAAAGTCATTGAAAAAGCCGTCAACAGTCAACTCGCCGCCTTCCTCGAATCCAACAAATCCCTCGACCCTTCACAATCCGGCTTCCGAGCCAAACACAACACTGAGACCGCCATCATCGCAGCAACAGACGACATTCGAACACTACTGGACAACGGAGAAACTGTCGCCCTCATCCTACTTGACCTCTCCGCAGCCTTCGACACAGTTTGTCATAACACCCTTATTAAAAACCTAAGCAATGTCGGAATACAAGGAAAAGCATTGGACTGGATCATCTCGTTCCTCGCCGGAAGAACCCAGAGAGTCCGCCTCCCCCTTTTAGATCAGAGGCCACCGAAGTCATCTGCGGCGTACCACAAGGATCCTCACTCAGTCCCACCCTCTTCAGCGTATACATGAGCCCCCTCGCATCCATAGCGCGCCAACACAACCTCAACATCATCTCCTACGCAGAAGACACCCAGCTGATCCTCTCCCTCACCAAAGACCCAAACACCGCCAAAACCAACCTACACGAAGGGATGAAAGAAGTAGCCGAGTGGATGAAGAACAGCCATCTAAAACTGAACTCGGACAAAACAGAAGTCCTCCTCCTAGGAGCCTCCCCCTCCGCCTGGGACAACTCATGGTGGCCACCGGCCCTGGGAAGCGCACCCATACCTACGGAACACGCACGTAACCTGGGCTTCATTCTGGACTCCTCCCTCTCGATGACCAGACAAGTAAACGCCGTCTCATCATCATGCTTCAACATCCTACACATGCTCAAAAAAATCTTCCGTTGGATCCCCACCGAAACAAGAAAAACGGTCCCCCACCACTGGTCTCCAGCCGACTGGACTACGGAAACATCCTTTACGCCGGTACCACAGCCAAACTACAGAAAAAACTCCAACGCATCCAAAACGCCTCAGCCAGACTCATACTTGACATCCCCCGCCAAGATCACATCTCCGGCCACCTGAAAGACCTCCACTGGCTCCCCGTCAACAAGAGAATAATATTCCGTCTCCTCACCCACTCACACCAAGCCCTCTACAACCTAGGACCCGAATGCCTCAACACGCGCCTGTCCTTTTACACCCCCACCCGCCAACTGCGATCATCCACCCAAGCCCTCGCCGCAATCCCACGCATCCACAAATCCACCATGGGAGGAAGATCCTTCTCCTATTTAGAGGCCAAAACCTGGAATTCTCTCCCCACCCACCTCCGCCTTACACAGAACCACCTCTCCTTCAGAAAACAACTGAAAACTTGGATATTCGATAAGTAAAATACCCCCCTCCCTAAAGCGCCTTGAGACCCTATGGGTATATAGGGCGCTATACAAATACTGAACTTGAACTATTATAATGCACTTAAGAGTATATGGTATGGCAATATCCCGGAACAGCTAAGGGAGTTGTTTCCGACAGCTGCAGCCAGGCTCAGCTCATGCTAGAGCACCATCTCAAATAAAACCAAGCATTCTGCCTCCTGGATTGTTAAGGCCTGCCATAGGAGTGACTTAAAAGTTACCATGTGTCCATATATGTTAGATATAGATATACTATATCTAAGTAAGAGGTGATTACACACACTTACCCCAGCTGAGTGATCAGCCAGTTGTGTCAAATATGGAGGCCAGGCCAGGGGTGGCATAATAAATGCTGCAGCCCCTGGTAGGCCTTGGATACACCTATGCCCTGGGTACCTGGGGTTCACTGTTACAGGGGCTTATAAGGTGAACCAATTCCAATTGTGTATGTACCTAAGGTACATGGAGTCCATTTTAAAGAGAGAGCAATTAGCCTGGGGCCCTGAATAGCAAGATCCCAGGCCAACTAAAGTAAAAAACCAGCTAAACACCAGGCAAAAAGTGTGGGGGTAACCATAGTCAGATATCCACCTTCCTACAAACCATACACTGCTTCTGGACGCTCAGCCTTTGACATGGTCAACCATACTCTGCTTCTGGACCGTCCGCCTTTGAAATGGTCAACCATACTCTGCCTCTGGACCGTCGGCCTTTGACATGGTCAACCATACTCTGCCTCTGGACCGTCAGCCTTTGACATGGTCAACCATACTCTGCTTCTGGACTGTCAGCCTTTGACATGGTCAACCATACTCTACGTCTGGACCGTCAGCCTTAGACATGGTCAACCATACACTGCTTCTGGACCGTCAGCCTTAGACATGGTCAACCATACACTGCTTCTGGACCGTCAGCCTTTGACATGGTCAACCATACTGTGCGTCTGGACCGTCAGCCTTAGACATGGTCAACCATACACTGCTTCTGGACCACCAGCCTTAGACATGGTCAACCACACTCTGCTTCTGGACCATTAGCCTTTGACAGGGTCAATAATACTCTGCTTCTGGACCTTCAGCCTTTGACATGGTTAGCCATACTCTGCTTCTGGACCGTCAGCCTTTGACGTGGTCAACCATACTCTGCTTCTGTACCGTCAGTCTTTGACATGGTCAACCATACTCTGCTTCTGGACATTCAGCCTTAGACATGGTCAACCATACTCTGCTTCTGGACCGTCAGCCTTTGACATGGTCAACCATACTCTGCGTTTGGAGCATTAGCCTTTGACATGGTCAACCATACTCTGCTCCTGGACCGTCAGACTTAGACATGGTCAGCAATACTCTGCTTCTGGACCGTCAGCCTTTGACATGGTCAACCATACTCTGCTTCTGGACGGTCAGCCTTAGACATGGTCAATAATACTCTGCTTCTGTACCGTCAGTCATTGACATGGTCAACCATATTCTGCTTCTGGACCCTCAGCCTTAGATATGGTCAACCATACTCTGCTTCTGGACCGTCAGTCTTTGACATGGTCAACCATACTCTGCTTCTGGACCATCAGCCTTTGACATGGTCAACCATACTATACGTCTGGATCATCAGCCTTAGACATGGTCAACCATATACTGTTTCTGGACCGTCAGCCTTAGACATGGTCAACCACACTCTCTTCTGGACCATTAGCCTTTGACAGGGTCAATAATACTCTGCTTCTGGACCGTCAGCCTTTGACATGGTTAGCCATACTCTGCTTCTGGACCGTCAGCCCTTGACATGGTCAACCATACTCTGCTTCTGGACGATCAGCATTTGACATGGTCAACCACACTCTCTTCTGGACCATTAGCCTTTGACAGGGTCAATAATACTCTGCTTCTGGACCGTCAGCCTTTGACATGGTTAGCCATACTCTGCTTCTGGACCGTCAGCCCTTGACATGGTCAACCATACTCTGCTTCTGGACGATCAGCCTTAGACATGGTCAACCACACTCTCTTCTGGACCATTAGCCTTTGACAGGGTCAATAATACTCTGCTTCTGGACATTCAGCCTTTGACATGGTTAGCCATACTCTGCTTCTGGACCGTCAGCCCTTGACATGGTCAACCATACTCTGCTTCTGGACGATCAGCATTTGACATGGTCAACCATACTCTGCTTCTGGACCGTCAGCCTTAGACATGGTCAACCATACACTGCTTCTGGACCGTCAGCCTTAGACATAGTCAACCATACTCTGCTTCTGGACCGTCTATCTTAGACATGGTCAACCATACTCTGCTTCTGGACCCTCAGCCTTGGACATGGCCAATAATACTCTGCTTCTGGAACATCAGCCTTTGACATGGTCAACCATACTCTGCTTCTGGACCGTCAGCCTTAGACATGGTCAACCATACTCTGCTTCTGGGCGATCAGCATTTGACATAGTCAACCATACTCTGCTTCTGGACCGTCAGCCTTAGATATGGTTAACCATACTGTGCTTCTGAAACGTCAGCCTTTGACATGGTCAACCACACTCTCCTTCTTGACCGTCAGTCTTTGACATGGTCAACCATACTCTGCTTCTGGACCATCAGCCTTTGACATGGTCAACCATACTCTGCGTCTGGACTGTCAGCCTTAGACATGGTCAACCATACTCTGCTTCCGGACGATCAGCATTTGACATGGTCAACCATACTTTGCTTCTGGACCCTCAGCCTTTGACATGATCTGCCATACTCTGCTTCTGGACGATCAGCCTTTGACATGGTCAACCATACTGTACGTCTGGACCGTCAGCCTTTGGCATGGTCAACCTTACTCTGCTTCTGGACCCTCAACCTTTAACATGGTCAACCATACTCTGCTTCTTGACCGTCCACCTTTGTTAGATATCAGACACAAAGCATTCTCCATTTTAAATCTTTTTTACCTGCACGAGTGCAGTTTGTGGCATTAGATGGGTTTAGCTCACCCCCTTTCTCTCTATCATGTGGCGTCCCACAGGGCTCAGCTCTAATACCTACTGTTGTACCTAGAATTACCTCCTTCCTAGTTGCTCAGCCAGAATGAGTGTGATGTCTGCATGGAATGTTGGAATGCTTGATGACAGAGAGACTAGAATGTGAGTGTGCCTGGTTGTGTGTGGAGAATGACAGTTGATGAGAGTTGGCTGAGCAACAACCATCTAGCTCCTGGTGGGACTGATAGAGCGCGCAGGTCACCCGATCCTTATTTTACCAAATTATATACGTTACTGGGCCCGTCAAATAAATTTATCATGAATCAGGTAACCTTCACAGCGCTATCAATAATTTGGGGTTCTTACTTTCCATATATTCCTTGTGTACCTGACTTACCAATCCTCGAGAAACAGGTACCTATGACCACGATGAATCAGGAGCTATTATTAGAGGCTTTCAGGCAGATAACACCAAATCCATATACATTTAACATTTGTCTATACTTTGTAATAACCACAAACGCAAGAAGTTTTAAAAACCTTTATCTAATATACCATGAGAATGAAATTCACACAGATCAAAACATCTATGACCAAGATTAGAAAAATGGTATAACTATGAATCAATGTAAGGATCATTTATCATTAGAAATATAAAGGAGAAGGAAAAAGGAACAATCTGAATTTAATCTAACAGATCTGTATTGACGTTGCTAAAGGATGGGTAAGAACAAGGGAGCATACTACTAAATGCTAATAGGAATATACTAAGGAATTTAGGAAACAAGTGTTTCTGAATAAATGCAATTTCTATAGGAAGGGTAACAATGGAACATACTAGATATGTAAACAATTCAGCATTAAAGTAAGGGTACGGGGAGGATAAGGAACATGCTAGTAAAATACTTTCATAAGAGTTTAAGTGTCAAAGGCAATTCACAGGCAAGATTTGCTTTATTAGGAAAAATAGGAAAGAAAGATTAAGATGGACGAACACCCACATAGATTTTATATTTACCTAGGACAGAATGAGGACTAACCCTGGCCACGGGTCAGTTAGGAAAAGGCGGGAAAGGACCCTCAAGGACTTGGGATGCCAGTAGGAGAGTAGGTACAGCTCATGGACTGTCAGGACAGGATCACCCCGGGATATGGATCAGGACTGGACTCATATAAGGGTACGACCAACACCTGCAGCTTCGGATGCAACGCCTGCGCTACGCCCTCTCTGCAAGGAATCCGCCAATAACCCCGATTGGGTTCTCGAATCTCCAGCAAAGTGCTTCGCCAGCACTTAAAGGTTCCCCAACCTAAACTAAGTTTGTGGAAATTACGGACAGAGTGCTCCGCAGCTCTCTGTATCAATCACCTATAGAGTTCGTAGGGTCAGTGACAGGTCAGCTACTCGGACAAGTCGGACAATTTCTCTAGCTAAACCTAGGCCAGTTATACTGTTTTTGGGTCAGCAGACAACCAACAAATGTTGCAAGTAAAAGGATGCCGGATTTCGGATTGGACAAGAGAGGTGGTTAGGTCATTGTCACCACCTAGAATTTGGTGTTCCCACAATTAATATTCATTTACTTGAATCCACCCCTTACATTCTAGTTCCCATGGCATAGAAATATGAAGACAATAGCGAACACAAACATTATCATGAAATGTAACATTTTCAGGTGCAAGTCGAAGTTTTCTCCTGGAGCAGGGTTCACGTTCCCAGGGGAATCTTAGCTTCGGCAGCCAGCTGGCTGAGTTCCACTGCTGCGAGCCTCGCTCTTCCCCTATCACATGATTGGTGACACATGGGCTTCCAAGATGGAGCAGCACCTCTCCTCCCAGGCCCCCGGAGAATGTTATATGAAAAGTAAGCGAAAACAATTTAGAAACACAGGAAAAAATGAATACACTGTATACCATGATTGGCTTCACTGCACCCCTTACTTTATAATATCTAAAGCATTAGGAGTTAGGCAGAAATAAACAGCTGAGCCAGAGCAGCGGTAGCAAGCAGAAAGCATGTTAAAGACAAAGCGGCCATTTTAGCAATACTGCGCATGAGCGAAAAAATCCCTCCACAACTACGAGTGCGTCACATCACGTGGGTATGACCGACTCATGTGCAGACTGGAATCCCGCATAGCAGCGACCATGTCAGCTTGCAAGCGTAGTTATGATTAATAAACACATAAGCAAGCATCTCTGGGACACCCGCGTGTAGTGTAAAAGTGCAATATTAATACACGAAACAGGTTGGTTACTATATTAAAGGTTAGGCGAGGGATCTGAATCCAAGCAAGTCGCATAACGTGCGAATCCTTGCTCCATCAATCCCCTCTTTGATGATATTTACTATCATCACTATTAATGGAACCAGATGCCAACTTTCTCTTTCACATCTCATTCATCTCAATTTCCACAAATTTGTTGTTGATCCTTTTTTCTGCATCCTTATTGGGATGGAAACTTTTGGCTTTTTTATAAATTTGATTTTTCAGCTCTTCTAATTCAAATTCATCAACATTCCTTTTCACTCCTCTCTTATTCACAACATACTTCTTTCTGCATTTTTGACATTTGCAGCAAATTATTATTATTAGCACGATTAAACTAATTCCTGCTATTGGCATCAGTATTTTACTCACAAGACTTTTACCTATGGTAGAAAACCAACTACCTACAGAGGAGAGACCATCAGTTAGTCTCTTCCAGGCACTGTCAACCTCCAGTGGTTTGAGCTCTTTTTCCAAATTGGTTATGTTTCTCACATATTTCTTAATTTCAACACTTTTATCAGGAATGTAAGTGCAACAATGTTGCGTTTTCAACATTCTACAGACTCCGCCCTCTTTCGCCAATAAGGTGTCCAGAGCAAGTCTATTTTGTAAAACCATTGATCTGATCGCAACCATTTCAGTATTGACCAATAGGAAACCAGCAGCAGTGTCAGTAGATAACCGATCCACTACTGTAGACAATTTGCAAATTCGGTGTGTATTCAGAACCACTCCCACTCCAGGTATCAATGCACTAAATATATCACCTATTATTTTTCCTACACTTTCTCTTCTACTACGCACTAAGCCATTAGTATTTTCATTGCTTCCAGCGGCGTCATTCACATGGTATATTTTCGGGAAGACAATGCCAAAATAGCAGCTTCCATACCAGTGATCCGGCAATTTGAAATAAGCCTTGTTTCCACATATATAATAAATTCCGGGAAACACAGGTTCTGACCCATTTTTGAAACCCCAACATCCAATTACCTTATAATTGTGTTCGCATTCACTGGAACCGATGAATACATTGTTATAATAGCTAGTCTTTTCTCTGTGAAGACACAGTTTCCCTTTTCTTTCGAAATCCAGTAACAATGCAGGATTAGCTTCACCATTTGAGGTGCTTTCCATGTTTTCTGCCCACTTAGGAGTTCTCTGTCTTTTATCATTCACCTTTCTTTGGAAACTGTCCCTTCTTTTCTCTGCCATTTTCAAAAACATTTTCTCTTGTTCATGTAATAAACAGGTCAAATTATTTCTGTGTGCTTCACTTAAATCTATGTCACCTATAGTCAAAAAGTATTCTCCCATACAACGAGTCACATCACTTTTGGTATGTACAATATTCAGGTTTCCCCGAATAGGAAGTTCTGAAAAAACTACGTCAGAGTTTGAATAGTAATACTGTAGGGTGCTTCTGTAAAATAAGCTTGCTAAAATACTACAGGAAATTCCATAGGTTAGGGGTAAATGGTGATATGTAACACCTTCAGCTACAGAAGTGGGTAGCTTCATGCAGACATAACTGTCTTCTATTTCCATAGCTTCCACATAGTGTACTAAAAGGTTTGCAAATATATTTAAATGCGTTCTGTTTTTGATTCTGTGATAATGTAGTCCTCCCTCATCTGATGCATCTAAGTCCAATTTTTTTTTGTTTCAGGCTAACTGTTTTCTCACGTCCTTCTACACTTCGTGGTGTTTCTTCTGTTTGCAGAATTTCTGAGTCCTTTGTCACTTGTGGAGTAGGGTACAGGTTAGAGTCTTTGCTTATCATGAAAGGTATTAAGACTGTTAGTCCTATCCAGATTATCAATACTATTGCTACACTACATAAGCATGTTTTACAGCATGTTTTACAGAAATTCTGTCTAGGTCTTCCATTTACATTTGAATCAGACATTGTGGCTTAAAAGAAGTTTTCCAACCCCTCTTTGTAACTTTACACAGGTAGCTTATGCAAGTTAATCTTCAGGTTGGGTCTTCTTCTTCGGAACTCTGATCAGTGACCAATTCTCCGTCACTTTCGTCACTTATTTCGAGGTCTTCAAATTCTTCAAGCACTAAGTAAGTCCATTCGGGACCTCGATAGTTTTCGTTTTGTCTTTTTATTCTGCTACTTCTTCTTTTAGGTTGGACTCCAGCTCTTTCTCTTTCACTGGCAGCCTTTTTCCGGTCTTCTAGTTTTTCCTCTACAGTTTTCAATCTTAGTTTCAGTCTTTTTATGTACCTGGGTACACTTTTCTTCCTTTTAAGTCTTTTAATTGGCACTGTGATCTGGCTCTCTTCACGTGCTCTTTTATTTTCATTCAGTTGTGGCACATTTGTTTCAACAGTATTTTCGTCCCTTCCTGTCTGACTAGTTCCAGGTCTTACTTCAGTTTCTTCCGCCTGGTTTCTAAGCTGGCCTGGTTCAGGTGTATGCTGACTTTGAATTTCGTTTGTCTCAAGTTCGGTCTCCTGAACACGTTCATCTATTTCTATCTGTTCCTGTTCATGCACTTCGAACCCTTGATTTTCTTCCGCATGAACTTCAGCCCTAATTCTTAACTGTCCCTTTTCGGCCTCTGGAGTCTTTGGAGGAGTGTCGATAACTTGTTCTGTCCCTATCTGACCCCTCTCTTCATCAGGATTGACATGGATTTCGAAAACCTGATTATTTCTGTCTATTCCTGTCTCGTCTTAACTATCCCACTCTCTATCTAGGTAAGAGTATTTTCTGGTTCTTATTGGATCAAGAATCAGATCGTCTGCTGGGATCCATTCGTCTTGACTGGTGCTCGGTTGTTCGTCATCAGCTAGTTCTGGACCATCGTCTGGCGACCCTTCAGCTGCACAACCTTCAGCCTCAGTTGCTTCTTCTTCCGTCACCCTCTTGGTATGGCTGGCATGTATCCACTTTGGCACGCCTGCACACTTTACTGCAGTTGTCATGACAAGAATCTCTTGTCTAGGCTTTCCCCACTTTGGTCCAAGGCAACTCTTCCGAGTGTGTTTCTTTAACGCAACCCAATTGCCTGGTTTCAGAATATGGACTAGGGTTGTTGGCCAGGCGATGGCGTCCTCCCCAATCTGGTGAGAGATAGAACGCACTTGGCCACCCAGCTGCTTGCAATATTCCAGTACCAAATCATCAGTAATACTTAGCAGTTTGTGTCCAGGAACCCATGCCTGCCGCATCCCTCTTCCCATTAGTATCTCATGGGGACTCAGGCTTGTCTTTCGTCTGGAATGCTTCTCAGTCCCATTAGGACAAGGGGTAAAGCGTCTATCCAATTCAATGCAGTAGAGTTACACATTTTCCGAGCCTTGACTTTATAGTGCCATTCACCTGTTCAACCACTCCAGAAGCCTCTGGATGATATGCACAATGCAGTTTTTGGGTAATTTTGAATGCCTCATAGAGCTGAGTTAATACGTCATTGGCAAAATGCCCACCTCTGTCTGATTCAATTGTAACTGGAAAACCGAACCTAGGTATCAGTTCCCTCAGTAACAATTTAGCTACAGTGATAGCATCATTTTTCTTGGCTGGGTAAGCATCCACCCATCTTGAGAACAGGCAGACTATGACCAATACGTATCTATATCCTCTACACAGGGGTAACTGAATAAAGTCAGCTTGTAGTCTGATAAAAGGACCCTCTGCCTTTCCAATTGTACTTGGTAACACTACTGTCTTCTTCCCAGGATTAAACTGCTGACAAGTTAAGCACCTCTGGCAGAGCGCCTCTGCAATGTTCCTGAACTTCGAATTGTACCACATCTGTTTGAAAACACGGACCATCGCATCTCTCCCTATGTGTGAGTCTCCAGGTATCAATCTGGCCATGGAAGCGATCATACTGTCTGGCAACACAGGCATACCCTTATCACAGACAATGATACCATCTCTCTCCCTTGGTTGACACCATCTTTCTCCCATCTGTCTTTTTCTTCTTGCTCTGCAGCTTGTTGCAACCCTTTCAGTTCCTCCCAAGTTGATACATCCTCAAACACCATAAGTTGGCAGCTGTTTCCGACTCCCCCCAATTTGATGTTCAACGACATTTTGTTTCGGGCACATTTTTGGTCAGCATATCGATTACCAGCTGTCACATTGTCATTGCCAGATTTGTGAGCAGCCCACTTGACCACTGCCAATTCTTTTGGTAACTGAATTGCTTCCAGTAGGTTCTGTACCACCTTTCCATTTCTGATAGGGGTACCCGAGTAAGTCATGAATTCTCTTTGCAGCCATAATTGGCCGAAGTCATGCACAACCCCGTAACCATACTGGCTGTCAGTATATATGGTTACTCTTGTTTTTGCCATTCTTGCAGGCTCTCGTCAATGCAACCAATTCGACTACTTGTGCAGATTTTACTCCAATTAGGTAGGATGCTTCTATTGTTTTTTCTAGAGTGACCACAGCATAGGCAGCACTTAGACCTCCATCCTCATGTCTTAAGCATGACCCATCTACAAAATATTCAAGATCTTCTATTGGCAATGCAGTTTCCTTAATGTCTGGATGTGGTTTAGTGCTAAATTCAGTCAGATCAATGCAGTTATGCTCGATCTCTCCCTCAACTTCTGCACCCTGTGTATTAGGTAACAAGGTAGCTGGATTCAGTATGTTACACCAGGCAATCGTTACATTTGCTGCACCCACCAGGATACTTTCATACTTAGTCAGCCGACTAGGTGTGAGGTACTGGGATTTCGTTCTGGTCAGTAAGATTACAACAGTGTGTGGGACATACACAGTTACCGGATGTCCCATGACAATGGATTCACTCTGCTCAAGACTCGTGCAAGTTGCCGCTACTGCCTTCAGACATCCAGGTAATCCAGCAGCCACAGGATCTAAGGTGGCAGAGAAACGCGCTACCGGACGGTAATCAGACATAATATCGAAAAAATAATATCGACAAGACATAATATCGAAGTTTTAATATCGAAGGTAGATAATATAGAAATACAAAAATATCGAATACAAAAATATCGTAATCAGTAAGTATAATAAAATATCGAAAGTAACAATATCGAGAGAAAGAATATCGCCTATAAAAAATATCGTTTTATAGTAAAAAATAATAAAATTAGGTAGGAAAAAAATTTAATGAGAATTATAAAAAGTAATATAAATTTTTTTTACAATTTTTCAAATGAATATAATTTATAAAATAATCATTAAAAAAATATCTAGTTTTAGGAGCGGGTTATTGGGTTTATAGGGGATAAGGGTGGGGAGTGTTTTAAAATATATGTAACAAAAATATAATAAAAATTAAAAAATTATTAAATATTTTTTAAATAAAATAATTATAAAAAAACCTATCTAGTTTTAGGAGCGGGTTATTGGGTTTATAGGGGATAAGGGTGGGGAGTGTTTTAAAATATATTAAATATTAATATAATAAAAAATTTTTTACATATTTTTATAATATTTTTAATAAATATTATGAATTTTAATATTTAATGATTAATACATTATTTTTATTAATTAATGTTTTAAATATTTAATATATAATATTATGACATAACAATCATTAGGAGTAGGTAATTGGGTTTATAGGGGATAAGGGTGGGAGTGTTTTTTAAAATATTTAATAAAAATATATAAAAAATATAAAATTATAAAATAATTAAAAAAAAACTTTGTTTATAAACTAAATTTTTTTATAATTTAATTATTTATACAAAAAATGTAATATTTAATATTTTTATTAATAATATAGCATAAGATTACATAACTATCATTAGGAGTGGGTTATTGTGTTTATAGGGGATAAGGGTGTAGATTTTTTAAAAATAAAAGGAAAAAAAGAATAAATTAATTTATTTATTTTCATTATCTTTAAATATTTATTAATAATTAATAAAAAAAATATTAAAAATTTCAATTTTATGTAGACTGGCGTTGGAATAGTAATTAATAATTAATTAGTGTCCACCACCTACTTAAATTTTATGTAGACTGGAGTAGGAATAGTAATTATTATTTAATTAGTGTCCAGCACCTACTTCAATTTTATGTAAACTGGAGTTGGAATATTAATTATTATTTAAATAGTGTCCAGCACCTTCTTCATTTTAATGTAGACTGGAGTAGGAATTGTAATTATTATTTAATTAGTGTCCAGCACCTACTTCAATTGTATGTAGACTGGAGTTGGAATAGTAATTATTATTTAATTAGTGTCCAGCACCTACTTCAATTTTATGTAGACTGGAGTTGGAATATTAATTATTATTTAATTAGTGTCCAGCACCTACTTCAATTTAAAGTAGACTGGAGTAGGAATAGTAATTATTATTTAATTAGTGTCCAGCACCTACTTCAATTTTATGTAGACTGGAGTTGGAATAGTAATTATTATTTAATTAGTGTCCAGCACCTACTTCAATTTTATGTAGACTGGAGTTGGAATATTAATTATTATTTAATTATTGTCCAGCACCTACTTCAATTTAATGTAGACTGGAGTTGGAATATTAATTAATATTTAATTAGTGTCCAGCACCTACTTCAATTTTATGTAGACTGGAGTTGGAATAGTAATTATTATTTAATTAGTGTCCAGCACCTACTTCAATTTTAAGTAAACTGGAGTTGGAATAGTAATTATTATTTAATTAGTGTCCAGCACCTACTTCAATTTTAAGTAGACTGGAGTTGGAATAGTAATTATTATTTAATTAGTGTCCAGCACCTACTTCCATTTTATGTAGACTGGAGTTGGAATATTAATTATTATTTAATTAGTGTCCAGCACCTACTTCAATTTTAAGTAGACTGGAGTTGGAATAGTAATTATTATTTAATTAGTGTCCAGCACCTACTTCAATTTTATGTAGACTGGAGTTGGAATATTAATTATTATTTAATTAGTGTCCAGCACCTACTTCAATTTTAAGTAGACTGGAGTTGGAATAGTAATTATTATTTATTTAGTATCCAGCATCTACTTCAATTTTATGTAGACTGGAGTTGAAATAGTAATTATTATTTAATTAGTGCCCAGCACCTACTTCAATTTTATGTAGACTGGAGTTGGAATATTAATTATTATTTAATTAGTGTCCAGCACCTACTATAATTTTATGTAGACTGGAGTTGGAATTGTAAATATTATTTAATTAGTGTCCAGCACCTACTTCAATTTTAAGTAGACTGGAGTTGGAATAGTAATTATTATTTATTTAGTGTCCAGCACCTACTTCAATTTAATGTAGACTGGAGTTGGAATAGTAATTATTATTTAGTTAGTGTCCAGCACCTACTTAAATTTTATGTAAATTGGAGTTGGAATAGTAATTATTAATTAATTAGTGTCCAGCACCTACTTCAATTTTATGTAGGCTGGAGTAGGAATAGTAATTATTATTTAATTAGTGTCCAGCACCTACTTCAATTTTTTGTAGACTGGAGTTGGAATATTAAATATTATTTAATTAGTGTTCAGCACCTACTTCAATTTAATGTAGACTGGAGTAGGAATAGTAATTATTATTTAATTAGTGCCCAGCACCTACTTCAATTTAATGTAGAATGGAGTTGGAATAGTAATTATTATTAAATTAGTGTTTCCATCACCTACTTAAATTTTATGTAGACTGGAGTTGGAATATTAAATATTATTTAATTAGTGTCCAGCACCTACTTCAATTTTATGTAGACTGGAGTTGGAATAGTAATTATTATCTAATTAGTGTCTAGCACCTACTTCAATTTTATGTAAACTGGAGTTGGAATATTAATTATTATTTAAATAGTGTCCAGCACCTTCTTCAATCTTCAATTTAATGTAGACTGGAGTAGGAATTGTAATTATTATTTAATTAGTGTCCTGCACCTACTTCAATTTTATGTAGACTGGAGTTGGAATAGTAATTATTATTTAATTAGTGTCCAGCACCTACTTCAATTTAAAGTAGACTGGAGTAGGAATAGTAATTATTATTTAATTAGTGTCCAGCACCTACTACAATTTAATGTAGACTGGAGTTGGAATAGTAATTAATATTTAATTAGTGTCCAGCACTTACTTCAATTTTATGTACACTTGAGTTGGAATAGTAATTATTATTTAATTAGTGTCCAGCATCTACTTCAATTTTATGTAGACTGGAGTTGGAATAGTAATTATTATTTAATTAGTGTCCAGCATCTACTTCAATTTTATGTAGACTGGAGTTGGAATAGTAATTATTATTTAATTAGTGTCCAGCGCTTACTTCAATTTTATGTACACTGGAGTTGGAATAGTAATTATTATTTAATTAGTGTCCAGCATCTACTTCAATTTTATGTAGACTGGAGTTGGAATAGTAATTATTATTTAATTAGTGTCCAGCACCTACTTCAATTTAAAGTAGACTGGAGTAGGAATAGTAATTATTATTTAATTAGTGTCCAGCACCTACTACAATTTAATGTAGAATGGAGTTGGAATAGTAATTAATATTTAATTAGTGTCCAGCACTTACTTCAATTTTATGTACACTGGAGTTGGAATAGTAATTATTATTTAATTAGTGTCCAGCATCTACTTCAATTTTATGTAGACTGGAGTTGGAATAGTAATTATTATTTAATTAGTGTCCAGCATCTACTTCAATTTTATGTAGACTGGAGTTGGAATAGTAATTATTATTTAATTAGTGTCCAGCACCTACTTCAATTTTATGTACACTGGAGTTGGAATAGTAATTATTATTTAATTAGTGTCCAGCACCTACTTCAATTTCAAGTAGACTGGAGTTGGAATAGTAATTATTATTTAATTAGTGTCCAGCACCTACTACAATTTTATGTAGACTGGAGTTGGAATAGTAATTATTATTTAATTAGTGTCCAGCACCTACTTCAATTTTAAGTAGACTGGAGTTGGAATAGTAATTATTATTTAATTAGTGTCCAGCACCTACTTCAATTTTATGTAGACTGGAGTTGGAATAGTAATTATTATTTAATTAGTGTCCAGCACCTACTACAATTTAATGTAGACTGGAGTTGGAATAGTAATTAATATTTAATTAGTGTCCAGCACTTACTTCAATTTTATGTACACTGGAGTTGGAATAGTAATTATTATTTAATTAGTGTCCAGCATCTACTTCAATTTTATGTAGACTGGAGTTTGAATAGTAATTATTATTTAATTAGTGTCCAGCATCTACTTCAATTTTATGTAGACTGGAGTTGGAATAGTAATTATTATTTAATTAGTGTCCAGCATCTACTTCAATTTTATGTAGACTAGAGTTGGAATAGTAATTATTATTTAATTAGTGTCCAGTGCTTACTTCAATTTTATGTACACTGGAGTTGGAATAGTAATTATTATTTAATTAGTGTCCAGCATCTACTTCAATTTTATGTAGACTGGAGTTGGAATAGTAATTATTATTTAATTAGTGTCCAGCACCTACTTCAATTTAAAGTAGACTGGAGTAGGAATGGTAATTATTATTTAATTAGTGTCCAGCACCTACTACAATTTAATGTAGACTGGAGTTGGAATAGTAATTAATATTTAATTAGTGTCCAGCACTTACTTCAATTTTATGCACACTGGAGTTGGAATAGTAATTATTATTTAATTAGTGTCCAGCATCTACTTCAATTTTAGGTAGACTGGAGTTGGAATAGTAATTATTATTTAATTAGTGTCCAGCATCTACTTCAATTTTATGTAGACTGGAGTTGGAATAGTAATTATTATTTAATTAGTGTCCAGCACCTACTTCAATTTTATGTAGACTGGAGTTGGAATAGTAATTATTATTTAATTAGTGTCCAGCACCTACTTCAATTTCAAGTAGACTGGAGTTGGAATAGTAATTATTATTTAATTAGTGTCCAGCGCTTACTTCAATTTTATGTACACTGGAGTTGGAATAGTAATTATTATTTAATTAGTGTCCAGCATCTACTTCAATTTTATGTAGACTGGAGTTGGAATAGTAATTATTATTTAGTTAGTGTCCAGCACCTACTACAATTTAATGTAGACTTTAGTTGGAATAGTAATTAATATTTAATTAGTGTCCAGCACTTACTTCAATTTTATGTACACTGGAGTTGGAATAGTAATTATTATTTAATTAGTGTCCAGCATCTACTTCAATGTTAGGTAGACTGGAGTTGGAATAGTAATTATTATTTAATTAGTGTCCAGCATCTACTTCAATTTTATGTAGACTGGAGTTGGAATAGTAATTATTATTTAATTAGTGTCCAGCACCTACTTCAATTTTATGTAGACTGGAGTTGGAATAGTAATTATTATTTAATTAGTGTCCAGCACCTACTTCAATTTCAAGTAGACTGGAGTTGGAAAAGTAATTATTATTTAATTAGTGTCCAGCACCTACTTCAATTTTATGTAGACTGGAGTTGGAATAGTAATTATTATTTAATTAGTGTCCAGCACCTACTTCAATTTTATGTAGACTGGAGTTGGAATAGTAATTATTATTTAATTAGTGTCCAGCACCTACTTCAATTTTAAGTAGACTGGAGTTGGAATAGTAATTATTATTTAATTAGTGTCCAGCACCTCTTTCAATTTTATGTAGACTGGAGTTGGAATAGTAATTATTATTTAATTAGTGTCCAGCACCTACTTCAATTTTATGTAGACTGGAGTAGGAATAGTAATTATTATTTAATTAGTGTCCAGCACCTACTTCCATTTTATGTAAACTGGAGTTGGAATATTAATTATTATTTAAATAGTGTCCAGCACCTTCTTCAATTTAATGTAGACTGGAGTAGGAATTGTAATTATTATTTAATTAGTGTCCAGCACCTACTTCAATTGTATGTAGACTGGAGTTGGAATAGTAATTATTATTTAATTAGTGTCCAGCACCTACTTCAATTTTATGTAGACTGGAGTTGGAATATTAATTATTATTTAATTAGTGTCCAGCACCTACTTCAATTTAAAGTAGACTGGAGTAGGAATAGTAATTATTATTTAATTAGTGTCCAGCACCTACTACAATTTAATGTAGACTGGAGGTGGAATAGTAATTAATATTTAATTAGTGTCCAGCACTTACTTCAATTTTATGTACACTGGAGTTGGAATAGTAATTATTATTTAATTAGTGTCCAGCATCTACTTCAATTTTATGTAGACTGGAGTTGGAATAGTAATTATTATTTAATTAGTGTCCAGCACCTACTTCAATTTAATGTAGACTGGAGTTGGAATATTAATTAATATTTAATTAGTGTCCAGCACCTACTTCAATTTTATGTAGACTGGAGTTGGAATAGTAATTATTATTTAATTAGTGTCCAGCACCTACTTCAATTTTAAGTAAACTGGAGTTGGAATAGTAATTATTATTTAATTAGTGTCCAGCACCTACTTCAATTTTAAGTAGACTGGAGTTGGAATAGTAATTATTATTTAATTAGTGTCCAGCACCTACTTCAATTTTATGTAGACTGGAGTTGGAATATTAATTATTATTTAATTAGTGTCCAGCACCTACTTCAATTTTAAGTAGACTGGAGTTGGAATAGTAATTATTATTTAATTAGTGTCCAGCACCTACTTCAATTTTATGTAGACTGGAGTTGGAATATTAATTATTATTTAATTAGTGTCCAGCACCTACTATAATTTTATGTAGACTGGAGTTGGAATTGTAAATATTATTTAATTAGTGTCCAGCACCTACTTCAATTTTAAGTAGACTGGAGTTGGAATAGTAATTAATATTTAATTAGTGTCCAGCACCTACTTCAATTTAATGTGGACTGGAGTTGGAATAGTAATTATTATTTAGTTAGTGTCCAGCACCTACTTAAATTTTATGTAAATTGGAGTTGGAATAGTAATTATTAATTAATTAGTGTCCAGCACCTACTTCAATTTTATGTAGGCTGGAGTAGGAATAGTAATTATTATTTAATTAGTGTCCAGCACCTACTTCAATTTAATGTAGACTGGAGTAGGAATAGTAATTATTATTTAATTAGTGCCCAGCACCTACTTCAATTTAATGTAGAATGGAGTTGGAATAGTAATTATTATTAAATTAGTGTCCAGCACCTACTTCAATTTTATGTAGACTGGAGTTGGAATATTAATTATTATTTAATTAGTGTCCAGCACCTACTTCAATTTTATGTAGACTGGAGTTGGAATAGTAATTATTATTTAATTAGTGTCCAGCACCTACTTCAATTTAAAGTAGACTGGAGTAGGAATAGTAATTATTATTTAATTGGTGTCCAGCACCTACTACAATTTAATGTAGACTGGAGTTGGAATAGTAATTAATATTTAATTAGTGTCCAGCACTTACTTCAATTTTATGTACACTGGAGTTGGAATAGTAATTATTATTTAATTAGTGTCCAGCATCTACTTCAATTTTATGTAGACTGGAGTTTGAATAGTAATTATTATTTAATTAGTGTCCAGCATCTACTTCAATTTTATGTAGACTGGAGTTGGAATAGTAATTATTATTTAATTAGTGTCCAGCATCTACTTCAATTTTATGTAGACTAGAGTTGGAATAGTAATTATTATTTAATTAGTGTCCAGCGCTTACTTCAATTTTATGTACACTGGAGTTGGAATAGTAATTATTATTTAATTAGTGTCCAGCATCTACTTCAATTTTATGTAGACTGGAGTTGGAATAGTAATTATTATTTAATTAGTGTCCAGCACCTACTTCAATTTAAAGTAGACTGGAGTAGGAATTGTAATTATTATTTAATTAGTGTCCAGCACCTACTACAATTTAATGTAGACTGGAGTTGGAATAGTAATTAATATTTAATTAGTGTCCAGCACTTACTTCAATTTTATGTACACTGGAGTTGGAATAGTAATTATTATTTAATTAGTGTCCGGCATCTACTTCAATTTTAGGTAGACTGGAGTTGGAATAGTAATTATTATTTAATTAGTGTCCAGCATCTACTTCAATTTTATGTAGACTGGAGTTGGAATAGTAATTATTATTTAATTAGTGTCCAGCACCTACTTCAATTTTATGTAGACTGGAGTTGGAATAGTAATTATTATTTAATTAGTGTCCAGCACCTACTTCAATTTCAAGTAGACTGGAGTTGGAATAGTAATTATTATTTAATTAGTGTCCAGCGCTTACTTCAATTTTATGTACACTGGAGTTGGAATAGTAATTATTATTTAATTAGTGTCCAGCATCTACTTCAATTTTATGTAGACTGGAGTTGGAATAGTAATTATTATTTAGTTAGTGTCCAGCACCTACTACAATTTAATGTAGACTTTAGTTGGAATAGTAATTAATATTTAATTAGTGTCCAGCACTTACTTCAATTTTATGTACACTGGAGTTGGAATAGTAATTATTATTTAATTAGTGTCCAGCATCTACTTCAATGTTAGGTAGACTGGAGTTGGAATAGTAATTATTATTTAATTAGTGTCCAGCATCTACTTCAATTTTATGTAGACTGGAGTTGGAATAGTAATTATTATTTAATTAGTGTCCAGCACCTACTTCAATTTCAAGTAGACTGGAGTTGGAATAGTAATTATTATTAATTAGTGTCCAGCACCTACTTCAATTTAAAGTAGACTGGAGTAGGAATAGTAATTATTATTTAATTAGTGTCCAGCACCTACTACAATTTTATGTAGACTGGAGTTGGAATAGTAATTATTATTTAATTAGTGTCCAGCACCTACTTCAATTTTATGTAGACTGGAGTTGGAATAGTAATTATTATTTAATTAGTGTCCAGCACCTACTACAATTTAATGTAGACTGGAGTTGGAATAGTAATTAATATTTAATTAGTGTCCAGCACTTACTTCAATTTTATGTACACTGGAGTTGGAATAGTAATTATTATTTAATTAGTGTCCAGCATCTACTTCAATTTTATGTAGACTGGAGTTTGAATAGTAATTATTATTTAATTAGTGTCCAGCATCTACTTCAATTTTATGTAGACTGGAGTTGGAATAGTAATTATTATTTAATTAGTGTCCAGCATCTACTTCAATTTTATGTAGACTAGAGTTGGAATAGTAATTATTATTTAATTAGTGTCCAGCGCTTACTTCAATTTTATGTACACTGGAGTTGGAATAGTAATTATTATTTAATTAGTGTCCAGCATCTACTTCAATTTTATGTAGACTGGAGTTGGAATAGTAATTATTATTTAATTAGTGTCCAGAACCTACTTCAATTTAAAGTAGACTGGTGTAGGAATGGTAATTATTATTTAATTAGTGTCCAGCACCTACTACAATTTAATGTAGACTGGAGTTGGAATAGTAATTAATATTTAATTAGTGTCCAGCACTTACTTCAATTTTATGTACACTGGAGTTGGAATAGTAATTATTATTTAATTAGTGTCCAGCATCTACTTAAATTTTAGGTAGACTGGAGTTGGAATAGTAATTATTATTTAATGAGTGTCCAGCATCTACTTCAATTTTATGTAGACTGGAGTTGGAATAGTAATTATTATTTAATTAGTGTCCAGCACCTACTTCAATTTTATGTAGACTGGAGTTGGAATAGTAATTATTATTTAATTAGTGTCCAGCACCTACTTCAATTTCTAGTAGACTGGAGTTGGAATAGTAATTATTATTTAATTAGTGTCCAGCGCTTACTTCAATTTTATGTACACTGGAGTTGGAATAGTAATTATTATTTAATTAGTGTCCAGCATCTACTTCAATTTTATGTAGACTGGAGTTGGAATAGTAATTATTATTTAGTTAGTGTCCAGCACCTACTACAATTTAATGTAGACTTTAGTTGGAATAGTAATTAATATTTAATTAGTGTCCAGCACTTACTTCAATTTTATGTACACTGGAGTTGGAATAGTAATTATTATTTAATTAGTGTCCAGCATCTACTTCAATGTTAGGTAGACTGGAGTTGGAATAGTAATTATTATTTAATTAGTGTCCAGCATCTACTTCAATTTTATGTAGACTGGAGTTGGAATAGTAATTATTATTTAATTAGTGTCCAGCACCTACTTCAATTTTATGTAGATTGGAGTTGGAATAGTAATTATTATTTAATTAGTGTCCAGCACCTACTTCAATTTCAAGTAGACTGGAGTTGGAATAGTAATTATTATTTAATTAGTGTCCAGCACCTACTTCAATTTTATGTAGACTGGAGTTGGAATAGTAATTATTATTTAATTAGTGTCCAGCACCTATTTCAATTTTATGTAGACTGGAGTTGGAATAGTAATTATTATTTAATTAGTGTCCAGCACCTACTTCAATTTTAAGTAGACTGGAGTTGGAATAGTAATTATTATCTAATTAGTGTCCAGCACCTACTTCAATTTTAAGTAGACTGGAGTTGGAATAGTAATTATTATCTAATTAGTGTCCAGCACCTACTTCAATTTTATGTAGACTGGAGTTGGAATATTAATTATTATTTAATTAGTGTCCAGCACCTACTTCAATTTAATGTAGACTGGAGATGGAATATTAATTAATATTTAATTAGTGTCCAGTACCTACTTCAATTTTATGTAGACTGGAGTTGGAATAGTAATTATTATTTAATTAGTGTCCAGCACCTACTTCAATTTTAAGTAGACTGGAGTTCGAATAGTAATTATTATTTAATTAGTGTCCAGCACCTACTTCAATTTTAAGTAGACTGGAGTTGGAATAGTAATTATTATTTAATTAGTGTCCAGCATCTACTTCAATTTTATGTAGACTGGAGTTGGAATAGTAATTAATATTTAATTAGTGTCCAGCACTTACTTCAATTTTATGTACACTGGAGTTGGAATAGTAATTATTATTTAATTAGTGTCCAGCATCTACTTCAATTTTATGTAGACTGGAGTTGGAATAGTAATTATTATTTAATTAGTGTCCAGCATCTACTTCAATTTTATGTAGACTGGAGTTGGAATAGTAAATATTATTTAATTAGTGTCCAGCATCTACTTAAATTTTATGTAGACTTGAGTTGGAATAGTAATTATTATTTAATTAGTGTCCAGCACTTACTTCAATTTTATGTACACTGGAGTTGGAATAGTAATTATTATTTATTTGGTGTCCAGCATCTACTTCAATTTTATGTAGACTGGAGTTGGAATAGTAATTATTATTTAATTAGTGTCCAGCATCTACTTCAATTTTATGTAGACTGGAGTTGGAATAGTAAATATTATTTAATTAGTGTCCAGCATCTACTTAAATTTTATGTAGACTGGAGTTGGAATAGTAAATATTATTTAATTAGTGTCCAGCACTTACTTCAATTTTATGTACACTGGAGTTGCAATAGTAATTAATATTTATTTGGTGTCCAGCATCTACTTCAATTTTATGTAGACTGGAGTTGGAATAGTAATTATTATCTAATTAGTGTCCAGCACCTACTTCAATTTTATGTAAACTGGAGTTGGAATATTAATTATTATTTAAATAGTGTCCAGCACCTTCTTCAATTTAATGTAGACTGGAGTAGGAATTGTAATTATTAATTAATTAGTGTCCAGCACCTACTTCAATTTTATGTAGACTGGAGTTGGAATAGTAATTATTATTTAATTAGTGTCCAGCACCTAATTCAATTTTATGTAGACTGGAGTTGGAATAGTAATTATTATTTAGTTAGTGTCCAGCACCTACTACAATTTAATGTAGACTTTAGTTGGAATAGTAATTAATATTTAATTAGTGTCCAGCACTTACTTCAATTTTATGTACACTGGAGTTGGAATAGTAATTATTATTTAATTAGTGTCCAGCACCTAATTCAATTTTATGTAGACTGGAGTTGGAATAGTAATTATTATTTAGTTAGTGTCCAGCACCTACTACAATTTAATGTAGACTTTAGTTGGAATAGTAATTAATATTTAATTAGTGTCCAGCACTTACTTCAATTTTATGTACACTGGAGTTGGAATAGTAATTATTATTTAATTAGTGTCCAGCATCTACTTCAATGTTAGGTAGACTGGAGTTGGAATAGTAATTATTATTTAATTAGTGTCCAGCATCTACTTCAATTTTATGTAGACTGGAGTTGGAATAGTAATTATTATTTAATTAGTGTCCAGCACCTACTTCAATTTTATGTAGATTGGAGTTGGAATAGTAATTATTATTTAATTAGTGTCCAGCACCTACTTCAATTTCAAGTAGACTGGAGTTGGAATAGTAATTATTATTTAATTAGTGTCCAGCACCTACTTCAATTTTATGTAGACTGGAGTTGGAATAGTAATTATTATTTAATTAGTGTCCAGCACCTATTTCAATTTTATGTAGACTGGAGTTGGAATAGTAATTATTATTTAATTAGTGTCCAGCACCTACTTCAATTTTAAGTAGACTGGAGTTGGAATAGTAATTATTATCTAATTAGTGTCCAGCACCTACTTCAATTTTAAGTAGACTGGAGTTGGAATAGTAATTATTATCTAATTAGTGTCCAGCACCTACTTCAATTTTATGTAGACTGGAGTTGGAATATTAATTATTATTTAATTAGTGTCCAGCACCTACTTCAATTTAATGTAGACTGGAGATGGAATATTAATTAATATTTAATTAGTGTCCAGTACCTACTTCAATTTTATGTAGACTGGAGTTGGAATAGTAATTATTATTTAATTAGTGTCCAGCACCTACTTCAATTTTAAGTAGACTGGAGTTCGAATAGTAATTATTATTTAATTAGTGTCCAGCACCTACTTCAATTTTAAGTAGACTGGAGTTGGAATAGTAATTATTATTTAATTAGTGTCCAGCATCTACTTCAATTTTATGTAGACTGGAGTTGGAATAGTAATTAATATTTAATTAGTGTCCAGCACTTACTTCAATTTTATGTACACTGGAGTTGGAATAGTAATTATTATTTAATTAGTGTCCAGCATCTACTTCAATTTTATGTAGACTGGAGTTGGAATAGTAATTATTATTTAATTAGTGTCCAGCATCTACTTCAATTTTATGTAGACTGGAGTTGGAATAGTAAATATTATTTAATTAGTGTCCAGCATCTACTTAAATTTTATGTAGACTTGAGTTGGAATAGTAATTATTATTTAATTAGTGTCCAGCACTTACTTCAATTTTATGTACACTGGAGTTGGAATAGTAATTATTATTTATTTGGTGTCCAGCATCTACTTCAATTTTATGTAGACTGGAGTTGGAATAGTAATTATTATTTAATTAGTGTCCAGCATCTACTTCAATTTTATGTAGACTGGAGTTGGAATAGTAAATATTATTTAATTAGTGTCCAGCATCTACTTAAATTTTATGTAGACTGGAGTTGGAATAGTAAATATTATTTAATTAGTGTCCAGCACTTACTTCAATTTTATGTACACTGGAGTTGCAATAGTAATTAATATTTATTTGGTGTCCAGCATCTACTTCAATTTTATGTAGACTGGAGTTGGAATAGTAATTATTATCTAATTAGTGTCCAGCACCTACTTCAATTTTATGTAAACTGGAGTTGGAATATTAATTATTATTTAAATAGTGTCCAGCACCTTCTTCAATTTAATGTAGACTGGAGTAGGAATTGTAATTATTAATTAATTAGTGTCCAGCACCTACTTCAATTTTATGTAGACTGGAGTTGGAATAGTAATTATTATTTAATTAGTGTCCAGCACCTAATTCAATTTAAAGTAGACTGGAGTAGGAATAGTAATTATTATTTAATTAGTGTCCAGCACCTACTACAATTTAATGTAGACTGGAGTTGGAATAGTAATTAATATTTAATTAGTGTGCAGCACTTACTTCAATTTTATGTACACTGGAGTTGGAATAGTAATTATTATTTAATTAGTGTCCAGCATCTACTTCAATTTTATGTAGACTGGAGTTGGAATAGTAATTATTATTTAATTGGTGTCCAGCATCTACTTCAATTTTATGTAGACTGGAGTTGGAATAGTAATTATTATTTAATTAGTGTCCAGCATTTACTTCAATTTTATGTAGACTGGAGTTGGAATAGTAATTATTATTTAATTAGTGTCCAGCACCTACTTCAATTTAAAGTAGACTGGAGTAGGAATAGTAATTATTATGTCATTAGTGTCCAGCACCTACTACAATATAATGTAGACTGGAGTTGGAATAGTAATTAATATTTAATTAGTGTCCAGCACTTACTTCAATTTTATGTACACTGGAGTTGGAATAGTAATTATTATTTAATTAGTGTCCAGCATCTACTTCAATTTTATGTAGACTAGAGTTGGAATAGTAATTAATATTTAATTAGTGTCCAGCATCTACTTCAATTTTATGTAGACTGGAGTTGGAATAGTAATTATTATTTAATTAGTGTCCAGCATCTACTTCAATTTTATGTAGACTGGAGTTGGAATAGTAATTATTATTTAACTAGTGTCCAGCACCTACTTCAATTTAAAGTAGACAGGAGTAGGAATAGTAATTATTATTTAATTAGTGTCCAGCACCTACTACAATTTAATGTAGACTGGAGTTGGAATAGTAATTAATATTTAATTAGTGTCCAGCACTTACTTCAATTTTATGTACACTGGAGTTGGAATAGTAATTATTATTTAATTAGTGTCCAGCATCTACTTCAATTTTAGGTAGACTGGAGTTGGAATAGTAATTATTATTTAATTAGTGTCCGCATCTACTTCAATTTTATGTACACTGGAGTTGGAATAGTAATTATTATTTAATTAGTGTCCAGCACCTACTTCAATTTTATGTAGACTGGAGTTGGAATAGTAATTATTATTTAATTAGTGTCCAGCACCTACTTCAATTTCAAGTAGACTGGAGTTGGAATAGTAATTGTTATTTAATTAGTGTCCAGCACCTACTTCAATTTTATGTAGACTGGAGTTGGAATAGTAATTATCATTTAATTAGTGTCCAGCACCTACTTCAATTTTATGTAGACTGGAGTTGGAATAGTAATTATTATTAAATTAGTGTCCAGCACCTACTTCAATTTTATGTAGACTGGAGTTGGAATATTAATTATTATTTAATTAGTGTCCAGCACCTTCTTCAATTTTAAGTAGACTGGAGTTGGAATAGTAATTATTATTTAATTAGTGTCCAGCACCTACTTCAATTTTATGTAGACTGGAGTTGGAATAGTAATTATTATTAAATTAGTGTCCAGCACCTACTTCAATTTTATGTAGACTGGAGTTGGAATATTAATTATTATTTAATTAGTGTTCAGCACCTACTTCAATTTTAAGTAGACTGGAGTTGGAATAGTAATTATTATCTAATTAGTGTCCAGCACCTACTTCAATTTTATGTAGACTGGAGTTGGAATATTAATTATTATTTAATTAGTGTCCAGCACCTACTTCAATTTAATGTAGACTGGAGTTGGAATATTAATTAATATTTAATTAGTGTCCAGCACCTACTTCAATTTTATGTAGACTGGAGTTGGAATAGTAATTATTATTTAATTAGTGTCCAGCACCTACTTCAATTTTAAGTAGACTGGAGTTGGAATAGTAATTATTATTTAATTAGTGTCCAGCACCTACTTCAATTTTAAGTAGACTGGAGTTGGAATAGTAATTATTATTTAATTAGTGCCCAGCACCTACTTCAATTTTATGTAGACTGGAGTTGGAATATTAATTATTATTTAATTAGTGTCCAGCACCTACTATAATTTTATGTAGACTGGAGTTGGAATAGTAATTATTATTTAATTAGTGTCCAGCACCTGCTTCAATTTTAAGTAGACTGGAGTTGGAATAGTAATTATTATTTAATTAGTGTCCAGCACCTCTTTCAATTTTATGTAGACTGGAGTTGGAATAGTAATTATTATTTAATTAGTGTCCAGCACCTACTTCAATTTTATGTAGACTGGAGTTGGAATAGCAATTATTATTAAATTAGTGTTCAGCACCTCCTTCCATTTTATGTAGACTGGAGTTGGAATATTAATTATTATTTAATTAGTGTCCAGCACCTACTTCAATTTTAAGTAGACTGGAGTTGGAATAGTAATTATTATCTAATTAGTGTCCAGCATCTACTTCAATTTTATGTAGACTGGAATTGGAATAGTAATTATTATTTAATTAGTGTCCAGCATCTACTTCAATTTTATGTAGACTGGAGTTGGAATAGTAATTAATATTTAATTAGTGTCCAGCACTTACTTCAATTTTATGTACACTGGAGTTGGAATAGTAATTATTATTTAATTAGTGTCCAGCATCTACTTCAATTTTATGTAGACTGGAGTTGGAATAGTAATTATTATTTAATTAGTGTCCAGCATCTACTTAAATTTTATGTAGACTGGAGTTGGAATAGTAATTATTATTTAATTAGTGTCCAGCACTTACTTCAATTTTATGTACACTGGAGTTGGAATAGTAATTATTATTTAATTGGTGTCCAGCATCTACTTCAATTTTATGCAGACTGGAGTTGGAATAGTAATTATTATCTAATTAGTGTCCAGCACCTACTTCAATTTTATGTAAACTGGAGTTGGAATATTAATTATTATTTAAATAGTGTCCAGCACCTTCTTCAATTGTATGTAGACTGGAGTTGGAATAGTAATTATTATTTAATTAGTGTCCAGCACCTACTTCAATTTTATGTAGACTGGAGTTGGAATATTAATTATTATTTAATTAGTGTCCAGCACCTACTTCAATTTAAAGTAGACTGGAGTAGGAATAGTAATTATTATTTAATTAGTGTCCAGCACCTACTACAATTTAATGTAGACTGGAGGTGGAATAGTAATTAATATTTAATTAGTGTCCAGCACTTACTTCAATTTTATGTACACTGGAGTTGGAATAGTAATTATTATTTAATTAGTGTCCAGCATCTACTTCAATTTTATGTAGACTGGAGTTGGAATAGTAATTATTATTTAATTAGTGTCCAGCACCTACTTCAATTTAATGTAGACTGGAGTTGGAATATTAATTAATATTTAATTAGTGTCCAGCACCTACTTCAATTTTATGTAGACTGGAGTTGGAATAGTAATTATTATTTAATTAGTGTCCAGCACCTACTTCAATTTTAAGTAAACTGGAGTTGGAATAGTAATTATTATTTAATTAGTGTCCAGCACCTACTTCAATTTTAAGTAGACTGGAGTTGGAATAGTAATTATTATTTAATTAGTATCCAGCATCTACTTCAATTTTATGTAGACTGGATTTGAAATAGTAATTATTATTTAATTAGTGCCCAGCACCTACTTCAATTTTATGTAGACTGGAGTTGGAATATTAATTATTATTTAATTAGTGTCCAGCACCTACTATAATTTTATGTAGACTGGAGTTGGAATAGTAATTATTATTTAATTAGTGTCCAGCACCTGCTTCAATTTTAAGTAGACTGGAGTTGGAATAGTAATTATTATTTAATTAGTGTCCAGCACCTCTTTCAATTTTATGTAGACTGGAGTTGGAATAGTAATTATTATTTAATTAGTGTCCAGCACCTACTTCAATTTTATGTAGACTGGAGTTGGAATAGTAATTATTATTAAATTAGTGTTCAGCACCTCCTTCAATTTTATGTAAACTGGAGTTGGAATATTAATTATTATTTAAATAGTGTCCAGCACCTTCTTCAATTGTATGTAGACTGGAGTTGGAATAGTAATTATTATTTAATTAGTGTCCAGCACCTACTTCAATTTTATGTAGACTGGAGTTGGAATATTAATTATTATTTAATTAGTGTCCAGCACCTACTTCAATTTAAAGTAGACTGGAGTAGGAATAGTAATTATTATTTAATTAGTGTCCAGCACCTACTACAATTTAATGTAGACTGGAGGTGGAATAGTAATTAATATTTAATTAGTGTCCAGCACTTACTTCAATTTTATGTACACTGGAGTTGGAATAGTAATTATTATTTAATTAGTGTCCAGCATCTACTTCAATTTTATGTAGACTGGAGTTGGAATAGTAATTATTATTTAATTAGTGTCCAGCACCTACTTCAATTTAATGTAGACTGGAGTTGGAATATTAATTAATATTTAATTAGTGTCCAGCACCTACTTCAATTTTATGTAGACTGGAGTTGGAATAGTAATTATTATTTAATTAGTGTCCAGCACCTACTTCAATTTTAAGTAAACTGGAGTTGGAATAGTAATTATTATTTAATTAGTGTCCAGCACCTACTTCAATTTTAAGTAGACTGGAGTTGGAATAGTAATTATTATTTAATTAGTATCCAGCATCTACTTCAATTTTATGTAGACTGGATTTGAAATAGTAATTATTATTTAATTAGTGCCCAGCACCTACTTCAATTTTATGTAGACTGGAGTTGGAATATTAATTATTATTTAATTAGTGTCCAGCACCTACTATAATTTTATGTAGACTGGAGTTGGAATAGTAATTATTATTTAATTAGTGTCCAGCACCTGCTTCAATTTTAAGTAGACTGGAGTTGGAATAGTAATTATTATTTAATTAGTGTCCAGCACCTCTTTCAATTTTATGTAGACTGGAGTTGGAATAGTAATTATTATTTAATTAGTGTCCAGCACCTACTTCAATTTTATGTAGACTGGAGTTGGAATAGTAATTATTATTAAATTAGTGTTCAGCACCTCCTTCCATTTTATGTAGACTGGAGTTGGAATATTAATTATTATTTAATTAGTGTCCAGCACCTACTTCAATTTTAAGTAGACTGGAGTTGGAATAGTAATTATTATCTAATTAGTGTCCAGCACCTACTTCAATTTTATGTAGACTGGAATTGGAATAGTAATTATTATTTAATTAGTGTCCAGCATCTACTTCAATTTTATGTAGACTGGAGTTGGAATAGTAATTAATATTTAATTAGTGTCCAGCACTTACTTCAATTTTATGTACACTGGAGTTGGAATAGTAATTATTATTTAATTAGTGTCCAGCATCTACTTCAATTTTATGTAGACTGGAGTTGGAATAGTAATTATTATTTAATTAGTGTCCAGCATCTACTTAAATTTTATGTAGACTGGAGTTGGAATAGTAATTATTATTTAATTAGTGTCCAGCACTTACTTCAATTTTATGTACACTGGAGTTGGAATAGTAATTATTATTTAATTGGTGTCCAGCATCTACTTCAATTTTATGCAGACTGGAGTTGGAATAGTAATTATTATCTAATTAGTGTCCAGCACCTACTTCAATTTTATGTAAACTGGAGTTGGAATATTAATTATTATTTAAATAGTGTCCAGCACCTTCTTCAATTGTATGTAGACTGGAGTTGGAATAGTAATTATTATTTAATTAGTGTCCAGCACCTACTTCAATTTTATGTAGACTGGAGTTGGAATATTAATTATTATTTAATTAGTGTCCAGCACCTACTTCAATTTAAAGTAGACTGGAGTAGGAATAGTAATTATTATTTAATTAGTGTCCAGCACCTACTACAATTTAATGTAGACTGGAGGTGGAATAGTAATTAATATTTAATTAGTGTCCAGCACTTACTTCAATTTTATGTACACTGGAGTTGGAATAGTAATTATTATTTAATTAGTGTCCAGCATCTACTTCAATTTTATGTAGACTGGAGTTGGAATAGTAATTATTATTTAATTAGTGTCCAGCACCTACTTCAATTTAATGTAGACTGGAGTTGGAATATTAATTAATATTTAATTAGTGTCCAGCACCTACTTCAATTTTATGTAGACTGGAGTTGGAATAGTAATTATTATTTAATTAGTGTCCAGCACCTACTTCAATTTTAAGTAAACTGGAGTTGGAATAGTAATTATTATTTAATTAGTGTCCAGCACCTACTTCAATTTTAAGTAGACTGGAGTTGGAATAGTAATTATTATTTAATTAGTGTCCAGCACCTACTTCAATTTTATGTAGACTGGAGTTGGAATATTAATTATTATTTAATTAGTGTCCAGCACCTACTTCAATTTTAAGTAGACTGGAGTTGGAATAGTAATTATTATTTAATTAGTGTCCAGCACCTACTTCAATTTTATGTAGACTGGAGTTGGAATATTAATCATTATTTAATTAGTGTCCAGCACCTACTATAATTTTATGTAGACTGGAGTTGGAATTGTAAATATTATTTAATTACTGTCCAGCACCTACTTCAATTTTAAGTAGACTGGAGTTGGAATAGTAATTAATATTTAATTAGTGTCCAGCACCTACTTCAATTTAATGTAGACTGGAGTTTGATTAGTAATTATTATTTAGTTAGGGTCCAGCACCTACTTAAATTTTATGTAAATTGGAGTTGGAATAGTAATTATTAATTAATTAGTGTCCAGCACCTACTTCAATTTTATGTAGGCTGGAGTAGGAATAGTAATTGTTATTTAATTAGTGTCCAGCACCTACTTCAATTTTATGTAGACTGGAGTTGGAATATTAAATATTATTTAATTAGTGTTCAGCACCTACTTCAATTTAATGTAGACTGGAGTAGGAATAGTAATTATTATTTAATTAGTGCCCAGCACCTACTTCAATTTAATGTAGAATGGAGTTGGAATAGTAATTATTATTAAATTAGTGTCCAGCACCTACTTCAATTTTATGTAGACTGGAGTTGGAATATTAATTATTATTTAATTAGTGTCCAACACCTACTTCAATTTTATGTAGACTGGAGTTGGAATAGTAATTATTATTTAATTAGTGTCCAGCACCTACTACAATTTAATGTAGACTGGAGTTGGAATAGTAATTAATATTTAATTAGTGTCCAGCACTTACTTCAATTTTATGTACACTTGAGTTGGAATAGTAATTATTATTTAATTAGTGTCCAGCATCTACTTCAATTTTATGTAGACTGGAGTTGGAATAGTAATTATTATTTAATTAGTGTCCAGCATCTACTTCAATTTTATGTAGACTGGAGTTGGAATAGTAATTATTATTTAATTAGTGTCCAGCGCTTACTTCAATTTTATGTACACTGGAGTTGGAATAGTAATTATTATTTAATTAATGTCCAGCATCTACTTCAATTTTATGTAGACTGGAGTTGGAATAGTAATTATTATTTAATTAGTGTCCAGCACCTACTTCAATTTAAAGTAGACTGGAGTAGGAATAGTAATTATTATTTAATAAGTGTCCAGCACCTACTACAATTTTATGTAGACTGGAGTTGGAATAGTAATTATTATTTAATTAGTGTCCAGCACCTACTTCAATTTTATGTAGACTGGAGTTGGAATAGTAATTATTATTAAATTAGTGTTCAGCACCTCCTTCCATTTTATGTAGACTGGAGTTGGAATATTAATTATTATTTAATTAGTGTCCAGCACCTACTTCAATTTTATGTAGACTGGAGTAGGAATAGTAATTATTATTTAATTAGTGTCCAGCACCTACTACAATTTAATGTAGACTGGAGTTGGAATAGTAATTAATATTTAATTAGTGTCCAGCACTTACTTCAATTTTATGTACACTGGAGTTGGAATAGTAATTATTATTTAATTAGTGTCCAGCATCTACTTCAAATTTTATGTAGACTGGAGTTGGAATAGTAATTATTATTTAATTAGTGTCCAGCACCTACTTCAATTTTATGTACACTGGAGTTGGAATAGTAATTATTATTTAATTAGTGTCCAGCACCTACTTCAATTTCAAGTAGACTGGAGTTGGAATAGTAATTATTATTTAATTAGTGTCCAGCACCTACTTCAATTTAAAGTAGACTGGAGTAGGAATAGTAATTATTATTTAATTAGTGTCCAGCACCTACTACAATTTTATGTAGACTGGAGTTGGAATAGTAATTATTATTTAATTAGTGTCCAGCACCTACTTCAATTTTAAGTAGACTGGAGTTGGAATAGTAATTATTATTTAATTAGTGTCCAGCACCTACTTCAATTTTATGTAGACTGGAGTTGGAATAGTAATTATTATTTAATTAGTGTCCAGCACCTACTACAATTTAATGTAGACTGGAGTTGGAATAGTAATTAATATTTAATTAGTGTCCAGCACTTACTTCAATTTTATGTACACTGGAGTTGGAATAGTAATTATTATTTAATTAGTGTCCAGCATCTACTTCAATTTTATGTAGACTGGAGTTTGAATAGTAATTATTATTTAATTAGTGTCCAGCATCTACTTCAATTTTATGTAGACTGGAGTTGGAATAGTAATTATTATTTAATTAGTGTCCAGCATCTACTTCAATTTTATGTAGACTAGAGTTGGAATAGTAATTATTATTTAATTAGTGTCCAGCGCTTACTTCAATTTTATGTACACTGGAGATGGAATAGTAATTATTATTTAATTAGTGTCCAGCATCTACTTCAATTTTATGTAGACTGGAGTTGGAATAGTAATTATTATTTAATTAGTGTCCAGCACCTACTTCAATTTAAAGTAGACTGGTGTAGGAATGGTAATTATTATTTAATTAGTGTCCAGCACCTACTACAATTTAATGTAGACTGTAGTTGGAATAGTAATTAATATTTAATTAGTGTCCAGCACTTACTTCAATTTTATGTACACTGGAGTTGGAATAGTAATTATTATTTAATTAGTGTCCAGCATCTACTTAAATTTTAGGTAGACTGGAGTTGGAATAGTAATTATTATTTAATGAGTGTCCAGCATCTACTTCAATTTTATGTAGACTGGAGTTGGAATAGTAATTATTATTTAATTAGTGTCCAGCACCTACTTCAATTTTATGTAGACTGGAGTTGGAATAGTAATTATTATTTAATTAGTGTCCAGCACCTACTTCAATTTCTAGTAGACTGGAGTTGGAATAGTAATCATTATTTAATTAGTGTCCAGCGCTTACTTCAATTTTATGTACACTGGAGTTGGAATAGTAATTATTATTTAATTAGTGTCCAGCATCTACTTCAATTTTATGTAGACTGGAGTTGGAATAGTAATTATTATTTAGTTAGTGTCCAGCATCTACTACAATTTAATGTAGACTTTAGTTGGAATAGTAATTAATATTTAATTAGTGTCCAGCACTTACTTCAATTTTATGTACACTGGAGTTGGAATAGTAATTATTATTTAATTAGTGTCCAGCATCTACTTCAATGTTAGGTAGACTGGAGTTGGAATAGTAATTATTATTTAATTAGTGTCCAGCATCTACTTCAATTTTATGTAGACTGGAGTTGGAATAGTAATTATTATTTAATTAGTGTCCAGCACCTACTTCAATTTTATGTAGACTGGAGTTGGAATAGTAATTATTATTAAATTAGTGTCCAGCACCTACTTCCATTTTATGTAGACTGGAGTAGGAATATTAATTATTATTTAATTAGTGTCCAGCACCTACTTCAATTTTAAGTAGACTGGAGTTGGAATAGTAATTATTATCTAATTAGTGTCCAGCACCTACTTCAATTTTATGTAGACTGGAGTTGGAATATTAATTATTATTTAATTAGTGTCCAGCACCTACTTCAATTTAATGTAGACTGGAGATGGAATATTAATTAATATTTAATTAGTGTCCAGTACCTACTTCAATTTTATGTAGACTGGAGTTGGAATAGTAATTATTATTTAATTAGTGTCCAGCACCTACTTCAATTTTAAGTAGACAGGAGTTCGAATAGTAATTATTATTTAATTAGTGTCCAGCACCTACTTCAATTTTAAGTAGACTGGAGTTGGAATAGTAATTATTATTTAATTAGTGTCCAGCATCTACTTCAATTTTATGTAGACTGGAGTTGGAATAGTAATTAATATTTAATTAGTGTCCAGCACTTACTTCAATTTTATGTACACTGGAGTTGGAATAGTAATTATTATTTAATTAGTGTCCAGCATCTACTTCAATTTTATGTAGACTGGAGTTGGAATAGTAATTATTATTTAATTAGTGTCCAGCATCTACTTCAATTTTATGTAGACTGGAGTTGGAATAGTAAATATTATTTAATTAGTGTCCAGCATCTACTTAAATTTTATGTAGACTGGAGTTGGAATAGTAATTATTATTTAATTAGTGTCCAGCACTTACTTCAATTTTATGTACACTGGAGTTGGAATAGTAATTATTATTTATTTGGTGTCCAGCATCTACTTCAATTTTATGTAGACTGGAGTTGGAATAGTAATTATTATGTAATTAGTGTCCAGCATCTACTTCAATTTTATGTAGACTGGAGTTGGAATAGTAAATATTATTTAATTAGTGTCCAGCATCTACTTAAATTGTATGTAGACTGGAGTTGGAATAGTAATTATTATTTAATTAGTGTCCAGCACTTACTTCAATTTTATGTACACTGGAGTTGGAATAGTAATTATTATTTAATTGGTGTCCAGCATCTACTTCAATTTTATGTAGACTGGAGTTGGAATAGTAATTATTATCTAATTAGTGTCCAGCACCTACTTCAATTTTATGTAAACTGGAGTTGGAATATTAATTATTATTTAAATAGTGTCCAGCACGTTCTTCAATTGTATGTAGACTGGAGTTGGAATAGTAATTATTATTTAATTAGTGTCCAGCACCTACTTCAATTTTATGTAGACTGGAGTTGGAATATTAATTATTATTTAATTAGTGTCCAGCACCTACTTCAATTTAAAGTAGACTGGAGTAGGAATAGTAATTATTATTTAATTAGTGTCCAGCACCTACTACAATTTAATGTAGACTGGAGGTGGAATAGTAATTAATATTTAATTAGTGTCCAGCACTTACTTCAATTTTATGTACACTGGAGTTGGAATAGTAATTATTATTTAATTAGTGTCCAGCATCTACTTCAATTTTATGTAGACTGGAGTTGGAATAGTAATTATTATTTAATTAGTGTCCAGCACCTACTTCAATTTAATGTAGACTGGAGTTGGAATATTAATTAATATTTAATTAGTGTCCAGCACCTACTTCAATTTTATGTAGACTGGAGTTGGAATAGTAATTATTATTTAATTAGTGTCCAGCACCTACTTCAATTTTAAGTAAACTGGAGTTGGAATAGTAATTATTATTTAATTAGTGTCCAGCACCTACTTCAATTTTAAGTAGACTGGAGTTGGAATAGTAATTATTATTTAATTAGTGTATAGCACCTACTTCAATTTTATGTAGACTGGAGTTGGAATATTAATTATTATTTAATTAGTGTCCAGCACCTACTTCAATTTTAAGTAGACTGGAGTTGGAATAGTAATTATTATTTAATTAGTGTCCAGCACCTACTTCAATTTTATGTAGACTGGAGTTGGAATATTAATTATTATTTAATTAGTGTCTAGCACCTACTATAATTTTATGTAGACTGGAGTTGGAATTGTAAATATTATTTAATTAGTGTCCAGCACCTATTTCAATTTTAAGTAGACTGGAGTTGGAATAGTAATTATTATTAAATTAGTGTCCAGCACCTACTTCAATTTTATGTAGACTGGAGTTGGAATATTAATTAATATTTAATTAGTGTCCAGCACCTACTTCAATTTAATGTAGACTGGAGTTGGAATAGTAATTATTATTTAGTTAGTGTCCAGCACCTACTTAAATTTTATGTAAATTGGAGTTGGAATAGTAATTATTAATTAATTAGTGTCCAGCACCTACTTCAATTTTATGTAGGCTGGAGTAGGAATAGTAATTATTATTTAATTAGTGTCCAGCACCTACTTCAATTTTATGTAGACTGGAGTTGGAATATTAAATATTATTTAATTAGTGTTCAGCACCTACTTCAATTTAATGTAGACTGGAGTAGGAATAGTAATTATTATTTAATTAGTGCCCAGCACCTACTTCAATTTAATGTAGAATGGAGTTGGAATAGTAATTATTATTAAATTAGTGTCCAGCACCTACTTCAATTTTATGTAGACTGGAGTTGGAATATTAATTATTATTTAATTAGTGTCCAGCACCTACTTCAATTTTATGTAGACTGGAGTTGGAATAGTAATTATTATCTAATTAGTGTCCAGCACCTACTTCAATTTTATGTAAACTGGAGTTGGAATATTAATTATTATTTAAATAGTGTCCAGCACCTTCTTCAATTTAATGTAGACTGGAGTAGGAATTGTAATTATTATTTAATTAGTGTCCTGCACCTACTTCAATTTTATGTAGACTGGAGTTGGAATAGTAATTATTATTTAATTAGTGTCCAGCACCTACATCAATTTAAAGTAGACTGGAGTAGGAATAGTAATTATTATTTAATTAGTGTCCAGCACCTACTACAATTTAATGTAGACTGGAGTTGGAATAGTAATTAATATTTAATTAGTGTCCAGCACTTACTTCAATTTTATGTACACTTGAGTTGGAATAGTAATTATTATTTAATTAGTGTCCAGCATCTACTTCAATTTTATGTAGACTGGAGTTGGAATAGTAATTATTATTTAATTAGTGTCCAGCATCTACTTCAATTTTATGTAGACTGGAGTTGGAATAGTAATTATTATTTAATTAGTGTCCAGCACCTACTTCAATTTTAAGTAGACTGGAGTTGGAATAGTAATTATTATTTAATTAGTGTTCAGCACCTACTTCAATTTTAAGTAGACTGGAGTTGGAATAGTAATTATTATTTAATTAGTGTCCAGCATCTACTTCAACTTTATGTAGACTGGAGTTGGTATAGTAATTAATATTTAATTAGTGTCCAGCACTTACTTCAATTTTATGTACACTGGAGTTGGAATAGTAATTATTATTTAATTAGTGTCCAGCATCTACTTCAATTTTATGTAGACTGGAGTTGGAATAGTAATTATTATTTAATTAGTGTCCAGCATCTACTTCAATTTTATGTAGACTGGAGTTGGAATAGTAAATATTATTTAATTAGTGTCCAGCATCTACTTCAATTTTATGTAGACTGGAGTTGGAATAGTAATTATTATTTAACTAGTGTCCAGCACCTACTTCAATTTAAAGTAGACTGGAGTAGGAATAGTAATTATTATTTAATTAGTGTCCAGCACCTACTACAATTTAATGTAGACTGGAGTTGGAATAGTAATTAATATTTAATTAGTGTCCAGCACTTACTTCAATTTTATGTACACTGGAGTTGGAATAGTAATTATTATTTAATTAGTGTCCAGCATCTACTTCAATTTTAGGTAGACTGGAGTTGGAATAGTAATTATTATTTCATTAGTGTCCAGCATCTACTTCAATTTTATGTACACTGGAGTTGGAATAGTAATTAATATTTAATTAGTGTGCAGCACTTACTTAAATTTTATGTACACTGGAGTTGGAATAGTAATTATTATTTAATTAGTGTCCAGCATCTACTTCAATTTTATGTAGACTGGAGTTGGAATAGTAATTATTATTTAATTGGTGTCCAGCATCTACTTCAATTTTATGTAGACTGGAGTTGGAATAGTAATTATTATTTAATTAGTGTCCAGCATTTACTTCAATTTTATGTAGACTGGAGTTGGAATAGTAATTATTATTTAATTAGTGTCCAGCACCTACTTCAATTTAAAGTAGACTGGAGTAGGAATAGTAATTATTATGTCATTAGTGTCCAGCACCTACTACAATTTAATGTAGACTGGAGTTGGAATAGTAATTAATATTTAATTAGTGTCCAGCACCTACTTCAATTTTATGTACACTGGAGTTGGAATAGTAATTATTATTTAATTAATGTCCAGCATCTACTTCAATTTTATGTAGACTGGAGTTGGAATAGTAATTAATATTTAATTAGTGTCCAGCATCTACTTCAATTTTATGTAGACTGGTGTTGGAATAGTAATTATTATTTAATTAGTGTCCAGCATCTACTTCAATTTTATGTAGACTGGAGTTGGAATAGTAATTATTATTTAACTAGTGTCCAGCACCTACTTCAATTTAAAGTAGACTGGAGTAGGAATAGTAATTATTATTTAATTAGTGTCCAGCACCTACTACAATTTAATGTAGACTGGAGTTGGAATAGTAATTAATATTTAATTAGTGTCCAGCACTTACTTCAATTTTATGTACACTGGAGTTGGAATAGTAATTATTATTTAATTAGTGTCCAGCATCTACTTCAATTTTAGGTAGACTGGAGTTGGAATAGTAATTATTATTTAATTAGTGTCCAGCATCTACTTCAATTTTATGTACACTGGAGTTGGAATAGTAATTATTATTTAATTAGTGTCCAGCACCTACTTCAATTTTATGTAGACTGGAGTTGGAATAGTAAATATTATTTAATTAGTGTCCAGCACCTACTTCAATTTCAAGTAGACTGGAGTTGGAATAGTAATTGTTATTTAATTAGTGTCCAGCACCTACTTCAATTTTATGTAGACTGGAGTTGGAATAGTAATTATCATTTAATTAGTGTCCAGCACCTACTTCAATTTTATGTAGACTGGAGTTGGAATAGTAATTATTATTTAATTAGTGTCCAGCACCTTCTTCAATTTTAAGTAGACTGGAGTTGGAATAGTAATTATAATTTAATTAGTGTCCAGCACCTACTTCAATTTTATGTAGACTGGAGTTGGAATAGTAATTATTATTTAATTAGTGTCCAGCACCTACTTCAATTTTATGTAGACTGGAGTTGGAATAGTAATTATTATTAAATTAGTGTCCAGCACCTACTTCAATTTTATGTAGACTGGAGTTGGAATATTAATTATTATTTAATTAGTGTTCAGCACCTACTTCAATTTTAAGTAGACTGGAGTTGGAATAGTAATTATTATCTAATTAGTGTCCAGCACCTACTTCAATTTTATGTAGACTGGAGTTGGAATATTAATTATTATTTAATTAGTGTCCAGCACCTACTTCAATTTTAAGTAGACTGGAGTTGGAATAGTAATTATTATTTAATTAGTATCCGGCATCTACTTCAATTTTATGTAGACTGGATTTGAAATAGTAATTATTATTTAATTAGTGCCCAGCACCTACTTCAATTTTATGTAGACTGGAGTTGGAATATTAATTATTATTTAATTAGTGTCCAGCACCTACTATAATTTTATGTAGACTGGAGTTGGAATAGTAATTATTATTTAATTAGTGTCCAGCACCTGCTTCAATTTTAAGTAGACTGGAGTTGGAATAGTAATTATTATGTAATTAGTGTCCAGCACCTCTTTCAATTTTATGTAGACTGGAGTTGGAATAGTAATTATTATTTAATTAGTGTCCAGCACCTACTTCAATTTTATGTAGACTGGAGTTGGAATAGTAATTATTATTAAGTTAGTGTTCATCACCTCCTTCCATTTTATGTAGACTGGAGTTGGAATATTAATTATTATTTAATTAGTGTCCAGCACCTACTTCAATTTTAAGTAGACTGGAGTTGGAATAGTAATTATTATCTAATTAGTGTCCAGCACCTACTTCAATTTTATGTAGACTGGAGTTGGAATAGTAATTATTATTTAATTAGTGTCCAGCATCTACTTCAATTTTATGTAGACTGGAGTTGGAATAGTAATTAATATTTAATTAGTGTCCAGCACTTACTTCAATTTTATGTACACTGGAGTTGGAATAGTAATTATTATTTAATTAGTGTCCAGCATCTACTTCAATTTTATGTAGACTGGAGTTGGAATAGTAATTATTATTTAATTAGTGTCCAGCATCTACTTAAATTTTATGTAGACTGGAGTTGGAATAGTAATTATTATTTAATTAGTGTCCAGCACTTACTTCAATTTTATGTACACTGGAGTTGGAATAGTAATTATTATTTAATTGTTGTCCAGCATCTACTTCAATTTTATGTAGACTGGAGTTGGAATAGTAATTATTATCTAATTAGTGTCCAGCACCTACTTCAATTTTATGTAAACTGGAGTTGGAATATTAATTATTATTTAAATAGTGTCCAGCACCTTCTTCAATTGTATGTAGACTGGAGTTGGAATAGTAATTATTATTTAATTAGTGTCCAGCACCTACTTCAATTTTATGTAGACTGGAGTTGGAATATTAATTATTATTTAATTAGTGTCCAGCACCTACTTCAATTTAAAGTAGACTGGAGTAGGAATAGTAATTATTATTTAATTAGTGTCCAGCACCTACTACAATTTAATGTAGACTGGAGGTGGAATAGTAATTAATATTTAATTAGTGTCCAGCACTTACTTCAATTTTATGTACACTGGAGTTGGAATAGTAATTATTATTTAATTAGTGTCCAGCATCTACTTCAATTTTATGTAGACTGGAGTTGGAATAGTAATTATTATTTAATTAGTGTCCAGCACCTACTTCAATTTAATGTAGACTGGAGTTGGAATATTAATTAATATTTAATTAGTGTCCAGCACCTACTTCATTTTTATGTAGACTGGAGTTGGAATAGTAATTATTATTTAATTAGTGTCCAGCACCTACTTCAATTTTAAGTAAACTGGAGTTGGAATAGTAATTATTATTTAATTAGTGTCCAGCACCTACTTCAATTTTAAGTAGACTGGAGTTGGAATAGTAATTATTATTTAATTAGTGTCCAGCACCTACTTCAATTTTATGTAGACTGGAGTTGGAATATTAATTATTATTTAATTAGTGTCCAGCACCTACTTCAATTTTAAGTAGACTGGAGTTGGAATAGTAATTATTATTTAATTAGTGTCCAGTACCTACTTCAATTTTATGTAGACTGGAGTTGGAATATTAATTATTATTTAATTAGTGTCCAGCACCTACTATAATTTTATGTAGACTGGAGTTGGAATTGTAAATATTATTTAATTAGTGTCCAGCACCTACTTCAATTTTAAGTAGACTGGAGTTGGAATAGTAATTAATATTTAATTAGTGTCCAGCACCTACTTCAATTTAATGTAGACTGGAGTTGGAATAGTAATTATTATTTAGTTAGTGTCCAGCACCTACTTAAATTTTATGTAAATTGGAGTTGGAATAGTAATTATTAATTAATTAGTTTCCAGCACCTACTTCAATTTTATGTAGGCTGGAGTAGGAATAGTAATTATTATTTAATTAGTGTCCAGCACCTACTTCAATTTTATGTAGACTGGAGTTGGAATATTAAATATTATTTAATTAGTGTTCAGCACCTACTTCAATTTAATGTAGACTGGAGTAGGAATAGTAATTATTATTTAATTAGTGCCCAGCACCTACTTCAATTTAATGTAGAATGGAGTTGGAATAGTAATTATTATTAAATTAGTGTCCAGCACCTACTTCAATTTTATGTAGACTGGAGTTGGAATATTAATTATTATTTAATTAGTGTCCAGCACCTACTTCAATTTTATGTAGACTGGAGTTGGAATAGTAATTATTATCTAATTAGTGTCCAGCACCTACTTCAATTTTATGTAAACTGGAGTTGGAATATTAATTATTATTTAAATAGTGTCCAGCACCTTCTTCAATTTAATGTAGACTGGAGTAGGAATTGTAATTATTATTTAATTAGTGTCCTGCACCTACTTCAATTTTATGTAGACTGGAGTTGGAATAGTAATTATTATTTAATTAGTGTCCAGCACCTACTTCAATTTAAAGTAGACTGGAGTAGGAATAGTAATTATTATTTAATTAGTGTCCAGCACCTACTACAATTTAATGTAGACTGGAGTTGGAATAGTAATTAATATTTAATTAGTGTCCAGCACTTACTTCAATTTTATGTACACTTGAGTTGGAATAGTAATTATTATTTAATTAGTGTCCAGCATCTACTTCAATTTTAAGTAGACTGGAGTTGGAATAGTAATTATAATTTAATTAGTGTCCAGCACCTACTTCAATTTTATGTAGACTGGAGTTGGAATAGTAATTATTATTTAATTAGTGTCCAGCACCTACTTCAATTTTATGTAGACTGGAGTTGGAATAGTAATTATTATTAAATTAGTGTCCAGCACCTACTTCAATTTTATGTAGACTGGAGTTGGAATATTAATTATTATTTAATTAGTGTTCAGCACCTACTTCAATTTTAAGTAGACTGGAGTTGGAATAGTAATTATTATCTAATTAGTGTCCAGCACCTACTTCAATTTTATGTAGACTGGAGTTGGAATATTAATTATTATTTAATTAGTGTCCAGCACCTACTTCAATTTTAAGTAGACTGGAGTTGGAATAGTAATTATTATTTAATTAGTATCCGGCATCTACTTCAATTTTATGTAGACTGGATTTGAAATAGTAATTATTATTTAATTAGTGCCCAGCACCTACTTCAATTTTATGTAGACTGGAGTTGGAATATTAATTATTATTTAATTAGTGTCCAGCACCTACTATAATTTTATGTAGACTGGAGTTGGAATAGTAATTATTATTTAATTAGTGTCCAGCACCTGCTTCAATTTTAAGTAGACTGGAGTTGGAATAGTAATTATTATGTAATTAGTGTCCAGCACCTCTTTCAATTTTATGTAGACTGGAGTTGGAATAGTAATTATTATTTAAGTAGTGTCCAGCACCTACTTCAATTTTATGTAGACTGGAGTTGGAATAGTAATTATTATTAAGTTAGTGTTCAGCACCTCCTTCCATTTTATGTAGACTGGAGTTGGAATATTAATTATTATTTAATTAGTGTCCAGCACCTACTTCAATTTTAAGTAGACTGGAGTTGGAATAGTAATTATTATCTAATTAGTGTCCAGCACCTACTTCAATTTTATGTAGACTGGAGTTGGAATAGTAATTATTATTTAATTAGTGTCCAGCATCTACTTCAATTTTATGTAGACTGGAGTTGGAATAGTAATTAATATTTAATTAGTGTCCAGCACTTACTTCAATTTTATGTACACTGGAGTTGGAATAGTAATTATTATTTAATTAGTGTCCAGCATCTACTTCAATTTTATGTAGACTGGAGTTGGAATAGTAATTATTATTTAATTAGTGTCCAGCATCTACTTAAATTTTATGTAGACTGGAGTTGGAATAGTAATTATTATTTAATTAGTGTCCAGCACTTACTTCAATTTTATGTACACTGGAGTTGGAATAGTAATTATTATTTAATTGGTGTCCAGCATCTACTTCAATTTTATGTAGACTGGAGTTGGAATAGTAATTATTATCTAATTAGTGTCCAGCACCTACTTCAATTTTATGTAAACTGGAGTTGGAATATTAATTATTATTTAAATAGTGTCCAGCACCTTCTTCAATTGTATGTAGACTGGAGTTGGAATAGTAATTATTATTTAATTAGTGTCCAGCACCTACTTCAATTTTATGTAGACTGGAGTTGGAATATTAATTATTATTTAATTAGTGTCCAGCACCTACTTCAATTTAAAGTAGACTGGAGTAGGAATAGTAATTATTATTTAATTAGTGTCCAGCACCTACTACAATTTAATGTAGACTGGAGGTGGAATAGTAATTAATATTTAATTAGTGTCCAGCACTTACTTCAATTTTATGTACACTGGAGTTGGAATAGTAATTATTATTTAATTAGTGTCCAGCATCTACTTCAATTTTATGTAGACTGGAGTTGGAATAGTAATTATTATTTAATTAGTGTCCAGCACCTACTTCAATTTAATGTAGACTGGAGTTGGAATATTAATTAATATTTAATTAGTGTCCAGCACCTACTTCATTTTTATGTAGACTGGAGTTGGAATAGTAATTATTATTTAATTAGTGTCCAGCACCTACTTCAATTTTAAGTAAACTGGAGTTGGAATAGTAATTATTATTTAATTAGTGTCCAGCACCTACTTCAATTTTAAGTAGACTGGAGTTGGAATAGTAATTATTATTTAATTAGTGTCCAGCACCTACTTCAATTTTATGTAGACTGGAGTTGGAATATTAATTATTATTTAATTAGTGTCCAGCACCTACTTCAATTTTAAGTAGACTGGAGTTGGAATAGTAATTATTATTTAATTAGTGTCCAGCACCTACTTCAATTTTATGTAGACTGGAGTTGGAATATTAATTATTATTTAATTAGTGTCCAGCACCTACTATAATTTTATGTAGACTGGAGTTGGAATTGTAAATATTATTTAATTAGTGTCCAGCACCTACTTCAATTTTAAGTAGACTGGAGTTGGAATAGTAATTAATATTTAATTAGTGTCCAGCACCTACTTCAATTTAATGTAGACTGGAGTTGGAATAGTAATTATTATTTAGTTAGTGTCCAGCACCTACTTAAATTTTATGTAAATTGGAGTTGGAATAGTAATTATTAATTAATTAGTTTCCAGCACCTACTTCAATTTTATGTAGGCTGGAGTAGGAATAGTAATTATTATTTAATTAGTGTCCAGCACCTACTTCAATTTTATGTAGACTGGAGTTGGAATATTAAATATTATTTAATTAGTGTTCAGCACCTACTTCAATTTAATGTAGACTGGAGTAGGAATAGTAATTATTATTTAATTAGTGCCCAGCACCTACTTCAATTTAATGTAGAATGGAGTTGGAATAGTAATTATTATTAAATTAGTGTCCAGCACCTACTTCAATTTTATGTAGACTGGAGTTGGAATATTAATTATTATTTAATTAGTGTCCAGCACCTACTTCAATTTTATGTAGACTGGAGTTGGAATAGTAATTATTATCTAATTAGTGTCCAGCACCTACTTCAATTTTATGTAAACTGGAGTTGGAATATTAATTATTATTTAAATAGTGTCCAGCACCTTCTTCAATTTAATGTAGACTGGAGTAGGAATTGTAATTATTATTTAATTAGTGTCCTGCACCTACTTCAATTTTATGTAGACTGGAGTTGGAATAGTAATTATTATTTAATTAGTGTCCAGCACCTACTTCAATTTAAAGTAGACTGGAGTAGGAATAGTAATTATTATTTAATTAGTGTCCAGCACCTACTACAATTTAATGTAGACTGGAGTTGGAATAGTAATTAATATTTAATTAGTGTCCAGCACTTACTTCAATTTTATGTACACTTGAGTTGGAATAGTAATTATTATTTAATTAGTGTCCAGCATCTACTTCAATTTTAAGTAGACTGGAGTTGGAATAGTAATTATAATTTAATTAGTGTCCAGCACCTACTTCAATTTTATGTAGACTGGAGTTGGAATAGTAATTATTATTTAATTAGTGTCCAGCACCTACTTCAATTTTATGTAGACTGGAGTTGGAATAGTAATTATTATTAAATTAGTGTCCAGCACCTACTTCAATTTTATGTAGACTGGAGTTGGAATATTAATTATTATTTAATTAGTGTTCAGCACCTACTTCAATTTTAAGTAGACTGGAGTTGGAATAGTAATTATTATCTAATTAGTGTCCAGCACCTACTTCAATTTTATGTAGACTGGAGTTGGAATATTAATTATTATTTAATTAGTGTCCAGCACCTACTTCAATTTTAAGTAGACTGGAGTTGGAATAGTAATTATTATTTAATTAGTATCCGGCATCTACTTCAATTTTATGTAGACTGGATTTGAAATAGTAATTATTATTTAATTAGTGCCCAGCACCTACTTCAATTTTATGTAGACTGGAGTTGGAATATTAATTATTATTTAATTAGTGTCCAGCACCTACTATAATTTTATGTAGACTGGAGTTGGAATAGTAATTATTATTTAATTAGTGTCCAGCACCTGCTTCAATTTTAAGTAGACTGGAGTTGGAATAGTAATTATTATGTAATTAGTGTCCAGCACCTCTTTCAATTTTATGTAGACTGGAGTTGGAATAGTAATTATTATTTAAGTAGTGTCCAGCACCTACTTCAATTTTATGTAGACTGGAGTTGGAATAGTAATTATTATTAAGTTAGTGTTCAGCACCTCCTTCCATTTTATGTAGACTGGAGTTGGAATATTAATTATTATTTAATTAGTGTCCAGCACCTACTTCAATTTTAAGTAGACTGGAGTTGGAATAGTAATTATTATCTAATTAGTGTCCAGCACCTACTTCAATTTTATGTAGACTGGAGTTGGAATAGTAATTATTATTTAATTAGTGTCCAGCATCTACTTCAATTTTATGTAGACTGGAGTTGGAATAGTAATTAATATTTAATTAGTGTCCAGCACTTACTTCAATTTTATGTACACTGGAGTTGGAATAGTAATTATTATTTAATTAGTGTCCAGCATCTACTTCAATTTTATGTAGACTGGAGTTGGAATAGTAATTATTATTTAATTAGTGTCCAGCATCTACTTAAATTTTATGTAGACTGGAGTTGGAATAGTAATTATTATTTAATTAGTGTCCAGCACTTACTTCAATTTTATGTACACTGGAGTTGGAATAGTAATTATTATTTAATTGGTGTCCAGCATCTACTTCAATTTTATGTAGACTGGAGTTGGAATAGTAATTATTATCTAATTAGTGTCCAGCACCTACTTCAATTTTATGTAAACTGGAGTTGGAATATTAATTATTATTTAAATAGTGTCCAGCACCTTCTTCAATTGTATGTAGACTGGAGTTGGAATAGTAATTATTATTTAATTAGTGTCCAGCACCTACTTCAATTTTATGTAGACTGGAGTTGGAATATTAATTATTATTTAATTAGTGTCCAGCACCTACTTCAATTTAAAGTAGACTGGAGTAGGAATAGTAATTATTATTTAATTAGTGTCCAGCACCTACTACAATTTAATGTAGACTGGAGGTGGAATAGTAATTAATATTTAATTAGTGTCCAGCACTTACTTCAATTTTATGTACACTGGAGTTGGAATAGTAATTATTATTTAATTAGTGTCCAGCATCTACTTCAATTTTATGTAGACTGGAGTTGGAATAGTAATTATTATTTAATTAGTGTCCAGCACCTACTTCAATTTAATGTAGACTGGAGTTGGAATATTAATTAATATTTAATTAGTGTCCAGCACCTACTTCATTTTTATGTAGACTGGAGTTGGAATAGTAATTATTATTTAATTAGTGTCCAGCACCTACTTCAATTTTAAGTAAACTGGAGTTGGAATAGTAATTATTATTTAATTAGTGTCCAGCACCTACTTCAATTTTAAGTAGACTGGAGTTGGAATAGTAATTATTATTTAATTAGTGTCCAGCACCTACTTCAATTTTATGTAGACTGGAGTTGGAATATTAATTATTATTTAATTAGTGTCCAGCACCTACTTCAATTTTAAGTAGACTGGAGTTGGAATAGTAATTATTATTTAATTAGTGTCCAGCACCTACTTCAATTTTATGTAGACTGGAGTTGGAATATTAATTATTATTTAATTAGTGTCCAGCACCTACTATAATTTTATGTAGACTGGAGTTGGAATTGTAAATATTATTTAATTAGTGTCCAGCACCTACTTCAATTTTAAGTAGACTGGAGTTGGAATAGTAATTAATATTTAATTAGTGTCCAGCACCTACTTCAATTTAATGTAGACTGGAGTTGGAATAGTAATTATTATTTAGTTAGTGTCCAGCACCTACTTAAATTTTATGTAAATTGGAGTTGGAATAGTAATTATTAATTAATTAGTTTCCAGCACCTACTTCAATTTTATGTAGGCTGGAGTAGGAATAGTAATTATTATTTAATTAGTGTCCAGCACCTACTTCAATTTTATGTAGACTGGAGTTGGAATATTAAATATTATTTAATTAGTGTTCAGCACCTACTTCAATTTAATGTAGACTGGAGTAGGAATAGTAATTACTATTTAATTAGTGCCCAGCACCTACTTCAATTTAATGTAGAATGGAGTTGGAATAGTAATTATTATTAAATTAGTGTCCAGCACCTACTTCAATTTTATGTAGACTGGAGTTGGAATATTAATTATTATTTAATTAGTGTCCAGCACCTACTTCAATTTTATGTAGACTGGAGTTGGAATAGTAATTATTATCTAATTAGTGTCCAGCACCTACTTCAATTTAAAGTAGACTGGAGTAGGAATAGTAATTATTATTTAATTAGTGTCCAGCACCTACTACAATTTAATGTAGACTGGAGTTGGAATAGTAATTAATATTTAATTAGTGTCCAGCACTTACTTCAATTTTATGTACACTTGAGTTGGAATAGTAATTATTATTTAAATAGTGTCCAGCACCTTCTTCAATTTAATGTAGACTGGAGTAGGAATTGTAATTATTATTTAATTAGTGTCCTGCACCTACTTCAATTTTATGTAGACTGGAGTTGGAATAGTAATTATTATTTAATTAGTGTCCAGCACCTACTTCAATTTAAAGTAGACTGGAGTAGGAATAGTAATTATTATTTAATTAGTGTCCAGCACCTACTACAATTTAATGTAGACTGGAGTTGGAATAGTAATTAATATTTAATTAGTGTCCAGCACTTACTTCAATTTTATGTACACTTGAGTTGGAATAGTAATTATTATTTAATTAGTGTCCAGCATCTACTTCAATTTTATGTAGACTGGAGTTGGAATAGTAATTATTATTTAATTAGTGTCCAGCACCTACTTCAATTTAAAGTAGACTGGAGTAGGAATAGTAATTATTATTTAATTAGTGTCCAGCACCTACTACAATTTAATGTAGACTGGAGTTGGAATAGTAATTAATATTTAATTAGTGTCCAGCACTTACTTCAATTTTATGTACACTTGAGTTGGAATAGTAATTATTATTTAAATAGTGTCCAGCACCTTCTTCAATTTAATGTAGACTGGAGTAGGAATTGTAATTATTATTTAATTAGTGTCCTGCACCTACTTCAATTTTATGTAGACTGGAGTTGGAATAGTAATTATTATTTAATTAGTGTCCAGCACCTACTTCAATTTAAAGTAGACTGGAGTAGGAATAGTAATTATTATTTAATTAGTGTCCAGCACCTACTACAATTTAATGTAGACTGGAGTTGGAATAGTAATTAATATTTAATTAGTGTCCAGCACTTACTTCAATTTTATGTACACTTGAGTTGGAATAGTAATTATTATTTAATTAGTGTCCAGCATCTACTTCAATTTTATGTCGACTGGAGTTGGAATAGTAATTATTATTTAATTAGTGTCCAGCATCTACTTCAATTTTATGTAGACTGGAGTTGGAATAGTAATTATTATTTAATTAGTGTCCAGCGCTTACTTCAATTTTATGTACACTGGAGTTGGAATAGTAATTATTATTTAATTAGTGTCCAGCATCTACTTCAATTTTATGTAGACTGGAGTTGGAATAGTAATTATTATTAAATTAGTGTCCAGCACCTACTTCAATGTTAGGTAGACTGGAGTAGGAATAGTAATTATTATTTAATTAGTGTCCAGCACCTACTACAATTTAATGTAGACTGGAGTTGGAATAGTAATTAATATTTAATTAGTGTCCAGCACTTACTTCAATTTTATGTACACTGGAGTTGGAATAGTAATTATTATTTAATTAGTGTCCAGCATCTACTTCAATTTCAAGTAGACTGGAGTTGGAATAGTAATTATTATTTAATTATTGTCCAGCGCTTACTTCAATTTTATGTACACTGGAGTTGGAATAGTAATTATTATTTAATTAGTGTCCAGCATCTACTTCAATTTTATGTAGACTGGAGTTGGAATAGTAATTATTATTTAGTTAGTGTCCAGCACCTACTACAATTTAATGTAGACTTTAGTTGGAATAGTAATTAATATTTAATTAGTGTCCAGCACTTACTTCAATTTTATGTACACTGGAGTTGGAATAGTAATTATTATTTAATTAGTGTCCAGCATCTACTTCAATGTTAGGTAGACTGGAGTTGGAATAGTAATTATTATTTAATTAGTGTCCAGCATCTACTTCAATTTTATGTAGACTGGAGTTGGAATAGTAATTATTATTTAATTAGTGTCCAGCACCTACTTCAATTTCAAGTAGACTGGAGTTGGAATAGTAATTATTATTTAATTAGTGTCCAGCACCTACTTCAATTTAAAGTAGACTGGAGTAGGAATAGTAATCATTATTTAATTAGTGTCCAGCACCTACTACAATTTTATGTAGACTGGAGTTGGAATAGTAATTATTATTTAATTAGTGTCCAGCACCTACTTCAATTTTAAGTAGACTGGAGTTGGAATAGTAATTATTATTTAATTAGTGTCCAGCACCTACTTCAATTTTATGTAGACTGGAGTTGGAATAGTAATTATTATTTAATTAGTGTCCAGCACCTACTACAATTTAATGTAGACTGGAGTTGGAATGGTAATTAATATTTAATTAGTGTCCAGCACTTACTTCAATTTTATGTACACTGGAGTTGGAATAGTAATTATTATTTAATTAGTGTCCAGCATCTACTTCAATTTTATGTAGACTGGAGTTTGAATAGTAATTATTATTTAATTAGTGTCCAGCATCTACTTCAATTTTATGTAGACTGGAGTTGGAATAGTAATTATTATTTAATTAGTGTCCAGCATCTACTTCAATTTTATGTAGACTAGAGTTGGAATAGTAATTATTATTTAATTAGTGTCCAGCGCTTACTTCAATTTTATGTACACTGGAGTTGGAATAGTAATTATTATTTAATTAGTGTCCAGCATCTACTTCAATTTTATGTAGACTGGAGTTGGAATAGTAATTATTATTTAATTAGTGTCCAGCACCTACTTCAATTTAAAGTAGACTGGAGTAGGAATGGTAATTATTATTTAATTAGTGTCCAGCACCTACTACAATTTAATGTAGACTGGAGTTGGAATAGTAATTAATATTTAATTAGTGTCCAGCACTTACTTCAATTTTATGTACACTGGAGTTGGAATAGTAATTATTATTTAATTAGTGTCCAGCATCTACTTCAATTTTAGGTAGACTGGAGTTGGAATAGTAATTATTATTTAATTAGTGTCCAGCATCTACTTCAATTTTATGTAGACTGGAGTTGGAATAGTAATTATTATTTAATTAGTGTCCAGCACCTACTTCAATTTTATGTAGACTGGAGTTGGAATAGTAATTATTATTTAATTAGTGTCCAGCACCTACTTCAATTTCAAGTAGACTGGAGTTGGAATAGTAATTATTATTTAATTAGTGTCCAGCGCTTACTTCAATTTTATGTACACTGGAGTTGGAATAGTAATTATTATTTAATTAGTGTCCAGCATCTACTTCAATTTTATGTAGACTGGAGTTGGAATAGTAATTATTATTTAGTTAGTGTCCAGCACCTACTACAATTTAATGAAGACTTTAGTTGGAATAGTAATTAATATTTAATTAGTGTCCAGCACTTACTTCAATTTTATGTACACTGGAGTTGGAATAGTAATTATTATTTAATTAGTGTCCAGCATCTACTTCAATGTTAGGTAGACTGGAGTTGGAATAGTAATTATTATTTAATTAGTGTCCAGCATCTACTTCAATTTTATGTAGACTGGAGTTGGAATAGTAATTATTATTTAATTAGTGTCCAGCACCTACTTCAATTTCAAGTAGACTGGAGTTGGAATAGTAATTATTATTTAATTAGTGTCCAGCACCTACTTCAATTTTATGTAGACTGGAGTTGGAATAGTAATTATTATTTAATTAGTGTCCAGCACCTACTTCAATTTTATGTAGACTGGAGTTGGAATAGTAATTATTATTTAATTAGTGTCCAGCACCTACTTCAATTATAAGTAGACTGGAGTAGGAATATTAATTATTATTTAATTAGTGTCCAGCACCTACTTCAATTTTAAGTAGACTGGAGTTGGAATAGTAATTATTATCTAATTAGTGTCCAGCACCTACTTCAATTTTATGTAGACTGGAGTTGGAATATTAATTATTATTTAATTAGTGTCCAGCACCTACTTCAATTTAATGTAGACTGGAGATGGAATATTAATTAATATTTAATTAGTGTCCAGTACCTACTTCAATTTTATGTAGACTGGAGTTGGAATAGTAATTATTATTTAATTAGTGTCCAGCACCTACTTCAATTTTAAGTAGACTGGAGTTGGAATAGTAATTATTATTTAATTAGTGTCCAGCACCTACTTCAATTTTAAGTAGACTGGAGTTGGAATAGTAATTATTATTTAATTAGTGTCCAGCATCTACTTCAACTTTATGTAGACTGGAGTTGGAATAGTAATTAATATTTAATTAGTGTCCAGCACTTACTTCAATTTTATGTACACTGGAGTTGGAATAGTAATTATTATTTAATTAGTGTCCAGCATCTACTTCAATTTTATGTAGACTGGAGTTGGAATAGTAATTATTATTTAATTAGTGTCCAGCATCTACTTCAATTTTATGTAGACTGGAGTTGGAATAGTAAATATTATTTAATTAGTGTCCAGCATCTACTTAAATTTTATGTAGACTGGAGTTGGAATAGTAATTATTATTTAATTAGTGTCCAGCACTTACTTCAATTTTATGTACACTGGAGTTGGAATAGTAATTATTATTTATTTGGTGTCCAGCATCTACTTCAATTTTATGTAGACTGGAGTTGGAATAGTAATTATTATCTAATTAGTGTCCAGCACCTACTTCAATTTTATGTAAACTGGAGTTGGAATATTAATTATTATTTAAATAGTGTCCAGCACCTTCTTCAATTTAATGTAGACTGGAGTAGGAATTGTAATTATTAATTAATTAGTGTCCAGCACCTACTTCAATTTTATGTAGACTGGAGTTGGAATAGTAATTATTATTTAATTAGTGTCCAGCACCTAATTCAATTTAAAGTAGACTGGAGTAGGAATAGTAATTATTATTTAATTAGTGTCCAGCACCTACTACAATTTAATGTAGACTGGAGTTGGAATAGTAATTAATATTTAATTAGTGTGCAGCACTTACTTCAATTTTATGTACACTGGAGTTGGAATAGTAATTATTATTTAATTAGTGTCCAGCATCTACTTCAATTTTATGTAGACTGGAGTTGGAATAGTAATTATTATTTAATTGGTGTCCAGCATCTACTTCAATTTTATGTAGACTGGAGTTGGAATAGTAATTATTATTTAATTAGTGTCCAGCATTTACTTCAATTTTATGTAGACTGGAGTTGGAATAGTAATTATTATTTAATTAGTGTCCAGCACTTACTTCAATTTTATGTACACTGGAGTTGGAATAGTAATTATTATTTAATTAGTGTCCAGCACCTACTTCGTTTTTATGTAGACTGGAGTTGGAATAGTAATTATTATTTAATTAGTGTCCAGCACCTACTTCAATTTAAAGTAGACTGGAGTAGGAATAGTAATTATTATGTAATTAGTGTCCAGCACCTACTACAATTTAATGTAGACTGGAGTTGGAATAGTAATTAATATTTAATTAGTGTCCAGCACTTACTTCAATTTTATGTACACTGGAGTTGGAATAGTAATTATTATTTAATTAGTGTCCAGCATCTACTTCAATTTTATGTAGACTGGAGTTGGAATAGTAATTAATATTTAATTAGTGTCCAGCATCTACTTCAATTTTATGTAGACTGGAGTTGGAATAGTAATTATTATTTAATTAGTGTCCAGCATCTACTTCAATTTTATGTAGACTGGAGTTGGAATAGTAATTATTATTTAACTAGTGTCCAGCACCTACTTCAATTTAAAGTAGACTGGAGTAGGAATAGTAATTATTATTTAATTAGTGTCCAGCACCTACTACAATTTAATGTAGACTGGAGTTGGAATAGTAATTAATATTTAATTAGTGTCCAGCACTTACTTCAATTTTATGTACACTGGAGTTGGAATAGTAATTATTATTTAATTAGTGTCCAGCACCTACTTCAATTTTATGTAGGCTGGAGTTGGAATAGTAATTATTATTTAATTAGTGTCCAGCACCTAATTCAATTTCAAGTAGACTGGAGTTGGAATAGTAATTGTTATTTAATTAGTGTCCAGCACCTACTTCAATTTTATGTAGACTGGAGTTGGAATAGTAATTATTATTTAATTAGTGTCCAGCACCTACTTCAATTTTATGTAGACTGGAGTTGGAATAGTAATTATTATTTAATTAGTGTCCAGCACCTTCTTCAATTTTAAGTAGACTGGAGTTGGAATAGTAATTATTATTTAATTAGTGTCCAGCACCTACTTCAATTTTATGTAGACTGGAGTTGGAATAGTAATTATTATTTAATTAGTGTCCAGCACCTACTTCAATTTTATGTAGACTGGAGTTGGAATAGTAATTATTATTAAATTAGTGTCCAGCACCTACTTCAATTTTATGTAGACTGGAGTTGGAATATTAATTATTATTTAATTAGTGTTCAGCACCTACTTCAATTTTAAGTAGACTGGAGTTGGAATAGTAATTATTATCTAATTAGTGTCCAGCACCTACTTCAATTTTATGTAGACTGGAGTTGGAATATTAATTATTATTTAATTAGTGTCCAGCACCTACTTCAATTTAATGTAGACTGGAGTTGGAATATTAATTAATATTTAATTAGTGTCCAGCACCTACTTCAATTTTATGTAGACTGGAGTTGGAATAGTAATTATTATTTAATTAGTGTCCAGCACCTACTTCAATTTTAAGTAGACTGGAGTTGGAATAGTAATTAATATTTAATTAGTGTCCAGCACCTACTTCAATTTTAAGTAGACTGGAGTTGGAATAGTAATTATTATTTAATTAGTGTCCAGCACCTACTTCAATTTTATGTAGACTGGAGTTGGAATATTAATTATTATTTAATTAGTGTCCAGCACCTACTTCAATTTTAAGTAGACTGGAGTTGGAATAGTAATTATTATTTAATTAGTATCCAGCATCTACTTCAATTTTATGTAGACTGGATTTGAAATAGTAATTATTATTTAATTAGTGCCCAGCACCTACTTCAATTTTATGTAGACTGGAGTTGGAATATTAATTATTATTTAATTAGTGTCCAGCACCTACTATAATTTTATGTAGACTGGAGTTGGAATAGTAATTATTATTTAATTAGTGTCCAGCACCTGCTTCAATTTTAAGTAGACTGGAGTTGGAATAGTAATTATTATTTAATTAGTGTCCAGCACCTCTTTCAATTTTATGTAGACTGGAGTTGGAATAGTAATTATTATTTAATTAGTGTCCAGCACCTACTTCAATTTTATGTAGACTGGAGTTGGAATAGTAATTATTATTAAATTAGTGTCCAGCACCTACTTCCATTTTATGTAGACTGGAGTTGGAATATTAATTATTGTCTTAATTAGTGTCCAGCACCTACTTCAATTTTAAGTAGACTGGAGTTGGAATAGTAATCATTATCTAATTAGTGTCCAGCACCTACTTCAATTTTATGTAGACTGGAGTTGGAATAGTAATTAATATTTAATTAGTGTCCAGCATCTACTTCAATTTTATGTAGACTGGAGTTGGAATAGTAATTAATATTTAATTAGTGTCCAGCACTTACTTCAATTTTATGTACACTGGAGTTGGAATAGTAATTATCATTTAATTAGTGTCCAGCACCTACTTCAATTTTATGTAGACTGGAGTTGGAATATTAATTATTATTTAATTAGTGTTCAGCACCTACTTCAATTTTAAGTAGACTGGAGTTGGAATAGTAATTATTATCTAATTAGTGTCCAGCACCTACTTCAATTTTATGTAGACTGGAGTTGGAATATTAATTATTATTTAATTAGTGTCCAGCACCTACTTCAATTTAATGTAGACTGGAGTTGGAATATTAATTAATATTTAATTAGTGTCCAGCACCTACTTCAATTTTATGTAGACTGGAGTTGGAATAGTAATTATTATTTAATTAGTGTCCAGCACCTACTTCAATTTTAAGTAGACTGGAGTTGGAATAGTAATTAATATTTAATTAGTGTCCAGCACCTACTTCAATTTTAAGTAGACTGGAGTTGGAATAGTAATTATTATTTAATTAGTGTCCAGCACCTACTTCAATTTTATGTAGACTGGAGTTGGAATATTAATTATTATTTAATTAGTGTCCAGCACCTACTTCAATTTTAAGTAGACTGGAGTTGGAATAGTAATTATTATTTAATTAGTATCCAGCATCTACTTCAATTTTATGTAGACTGGATTTGAAATAGTAATTATTATTTAATTAGTGCCCAGCACCTACTTCAATTTTATGTAGACTGGAGTTGGAATATTAATTATTATTTAATTAGTGTCCAGCACCTACTATAATTTTATGTAGACTGGAGTTGGAATAGTAATTATTATTTAATTAGTGTCCAGCACCTGCTTCAATTTTAAGTAGACTGGAGTTGGAATAGTAATTATTATTTAATTAGTGTCCAGCACCTCTTTCAATTTTATGTAGACTGGAGTTGGAATAGTAATTATTATTTAATTAGTGTCCAGCACCTACTTCAATTTTATGTAGACTGGAGTTGGAATAGTAATTATTATTAAATTAGTGTCCAGCACCTACTTCCATTTTATGTAGACTGGAGTTGGAATATTAATTATTGTCTTAATTAGTGTCCAGCACCTACTTCAATTTTAAGTAGACTGGAGTTGGAATAGTAATCATTATCTAATTAGTGTCCAGCACCTACTTCAATTTTATGTAGACTGGAGTTGGAATAGTAATTATTATTTAATTAGTGTCCAGCATCTACTTCAATTTTATGTAGACTGGAGTTGGAATAGTAATTAATATTTAATTAGTGTCCAGCACTTACTTCAATTTTATGTACACTGGAGTTGGAATAGTAATTATCATTTAATTAGTGTCCAGCATCTACTTCAATTTTATGTAGACGGGAGTTGGAATAGTAATTATTATTTAATTAGTGTCCAGCATCTACTTAAATTTTATGTAGACTGGAGTTGGAATAGTAATTGTTATTTAATTAGTGTCCAGCACTTACTTCAATTTTATGTACACTGGAGTTGGAATAGTAATTATTATTTAATTGGTGTCCAGCATCTACTTCAATTTTATGTAGACTGGAGTTGGAATAGTAATTATTATCTAATTAGTGTCCAGCACCTACTTCAATTTTATGTAAACTGGAGTTGGAATATTAATTATTATTTAAATAGTGTCCAGCACCTTCTTCATTTTAATGTAGACTGGAGTAGGAATTGTAAATATTATTTAATTAGTGTCCAGCACCTACTTCAATTTTATGTAGACTGGAGTTGGAATAGTAATTATTATTTAATTAGTGTCCAGCATCTACTTCAATTTTATGTAGACTGGAGTTGGAATAGTAATTATTATTTAATTAGTGTCCAGCACTTACTTCAATTTTATGTACACTGGAGTTGGAATAGTAATTATTATTTAATTAGTGTCCAGCACTTACTTCAATTTTATGTCCACTGGAGTTGGAATAGTAATTATTATTTAATTAGTGTCCAGCATCTACTTCAATTTTATGTAGACTGGAGTTGGAATAGTAATTATTATCTAATTAGTGTCCAGCACCTACTTCAATTTTATGTAAACTGGAGTTGGAATATTAATTATTATTTAAATAGTGTCCAGCACCTTCTTCAATTTAATGTAGACTGGAGTAGGAATTGTAATTATTATTTAATTAGTGTCCAGCACCTACTTCAATTTTATGTAGACTGGAGTTGGAATAGTAATTATTATTTAATTAGTGTCCAGCACCTACTTCAATTTAAAGTAGACTGGAGTAGGAATAGTAATTATTATTTAATGAGTGTCCAGCACCTACTACAATTTAATGTAGACTGGAGTTGGAATAGTAATTAATATTTAATTAGTGTCCAGCACTTACTTCAATTTTATGTACACTGGAGGTGGAATAGTAATTATTATTTAATTAGTGTCCAGCATCTACTTCAATTTTATGTAGACTGGAGTTGGAATAGTAATTATTATTTAATTAGTGTCCAGCATCTACTTCAATTTTATGTAGACTGGAGTTGGAATAGTAATTATTATTTAATTAGTGTCCAGCATCTACTTCAATTTTATGTAGACTGGAGTTGGAATAGTAAATATTATTTAATTAGTGTCCAGCACTTACTTCAATTTTATGTACACTGGAGTTGGAATAGTAATTATTATTTAATTAGTGTCCAGCATCTACTTCAATTTTATGTAAACTGGAGTTGGAATGGTAATTATTATTTAATTAGTGTCCAGCACCTACTTCAATTTAAAGTAGACTGGAGTAGGAATAGTAATTATTATTTAATTAGTGTCCAGCACCTACTACAATTTCATGTAGACTGGAGTTGGAATAGTAATTAATATTTAATTAGTGTCCAGCACTTACTTCAATTTTATGTACACTGGAGTTGGAATAGTAATTATTATTTAATTAGTGTCCAGCATCTACTTCAATTTTAGGTAGACTGGAGTTGGAATAGTAATTATTATTTAATTAGTGTCCAGCACCTACTACAATTTAATGTAGACTGGAGTTGGAATAGTAATTAATATTTAATTAGTGTCCAGCACTTACTTCAATTTTATGTACACTGGAGTTGGAATAGTAATTATTATTTAATTAGTGTCCAGCATCTACTTCAATTTTATGTAGACTGGAGTTGGAATAGTAATTATTATTTAATTAGTGTCCAGCTTCTACTTCAATTTTATGTAGACTGGAGTTGAAGTAGTAATTATTATTTAATTAGTGTCCAGCATCTACTTCAATTTTATGTAGACTGGAGTTGGAATAGTAATTATTATTTAATTAGTGTCCAGCACTTACTTCAATTTTATGTACACTGGAGTTGGAATAGTAATTATTATTTAATTAGTGTCCAGCACTTACTTCAATTTTATGTCCACTGGAGGTGGAATAGTAATTATTATTTAATTAGTGTCCAGCACTTACTTCAATTTTATGTACACTGGAGTTGGAATAGTAATTATTATTTAATTAGTGTCCAGCATCTACTTCAATTTTATGTAAACTGGAGTTGGAATGGTAATTATTATTTAATTAGTGTCCAGCACCTACTTCAATTTAAAGTAGACTGGAGTAGGAATAGTAATTATTATTTAATTAGTGTCCAGCACCTACTACAATTTCATGTAGACTGGAGTTGGAATAGTAATTAATATTTAATTAGTGTCCAGCACTTACTTCAATTTTATGTAAACTGGAGTTGGAATAGTAATTATTATTTAATTAGTGTCCAGCATCTACTTCAATTTTAGGTAGACTGGAGTTGGAATAGTAATTAATATTTAATTAGTGTCCAGCATCTACTTCAATTTTATGTAGACTGGAGTTGGAATAGTAATTATTATTTAATTAGTGTCCAGCATCTACTTCAATTTTATGTAGACTGGAGTTGGAATAGTAATTATTATTTAACTAGTGTCCAGCACCTACTTCAATTTAAAGTAGACTGGAGTAGGAATAGTAATTATTATTTAATTAGTGTCCAGCACCTACTACAATTTAATGTAGACTGGAGTTGGAATAGTAATTAATATTTAATTAGTGTCCAGCACTTACTTCAATTTTATGTACACTGGAGTTGGAATAGTAATTATTATTTAATTAGTGTCCAGCACCTACTTCAATTTTATGTAGGCTGGAGTTGGAATAGTAATTATTATTTAATTAGTGTCCAGCACCTAATTCAATTTCAAGTAGACTGGAGTTGGAATAGTAATTGTTATTTAATTAGTGTCCAGCACCTACTTCAATTTTATGTAGACTGGAGTTGGAATAGTAATTATTATTTAATTAGTGTCCAGCACCTACTTCAATTTTATGTAGACTGGAGTTGGAATAGTAATTATTATTTAATTAGTGTCCAGCACCTTCTTCAATTTTAAGTAGACTGGAGTTGGAATAGTAATTATTATTTAATTAGTGTCCAGCACCTACTTCAATTTTATGTAGACTGGAGTTGGAATAGTAATTATTATTTAATTAGTGTCCAGCACCTACTTCAATTTTATGTAGACTGGAGTTGGAATAGTAATTATTATTAAATTAGTGTCCAGCACCTACTTCAATTTTATGTAGACTGGAGTTGGAATATTAATTATTATTTAATTAGTGTTCAGCACCTACTTCAATTTTAAGTAGACTGGAGTTGGAATAGTAATTATTATCTAATTAGTGTCCAGCACCTACTTCAATTTTATGTAGACTGGAGTTGGAATATTAATTATTATTTAATTAGTGTCCAGCACCTACTTCAATTTAATGTAGACTGGAGTTGGAATATTAATTAATATTTAATTAGTGTCCAGCACCTACTTCAATTTTATGTAGACTGGAGTTGGAATAGTAATTATTATTTAATTAGTGTCCAGCACCTACTTCAATTTTAAGTAGACTGGAGTTGGAATAGTAATTAATATTTAATTAGTGTCCAGCACCTACTTCAATTTTAAGTAGACTGGAGTTGGAATAGTAATTATTATTTAATTAGTGTCCAGCACCTACTTCAATTTTATGTAGACTGGAGTTGGAATATTAATTATTATTTAATTAGTGTCCAGCACCTACTTCAATTTTAAGTAGACTGGAGTTGGAATAGTAATTATTATTTAATTAGTATCCAGCATCTACTTCAATTTTATGTAGACTGGATTTGAAATAGTAATTATTATTTAATTAGTGCCCAGCACCTACTTCAATTTTATGTAGACTGGAGTTGGAATATTAATTATTATTTAATTAGTGTCCAGCACCTACTATAATTTTATGTAGACTGGAGTTGGAATAGTAATTATTATTTAATTAGTGTCCAGCACCTGCTTCAATTTTAAGTAGACTGGAGTTGGAATAGTAATTATTATTTAATTAGTGTCCAGCACCTCTTTCAATTTTATGTAGACTGGAGTTGGAATAGTAATTATTATTTAATTAGTGTCCAGCACCTACTTCAATTTTATGTAGACTGGAGTTGGAATAGTAATTATTATTAAATTAGTGTCCAGCACCTACTTCCATTTTATGTAGACTGGAGTTGGAATATTAATTATTGTCTTAATTAGTGTCCAGCACCTACTTCAATTTTAAGTAGACTGGAGTTGGAATAGTAATCATTATCTAATTAGTGTCCAGCACCTACTTCAATTTTATGTAGACTGGAGTTGGAATAGTAATTAATATTTAATTAGTGTCCAGCATCTACTTCAATTTTATGTAGACTGGAGTTGGAATAGTAATTAATATTTAATTAGTGTCCAGCACTTACTTCAATTTTATGTACACTGGAGTTGGAATAGTAATTATCATTTAATTAGTGTCCAGCACCTACTTCAATTTTATGTAGACTGGAGTTGGAATATTAATTATTATTTAATTAGTGTTCAGCACCTACTTCAATTTTAAGTAGACTGGAGTTGGAATAGTAATTATTATCTAATTAGTGTCCAGCACCTACTTCAATTTTATGTAGACTGGAGTTGGAATATTAATTATTATTTAATTAGTGTCCAGCACCTACTTCAATTTAATGTAGACTGGAGTTGGAATATTAATTAATATTTAATTAGTGTCCAGCACCTACTTCAATTTTATGTAGACTGGAGTTGGAATAGTAATTATTATTTAATTAGTGTCCAGCACCTACTTCAATTTTAAGTAGACTGGAGTTGGAATAGTAATTAATATTTAATTAGTGTCCAGCACCTACTTCAATTTTAAGTAGACTGGAGTTGGAATAGTAATTATTATTTAATTAGTGTCCAGCACCTACTTCAATTTTATGTAGACTGGAGTTGGAATATTAATTATTATTTAATTAGTGTCCAGCACCTACTTCAATTTTAAGTAGACTGGAGTTGGAATAGTAATTATTATTTAATTAGTATCCAGCATCTACTTCAATTTTATGTAGACTGGATTTGAAATAGTAATTATTATTTAATTAGTGCCCAGCACCTACTTCAATTTTATGTAGACTGGAGTTGGAATATTAATTATTATTTAATTAGTGTCCAGCACCTACTATAATTTTATGTAGACTGGAGTTGGAATAGTAATTATTATTTAATTAGTGTCCAGCACCTGCTTCAATTTTAAGTAGACTGGAGTTGGAATAGTAATTATTATTTAATTAGTGTCCAGCACCTCTTTCAATTTTATGTAGACTGGAGTTGGAATAGTAATTATTATTTAATTAGTGTCCAGCACCTACTTCAATTTTATGTAGACTGGAGTTGGAATAGTAATTATTATTAAATTAGTGTCCAGCACCTACTTCCATTTTATGTAGACTGGAGTTGGAATATTAATTATTGTCTTAATTAGTGTCCAGCACCTACTTCAATTTTAAGTAGACTGGAGTTGGAATAGTAATCATTATCTAATTAGTGTCCAGCACCTACTTCAATTTTATGTAGACTGGAGTTGGAATAGTAATTATTATTTAATTAGTGTCCAGCATCTACTTCAATTTTATGTAGACTGGAGTTGGAATAGTAATTAATATTTAATTAGTGTCCAGCACTTACTTCAATTTTATGTACACTGGAGTTGGAATAGTAATTATCATTTAATTAGTGTCCAGCATCTACTTCAATTTTATGTAGACGGGAGTTGGAATAGTAATTATTATTTAATTAGTGTCCAGCATCTACTTAAATTTTATGTAGACTGGAGTTGGAATAGTAATTGTTATTTAATTAGTGTCCAGCACTTACTTCAATTTTATGTACACTGGAGTTGGAATAGTAATTATTATTTAATTGGTGTCCAGCATCTACTTCAATTTTATGTAGACTGGAGTTGGAATAGTAATTATTATCTAATTAGTGTCCAGCACCTACTTCAATTTTATGTAAACTGGAGTTGGAATATTAATTATTATTTAAATAGTGTCCAGCACCTTCTTCATTTTAATGTAGACTGGAGTAGGAATTGTAAATATTATTTAATTAGTGTCCAGCACCTACTTCAATTTTATGTAGACTGGAGTTGGAATAGTAATTATTATTTAATTAGTGTCCAGCATCTACTTCAATTTTATGTAGACTGGAGTTGGAATAGTAATTATTATTTAATTAGTGTCCAGCACTTACTTCAATTTTATGTACACTGGAGTTGGAATAGTAATTATTATTTAATTAGTGTCCAGCACTTACTTCAATTTTATGTCCACTGGAGTTGGAATAGTAATTATTATTTAATTAGTGTCCAGCATCTACTTCAATTTTATGTAGACTGGAGTTGGAATAGTAATTATTATCTAATTAGTGTCCAGCACCTACTTCAATTTTATGTAAACTGGAGTTGGAATATTAATTATTATTTAAATAGTGTCCAGCACCTTCTTCAATTTAATGTAGACTGGAGTAGGAATTGTAATTATTATTTAATTAGTGTCCAGCACCTACTTCAATTTTATGTAGACTGGAGTTGGAATAGTAATTATTATTTAATTAGTGTCCAGCACCTACTTCAATTTAAAGTAGACTGGAGTAGGAATAGTAATTATTATTTAATGAGTGTCCAGCACCTACTACAATTTAATGTAGACTGGAGTTGGAATAGTAATTAATATTTAATTAGTGTCCAGCACTTACTTCAATTTTATGTACACTGGAGGTGGAATAGTAATTATTATTTAATTAGTGTCCAGCATCTACTTCAATTTTATGTAGACTGGAGTTGGAATAGTAATTATTATTTAATTAGTGTCCAGCATCTACTTCAATTTTATGTAGACTGGAGTTGGAATAGTAATTATTATTTAATTAGTGTCCAGCATCTACTTCAATTTTATGTAGACTGGAGTTGGAATAGTAAATATTATTTAATTAGTGTCCAGCACTTACTTCAATTTTATGTACACTGGAGTTGGAATAGTAATTATTATTTAATTAGTGTCCAGCATCTACTTCAATTTTATGTAAACTGGAGTTGGAATGGTAATTATTATTTAATTAGTGTCCAGCACCTACTTCAATTTAAAGTAGACTGGAGTAGGAATAGTAATTATTATTTAATTAGTGTCCAGCACCTACTACAATTTCATGTAGACTGGAGTTGGAATAGTAATTAATATTTAATTAGTGTCCAGCACTTACTTCAATTTTATGTACACTGGAGTTGGAATAGTAATTATTATTTAATTAGTGTCCAGCATCTACTTCAATTTTAGGTAGACTGGAGTTGGAATAGTAATTATTATTTAATTAGTGTCCAGCACCTACTACAATTTAATGTAGACTGGAGTTGGAATAGTAATTAATATTTAATTAGTGTCCAGCACTTACTTCAATTTTATGTACACTGGAGTTGGAATAGTAATTATTATTTAATTAGTGTCCAGCATCTACTTCAATTTTATGTAGACTGGAGTTGGAATAGTAATTATTATTTAATTAGTGTCCAGCTTCTACTTCAATTTTATGTAGACTGGAGTTGAAGTAGTAATTATTATTTAATTAGTGTCCAGCATCTACTTCAATTTTATGTAGACTGGAGTTGGAATAGTAATTATTATTTAATTAGTGTCCAGCACTTACTTCAATTTTATGTACACTGGAGTTGGAATAGTAATTATTATTTAATTAGTGTCCAGCACTTACTTCAATTTTATGTCCACTGGAGGTGGAATAGTAATTATTATTTAATTAGTGTCCAGCACTTACTTCAATTTTATGTACACTGGAGTTGGAATAGTAATTATTATTTAATTAGTGTCCAGCATCTACTTCAATTTTATGTAAACTGGAGTTGGAATGGTAATTATTATTTAATTAGTGTCCAGCACCTACTTCAATTTAAAGTAGACTGGAGTAGGAATAGTAATTATTATTTAATTAGTGTCCAGCACCTACTACAATTTCATGTAGACTGGAGTTGGAATAGTAATTAATATTTAATTAGTGTCCAGCACTTACTTCAATTTTATGTAAACTGGAGTTGGAATAGTAATTATTATTTAATTAGTGTCCAGCATCTACTTCAATTTTAGGTAGACTGGAGTTGGAATAGTAATTATTATTTAATTAGTGTCCAGCACCTACTACAATTTAATGTAGACTGGAGTTGGAATAGTAATTAATATTTAATTTGTGTCCAGCACTTACTTCAATTTTATGTACACTGGAGTTGGAATAGTAATTATTATTTAATTAGTGTCCAGCACCTCTTTAAATTTTATGTAGACTGGAGTTGGAATAGTAATTATTATTTAATTAGTGTCCAGCACCTACTTCAATTTTATGTAGACTGGAGTTGGAATAGTAATTATTATTAAATTAGTGTCCAGCACCTACTTCCATTTTATGTAGACTGGAGTTGGAATATTAATTATTGTCTTAATTAGTGTCCAGCACCTACTTCAATTTTAAGTAGACTGGAGTTGGAATAGTAATCATTATCTAATTAGTGTCCAGCACCTACTTCAATTTTATGTAGACAGGAGTTGGAATAGTAATTATTATTTAATTAGTGTCCAGCATCTACTTCAATTTTATGTAGACTGGAGTTGGAATAGTAATTAATATTTAATTAGTGTCCAGCACTTACTTCAATTTTATGTACACTGGAGTTGGAATAGTAATTATTATTTAATTAGTGTCCAGCATCTACTTCAATTTTATGTAGACTGGAGTTGGAATAGTAATTATTATTTAATTAGTGTCCAGCATCTACTTAAATTTTATGTAGACTGGAGTTGGAATAGTAATTGTTATTTAATTAGTGTCCAGCACTTACTTCAATTTTATGTACACTGGAGTTTGAATAGTAATTATTATTTAATTGGTGTCCAGCATCTACTTCAATTTTATGTAGACTGGAGTTGGAATAGTAATTATTATCTAATTAGTGTCCAGCACCTACTTCAATTTTATGTAAACTGGAGTTGGAATATTAATTATTATTTAAATAGTGTCCAGCACCTTCTTCATTTTAATGTAGACTGGAGTAGGAATTGTAAATATTATTTAATTAGTGTCCAGCTTCTACTTCAATTTTATGTAGACTGGAGTTGAAGTAGTAATTATTATTTAATTAGTGTCCAGCATCTACTTCAATTTTATGTAGACTGGAGTTGGAATAGTAATTATTATTTAATTAGTGTCCAGCACTTACTTCAATTTTATGTACACTGGAGTTGGAATAGTAATTATTATTTAATTAGTGTCCAGCACTTACTTCAATTTTATGTCCACTGGAGGTGGAATAGTAATTATTATTTAATTAGTGTCCAGCACTTACTTCAATTTTATGTACACTGGAGTTGGAATAGTAATTATTATTTAATTAGTGTCCAGCATCTACTTCAATTTTATGTAAACTGGAGTTGGAATGGTAATTATTATTTAATTAGTGTCCAGCACCTACTTCAATTTAAAGTAGACTGGAGTAGGAATAGTAATTATTATTTAATTAGTGTCCAGCACCTACTACAATTTCATGTAGACTGGAGTTGGAATAGTAATTAATATTTAATTAGTGTCCAGCACTTACTTCAATTTTATGTAAACTGGAGTTGGAATAGTAATTATTATTTAATTAGTGTCCAGCATCTACTTCAATTTTAGGTAGACTGGAGTTGGAATAGTAATTATTATTTAATTAGTGTCCAGCACCTACTACAATTTAATGTAGACTGGAGTTGGAATAGTAATTAATATTTAATTTGTGTCCAGCACTTACTTCAATTTTATGTACACTGGAGTTGGAATAGTAATTATTATTTAATTAGTGTCCAGCACCTCTTTAAATTTTATGTAGACTGGAGTTGGAATAGTAATTATTATTTAATTAGTGTCCAGCACCTACTTCAATTTTATGTAGACTGGAGTTGGAATAGTAATTATTATTAAATTAGTGTCCAGCACCTACTTCCATTTTATGTAGACTGGAGTTGGAATATTAATTATTGTCTTAATTAGTGTCCAGCACCTACTTCAATTTTAAGTAGACTGGAGTTGGAATAGTAATCATTATCTAATTAGTGTCCAGCACCTACTTCAATTTTATGTAGACAGGAGTTGGAATAGTAATTATTATTTAATTAGTGTCCAGCATCTACTTCAATTTTATGTAGACTGGAGTTGGAATAGTAATTAATATTTAATTAGTGTCCAGCACTTACTTCAATTTTATGTACACTGGAGTTGGAATAGTAATTATTATTTAATTAGTGTCCAGCATCTACTTCAATTTTATGTAGACTGGAGTTGGAATAGTAATTATTATTTAATTAGTGTCCAGCATCTACTTAAATTTTATGTAGACTGGAGTTGGAATAGTAATTGTTATTTAATTAGTGTCCAGCACTTACTTCAATTTTATGTACACTGGAGTTTGAATAGTAATTATTATTTAATTGGTGTCCAGCATCTACTTCAATTTTATGTAGACTGGAGTTGGAATAGTAATTATTATCTAATTAGTGTCCAGCACCTACTTCAATTTTATGTAAACTGGAGTTGGAATATTAATTATTATTTAAATAGTGTCCAGCACCTTCTTCATTTTAATGTAGACTGGAGTAGGAATTGTAAATATTATTTAATTAGTGTCCAGCACCTACTTCAATTTTATGTAGACTGGAGTTGGAATAGTAATTATTATTTAATTAGTGTCCAGCATCTACTTCAATTTTATGTAGACTGGAGTTGGAATAGTAATTATTATTTAATTAGTGTCCAGCACTTACTTCAATTTTATGTACACTGGAGTTGGAATAGTAATTATTATTTAATTAGTGTCCAGCACTTACTTCAATTTTATGTCCACTGGAGTTGGAATAGTAATTATTATTTAATTAGTGTCCAGCATCTACTTCAATTTTATGTAGACTGGAGTTGGAATAGTAATTATTATCTAATTAGTGTCCAGCACCTACTTCAATTTTATGTAAACTGGAGTTGGAATATTAATTATTATTTAAATAGTGTCCAGCACCTTCTTCAATTTAATGTAGACTGGAGTAGGAATTGTAATTATTATTTAATTAGTGTCCAGCACCTACTTCAATTTTATGTAGACTGGAGTTGGAATAGTAATTATTATTTAATTAGTGTCCAGCACCTACTTCAATTTAAAGTAGACTGGAGTAGGAATAGTAATTATTATTTAATGAGTGTCCAGCACCTACTACAATTTAATGTAGACTGGAGTTGGAATAGTAATTAATATTTAATTAGTGTCCAGCACTTACTTCAATTTTATGTACACTGGAGGTGGAATAGTAATTATTATTTAATTAGTGTCCAGCATCTACTTCAATTTTATGTAGACTGGAGTTGGAATAGTAATTATTATTTAATTAGTGTCCAGCATCTACTTCAATTTTATGTAGACTGGAGTTGGAATAGTAATTATTATTTAATTAGTGTCCAGCATCTACTTCAATTTTATGTAGACTGGAGTTGGAATAGTAAATATTATTTAATTAGTGTCCAGCACTTACTTCAATTTTATGTACACTGGAGTTGGAATAGTAATTATTATTTAATTAGTGTCCAGCATCTACTTCAATTTTATGTAAACTGGAGTTGGAATGGTAATTATTATTTAATTAGTGTCCAGCACCTACTTCAATTTAAAGTAGACTGGAGTAGGAATAGTAATTATTATTTAATTAGTGTCCAGCACCTACTACAATTTCATGTAGACTGGAGTTGGAATAGTAATTAATATTTAATTAGTGTCCAGCACTTACTTCAATTTTATGTACACTGGAGTTGGAATAGTAATTATTATTTAATTAGTGTCCAGCATCTACTTCAATTTTAGGTAGACTGGAGTTGGAATAGTAATTATTATTTAATTAGTGTCCAGCACCTACTACAATTTAATGTAGACTGGAGTTGGAATAGTAATTAATATTTAATTAGTGTCCAGCACTTACTTCAATTTTATGTACACTGGAGTTGGAATAGTAATTATTATTTAATTAGTGTCCAGCATCTACTTCAATTTTATGTAGACTGGAGTTGGAATAGTAATTATTATTTAATTAGTGTCCAGCTTCTACTTCAATTTTATGTAGACTGGAGTTGAAGTAGTAATTATTATTTAATTAGTGTCCAGCATCTACTTCAATTTTATGTAGACTGGAGTTGGAATAGTAATTATTATTTAATTAGTGTCCAGCACTTACTTCAATTTTATGTACACTGGAGTTGGAATAGTAATTATTATTTAATTAGTGTCCAGCACTTACTTCAATTTTATGTCCACTGGAGGTGGAATAGTAATTATTATTTAATTAGTGTCCAGCACTTACTTCAATTTTATGTACACTGGAGTTGGAATAGTAATTATTATTTAATTAGTGTCCAGCATCTACTTCAATTTTATGTAAACTGGAGTTGGAATGGTAATTATTATTTAATTAGTGTCCAGCACCTACTTCAATTTAAAGTAGACTGGAGTAGGAATAGTAATTATTATTTAATTAGTGTCCAGCACCTACTACAATTTCATGTAGACTGGAGTTGGAATAGTAATTAATATTTAATTAGTGTCCAGCACTTACTTCAATTTTATGTAAACTGGAGTTGGAATAGTAATTATTATTTAATTAGTGTCCAGCATCTACTTCAATTTTAGGTAGACTGGAGTTGGAATAGTAATTATTATTTAATTAGTGTCCAGCACCTACTACAATTTAATGTAGACTGGAGTTGGAATAGTAATTAATATTTAATTTGTGTCCAGCACTTACTTCAATTTTATGTACACTGGAGTTGGAATAGTAATTATTATTTAATTAGTGTCCAGCACCTCTTTCAATTTTATGTAGACTGGAGTTGGAATAGTAATTATTATTTAATTAGTGTCCAGCACCTACTTCAATTTTATGTAGACTGGAGTTGGAATAGTAATTATTATTAAATTAGTGTCCAGCACCTACTTCCATTTTATGTAGACTGGAGTTGGAATATTAATTATTGTCTTAATTAGTGTCCAGCACCTACTTCAATTTTAAGTAGACTGGAGTTGGAATAGTAATCATTATCTAATTAGTGTCCAGCACCTACTTCAATTTTATGTAGACAGGAGTTGGAATAGTAATTATTATTTAATTAGTGTCCAGCATCTACTTCAATTTTATGTAGACTGGAGTTGGAATAGTAATTAATATTTAATTAGTGTCCAGCACTTACTTCAATTTTATGTACACTGGAGTTGGAATAGTAATTATTATTTAATTAGTGTCCAGCATCTACTTCAATTTTATGTAGACTGGAGTTGGAATAGTAATTATTATTTAATTAGTGTCCAGCATCTACTTAAATTTTATGTAGACTGGAGTTGGAATAGTAATTGTTATTTAATTAGTGTCCAGCACTTACTTCAATTTTATGTACACTGGAGTTTGAATAGTAATTATTATTTAATTGGTGTCCAGCATCTACTTCAATTTTATGTAGACTGGAGTTGGAATAGTAATTATTATCTAATTAGTGTCCAGCACCTACTTCAATTTTATGTAAACTGGAGTTGGAATATTAATTATTATTTAAATAGTGTCCAGCACCTTCTTCATTTTAATGTAGACTGGAGTAGGAATTGTAAATATTATTTAATTAGTGTCCAGCACCTACTTCAATTTTATGTAGACTGGAGTTGGAATAGTAATTATTATTTAATTAGTGTCCCGCACCTACTTCAATTTAAAGTAGACTGGAGTAGGAATAGTAATTATTATTTAATTAGTGTCCAGCACCTACTACAATTTAATGTAGACTGGAGTTGGAATAGTAATTAATATTTAATTAGTGTCCAGCACTTACTTCAATTTTATGTACACTGGAGTTGGAATAGTAATTATTATTTAATTAGTGTCCAGCATCTACTTCAATTTTATGTAGACTGGAGTTGGAATAGTAATTATTATTTAATTAGTGTCCAGCTTCTACTTCAATTTTATGTAGACTGGAGTTGAAGTAGTAATTATTATTTAATTAGTGTCCAGCATCTACTTCAATTTTATGTAGACTGGAGTTGGAATAGTAATTATTATTTAATTAGTGTCCAGCATCTACTTCAATTTTATGTAGACTGGAGTTGGAATAGTAATTATTATCTAATTAGTGTCCAGCACCTACTTCAATTTTATGTAAACTGGAGTTGGAATATTAATTATTATTTAAATAGTGTCCAGCACCTTCTTCAATTTAATGTAGACTGGAGTAGGAATTGTAACTATTATTTAATTAGTGTCCAGCACCTACTTCAATTTTATGTAGACTGGAGTTGGAATAGTAATTATTATTTAATTAGTGTCCAGCACCTACTTCAATTTAAAGTAGACTGGAGTAGGAATAGTAATTATTATTTAATGAGTGTCCAGCACCTACTACAATTTAATGTAGGCTGGAGTTTGAATAGTAATTAATATTTAATTAGTGTCCAGCACTTACTTCAATTTTATGTACACTGGAGTTGGAATAGTAATTATCATTTAATTAGTGTCCAGCATCTATTTCAATTTTATGTAGACTGGAGTTGGAATAGTAATTATTATTTAATTAGTGTCCAGCATCTACTTCAATTTTATGTAGACTGGAGTTGGAATAGTAATTATTATTTAATTAGTGTCCAGCACTTACTTCAATTTTATGTAGACTGGAGTTGGAATAGTAATTATTATTTAATTATTGTCCAGCACCTACTTCAATTTAAAGTAGACTGGAGTAGGAATAGTAATTATTATTTAATGAGTGTCCAGCACCTACTACAATTTAATGTAGACTGGAGTTGGAATAGTAATTAATATTTAATTAGTGTCCAGCACTTACTTCAATTTTATGTACACTGGAGTTGGAATAGTAATTATCATTTAATTAGTGTCCAGCATCTACTTCAATTTTATGTAGACTGGAGTTGGAATAGTAATTATTATTTAATTAGTGTCCAGCATCTACTTCAATTTTATGTAGACTGGAGTTGGAATAGTAATTATTATTTAATTAGTGTCCAGCATCTACTTCAATTTTATGTAGACTGGAGTTGGAATAGTAAATATTATTTAATTAGTGTCCAGCACTTACTTCAATTTTATGTACACTGGAGTTGGAATAGTAATTATTATTTAATTAGTGTCCAGCATCTACTTCAATTTTATGTAAACTGGAGTTGGAATGGTAATTATTATTTAATTAGTGTCCAGCACCTACTTCAATTTAAAGTAGACTGGAGTAGGAATAGTAATTATTATTTAATTAGTGTCCAGCACCTACTACAATTTCATGTAGACTGGAGTTGGAATAGTAATTAATATTTAATTAGTGTCCAGCACTTACTTCAATTTTATGTACACTGGAGTTGGAATAGTAATTATTATTTAATTAGTGTCCAGCATCTACTTCAATTTTAGGTAGACTGGAGTTGGAATAGTAATTATTATTTAATTAGTGTCCAGCACCTACTACAATTTAATGTAGACTGGAGTTGGAATAGTAATTAATATTTAATTAGTGTCCAGCACTTACTTCAATTTTATGTACACTGGAGTTGGAATAGTAATTATTATTTAATTAGTGCCCAGCATCTACTTCAATTTTATGTAGACTGGAGTTGGAATAGTAATTATTATTTAATTAGTGTCCAGCTTCTACTTCAATTTTATGTAGACTGGAGTTGAAGTAGTAATTATTATTTAATTAGTGTCCAGCATCTACTTCAATTTTATGTAGACTGGAGTTGGAATAGTAATTATTATTTAATTAGTGTCCAGCACTTACTTCAATTTTATGTACACTGGAGTTGGAATAGTAATTATTATTTAATTAGTGTCCAGCACTTACTTCAATTTTATGTCCACTGGAGTTGGAATAGTAATTATTATTTAATTAGTGTCCAGCACTTACTTCAATTTTATGTACACTGGAGTTGGAATAGTAATTATTATTTAATTAGTGTCCAGCATCTACTTCAATTTTATGTAAACTGGAGTTGGAATGGTAATTATTATTTAATTAGTGTCCAGCACCTACTTCAATTTAAAGTAGACTGGAGTAGGAATAGTAATTATTATTTAATTAGTGTCCAGCACCTACTACAATTTCATGTAGACTGGAGTTGGAATAGTAATTAATATTTAATTAGTGTCCAGCACTTACTTCAATTTTATGTAAACTGGAGTTGGAATAGTAATTATTATTTAATTAGTGTCCAGCATCTACTTCAATTTTAGGTAGACTGGAGTTGGAATAGTAATTATTATTTAATTAGTGTCCAGCACCTACTACAATTTAATGTAGACTGGAGTTGGAATAGTAATTAATATTTAATTAGTGTCCAGCACTTACTTCAATTTTATGTACACTGGAGTTGGAATAGTAATTATTATTTAATTAGTGTCCAGCACTTACTTCAATTTTATGTACACTGGAGTTGGAATAGTAATTATTATTTAATTAGTGTCCAGCGCTTACTTCAATTTTATGTCCACTGGAGTTGGAATAGTAATTATTATTTAATTAGTGTCCAGCATCTACTTCAATTTTATGTAGACTGGAGTTGGAATAGTAATTATTATCTAATTAGTGTCCAGCACCTACTTCAATTTTATGTAAACTGGAGTTGGAATATTAATTATTATTTAAATAGTGTCCAGCACCTTCTTCAATTTAATGTAGACTGGAGTAGGAATTGTAATTATTATTTAATTAGTGTCCAGCACCTAATTCAATTTTATGTAGACTGGAGTTGGAATAGTAATTATTATTTAATTAGTGTCCAGCACCTACTTCAATTTAAAGTAGACTGGAGTAGGAATAGTAATTATTATTTAATGAGTGTCCAGCACCTACTACAATTTAATGTAGACTGGAGTTGGAATAGTAATTAATATTTAATTAGTGTCCAGCACTTACTTCAATTTTATGTACACTGGAGTTGGAATAGTAATTATCATTTAATTAGTGTCCAGCATCTACTTCAATTTTATGTAGACTGGAGTTGGAATAGTAATTATTATTTAATTAGTGTCCAGCATCTACTTCAATTTTATGTAGACTGGAGTTGGAATAGTAATTATTATTTAATTAGTGTCCAGCATCTACTTCAATTTTATGTAGACTGGAGTTGGAATAGTAAATATTATTTAATTAGTGTCCAGCACTTACTTCAATTTTATGTACACTGGAGTTGGAATAGTAATTATTATTTAATTAGTGTCCAGCATCTACTTCAATTTTATGTAGACTGGAGTTGGAATAGTAATTATTATTTAATTAGTGTCCAGCACTTACTTCAATTTTATGTACACTGGAGTTGGAATAGTAATTATTATTTAATTAGTGTCCAGCGCTTACTTCAATTTTATGTCCACTGGAGTTGGAATAGTAATTATTATTTAATTAGTGTCCAGCATCCACTTCAATTTTATGTAGACTGGAGTTGGAATAGTAATTATTATCTAATTAGTGTCCAGCACCTACTTCAATTTTATGTAAACTGGAGTTCGAATATTAATTATTATTTAAATAGTGTCCAGCACCTTCTTCAATTTAATGTAGACTGGAGTAGGAATTGTAATTATTATTTAATTAGTGTCCAGCACCTACTTCAATTTTATGTAGACTGGAGTTGGAATAGTAATTATTATTTAATTAGTGTCCAGCACCTACTTCAATTTAAAGTAGACTGGAGTAGGAATAGTAATTATTATTTAATGAGTGTCCAGCACCTACTACAATTTAATGTAGACTGGAGTTGGAATAGTAATTAATATTTAATTAGTGTCCAGCACTTACTTCAATTTTATGTACACTGGAGTTGGAATAGTAATTATCATTTAATTAGTGTCCAGCATCTACTTCAATTTTATGTAGACTGGAGTTGGAATAGTAATTATTATTTAATTAGTGTCCAGCATCTACTTCAATTTTATGTAGACTGGAGTTGGAATAGTAATTATTATTTAATTAGTGTCCAGCATCTACTTCAATTTTATGTAGACTGGAGTTGGAATAGTAAATATTATTTAATTAGTGTCCAGCACTTACTTCAATTTTATGTACACTGGAGTTGGAATAGTAATTATTATTTAATTAGTGTCCAGCATCTACTTCAATTTTATGTAAACTGGAGTTGGAATGGTAATTATTATTTAATTAGTGTCCAGCACCTACTTCAATTTAAAGTAGACTGGAGTAGGAATAGTAATTATTATTTAATTAGTGTCCAGCACCTACTACAATTTCATGTAGACTGGAGTTGGAATAGTAATTAATATTTAATTAGTGTCCAGCACTTACTTCAATTTTATGTACACTGGAGTTGGAATAGTAATTATTATTTAATTAGTGTCCAGCATCTACTTCAATTTTAGGTAGACTGGAGTTGGAATAGTAATTATTATTTAATTAGTGTCCAGCACCTACTACAATTTAATGTAGACTGGAGTTGGAATAGTAATTAATATTTAATTAGTGTCCAGCACTTACTTCAATTTTATGTACACTGGAGTTGGAATAGTAATTATTATTTAATTAGTGTCCAGCATCTACTTCAATTTTATGTAGACTGGAGTTGGAATAGTAATTATTATTTAATTAGTGTCCAGCTTCTACTTCAATTTTATGTAGACTGGAGTTGAAGTAGTAATTATTATTTAATTAGTGTCCAGCATCTACTTCAATTTTATGTAGACTGGAGTTGGAATAGTAATTATTATTTAATTAGTGTCCAGCACTTACTTCAATTTTATGTACACTGGAGTTGGAATAGTAATTATTATTTAATTAGTGTCCAGCACTTACTTCAATTTTATGTCCACTGGAGTTGGAATAGTAATTATTATTTAATTAGTGTCCAGCACTTACTTCAATTTTATGTACACTGGAGTTGGAATAGTAATTATTATTTAATTAGTGTCCAGCATCTACTTCAATTTTATGTAAACTGGAGTTGGAATGGTAATTATTATTTAATTAGTGTCCAGCACCTACTTCAATTTAAAGTAGACTGGAGTAGGAATAGTAATTATTATTTAATTAGTGTCCAGCACCTACTACAATTTCATGTAGACTGGAGTTGGAATAGTAATTAATATTTAATTAGTGTCCAGCACTTACTTCAATTTTATGTAAACTGGAGTTGGAATAGTAATTATTATTTAATTAGTGTCCAGCATCTACTTCAATTTTAGGTAGACTGGAGTTGGAATAGTAATTATTATTTAATTAGTGTCCAGCACCTACTACAATTTAATGTAGACTGGAGTTGGAATAGTAATTAATATTTAATTAGTGTCCAGCACTTACTTCAATTTTATGTACACTGGAGTTGGAATAGTAATTATTATTTAATTAGTGTCCAGCATCTACTTCAATTTTATGTAGACTGAAGTTGGAATAGTAATTATTATTTAATGAGTGTCCAGCTTCTACTTCAATTTTATGTAGACTGGAGTTGAAGTAGTAATTATTATTTAATTAGTGTCCAGCATCTACTTCAATTTTATGTAGACTGGAGTTGGAATAGTAATTATTATTTAATTAGTGTCCAGCACTTACTTCAATTTTATGTACACTGGAGTTGGAATAGTAATTATTATTTAATTAGTGTCCAGCGCTTACTTCAATTTTATGTCCACTGGAGTTGGAATAGTAATTATTATTTAATTAGTGTCCAGCATCTACTTCAATTTTATGTAGACTGGAGTTGGAATAGTAATTATTATCTAATTAGTGTCCAGCACCTACTTCAATTTTATGTAAACTGGAGTTGGAATATTAATTATTATTTAAATAGTGTCCAGCACCTTCTTCAATTTAATGTAGACTGGAGTAGGAATTGTAATTATTATTTAATTAGTGTCCAGCACCTACTTCAATTTTATGTAGACTGGAGTTGGAATAGTAATTATTATTTAATTAGTGTCCAGCACCTACTTCAATTTAAAGTAGACTGGAGTAGGAATAGTAATTATTATTTAATTAGTGTCCAGCACTTACTTCAATTTTATGTACACTGGAGTTGGAATAGTAATTATCATTTAATTAGTGTCCAGCATCTACTTCAATTTTATGTAGACTGGAGTTGGAATAGTAATTATTATTTAATTAGTGTCCAGCACCTACTTCAATTTTATGTAAACTGGAGTTGGAATATTAATTATTATTTAAATAGTGTCCAGCACCTTCTTCAATTTAATGTAGACTGGAGTAGGAATTGTAATTATTATTTAATTAGTGTCCAGCACCTACTTCAATTTTATGTAGACTGGAGTTGGAATAGTAATTATTATTTAATTAGTGTCCAGCACCTACTTCAATTTAAATAAGACTGGAGTAGGAATAGTAATTATTATTTAATGAGTGTCCAGCACCTACTACAATTTAATGTAGACTGGAGTTGGAATAGTAATTAATATTTAATTAGTGTCCAGCACTTACTTCAATTTTATGTACACTGGAGTTGGAATAGTAATTATCATTTAATTAGTGTCCAGCATCTACTTCAATTTTATGTAGACTGGAGTTGGAATAGTAATTATTATTTAATTAGTGTCCAGCATCTACTTCAATTTTATGTAGACTGGAGTTGGAATAGTAATTATTATTTAATTAGTGTCCAGCATCTACTTCAATTTTATGTAGACTGGAGTTGGAATAGTAAATATTATTTAATTAGTGTCCAGCACTTACTTCAATTTTATGTACACTGGAGTTGGAATAGTAATTATTATTTAATTAGTGTCCAGCATCTACTTCAATTTTATGTAAACTGGAGTTGGAATGGTAATTATTATTTAATTAGTGTCCAGCACCTACTTCAATTTAAAGTAGACTGGAGTAGGAATAGTAATTATTATTTAATTAGTGTCCAGCACCTACTACAATTTCATGTAGACTGGAGTTGGAATAGTAATTAATATTTAATTAGTGTCCAGCACTTACTTCAATTTTATGTACACTGGAGTTGGAATAGTAATTATTATTTAATTAGTGTCCAGCATCTACTTCAATTTTAGGTAGACTGGAGTTGGAATAGTAATTATTATTTAATTAGTGTCCAGCACCTACTACAATTTAATGTAGACTGGAGTTGGAATAGTAATTAATATTTAATTAGTGTCCAGCACTTACTTCAATTTTATGTACACTGGAGTTGGAATAGTAATTATTATTTAATTAGTGTCCAGCATCTACTTCAATTTTATGTAGACTGGAGTTGGAATAGTAATTATTATTTAATTAGTGTCCAGCTTCTACTTCAATTTTATGTAGACTGGAGTTGAAGTAGTAATTATTATTTAATTAGTGTCCAGCATCTACTTCAATTTTATGTAGACTGGAGTTGGAATAGTAATTATTATTTAATTAGTGTCCAGCACTTACTTCAATTTTATGTACACTGGAGTTGGAATAGTAATTATTATTTAATTAGTGTCCAGCACTTACTTCAATTTTATGTCCACTGGAGTTGGAATAGTAATTATTATTTAATTAGTGTCCAGCACTTACTTCAATTTTATGTACACTGGAGTTGGAATAGTAATTATTATTTAATTAGTGTCCAGCATCTACTTCAATTTTATGTAAACTGGAGTTGGAATGGTAATTATTATTTAATTAGTGTCCAGCACCTACTTCAATTTAAAGTAGACTGGAGTAGGAATAGTAATTATTATTTAATTAGTGTCCAGCACCTACTACAATTTCATGTAGACTGGAGTTGGAATAGTAATTAATATTTAATTAGTGTCCAGCACTTACTTCAATTTTATGTAAACTGGAGTTGGAATAGTAATTATTATTTAATTAGTGTCCAGCATCTACTTCAATTTTAGGTAGACTGGAGTTGGAATAGTAATTATTATTTAATTAGTGTCCAGCACCTACTACAATTTAATGTAGACTGGAGTTGGAATAGTAATTAATATTTAATTAGTGTCCAGCACTTACTTCAATTTTATGTACACTGGAGTTGGAATAGTAATTATTATTTAATTAGTGTCCAGCATCTACTTCAATTTTATGTAGACTGAAGTTGGAATAGTAATTATTATTTAATGAGTGTCCAGCTTCTACTTCAATTTTATGTAGACTGGAGTTGAAGTAGTAATTATTATTTAATTAGTGTCCAGCATCTACTTCAATTTTATGTAGACTGGAGTTGGAATAGTAATTATTATTTAATTAGTGTCCAGCACTTACTTCAATTTTATGTACACTGGAGTTGGAATAGTAATTATTATTTAATTAGTGTCCAGCGCTTACTTCAATTTTATGTCGACTGGAGTTGGAATAGTAATTATTATTTAATTAGTGTCCAGCATCTACTTCAATTTTATGTAGACTGGAGTTGGAATAGTAATTATTATCTAATTAGTGTCCAGCACCTACTTCAATTTTATGTAAACTGGAGTTGGAATATTAATTATTATTTAAATAGTGTCCAGCACCTTCTTCAATTTAATGTAGACTGGAGTAGGAATTGTAATTATTATTTAATTAGTGTCCAGCACCTACTTCAATTTTATGTAGACTGGAGTTGGAATAGTAATTATTATTTAATTAGTGTCCAGCACCTACTTCAATTTAAAGTAGACTGGAGTAGGAATAGTAATTATTATTTAATGAGTGTCCAGCACCTACTACAATTTAATGTAGACTGGAGTTGGAATAGTAATTAATATTTAATTAGTGTCCAGCACTTACTTCAATTTTATGTACACTGGAGTTGGAATAGTAATTATCATGTAATTAGTGTCCAGCATCTACTTCAATTTTATGTAGACTGGAGTTGGAATAGTAATTATTATTTAATTAGTGTCCAGCATCTACTTCAATTTTATGTAGACTGGAGTTGGAATAGTAATTATTATTTAATTAGTGTCCAGCATCTACTTCAATTTTATGTAGACTGGAGTTGGAATAGTAATTATTATTTAATTAGTGTCCAGCACTTACTTCAATTTTATGTAGACTGGAGTTGGAATAGTAATTATTATTTAATTAGTGTCCAGCACCTACTTCAATTTAAAGTAGACTGGAGTAGGAATAGTAATTATTATTTAATTAGTGTCCAGCACCTACTACAATTTAATGTAGACTGGAGTTGGAATAGTAATTAATATTTAATTAGTGTCCAGCACTTACTTCAATTTTATGTACACTGGAGGTGGAATAGTAATTATTATTTAATTAGTGTCCAGCATCTACTTCAATTTTATGTAGACTGGAGTTGGAATAGTAATTATTATTTAATTAGTGTCCAGCATCTACTTCAATTTTATGTAGACTGGAGTTGGAATAGTAATTATTATTTAATTAGTGTCCAGCATCTACTTCAATTTTATGTAGACTGGAGTTGGAATAGTAAATATTATTTAATTAGTGTCCAGCACTTACTTCAATTTTATGTACACTGGAGTTGGAATAGTAATTATTATTTAATTAGTGTCCAGCACCTACTACAATTTAATGTAGACTGGAGTTGGAATAGTAATTAATATTTAATTAGTGTCCAGCACTTACTTCAATTTTATGTACACTAGAGTTGGAATAGTAATTATTATTTAATTAGTGTCCAGCACCTACTACAATTTAATGTAGACTGGAGTTGGAATAGTAATTAATATTTAATTAGTGTCCAGCACTTACTTCAATTTTAGGTAGACTGGAGTTGGAATAGTAATTATTATTTAATTAGTGTCCAGCACCTACTACAATTTAATGTAGACTGGAGTTGGAATAGTAATTAATATTTAATTAGTGTCCAGCACTTACTTCAATTTTATGTACACTAGAGTTGGAATAGTAATTATTATTTAATTAGTGTCCAGCATCTACTTCAATTTTATGTAGACTGGAGTTGGAATAGTAATTATTATTTAATTAGTGTCCAGCTTCTACTTCAATTTTATGTAGACTGGAGTTGAAGTAGTAATTATTATTTAATTAGTGTCCAGCATCTACTTCAATTTTATGTAGACTGGAGTTGGAATAGTAATTATTATTTAATTAGTGTCCAGCACTTACTTCAATTTTATGTACACTGGAGTTGGAATAGTAATTATTATTTAATTAGTGTCCAGCACTTACTTCAATTTTATGTCCACTGGAGTTGGAATAGTAATTATTATTTAATTAGTGTCCAGCACTTACTTCAATTTTTATGTACACTGGAGTTGGAATAGTAATTATTATTTAATTAGTGTCCAGCATCTACTTCAATTTTATGTAAACTGGAGTTGGAATGGTAATTATTATTTAATTAGTGTCCAGCACCTACTTCAATTTAAAGTAGACTGGAGTAGGAATAGTAATTATTATTTAATTAGTGTCCAGCACCTACTACAATTTCATGTAGACTGGAGTTGGAATAGTAATTAATATTTAATTAGTGTCCAGCACTTACTTCAATTTTATGTAAACTGGAGTTGGAATAGTAATTATTATTTAATTAGTGTCCAGCATCTACTTCAATTTTAGGTAGACTGGAGTTGGAATAGTAATTATTATTTAATTAGTGTCCAGCACCTACTACAATTTAATGTAGACTGGAGTTGGAATAGTAATTAATATTTAATTAGTGTCCAGCACTTACTTCAATTTTATGTACACTGGAGTTGGAATAGTAATTATTATTTAATTAGTGTCCAGCATCTACTTCAATTTTATGTAGACTGAAGTTGGAATAGTAATTATTATTTAATGAGTGTCCAGCTTCTACTTCAATTTTATGTAGACTGGAGTTGAAGTAGTAATTATTATTTAATTAGTGTCCAGCATCTACTTCAATTTTATGTAGACTGGAGTTGGAATAGTAATTATTATTTAATTAGTGTCCAGCACTTACTTCAATTTTATGTACACTGGAGTTGGAATAGTAATTATTATTTAATTAGTGTCCAGCGCTTACTTCAATTTTATGTCCACTGGAGTTGGAATAGTAATTATTATTTAATTAGTGTCCAGCATCTACTTCAATTTTATGTAGACTGGAGTTGGAATAGTAATTATTATCTAATTAGTGTCCAGCACCTACTTCAATTTTATGTAAACTGGAGTTGGAATATTAATTATTATTTAAATAGTGTCCAGCACCTTCTTCAATTTAATGTAGACTGGAGTAGGAATTGTAATTATTATTTAATTAGTGTCCAGCACCTACTTCAATTTTATGTAGACTGGAGTTGGAATAGTAATTATTATTTAATTAGTGTCCAGCACCTACTTCAATTTAAAGTAGACTGGAGTAGGAATAGTAATTATTATTTAATGAGTGTCCAGCACCTACTACAATTTAATGTAGACTGGAGTTGGAATAGTAATTAATATTTAATTAGTGTCCAGCACTTACTTCAATTTTATGTACACTGGAGTTGGAATAGTAATTATCATTTAATTAGTGTCCAGCATCTACTTCAATTTTATGTAGACTGGAGTTGGAATAGTAATTATTATTTAATTAGTGTCCAGCATCTACTTCAATTTTATGTAGACTGGAGTTGGAATAGTAATTATTATTTAATTAGTGTCCAGCATCTACTTCAATTTTATGTAGACTGGAGTTGGAATAGTAAATATTATTTAATTAGTGTCCAGCACTTACTTCAATTTTATGTACACTGGAGTTGGAATAGTAATTATTATTTAATTAGTGTCCAGCATCTACTTCAATTTTATGTAAACTGGAGTTGGAATGGTAATTATTATTTAATTAGTGTCCAGCACCTACTTCAATTTAAAGTAGACTGGAGTAGGAATAGTAATTATTATTTAATTAGTGTCCAGCACCTACTACAATTTCATGTAGACTGGAGTTGGAATAGTAATTAATATTTAATTAGTGTCCAGCACTTACTTCAATTTTATGTACACTGGAGTTGGAATAGTAATTATTATTTAATTAGTGTCCAGCATCTACTTCAATTTTAGGTAGACTGGAGTTGGAATAGTAATTATTATTTAATTAGTGTCCAGCACCTACTACAATTTAATGTAGACTGGAGTTGGAATAGTAATTAATATTTAATTAGTGTCCAGCACTTACTTCAATTTTATGTACACTGGAGTTGGAATAGTAATTATTATTTAATTAGTGTCCAGCATCTACTTCAATTTTATGTAGACTGGAGTTGGAATAGTAATTATTATTTAATTAGTGTCCAGCTTCTACTTCAATTTTATGTAGACTGGAGTTGAAGTAGTAATTATTATTTAATTAGTGTCCAGCATCTACTTCAATTTTATGTAGACTGGAGTTGGAATAGTAATTATTATTTAATTAGTGTCCAGCACTTACTTCAATTTTATGTACACTGGAGTTGGAATAGTAATTATTATTTAATTAGTGTCCAGCACTTACTTCAATTTTATGTCCACTGGAGTTGGAATAGTAATTATTATTTAATTAGTGTCCAGCACTTACTTCAATTTTATGTACACTGGAGTTGGAATAGTAATTATTATTTAATTAGTGTCCAGCATCTACTTCAATTTTATGTAAACTGGAGTTGGAATGGTAATTATTATTTAATTAGTGTCCAGCACCTACTTCAATTTAAAGTAGACTGGAGTAGGAATAGTAATTATTATTTAATTAGTGTCCAGCACCTACTACAATTTCATGTAGACTGGAGTTGGAATAGTAATTAATATTTAATTAGTGTCCAGCACTTACTTCAATTTTATGTAAACTGGAGTTGGAATAGTAATTATTATTTAATTAGTGTCCAGCATCTACTTCAATTTTAGGTAGACTGGAGTTGGAATAGTAATTATTATTTAATTAGTGTCCAGCACCTACTACAATTTAATGTAGACTGGAGTTGGAATAGTAATTAATATTTAATTAGTGTCCAGCACTTACTTCAATTTTATGTACACTGGAGTTGGAATAGTAATTATTATTTAATTAGTGTCCAGCATCTACTTCAATTTTATGTAGACTGAAGTTGGAATAGTAATTATTATTTAATGAGTGTCCAGCTTCTACTTCAATTTTATGTAGACTGGAGTTGAAGTAGTAATTATTATTTAATTAGTGTCCAGCATCTACTTCAATTTTATGTAGACTGGAGTTGGAATAGTAATTATTATTTAATTAGTGTCCAGCACTTACTTCAATTTTATGTACACTGGAGTTGGAATAGTAATTATTATTTAATTAGTGTCCAGCGCTTACTTCAATTTTATGTCCACTGGAGTTGGAATAGTAATTATTATTTAATTAGTGTCCAGCATCTACTTCAATTTTATGTAGACTGGAGTTGGAATAGTAATTATTATCTAATTAGTGTCCAGCACCTACTTCAATTTTATGTAAACTGGAGTTGGAATATTAATTATTATTTAAATAGTGTCCAGCACCTTCTTCAATTTAATGTAGACTGGAGTAGGAATTGTAATTATTATTTAATTAGTGTCCAGCACCTACTTCAATTTTATGTAGACTGGAGTTGGAATAGTAATTATTATTTAATTAGTGTCCAGCACCTACTTCAATTTAAAGTAGACTGGAGTAGGAATAGTAATTATTATTTAATGAGTGTCCAGCACCTACTACAATTTAATGTAGACTGGAGTTGGAATAGTAATTAATATTTAATTAGTGTCCAGCACTTACTTCAATTTTATGTACACTGGAGTTGGAATAGTAATTATCATTTAATTAGTGTCCAGCATCTACTTCAATTTTATGTAGACTGGAGTTGGAATAGTAATTATTATTTAATTAGTGTCCAGCATCTACTTCAATTTTATGTAGACTGGAGTTGGAATAGTAATTATTATTTAATTAGTGTCCAGCATCTACTTCAATTTTATGTAGACTGGAGTTGGAATAGTAATTATTATTTAATTAGTGTCCAGCACTTACTTCAATTTTATGTAGACTGGAGTTGGAATAGTAATTATTATTTAATTAGTGTCCAGCACCTACTTCAATTTAAAGTAGACTGGAGTAGGAATAGTAATTATTATTTAATTAGTGTCCAGCACCTACTACAATTTAATGTAGACTGGAGTTGGAATAGTAATTAATATTTAATTAGTGTCCAGCACTTACTTCAATTTTATGTACACTGGAGGTGGAATAGTAATTATTATTTAATTAGTGTCCAGCATCTACTTCAATTTTATGTAGACTGGAGTTGGAATAGTAATTATTATTTAATTAGTGTCCAGCATCTACTTCAATTTTATGTAGACTGGAGTTGGAATAGTAATTATTATTTAATTAGTGTCCAGCATCTACTTCAATTTTATGTAGACTGGAGTTGGAATAGTAAATATTATTTAATTAGTGTCCAGCACTTACTTCAATTTTATGTACACTGGAGTTGGAATAGTAATTATTATTTAATTAGTGTCCAGCATCTACTTCAATTTTATGTAAACTGGAGTTGGAATGGTAATTATTATTTAATTAGTGTCCAGCACCTACTTCAATTTAAAGTAGACTGGAGTAGGAATAGTAATTATTATTTAATTAGTGTCCAGCACCTACTACAATTTCATGTAGACTGGAGTTGGAATAGTAATTAATATTTAATTAGTGTCCAGCATCTACTTCAATTTTAGGTAGACTGGAGTTGGAATAGTAATTATTATTTAATTAGTGTCCAGCACCTACTTCAATTTAATGTAGACTGGAGATGGAATATTAATTAATATTTAATTAGTGTCCAGTACCTACTTCAATTTTATGTAGACTGGAGTTGGAATAGTAATTAATATTTAATTAGTGTCCAGCACCTACTTCAATTTTAAGTAGACTGGAGTTGGAATAGTAATTATTATTTAATTAGTGTCCAGCACCTACTTCAATTTTAAGTAGACTGGAGTTGGAATAGTAATTATTATTTAATTAGTGTCCAGCATCTACTTCAATTTTATGTAGACTGGAGTTGGAATAGTAATTAATATTTAATTAGTGTCCAGCACTTACTTCAATTTTATGTACACTGGAGTTGGAATAGTAATTATTATTTAATTAGTGTCCAGCATCTACTTCACTTTTATGTAGACTGGAGTTGGAATAGTAATTATTATTTAATTAGTGTCCAGCATCTACTTAAATTTTATGTAGACTGGAGTTGGAATAGTAATTATTATTTAATTAGTGTCCAGCACTTACTTCAATTTTATGTACACTGGAGTTGGAATAGTAATTATTATTTAATTGGTGTCCAGCATCTACTTCAATTTTATGTAGACTGGAGTTGGAATAGTCATTATTATCTAATTAGTGTCCAGCACCTACTTCAATTTTATGTAGACTGGAGTTGGAATATTAATTATTATTTAAATAGTGTCCAGCACCTTCTTCAATTTAATGTAGACTGGAGTAGGAATTGTAATTATTAATTAATTAGTGTCCAGCACCTACTTCAATTTTATGTAGACTGGAGTTGGAATAGTAATTATTATTTAATTAGTGTCCAGCACCTAATTCAATTTAAAGTAGACTGGAGTAGGAATAGTAATTATTATTTAATTAGTGTCCAGCACCTACTACAATTTAATGTAGACTGGAGTTGGAATAGTAATTAATATTTAATTAGTGTGCAGCACTTACTTCAATTTTATGTACACTGGAGTTGGAATAGTAATTATTATTTAGTTAGTGTCCAGCATCTACTTCAATTTTATGTAGACTGGAGTTGGAATAGTAATTATTATTTAATTGGTGTCCAGCATCTACTTCAATTTTATGTAGACTGGAGTTGGAATAGTAATTATTATTTAATTAGTGTCCAGCATTTACTTCAATTTTATGTAGACTGGAGTTGGAATAGTAATTATTATTTAATTAGTGTCCAGCACTTACTTCAATTTTATGTACACTGGAGTTGGAATAGTAATTTTTATTTAATTAGTGTCCAGCACCTACTTCAATTTTATGTAGACTGGAGTTGGAATAGTAATTATTATTTAATTAGTGTCCAGCACCTACTTCAATTTAAAGTAGACTGGAGTAGGAATAGTAATTATTATGTAATTAGTGTCCAGCACCTACTACAATTTAATGTAGACTGGAGTTGGAATAGTAATTAATATTTAATTAGTGTCCAGCACTTACTTCAATTTTATGTACACTGGAGTTGGAATAGTAATTATTATTTAATTAGTGTCCAGCATCTACTTCAATTTTATGTAGACTGGAGTTGGAATAGTAATTAATATTTAATTAGTGTCCAGCATCTACTTCAATTTTATGTAGATTGGAGTTGGAATAGTAATTATTATTTAATTAGTGTCCAGCATCTACTTCAATTTTATGTAGACTGGAGTTGGAATAGTAATTATTATTTAACTAGTGTCCAGCACCTACTTCAATTTAAAGTAGACTGGAGTAGGAATAGTAATTATTATTTAATTAGTGTCCAGCACATACTACAATTTAATGTAGACTGGAGTTGGAATAGTAATTAATATTTAATTAGTGTCCAGCACTTACTTCAATTTTATGTACACTGGAGTTAGAATAGTAATTATTATTTAATTAGTGTCCAGCACTTACTTCAATTTTATGTAGACTGGAGTTGGAATAGTAATTATTATTTAATTAGTGTCCAGCACTTACTTCAATTTTATGTACACTGGAGTTGGAATAGTAATTATTATTTAATTGGTGTCCAGCATCTACTTCAATTTTATGTAGACTGGAGTTGGAATAGTAATTATTATCTAATTAGTGTCCAGCACCTACTTCAATTTTATGTAGACTGGAGTTGGAATATTAATTATTATTTAAATAGTGTCCAGCACCTTCTTCAATTTAATGTAGACTGGAGTAGGAATTGTAATTATTAATTAATTAGTGTCCAGCACTTACTTCAATTTTATGTACACTGGAGTTGGAATAGTAATTATTATTTAATTGGTGTCCAGCATCTACTTCAATTTTATGTAGACTGGAGTTGGAATAGTAATTATTATCTAATTAGTGTCCAGCACCTACTTCAATTTTATGTAGACTGGAGTTGGAATATTAATTATTATTTAAATAGTGTCCAGCACCTTCTTCAATTTAATGTAGACTGGAGTAGGAATTGTAATTATTAATTAATTAGTGTCCAGCACCTACTTCAATTTTATGTAGACTGGAGTTGGAATAGTAATTATTATTTAATTAGTGTCCAGCACCTAATTCAATTTAAAGTAGACTGGAGTAGGAATAGTAATTATTATTTAATTAGTGTCCAGCACCTACTACAATTTAATGTAGACTGGAGTTGGAATAGTAATTAATATTTAATTAGTGTGCAGCACTTACTTCAATTTTATGTACACTGGAGTTGGAATAGTAATTATTATTTAATTAGTGTCCAGCATCTACTTCAATTTTATGTAGACTGGAGTTGGAATAGTAATTATTATTTAATTGGTGTCCAGCATCTACTTCAATTTTATGTAGACTGGAGTTGGAATAGTAATTATTATTTAATTAGTGTCCAGCATTTACTTCAATTTTATGTAGACTGGAGTTGGAATAGTAATTATTATTTAATTAGTGTCCAGCACTTACTTCAATTTTATGTACACTGGAGTTGGAATAGTAATTTTTATTTAATTAGTGTCCAGCACCTACTTCAATTTTATGTAGACTGGAGTTGGAATAGTAATTATTATTTAATTAGTGTCCAGCACCTACTTCAATTTAAAGTAGACTGGAGTAGGAATAGTAATTATTATGTAATTAGTGTCCAGCACCTACTACAATTTAATGTAGACTGGAGTTGGAATAGTAATTAATATTTAATTAGTGTCCAGCACTTACTTCAATTTTATGTACACTGGAGTTGGAATAGTAATTATTATTTAATTAGTGTCCAGCATCTACTTCAATTTTATGTAGACTGGAGTTGGAATAGTAATTAATATTTAATTAGTGTCCAGCATCTACTTCAATTTTATGTAGATTGGAGTTGGAATAGTAATTATTATTTAATTAGTGTCCAGCATCTACTTCAATTTTATGTAGACTGGAGTTGGAATAGTAATTATTATTTAACTAGTGTCCAGCACCTACTTCAATTTAAAGTAGACTGGAGTAGGAATAGTAATTATTATTTAATTAGTGTCCAGCACATACTACAATTTAATGTAGACTGGAGTTGGAATAGTAATTAATATTTAATTAGTGTCCAGCACTTACTTCAATTTTATGTACACTGGAGTTGGAATAGTAATTGTTATTTAATTAGTGTCCAGCATCTACTTCAATTTTAGGTAGACTGGAGTTGGAATAGTAATTATTATTTAATTAGTGTCCAGCATCTACTTCAATTTTATGTACACTGGAGTTGGAATAGTAATTATTATTTAATTAGTGTCCAGCACCTACTTCAATTTTATGTAGACTGGAGTTGGAATAGTAATTATTATTTAATTAGTGTCCAGCACCTACTTCAATTTCAAGTAGACTGGAGTTGGAATAGTAATTGTTATTTAATTAGTGTCCAGCACCTACTTCAATTTTATGTAGACTGGAGTTGGAATAGTAATTATTATTTAATTAGTGTCCAGCACCTACTTCAATTTTATGTAGACTGGAGTTGGAATAGTAATTATTATTTAATTAGTGTCCAGCACCTTCTTCAATTTTAAGTAGACTGGAGTTGGAATAGTAATTATTATTTAATTAGTGTCCAGCACCTACTTCAATTTTATGTAGACTGGAGTTGGAATAGTAATTATTATTTAATTAGTGTCCAGCACCTACTTCAATTTTATGTAGACTGGAGTTGGAATAGTAATTATTATTAAATTAGTGTCCAGCACCTACTTCAATTTTATGTAGACTGGAGTTGGAATATTAATTATTATTTAATTAGTGTTCAGCACCTACTTCAATTTTAAGTAGACTGGAGTTGGAATAGTAATTATTATCTAATTAGTGTCCAGCACCTACTTCAATTTTATGTAGACTGGAGTTGGAATATTAATTAATATTTAATTAGTGTCCAGCACCTACTTCAATTTTATGTAGACTGGAGTTGGAATAGTAATTATTATTTAATTAGTGTCCAGCACCTACTTCAATTTTAAGTAGACTGGAGTTGGAATAGTAATTATTATTTAATTAGTGTCCAGCACCTACTTCAATTTTAAGTAGACTGGAGTTGGAATAGTAATTATTATTTAATTAGTGTCCAGCACCTACTTCAATTTTATGTGGACTGGAGTTGGAATATTAATTATTATTTAATTAGTGTCCAGCACCTACTTCAATTTTAAGTAGACTGGAGTTGGAATAGTAATTATTATTTAATTAGTATCCAGCATCTACTTCAATTTTATGTAGACTGGATTTGAAATAGTAATTATTATTTAATTAGTGCCCAGCACCTACTTCAATTTTATGTAGACTGGAGTTGGAATATTAATTATTATTTAATTAGTGTCCAGCACCTACTATAATTTTATGTAGACTGGAGTTGGAATAGTAATTATTATTTAATTAGTGTCCAGCACCTGCTTCAATTTTAAGTAGACTGGAGTTGGAATAGTAATTATTATTTAATTAGTGTCCAGCACCTCTTTCAATTTTATGTAGACTGGAGTTGGAATAGTAATTATTATTTAATTAGTGTCCAGCACCTACTTCAATTTTATGTAGACTGGAGTTGGAATAGTAATTATTATTAAATTAGTGTCCAGCACCTACTTCCATTTTATGTAGACTGGAGTTGGAATATTAATTATTATTTAATTAGTGTCCAGCACCTACTTCAATTTTAAGTAGACTGGAGTTGGAATAGTAATTATTATCTAATTAGTGTCCAGCACCTACTTCAATTTTATGTAGACTGGAGTTGGAATAGTAATTATTATTTAATTAGTGTCCAGCATCTACTTCAATTTTATGTAGACTGGAGTTGGAATAGTAATTAATATTTAATTAGTGTCCAGCATCTACTTACATTTTATGTAGACTGGAGTTGGAATAGTAATTATTATTTAATTAGTGTCCAGCACTTACTTCAATTTTATGTAGACTGGAGTTGGGATAGTAATTATTATTTAATTGGTGTCCAGCATCTACTTCAATTTTATGTAAACTGGAGTTGGAATATTAATTATTATTTAAATAGTGTCCAGCACCTTCTTCAATTTAATGTAGACTGGAGTAGGAATTGTAATTATTATTTAATTAGTGTCCAGCACCTACTTCAATTTTATGTAGACTGGAGTTGGAATAGTAATTATTATTTAATTAGTGTCCAGCACCTACTTCAATTTAAAGTAGACTGGAGTAGGAATAGTAATTATTATTTAATTAGTGTCCAGCACCTACTACAATTTAATGTAGACTGGAGTTGGAATAGTAATTAATATTTAATTAGTGTCCAGCACTTACTTCAATTTTATGTACACTGGAGTTGGAATAGTAATTATTATTTAATTAGTGTCCAGCACCTACTTCAATTTCAAGTAGACTGGAGTTGGAATAGCAATTATTATTTAATTAGTGTCCAGCACCTACTTCAATTTTAAGTAGACTGGAGTTGGAATAGTAATTATTATCTAATTAGTGTCCAGCACCTACTTCAATTTTATGTAGACTGGAGTTGGAATATTAATTATTATTTAATTAGTGTCCAGCACCTACTTCAATTTTAAGTAGACTGGAGTTGGAATAGTAATTATTATCTAATTAGTGTCCAGCACCTACTTCAATTTTATGTAGACTGGAGTTGGAATATTAATTATTATTTAATTAGTGTCCAGCACCTACTTCAATTTAATGTAGACTGGAGATGGAATATTAATTAATATTTAATTAGTGTCCAGTACCTACTTCAATTTTATGTAGACTGGAGTTGGAATAGTAATTATTATTTAATTAGTGTCCAGCACCTACTTCAATTTTAAGTAGACTGGAGTTGGAATAGTAATTATTATTTAATTAGTGTCCAGCATCTACTTCACTTTTATGTAGACTGGAGTTGGAATAGTAATTATTATTTAATTAGTGTCCAGCATCTACTTAAATTTTATGTAGACTGGAGTTGGAATAGTAATTATTATTTAATTAGTGTCCAGCACTTACTTCAATTTTATGTACACTGGAGTTGGAATAGTAATTATTATTTAATTGGTGTCCAGCATCCACTTCAATTTTATGTAGACTGGAGTTGGAATAGTAATTATTATCTAATTAGTGTCCAGCACCTACTTCAATTTTATGTAAACTGGAGTTGGAATATTAATTATTATTTAAATAGTGTCCAGCACCTTCTTCAATTTAATGTAGACTGGAGTAGGAATTGTAATTATTAATTAATTAGTGTCCAGCACCTACTTCAATTTTATGTAGACTGGAGTTGGAATAGTAATTATTATTTAATTAGTGTCCAGCACCTAATTCAATTTAAAGTAGACTGGAGTAGGAATAGTAATTATTATTTAATTAGTGTCCAGCACCTACTACAATTTAATGTAGACTGGAGTTGGAATAGTAATTAATATTTAATTAGTGTGCAGCACTTACTTCAATTTTATGTACACTGGAGTTGGAATAGTAATTATTATTTAATTAGTGTCCAGCATCTACTTCAATTTTATGTAGACTGGAGTTGGAATAGTAATTATTATTTAATTGGTGTCCAGCATCTACTTCAATTTTATGTAGACTGGAGTTGGAATAGTAATTATTATTTAATTAGTGTCCAGCATTTACTTCAATTTTATGTAGACTGGAGTTGGAATAGTAATTATTATTTCATTAGTGTCCAGCACTTACTTCAATTTTATGTACACTGGAGTTGGAATAGTAATTATTATTTAATTAGTGTCCAGCACCTACTTCAATTTTATGTAGACTGGAGTTGGAATAGTAATTATTATTTAATTAGTGTCCAGCACCTACTTCAATTTAAAGTAGACTGGAGTAGGAATAGTAATTATTATGTAATTAGTGTCCAGCACCTACTACAATTTAATGTAGAATGGAGTTAGAATAGTAATTAATATTTAATTAGTGTCCAGCACTTACTTCAATTTTATGTAGACTGGAGTTGGAATAGTAATTAATATTTAATTAGTGTCCAGCATCTACTTCAATTTTATGTAGACTGGAGTTGGAATAGTAATTATTATTTAATTAGTGTCCAGCATCTACTTCAATTTTATGTAGACTGGAGTTGGAATAGTAATTATTATTTAACTAGTGTCCAGCACCTACTTCAATTTAAAGTAGACTGGAATAGGAATAGTAATTATTATTTAATTAGTGTCCAGCACATACTACAATTTAATGTAGACTGGAGTTGGAATAGTAATTAATATTTAATTAGTGTCCAGCACTTACTTCAATTTTATGTACACTGGAGTTGGAATACTAATTGTTATTTAATTAGTGTCCAGCATCTACTTCAATTTTAGGTAGACTGGAGTTGGAATAGTAATTATTATTTAATTAGTGTCCAGCATCTACTTCAATTTTATGTACACTGGAGTTGGAATAGTAATTATTATTTAATTAGTGTCCAGCATCTACTTCAATTTTATGTACACTGGAGTTGGAATAGTAATTATTATTTAATTAGTGTCCAGCACCTACTTCAATTTTATGTAGACTGGAGTTGGAATAGTAATTATTATTTAATTAGTGTCCAGCACCTACTTCAATTTCAAGTAGACTGGAGTTGGAATAGTAATTGTTATTTAATTAGTGTCCAGCACCTACTTCAATTTTATGTAGACTGGAGTTGGAATAGTAATTATTATTTAATTAGTGTCCAGCACCTACTTCAATTTTATGTAGACTGGAGTTGGAATAGTAATTATTATTTAATTAGTGTCCAGCACCTTCTTCAATTTTAAGTAGACTGGAGTTGGAATAGTAATTATTATTTAATTAGTGTCCAGCACCTACTTCAATTTTATGTAGACTGGAGTTGGAATAGTAATTATTATTTAATTAGTGTCCAGCACCTACTTCAATTTTATGTAGACTGGAGTTGGAATAGTAATTATTATTAAATTAGTGTCCAGCACCTACTTCAATTTTATGTAGACTGGAGTTGGAATATTAATTATTATTTAATTAGTGTTCAGCACCTACTTCAATTTTAAGTAGACTGGAGTTGGAATAGTAATTATTATCTAATTAGTGTCCAGCACCTACTTCAATTTTATGTAGACTGGAGTTGGAATATTAATTAATATTTAATTAGTGTCCAGCACCTACTTCAATTTTATGTAGACTGGAGTTGGAATAGTAATTATTATTTAATTAGTGTCCAGCACCTACTTCAATTTTAAGTAGACTGGAGTTGGAATAGTAATTATTATTTAATTAGTGTCCAGCACCTACTTCAATTTTAAGTAGACTGGAGTTGGAATAGTAATTATTATTTAATTAGTGTCCAGCACCTACTTCAATTTTATGTGGACTGGAGTTGGAATATTAATTATTATTTAATTAGTGTCCAGCACCTACTTCAATTTTAAGTAGACTGGAGTTGGAATAGTAATTATTATTTAATTAGTATCCAGCATCTACTTCAATTTTATGTAGACTGGATTTGAAATAGTAATTATTATTTAATTAGTGCCCAGCACCTACTTCAATTTTATGTAGACTGGAGTTGGAATATTAATTATTATTTAATTAGTGTCCAGCACCTACTATAATTTTATGTAGACTGGAGTTGGAATAGTAATTATTATTTAATTAGTGTCCAGCACCTGCTTCAATTTTAAGTAGACTGGAGTTGGAATAGTAATTATTATTTAATTAGTGTCCAGCACCTCTTTCAATTTTATGTAGACTGGAGTTGGAATAGTAATTATTATTTAATTAGTGTCCAGCACCTACTTCAATTTTATGTAGACTGGAGTTGGAATAGTAATTATTATTAAATTAGTGTCCAGCACCTACTTCCATTTTATGTAGACTGGAGTTGGAATATTAATTATTATTTAATTAGTGTCCAGCACCTACTTCAATTTTAAGTAGACTGGAGTTGGAATAGTAATTATTATCTAATTAGTGTCCAGCACCTACTTCAATTTTATGTAGACTGGAGTTGGAATAGTAATTATTATTTAATTAGTGTCCAGCATCTACTTCAATTTTATGTAGACTGGAGTTGGAATAGTAATTAATATTTAATTAGTGTCCAGCATCTACTTAAATTTTATGTAGACTGGAGTTGGAATAGTAATTATTATTTAATTAGTGTCCAGCACTTACTTCAATTTTATGTAGACTGGAGTTGGGATAGTAATTATTATTTAATTGGTGTCCAGCATCTACTTCAATTTTATGTAAACTGGAGTTGGAATATTAATTATTATTTAAATAGTGTCCAGCACCTTCTTCAATTTAATGTAGACTGGAGTAGGAATTGTAATTATTATTTAATTAGTGTCCAGCACCTACTTCAATTTTATGTAGACTGGAGTTGGAATAGTAATTATTATTTAATTAGTGTCCAGCACCTACTTCAATTTAAAGTAGACTGGAGTAGGAATAGTAATTATTATTTAATTAGTGTCCAGCACCTACTACAATTTAATGTAGACTGGAGTTGGAATAGTAATTAATATTTAATTAGTGTCCAGCACTTACTTCAATTTTATGTACACTGGAGTTGGAATAGTAATTATTATTTAATTAGTGTCCAGCACCTACTTCAATTTCAAGTAGACTGGAGTTGGAATAGCAATTATTATTTAATTAGTGTCCAGCACCTACTTCAATTTTAAGTAGACTGGAGTTGGAATAGTAATTATTATCTAATTAGTGTCCAGCACCTACTTCAATTTTATGTAGACTGGAGTTGGAATATTAATTATTATTTAATTAGTGTCCAGCACCTACTTCAATTTTAAGTAGACTGGAGTTGGAATAGTAATTATTATCTAATTAGTGTCCAGCACCTACTTCAATTTTATGTAGACTGGAGTTGGAATATTAATTATTATTTAATTAGTGTCCAGCACCTACTTCAATTTAATGTAGACTGGAGATGGAATATTAATTAATATTTAATTAGTGTCCAGTACCTACTTCAATTTTATGTAGACTGGAGTTGGAATAGTAATTATTATTTAATTAGTGTCCAGCACCTACTTCAATTTTAAGTAGACTGGAGTTGGAATAGTAATTATTATTTAATTAGTGTCCAGCATCTACTTCACTTTTATGTAGACTGGAGTTGGAATAGTAATTATTATTTAATTAGTGTCCAGCATCTACTTAAATTTTATGTAGACTGGAGTTGGAATAGTAATTATTATTTAATTAGTGTCCAGCACTTACTTCAATTTTATGTACACTGGAGTTGGAATAGTAATTATTATTTAATTGGTGTCCAGCATCCACTTCAATTTTATGTAGACTGGAGTTGGAATAGTAATTATTATCTAATTAGTGTCCAGCACCTACTTCAATTTTATGTAAACTGGAGTTGGAATATTAATTATTATTTAAATAGTGTCCAGCACCTTCTTCAATTTAATGTAGACTGGAGTAGGAATTGTAATTATTAATTAATTAGTGTCCAGCACCTACTTCAATTTTATGTAGACTGGAGTTGGAATAGTAATTATTATTTAATTAGTGTCCAGCACCTAATTCAATTTAAAGTAGACTGGAGTAGGAATAGTAATTATTATTTAATTAGTGTCCAGCACCTACTACAATTTAATGTAGACTGGAGTTGGAATAGTAATTAATATTTAATTAGTGTGCAGCACTTACTTCAATTTTATGTACACTGGAGTTGGAATAGTAATTATTATTTAATTAGTGTCCAGCATCTACTTCAATTTTATGTAGACTGGAGTTGGAATAGTAATTATTATTTAATTGGTGTCCAGCATCTACTTCAATTTTATGTAGACTGGAGTTGGAATAGTAATTATTATTTAATTAGTGTCCAGCATTTACTTCAATTTTATGTAGACTGGAGTTGGAATAGTAATTATTATTTAATTAGTGTCCAGCACTTACTTCAATTTTATGTACACTGGAGTTGGAATAGTAATTATTATTTAATTAGTGTCCAGCACCTACTTCAATTTTATGTAGACTGGAGTTGGAATAGTAATTATTATTTAATTAGTGTCCAGCACCTACTTCAATTTAAAGTAGACTGGAGTAGGAATAGTAATTATTATGTAATTAGTGTCCAGCACCTACTACAATTTAATGTAGAATGGAGTTAGAATAGTAATTAATATTTAATTAGTGTCCAGCACTTACTTCAATTTTATGTAGACTGGAGTTGGAATAGTAATTAATATTTAATTAGTGTCCAGCATCTACTTCAATTTTATGTAGACTGGAGTTGGAATAGTAATTATTATTTAATTAGTGTCCAGCATCTACTTCAATTTTATGTAGACTGGAGTTGGAATAGTAATTATTATTTAACTAGTGTCCAGCACCTACTTCAATTTAAAGTAGACTGGAATAGGAATAGTAATTATTATTTAATTAGTGTCCAGCACATACTACAATTTAATGTAGACTGGAGTTGGAATAGTAATTAATATTTAATTAGTGTCCAGCACTTACTTCAATTTTATGTACACTGGAGTTGGAATACTAATTGTTATTTAATTAGTGTCCAGCATCTACTTCAATTTTAGGTAGACTGGAGTTGGAATAGTAATTATTATTTAATTAGTGTCCAGCATCTACTTCAATTTTATGTACACTGGAGTTGGAATAGTAATTATTATTTAATTAGTGTCCAGCACCTACTTCAATTTTATGTAGACTGGAGTTGGAATAGTAATTAATATTTAATTAGTGTCCAGCACCTACTTCAATTTCAAGTAGACTGGAGTTGGAATAGTAATTGTTATTTAATTAGTGTCCAGCACCTACTTCAATTTTATGTAGACTGGAGTTGGAATAGTAATTATTATTTAATTAGTGTCCAGCACCTACTTAAATTTTATGTAGACTGGAGTTGGAATAGTAATTATTATTTAATTAGTGTCCAGCACCTTCTTCAATTTTAAGTAGACTGGAGTTGGAATAGTAATTATTATTTAATTAGTGTCCAGCACCTACTTCAATTTTATGTAGACTGGAGTTGGAATAGTAATTATTATTTAATTAGTGTCCAGCACCGACTTCAATTTTATGTAGACTGGAGTTGGAATAGTAATTATTATTAAATTAGTGTCCAGCACCTACTTCAATTTTATGTAGACTGGAGTTGGAATATTAATTATTATTTAATTAGTGTTCAGCACCTACTTCAATTTTAAGTAGACTGGAGTTGGAATAGTAATTATTATCTAATTAGTGTCCAGCACCTACTTCAATTTTATGTAGACTGGAGTTGGAATATTAATTAATATTTAATTAGTGTCCAGCACCTACTTCAATTTTATGTAGACTGGAGTTGGAATAGTAATTATTATTTAATTAGTGTCCAGCACCTACTTCAATTTTAAGTAGACTGGAGTTGGAATAGTAATTATTATTTAATTAGTGTCCAGCACCTACTTCAATTTTAAGTAGACTGGAGTTGGAATAGTAATTATTATTTAATTAGTGTCCAGCACCTACTTCAATTTTATGTGGACTGGAGTTGGAATATTAATTATTATTTAATTAGTGTCCAGCACCTACTTCAATTTTAAGTAGACTGGAGTTGGAATAGTAAATATTATTTAATTAGTATCCAGCATCTACTTCAATTTTATGTCGACTGGATTTGAAATAGTAATAATATTTAATTAGTGCCCAGCACCTACTTCAATTTTATGTAGACTGGAGTTGGAATATTAATTATTATTTAATTAGTGTCCAGCACCTACTATAATTTTATGTAGACTGGAGTTGGAATAGTAATTATTATTTAATTAGTGTCCAGCACCTGCTTCAATTTTAAGTAGACTGGAGTTGGAATAGTAATTATTATTTAATTAGTGTCCAGCACCTCTTTCAATTTTATGTAGACTGGAGTTGGAATAGTAATTATTATTTAATTAGTGTCCAGCACCTACTTCAATTTTATGTAGACTGGAGTTGGAATAGTAATTATTATTAAATTAGTGTCCAGCACCTACTTCCATTTTATGTAGACTGGAGTTGGAATATTAATTATTATTTAATTAGTGTCCAGCACCTACTTCAATTTTAAGTAGACTGGAGTTGGAATAGTAATTATTATATAATTAGTGTCCAGCACCTACTTCAATTTTATGTAGACTGGAGTTGGAATAGTAATTATTATTTAATTAGTGTCCAGCATCTACTTCAATTTTATGTAGACTGGAGTTGGAATAGTAATTAATATTTAATTAGTGTCCAGCATCTACTTAAATTTTATGTAGACTGGAGTTGGAATAGTAATTATTATTTAATTAGTGTCCAGCACTTACTTCAATTTTATGTAGACTGGAGTTGGAATAGTAATTATTATTTAATTGGTGTCCAGCATCTACTTCAATTTTATGTAAACTGGAGTTGGAATATTAATTATTATTTAAATAGTGTCCAGCACCTTCTTCAATTTAATGTAGACTGGAGTAGGAATTGTAATTATTATTTAATTAGTGTCCAGCACCTACTTCAATTTTATGTAGACTGGAGTTGGAATAGTAATTATTATTTAATTAGTGTCCAGCACCTACTTCAATTTAAAGTAGACTGGAGTAGGAATAGTAATTATTATTTAATTAGTGTCCAGCACCTACTACAATTTAATGTAGACTGGAGTTGGAATAGTAATTAATATTTAATTAGTGTCCAGCACTTACTTCAATTTTATGTACACTGGAGTTGGAATAGTAATTATTATTTAATTAGTGTCCAGCATCTACTTCAATTTTATGTAGACTGGAGTTGGAATAGTAATTATTATTTAATTAGTGTCCAGCTTCTACTTCAATTTTATGTAGACTGGAGTTGAAGTAGTAATTATTATTTAATTAGTGTCCAGCATCTACTTCAATTTTATGTAGACTGGAGTTGGAATAGTAATTATTATTTAATTAGTGTCCAGCACTTACTTCAATTTTATGTACACTGGAGTTGGAATAGTAATTATTATGTAATTAGTGTCCAGCACTTACTTCAATTTTATGTCCACTGGAGTTGGAATAGTAATTATTATTTAATTAGTGTCCAGCATCTACTTCAATTTTATGTAGACTGGAGTTGGAATAGTAATTATTATCTAATTAGTGTCCAGCACCTACTTCAATTTTATGTAAACTGGAGTTGGAATATTAATTATTATTTAAATAGTGTCCAGCACCTTCTTCAATTTAATGTAGACTGGAGTAGGAATTGTAATTATTATTTAATTAGTGTCCAGCACCTACTTCAATTTTATGTAGACTGGAGTTGGAATAGTAATTATTATTTAATTAGTGTCCAGCACCTACTTCAATTTAAAGTAGACTGGAGTAGGAATAGTAATTATTATTTAATGAGTGTCCAGCACCTACTACAATTTAATGTAGACTGGAGTTGGAATAGTAATTAATATTTAATTAGTGTCCAGCATTTACTTCAATTTTATGTAGACTGGAGTTGGAATAGTAATTATTATTTAATTAGTGTCCAGCACTTACTTCAATTTTATGTACACTGGAGTTGGAATAGTAATTATTATTTAATTAGTGTCCAGCACCTACTTCAATTTTATGTAGACTGGAGTTGGAATAGTAATTATTATTTAATTAGTGTCCAGCACCTACTTCAATTTAAAGTAGACTGGAGTAGGAATAGTAATTATTATGTAATTAGTGTCCAGCACCTACTACAATTTAATGTAGACTGGAGTTGGAATAGTAATTAATATTTAATTAGTGTCCAGCACTTACTTCAATTTTATGTACACTGGAGTTGGAATAGTAATTATTATTTAATTAGTGTCCAGCATCTACTTCAATTTTATGTAGACTGGAGTTGGAATAGTAATTAATATTTAATTAGTGTCCAGCATCTACTTCAATTTTATGTAGACTGGAGTTGGAATAGTAATTATTATTTAATTAGTGTCCAGCATCTACTTCAATTTTATGTAGACTGGAGTTGGAATAGTAATTATTATTTAACTAGTGTCCAGCACCTACTTCAATTTAAAGTAGACTGGAGTAGGAATAGTAATTATTATTTAATTAGTGTCCAGCACATACTACAATTTAATGTAGACTGGAGTTGGAATAGTAATTAATATTTAATTAGTGTCCAGCACTTACTTCAATTTTATGTACACTGGAGTTGGAATAGTAATTGTTATTTAATTAGTGTCCAGCATCTACTTCAATTTTAGGTAGACTGGAGTTGGAATAGTAATTATTATCTAATTAGTGTCCAGCACCTACTTCAATTTTATGTAGACTGGAGTTGGAATAGTAATTATTATTTAATTAGTGTCCAGCATCTACTTCAATTTTATGTAGACTGGAGTTGGAATAGTAATTAATATTTAATTAGTGTCCAGCATCTACTTAAATTTTATGTAGACTGGAGTTGGAATAGTAATTATTATTTAATTAGTGTCCAGCACCTACTTCAATTTAAAGTAGACTGGAGTAGGAATAGTAATTATTATTTAATTAGTGTCCAGCACCTACTACAATTTAATGTAGACTGGAGTTGGAATAGTAATTAATATTTAATTAGTGTCCAGCACTTACTTCAATTTTATGTACACTGGAGTTGGAATAGTAATTATTATTTAATTAGTGTCCAGCATCTACTTCAATTTTATGTAGACTGGAGTTGGAATAGTAATTATTATTTAATTAGTGTCCAGCTTCTACTTCAATTTTATGTAGACTGGAGTTGAAGTAGTAATTATTATTTAATTAGTGTCCAGCATCTACTTCAATTTTATGTAGACTGGAGTTGGAATAGTAATTATTATTTAATTAGTGTCCAGCACTTACTTCAATTTTATGTACACTGGAGTTGGAATAGTAATTATTATTTAATTAGTGTCCAGCACTTACTTCAATTTTATGTCCACTGGAGTTGGAATAGTAATTATTATTTAATTAGTGTCCAGCATCTACTTCAATTTTATGTAGACTGGAGTTGGAATAGTAATTATTATCTAATTAGTGTCCAGCACCTACTTCAATTTTATGTAAACTGGAGTTGGAATATTAATTATTATTTAAATAGTGTCCAGCACCTTCTTCAATTTAATGTAGACTGGAGTAGGAATTGTAATTATTATTTAATTAGTGTCCAGCACCTACTTAAATTTTATGTAGACTGGAGTTGGAATAGTAATTATTATTTAATTAGTGTCCAGCACCTACTTCAATTTAAAGTAGACTGGAGTAGGAATAGTAATTATTATTTAATGAGTGTCCAGCACCTACTACAATTTAATGTAGACTGGAGTTGGAATAGTAATTAATATTTAATTAGTGTCCAGCATTTACTTCAATTTTATGTAGACTGGAGTTGGAATAGTAATTATTATTTAATTAGTGTCCAGCACTTACTTCAATTTTATGTACACTGGAGTTGGAATAGTAATTATTATTTAATTAGTGTCCAGCACCTACTTCAATTTTATGTAGACTGGAGTTGGAATAGTAATTATTATTTAATTAGTGTCCAGCACCTACTTCAATTTAAAGTAGACTGGAGTAGGAATAGTAATTATTATGTAATTAGTGTCCAGCACCTACTACAATTTAATGTAGACTGGAGTTGGAATAGTAATTAATATTTAATTAGTGTCCAGCACTTACTTCAATTTTATGTACACTGGAGTTGGAATAGTAATTATTATTTAATTAGTGTCCAGCATCTACTTCAATTTTATGTAGACTGGAGTTGGAATAGTAATTAATATTTAATTAGTCTCCAGCATCTACTTCAATTTTATGTAGACTGGAGTTGGAATAGTAATTATTATTTAATTAGTGTCCAGCATCTACTTCAATTTTATGTAGACTGGAGTTGGAATAGTAATTATTATTTAACTAGTGTCCAGCACCTACTTCAATTTAAAGTAGACTGGAGTAGGAATAGTAATTATTATTTAATTAGTGTCCAGCACATACTACAATTTAATGTAGACTGGAGTTGGAATAGTAATTAATATTTAATTAGTGTCCAGCACTTACTTCAATTTTATGTACACTGGAGTTGGAATAGTAATTGTTATTTAATTAGTGTCCAGCATCTACTTCAATTTTAGGTAGACTGGAGTTGGAATAGTAATTATTATTTAATTAGTGTCCAGCATCTACTTCAATTTTATGTACACTGGAGTTGGAATAGTAATTATTATTTAATTAGTGTCCAGCACCTACTTCAATTTTATGTACACTGGAGTTGGAATAGTAATTATTATTTAATTAGTGTCCAGCACCTACTTCAATTTCAAGTAGACTGGAGTTGGAATAGTAATTGTTATTTAATTAGTGTCCAGCACCTACTTCAATTTTATGTAGACTGGAGTTGGAATAGTAATTATTATTTAATTAGTGTCCAGCACCTACTTCAATTTTATGTAGACTGGAGTTGGAATAGTAATTATTATTTAATTAGTGTCCAGCACCTTCTTCAATTTTAAGTAGACTGGAGTTGGAATAGTAATTATTATTTAATTAGTGTCCAGCACCTACTTCAATTGTATGTAGACTGGAGTTGGAATAGTAATTATTATTTAATTAGTGTCCAGCACCTACTTCAATTTTATGTAGACTGGAGTTGGAATAGTAATTATTATTAAATTAGTGTCCAGCACCTACTTCAATTTTATGTAGACTGGAGTTGGAATATTAATTATTATTTAATTAGTGTTCAGCACCTACTTCAATTTTAAGTAGACTGGAGTTGGAATAGTAATTATTATCTAATTAGTGTCCAGCACCTACTTCAATTTTATGTAGACTGGAGTTGGAATATTAATTAATATTTAATTAGTGTCCAGCACCTACTTCAATTTTATGTAGACTGGAGTTGGAATAGTAATTATTATTTAATTAGTGTCCAGCACCTACTTCAATTTTAAGTAGACTGGAGTTGGAATAGTAATTATTATTTAATTAGTGTCCAGCACCTACTTCAATTTTAAGTAGACTGGAGTTGGAATAGTAATTATTATTTAATTAGTATCCAGCATCTACTTCAATTTTATGTAGACTGGATTTGAAATAGTAATAATATTTAATTAGTGCCCAGCACCTACTTCAATTTTATGTAGACTGGAGTTGGAATATTAATTATTATTTAATTAGTGTCCAGCACCTACTATAATTTTATGTAGACTGGAGTTGGAATAGTAATTATTATTTAATTAGTGTCCAGCACCTGCTTCAATTTTAAGTAGACTGGAGTTGGAATAGTAATTATTATTTAATTAGTGTCCAGCACCTCTTTCAATTTTATGTAGACTGGAGTTGGAATAGTAATTATTATTTAATTAGTGTCCAGCACCTACTTCAATTTTATGTAGACTGGAGTTGGAATAGTAATTATTATTAAATTAGTGTCCAGCACCTACTTCCATTTTATGTAGACTGGAGTTGGAATATTAATTATTATTTAATTAGTGTCCAGCACCTACTTCAATTTTAAGTAGACTGGAGTTGGAATAGTAATTATTATCTAATTAGTGTCCAGCACCTACTTCAATTTTATGTAGACTGGAGTTGGAATAGTAATTATTATTTAATTAGTGTCCAGCATCTACTTCAATTTTATGTAGACTGGAGTTGGAATAGTAATTAATATTTAATTAGTGTCCAGCATCTACTTAAATTTTATGTAGACTGGAGTTGGAATAGTAATTATTATTTAATTAGTGTCCAGCACTTACTTCAATTTTATGTAGACTGGAGTTGGAATAGTAATTAATATTTAATTGGTGTCCAGCATCTACTTCAATTTTATGTAAACTGGAGTTGGAATATTAATTATTATTTAAATAGTGTCCAGCACCTTCTTCAATTTAATGTAGACTGGAGTAGGAATTGTAATTATTATTTAATTAGTGTCCAGCACCTACTTCAATTTTATGTAGACTGGAGTTGGAATAGTAATTATTATTTAATTAGTGTCCAGCACCTACTTCAATTTAAAGTAGACTGGAGTAGGAATAGTAATTATTATTTAATTAGTGTCCAGCACCTACTACAATTTAATGTAGACTGGAGTTGGAATAGTAATTAATATTTAATTAGTGTCCAGCACTTACTTCAATTTTATGTACACTGGAGTTGGAATAGTAATTATTATTTAATTAGTGTCCAGCATCTACTTCAATTTTATGTAGACTGGAGTTGGAATAGTAATTATTATTTAATTAGTGTCCAGCTTCTACTTCAATTTTATGTAGACTGGAGTTGAAGTAGTAATTATTATTTAATTAGTGTCCAGCATCTACTTCAATTTTATGTAGACTGGAGTTGGAATAGTAATTATTATTTAATTAGTGTCCAGCACTTACTTCAATTTTATGTACACTGGAGTTGGAATAGTAATTATTATTTAATTAGTGTCCAGCACTTACTTCAATTTTATGTCCAGTGGAGTTGGAATAGTAATTATTATTTAATTAGTGTCCAGCATCTACTTCAATGTTATGTAGACTGGAGTTGGAATAGTAATTATTATCTAATTAGTGTCCAGCACCTACTTCAATTTTATGTAAACTGGAGTTGGAATATTAATTATTATTTAAATAGTGTCCAGCACCTTCTTCAATTTAATGTAGACTGGAGTAGGAATTGTAATTATTATTTAATTAGTGTCCAGCACCTACTTCAATTTTATGTAGACTGGAGTTGGAATAGTAATTATTATTTAATTAGTGTCCAGCACCTACTTCAATTTAAAGTAGACTGGAGTAGGAATAGTAATTATTATTTAATGAGTGTCCAGCACCTACTACAATTTAATGTAGACTGGAGTTGGAATAGTAATTAATATTTAATTAGTGTCCAGCACTTACTTCAATTTTATGTACACTGGAGTTGGAATAGTAATTATCATTTAATTAGTGTCCAGCATCTACTTCAATTTTATGTAGACTGGAGTTGGAATAGTAATTATTATTTAATTAGTGTCCAGCATCTACTTCAATTTTATGTAGACTGGAGTTGGAATAGTAATTATTATTTAATTAGTGTCCAGCATCTACTTCAATTTTATGTAGACTGGAGTTGGAATAGTAATTATTATTTAATTAGTGTCCAGCATCTACTTCAATTTTATATAGACTGGAGTTGGAATAGTAATTATTATTTAATTAGTGTCCAGCACTTACTTCAATTTTATGTAGACTGGAGTGGGAATAGTAATTATTATTTAATTAGTGTCCAGCACCTACTTCAATTTAAAGTAGACTGGAGTAGGAATAGTAATTATTATTTAATTAGTGTCCAGCACCTACTACAATTTAATGTAGACTGGAGTTGGAATAGTAATTAATATTTAATTAGTGTCCAGCACTTACTTCACTTTTATGTACACTGGAGGTGGAATAGTAATTATTATTTAATTAGTGTCCAGCATCTACTTCAATTTTATGTAGACTGGAGTTGGAATAGTAATTATTATTTAATTAGTGTCCAGCATCTACTTCAATTTTATGTAGACTGGAGTTGGAATAGTAATTATTATTTAATTAGTGTCCAGCATCTACTTCAATTTTATGTAGACTGGAGTTGGAATAGTAAATATTATTTAATTAGTGTCCAGCACTTACTTCAATTTTATGTACACTGGAGTTGGAATAGTAATTATTATTTAATTAGTGTCCAGCATCTACTTCCATTTTATGTAGACTGGAGTTGGAATATTAATTATTATTTATTTAGTGTCCAGCACCTACTTCAATTTTAAGTAGACTGGAGTTGGAATAGTAATTATTATCTAATTAGTGTCCAGCACCTACTTCAATTTTATGTAGACTGGAGTTGGAATAGTAATTATTATTTAATTAGTGTCCAGCATCTACTTCAATTTTATGTAGACTGGAGTTGGAATAGTAATTAATATTTAATTAGTGTCCAGCACTTACTTCAATTTTATGTACACTGGAGTTGGAATAGTAATTATTATTTAATTAGTGTCCAGCATCTACTTCAATGTTATGTAGACTGGAGTTGGAATAGTAATTATTATTTAATTAGTGTCCAGCACTTACTTCAATTTTATGTACACTGGAGTTGGAATAGTAATTATTATTTAATTGGTGTCCAGCATCTACTTCAATTTTATGTAGACTGGAGTTGGAATAGTAATTATTATTTAATTAGTGTCCAGCACTTACTTCAATTTTATGTACACTGGAGTTGGAATAGTAATTATTATTTAATTAGTGTCCAGCACTTACTTCAATTTTATGTCCACTGGAGTTGGAATAGTAATTATTATTTAATTAGTGTCCAGCATCTACTTCAATTTTATGTAGACTGGAGTTGGAATAGTAATTATTATCTAATTAGTGTCCAGCACCTACTTCAATTTTATGTAAACTGGAGTTGGAATATTAATTATTATTTAAATAGTGTCCAGCACCTTCTTCAATTTAATGTAGACTGGAGTAGGAATTGTAATTATTATTTAATTAGTGTCCAGCACCTACTTCAATTTTATGTAGACTGGAGTTGGAATAGTAATTATTATGTAATTAGTGTCCAGCACCTACTTCAATTTAAAGTAGACTGGAGTAGGAATAGTAATTATTATTTAATGAGTGTCCAGCACCTACTACAATTTAATGTAGACTGGAGTTGGAATAGTAATTAATATTTAATTAGTGTCCAGCACTTACTTCAATTTTATGTACACTGGAGTTGGAATAGTAATTATCATTTAATTAGTGTCCAGCATCTACTTCAATTTTATGTAGACTGGAGTTGGAATAGTAATTATTATTTAATTAGTGTCCAGCATCTACTTCAATTTTATGTAGACTGGAGTTGGAATAGTAATTATTATTTAATTAGTGTCCAGCATTTACTTCAATTTTATGTAGACTGGAGTTGGAATAGTAATTATTATTTAATTAGTGTCCAGCACTTACTTCAATTTTATGTAGACTGGAGTTGGAATAGTAATTATTATTTAATTAGTGTCCAGCACCTACTTCAATTTAAAGTAGACTGGAGTAGGAATAGTAATTATTATTTAATTAGTGTCCAGCACCTACTACAATTTAATGTAGACTGGAGTTGGAATAGTAATTAATATTTAATTAGTGTCCAGCACTTACTTCAATTTTATGTACACTGGAGGTGGAATAGTAATTATTATTTAATTAGTGTCCAGCATCTACTTCAATTTTATGTAGACTGGAGTTGGAATAGTAATTATTATTTAATTAGTGTCCAGCATCTACTTCAATTTTATGTAGACTGGAGTTGGAATAGTAATTATTATTTAATTAGTGTCCAGCACCTACTACAATTTCATGTAGACTGGAGTTGGAATAGTAATTAATATTTAATTAGTGTCCAGCACTTACTTCAATTTTATGTACACTGGAGTTGGAATAGTAATTATTATTTAATTAGTGTCCAGCATCTACTTCAATTTTAGGTAGACTGGAGTTGGAATAGTAATTATTATTTAATTAGTGTCCAGCATCTACTTCAATTTTATGTAGACTGGAGTTGGAATAGTAATTATTATTTAATTAGTGTCCAGCACCTACTTCAATTTTATGTAGACTGGAGTTGGAATAGTAATTATTATTTAATTAGTGTCCAGCACCTACTTCAATTTCAAGTAGACTGGAGTTGGAATAGCAATTATTATTTAATTAGTGTCCAGCACCTACTTCAATTTTAAGTAGACTGGAGTTGGAATAGTAATTATTATCTAATTAGTGTCCAGCACCTACTTCAATTTTATGTAGACTGGAGTTGGAATATTAATTATTATTTAATTAGTGTCCAGCACCTACTTCAATTTTAAGTAGACTGGAGTTGGAATAGTAATTACTATCTAATTAGTGTCCAGCACCTACTTCAATTTTATGTAGACTGGAGATGGAATATTAATTAATATTTAATTAGTGTCCAGTACCTACTTCAATTTTATGTAGACTGGAGATGGAATATTAATTAATATTTAATTAGTGTCCAGTACCTACTTCAATTTTATGTAGACTGGAGTTGGAATAGTAATTGTTATTTAATTAGTGTCCAGCATCTACTTCAATTTTAGGTAGACTGGAGTTGGAATAGTAATTATTATCTAATTAGTGTCCAGCACCTACTTCAATTTTATGTAGACTGGAGTTGGAATAGTAATTATTATTTAATTAGTGTCCAGCATCTACTTCAATTTTATGTAGACTGGAGTTGGAATAGTAATTAATATTTAATTAGTGTCCAGCATCTACTTAAATTTTATGTAGACTGGAGTTGGAATAGTAATTATTATTTAATTAGTGTCCAGCACCTACTTCAATTTAAAGTAGACTGGAGTAGGAATAGTAATTATTATTTAATTAGTGTCCAGCACCTACTACAATTTAATGTAGACTGGAGTTGGAATAGTAATTAATATTTAATTAGTGTCCAGCACTTACTTCAATTTTATGTACACTGGAGTTGGAATAGTAATTATTATTTAATTAGTGTCCAGCATCTACTTCAATTTTATGTAGACTGGAGTTGGAATAGTAATTATTATTTAATTAGTGTCCAGCTTCTACTTCAATTTTATGTAGACTGGAGTTGAAGTAGTAATTATTATTTAATTAGTGTCCAGCATCTACTTCAATTTTATGTAGACTGGAGTTGGAATAGTAATTATTATTTAATTAGTGTCCAGCACTTACTTCAATTTTATGTACACTGGAGTTGGAATAGTAATTATTATTTAATTAGTGTCCAGCACTTACTTCAATTTTATGTCCACTGGAGTTGGAATAGTAATTATTATTTAATTAGTGTCCAGCATCTACTTCAATTTTATGTAGACTGGAGTTGGAATAGTAATTATTATCTAATTAGTGTCCAGCACCTACTTCAATTTTATGTAAACTGGAGTTGGAATATTAATTATTATTTAAATAGTGTCCAGCACCTTCTTCAATTTAATGTAGACTGGAGTAGGAATTGTAATTATTATTTAATTAGTGTCCAGCACCTACTTCAATTTTATGTAGACTGGAGTTGGAATAGTAATTATTATTTAATTAGTGTCCAGCACCTACTTCAATTTAAAGTAGACTGGAGTAGGAATAGTAATTATTATTTAATGAGTGTCCAGCACCTACTACAATTTAATGTAGACTGGAGTTGGAATAGTAATTAATATTTAATTAGTGTCCAGCATTTACTTCAATTTTATGTAGACTGGAGTTGGAATAGTAATTATTATTTAATTAGTGTCCAGCACTTACTTCAATTTTATGTACACTGGAGTTGGAATAGTAATTATTATTTAATTAGTGTCCAGCACCTACTTCAATTTTATGTAGACTGGAGTTGGAATAGTAATTATTATTTAATTAGTGTCCAGCACCTACTTCAATTTAAAGTAGACTGGAGTAGGAATAGTAATTATTATGTAATTAGTGTCCAGCACCTACTACAATTTAATGTAGACTGGAGTTGGAATAGTAATTAATATTTAATTAGTGTCCAGCACTTACTTCAATTTTATGTACACTGGAGTTGGAATAGTAATTATTATTTAATTAGTGTCCAGCATCTACTTCAATTTTATGTAGACTGGAGTTGGAATAGTAATTAATATTTAATTAGTCTCCAGCATCTACTTCAATTTTATGTAGACTGGAGTTGGAATAGTAATTATTATTTAATTAGTGTCCAGCATCTACTTCAATTTTATGTAGACTGGAGTTGGAATAGTAATTATTATTTAACTAGTGTCCAGCACCTACTTCAATTTAAAGTAGACTGGAGTAGGAATAGTAATTATTATTTAATTAGTGTCCAGCACATACTACAATTTAATGTAGACTGGAGTTGGAATAGTAATTAATATTTAATTAGTGTCCAGCACTTACTTCAATTTTATGTACACTGGAGTTGGAATAGTAATTGTTATTTAATTAGTGTCCAGCATCTACTTCAATTTTAGGTAGACTGGAGTTGGAATAGTAATTATTATTTAATTAGTGTCCAGCATCTACTTCAATTTTATGTACACTGGAGTTGGAATAGTAATTATTATTTAATTAGTGTCCAGCACCTACTTCAATTTTATGTACACTGGAGTTGGAATAGTAATTATTATTTAATTAGTGTCCAGCACCTACTTCAATTTCAAGTAGACTGGAGTTGGAATAGTAATTGTTATTTAATTAGTGTCCAGCACCTACTTCAATTTTATGTAGACTGGAGTTGGAATAGTAATTATTATTTAATTAGTGTCCAGCACCTACTTCAATTTTATGTAGACTGGAGTTGGAATAGTAATTATTATTTAATTAGTGTCCAGCACCTTCTTCAATTTTAAGTAGACTGGAGTTGGAATAGTAATTATTATTTAATTAGTGTCCAGCACCTACTTCAATTGTATGTAGACTGGAGTTGGAATAGTAATTATTATTTAATTAGTGTCCAGCACCTACTTCAATTTTATGTAGACTGGAGTTGGAATAGTAATTATTATTAAATTAGTGTCCAGCACCTACTTCAATTTTATGTAGACTGGAGTTGGAATATTAATTATTATTTAATTAGTGTTCAGCACCTACTTCAATTTTAAGTAGACTGGAGTTGGAATAGTAATTATTATCTAATTAGTGTCCAGCACCTACTTCAATTTTATGTAGACTGGAGTTGGAATATTAATTAATATTTAATTAGTGTCCAGCACCTACTTCAATTTTATGTAGACTGGAGTTGGAATAGTAATTATTATTTAATTAGTGTCCAGCACCTACTTCAATTTTAAGTAGACTGGAGTTGGAATAGTAATTATTATTTAATTAGTGTCCAGCACCTACTTCAATTTTAAGTAGACTGGAGTTGGAATAGTAATTATTATTTAATTAGTATCCAGCATCTACTTCAATTTTATGTAGACTGGATTTGAAATAGTAATAATATTTAATTAGTGCCCAGCACCTACTTCAATTTTATGTAGACTGGAGTTGGAATATTAATTATTATTTAATTAGTGTCCAGCACCTACTATAATTTTATGTAGACTGGAGTTGGAATAGTAATTATTATTTAATTAGTGTCCAGCACCTGCTTCAATTTTAAGTAGACTGGAGTTGGAATAGTAATTATTATTTAATTAGTGTCCAGCACCTCTTTCAATTTTATGTAGACTGGAGTTGGAATAGTAATTATTATTTAATTAGTGTCCAGCACCTACTTCAATTTTATGTAGACTGGAGTTGGAATAGTAATTATTATTAAATTAGTGTCCAGCACCTACTTCCATTTTATGTAGACTGGAGTTGGAATATTAATTATTATTTAATTAGTGTCCAGCACCTACTTCAATTTTAAGTAGACTGGAGTTGGAATAGTAATTATTATCTAATTAGTGTCCAGCACCTACTTCAATTTTATGTAGACTGGAGTTGGAATAGTAATTATTATTTAATTAGTGTCCAGCATCTACTTCAATTTTATGTAGACTGGAGTTGGAATAGTAATTAATATTTAATTAGTGTCCAGCATCTACTTAAATTTTATGTAGACTGGAGTTGGAATAGTAATTATTATTTAATTAGTGTCCAGCACTTACTTCAATTTTATGTAGACTGGAGTTGGAATAGTAATTAATATTTAATTGGTGTCCAGCATCTACTTCAATTTTATGTAAACTGGAGTTGGAATATTAATTATTATTTAAATAGTGTCCAGCACCTTCTTCAATTTAATGTAGACTGGAGTAGGAATTGTAATTATTATTTAATTAGTGTCCAGCACCTACTTCAATTTTATGTAGACTGGAGTTGGAATAGTAATTATTATTTAATTAGTGTCCAGCACCTACTTCAATTTAAAGTAGACTGGAGTAGGAATAGTAATTATTATTTAATTAGTGTCCAGCACCTACTACAATTTAATGTAGACTGGAGTTGGAATAGTAATTAATATTTAATTAGTGTCCAGCACTTACTTCAATTTTATGTACACTGGAGTTGGAATAGTAATTATTATTTAATTAGTGTCCAGCATCTACTTCAATTTTATGTAGACTGGAGTTGGAATAGTAATTATTATTTAATTAGTGTCCAGCTTCTACTTCAATTTTATGTAGACTGGAGTTGAAGTAGTAATTATTATTTAATTAGTGTCCAGCATCTACTTCAATTTTATGTAGACTGGAGTTGGAATAGTAATTATTATTTAATTAGTGTCCAGCACTTACTTCAATTTTATGTACACTGGAGTTGGAATAGTAATTATTATTTAATTAGTGTCCAGCACTTACTTCAATTTTATGTCCAGTGGAGTTGGAATAGTAATTATTATTTAATTAGTGTCCAGCATCTACTTCAATTTTATGTAGACTGGAGTTGGAATAGTAATTATTATCTAATTAGTGTCCAGCACCTACTTCAATTTTATGTAAACTGGAGTTGGAATATTAATTATTATTTAAATAGTGTCCAGCACCTTCTTCAATTTAATGTAGACTGGAGTAGGAATTGTAATTATTATTTAATTAGTGTCCAGCACCTACTTCAATTTTATGTAGACTGGAGTTGGAATAGTAATTATTATTTAATTAGTGTCCAGCACCTACTTCAATTTAAAGTAGACTGGAGTAGGAATAGTAATTATTATTTAATGAGTGTCCAGCACCTACTACAATTTAATGTAGACTGGAGTTGGAATAGTAATTAATATTTAATTAGTGTCCAGCACTTACTTCAATTTTATGTACACTGGAGTTGGAATAGTAATTATCATTTAATTAGTGTCCAGCATCTACTTCAATTTTATGTAGACTGGAGTTGGAATAGTAATTATTATTTAATTAGTGTCCAGCATCTACTTCAATTTTATGTAGACTGGAGTTGGAATAGTAATTATTATTTAATTAGTGTCCAGCATCTACTTCAATTTTATGTAGACTGGAGTTGGAATAGTAATTATTATTTAATTAGTGTCCAGCATCTACTTCAATTTTATGTAGACTGGAGTTGGAATAGTAATTATTATTTAATTAGTGTCCAGCACTTACTTCAATTTTATGTAGACTGGAGTGGGAATAGTAATTATTATTTAATTAGTGTCCAGCACCTACTTCAATTTAAAGTAGACTGGAGTAGGAATAGTAATTATTATTTAATTAGTGTCCAGCACCTACTACAATTTAATGTAGACTGGAGTTGGAATAGTAATTAATATTTAATTAGTGTCCAGCACTTACTTCACTTTTATGTACACTGGAGGTGGAATAGTAATTATTATTTAATTAGTGTCCAGCATCTACTTCAATTTTATGTAGACTGGAGTTGGAATAGTAATTATTATTTAATTAGTGTCCAGCATCTACTTCAATTTTATGTAGACTGGAGTTGGAATAGTAATTATTATTTAATTAGTGTCCAGCATCTACTTCAATTTTATGTAGACTGGAGTTGGAATAGTAAATATTATTTAATTAGTGTCCAGCACTTACTTCAATTTTATGTACACTGGAGTTGGAATAGTAATTATTATTTAATTAGTGTCCAGCATCTACTTCCATTTTATGTAGACTGGAGTTGGAATATTAATTATTATTTATTTAGTGTCCAGCACCTACTTCAATTTTAAGTAGACTGGAGTTGGAATAGTAATTATTATCTAATTAGTGTCCAGCACCTACTTCAATTTTATGTAGACTGGAGTTGGAATAGTAATTATTATTTAATTAGTGTCCAGCATCTACTTCAATTTTATGTAGACTGGAGTTGGAATCGTAATTAATATTTAATTAGTGTCCAGCACTTACTTCAATTTTATGTACACTGGAGTTGGAATAGTAATTATTATTTAATTAGTGTCCAGCATCTACTTCAATGTTATGTAGACTGGAGTTGGAATAGTAATTATTATTTAATTAGTGTCCAGCACTTACTTCAATTTTATGTACACTGGAGTTGGAATAGTAATTATTATTTAATTGGTGTCCAGCATCTACTTCAATTTTATGTAGACTGGAGTTGGAATAGTAATTATTATTTAATTAGTGTCCAGCACTTACTTCAATTTTATGTACACTGGAGTTGGAATAGTAATTATTATTTAATTAGTGTCCAGCACTTACTTCAATTTTATGTCCACTGGAGTTGGAATAGTAATTATTATTTAATTAGTGTCCAGCATCTACTTCAATTTTATGTAGACTGGAGTTGGAATAGTAATTATTATCTAATTAGTGTCCAGCACCTACTTCAATTTTATGTAAACTGGAGTTGGAATATTAATTATTATTTAAATAGTGTCCAGCACCTTCTTCAATTTAATGTAGACTGGAGTAGGAATTGTAATTATTATTTAATTAGTGTCCAGCACCTACTTCAATTTTATGTAGACTGGAGTTGGAATAGTAATTATTATGTAATTAGTGTCCAGCACCTACTTCAATTTAAAGTAGACTGGAGTAGGAATAGTAATTATTATTTAATGAGTGTCCAGCACCTACTACAATTTAATGTAGACTGGAGTTGGAATAGTAATTAATATTTAATTAGTGTCCAGCACTTACTTCAATTTTATGTACACTGGAGTTGGAATAGTAATTATCATTTAATTAGTGTCCAGCATCTACTTCAATTTTATGTAGACTGGAGTTGGAATAGTAATTATTATTTAATTAGTGTCCAGCATCTACTTCAATTTTATGTAGACTGGAGTTGGAATAGTAATTATTATTTAATTAGTGTCCAGCATTTACTTCAATTTTATGTAGACTGGAGTTGGAATAGTAATTATTATTTAATTAGTGTCCAGCACTTACTTCAATTTTATGTAGACTGGAGTTGGAATAGTAATTATTATTTAATTAGTGTCCAGCACCTACTTCAATTTAAAGTAGACTGGAGTAGGAATAGTAATTATTATTTAATTAGTGTCCAGCACCTACTACAATTTAATGTAGACTGGAGTTGGAATAGTAATTAATATTTAATTAGTGTCCAGCACTTACTTCAATTTTATGTACACTGGAGGTGGAATAGTAATTATTATTTAATTAGTGTCCAGCATCTACTTCAATTTTATGTAGACTGGAGTTGGAATAGTAATTATTATTTAATTAGTGTCCAGCATCTACTTCAATTTTATGTAGACTGGAGTTGGAATAGTAATTATTATTTAATTAGTGTCCAGCACCTACTACAATTTCATGTAGACTGGAGTTGGAATAGTAATTAATATTTAATTAGTGTCCAGCACTTACTTCAATTTTATGTACACTGGAGTTGGAATAGTAATTATTATTTAATTAGTGTCCAGCATCTACTTCAATTTTAGGTAGACTGGAGTTGGAATAGTAATTATTATTTAATTAGTGTCCAGCATCTACTTCAATTTTATGTAGACTGGAGTTGGAATAGTAATTATTATTTAATTAGTGTCCAGCACCTACTTCAATTTTATGTAGACTGGAGTTGGAATAGTAATTATTATTTAATTAGTGTCCAGCACCTACTTCAATTTCAAGTAGACTGGAGTTGGAATAGCAATTATTATTTAATTAGTGTCCAGCACCTACTTCAATTTTAAGTAGACTGGAGTTGGAATAGTAATTATTATCTAATTAGTGTCCAGCACCTACTTCAATTTTATGTAGACTGGAGTTGGAATATTAATTATTATTTAATTAGTGTCCAGCACCTACTTCAATTTTAAGTAGACTGGAGTTGGAATAGTAATTACTATCTAATTAGTGTCCAGCACCTACTTCAATTTATGTAGACTGGAGATGGAATATTAATTAATATTTAATTAGTGTCCAGTACCTACTTCAATTTTATGTAGACTGGAGATGGAATATTAATTAATATTTAATTAGTGTCCAGTACCTACTTCAATTTTATGTAGACTGGAGTTGGAATAGTAATTATTATTTAATTAGTGTCCAGCACCTACTTCAATTTTAAGTAGACTGGAGTTGGAATAGTAATTATTATTTATTTAGTGTCCAGCACCTACTTCAATTTTAAGTAGACTGGATTTGGAATAGTAATTATTATTTAATTAGTGTCCAGCATCTACTTCAATTTTATGTAAACTGGAGTTGGAATAGTAATTAATATTTAATTAGTGTCCAGCACTTACTTCAATTTTATGTACACTGGAGTTGGAATAGTAATTATTATTTAATTAGTGTCCAGCATCTACTTCACTTTTATGTAGACTGGAGTTGGAATAGTAATATTATTTAATTAGTGTCCAGCATCTACTTCAATTTTATGTAGACTGGAGTTGGAATAGTAAATATTATTTAATTAGTGTCCAGCATCTACTTAAATTATATGTAGACTGGAGTTGGAATAGTAATTATTATTTAATTAGTGTCCAGCACTTACTTCAATTTTATGTACACTGGAGTTGGAATAGTAATTATTATTTATTGGTGTCCAGCATCTACTTCAATTTTATGTAGACTGGAGTTGGAATAGTAATTATTATCTAATTAGTGTCCAGCACCTACTTCAATTTTATGTAAACTGGAGTTGGAATATTAATTATTATTTAAATAGTGTCCAGCAACTTCTTCAATTTAATGTAGACTGGAGTAGGAATTGTAATTATTATTTAATTAGTGTCCAGCACCTACTTCAATTTTATGTAGACTGGAGTTGGAATAGTAATTATTATTTAATTAGTGTCCAGCACCTAATTCAATTTAAAGTAGACTGGAGTAGGAATAGTAATTATTATTTAATTAGTGTCCAGCACCTACTACAATTTATTGTAGACTGGAGTTGGAATAGTAATTAATATTTAATTAGTGTGCAGCACTTACTTCAATTTTATGTACACTGGAGTTGGAATAGTAATTATTATTTAATTAGTGTCCAGCATCTACTTCAATTTTATGTAGACTGGACTTGAAATAGTAATTATTATTTAATTAGTGTCCAGCATCTACTTCAATTTTATGTAGACTGGAGTTGGAATAGTAATTATTATTTAATTAGTGTCCAGCATTTACTTCAATTTTATGTAGACTGGAGTTGGAATAGTAATTATTATTTAATTAGTGTCCAGCACTTACTTCAATTTTATGTACACTGGAGTTGGAATAGTAATTATTATTTAATTAGTGTCCAGCACCTACTTCAATTTTATGTAGACTGGAGTTGGAATAGTAAATATTATTTAATTAGTGTCCAGCACCTACTTCAATTTAAAGTAGACTGGAGTAGGAATAGTAATTATTATGTAATTAGTGTCCAGCACCTACTACAATTTAATGTAGACTGGAGTTGGAATAGTAATTAATATTTAATTAGTGTCCAGCACTTACTTCAATTTTATGTACACTGGAGTTGGAATAGTAATTATTATTTAATTAGTGTCCAGCATCTACTTCAATTTTATGTAGACTGGAGTTGGAATAGTAATTAATATTTAATTAGTGTCCAGCATCTACTTCAATTTTATGTAGACTGGAGTTGGAATAGTAATTATTATTTAATTAGTGTCCAGCATCTACTTCAATTTTATGTAGACTGGAGTTGGAATAGTAATTATTATTTAATTAGTGTCCAGCACCTACTTCAATTTAAAGTAGACTGGAGTAGGAATAGTAATTATTATTTAATTAGTGTCCAGCACCTACTACAATGTAATGTAGACTGGAGTTGGAATAGTAATTAATATTTAATTAGTGTCCAGCACTTACTTCAATTTTATGTACACTGGAGTTGGAATAGTAATTATTATTTAATTAGTGTCCAGCATCTACTTCAATTTTAGGTAGACTGGAGTTGGAATAGTAATTATTATTTAATTAGTGTCCAGCATCTACTTCAATTTTATGTACACTGGAGTTGGAATAGTAATTATTATTTAATTAGTGTCCAGCACCTACTTCAATTTTATGTAGACTGGAGTTGGAATAGTAATTATTATTTAATTAGTGTCCAGCACCTACTTCAATTTCAAGTAGACTGGAGTTGGAATAGTAATTGTTATTTAATTAGTGTCCAGCACCTACTTCAATTTTATGTAGACTGGAGTTGGAATAGTAATTATTATTTAATTAGTGTCCAGCACCTACTTCAATGTTATGTAGACTGGAGTTGGAATAGTAATTATTATTTAATTAGTGTCCAGCACCTTCTTCAATTTTAAGTAGACTGGAGTTGGAATAGTAATTATTATTTAATTAGTGTCCAGCACCTACTTCAATTTTATGTAGACTGGAGTTGGAATAGTAATTATTATTTAATTAGTGTCCAGCACCTACTTCAATTTTATGTAGACTGGAGTTAGAATATTAATTATTATTTAATTAGTGTCCAGCACCTACTTCAATTTTAAGTAGACTGGAGTTGGAATAGTAATTATTATCTAATTAGTGTCCAGCACCTACTTCAATTTTATGTAGACTGGAGTTGGAATATTAATTAATATTTAATTAGTGTCCAGCACCTACTTCAATTTAATGTAGACTGGAGATGGAATATTAATTAATATTTAATTATTGTCCAGTACCTACTTCAATTTTATGTAGACTGGAGTTGGAATAGTAATTATTATTTAATTAGTGTCCAGTACCTACTTCAATTTTAAGTAGACTGGAGTTGGAATAATAATTATTATTTATTTAGTGTCCAGCACCTACTTCAATTTTAAGTAGACTGGATTTGGAATAGTAATTATTATTTAATTAGTGTCCAGCATCTACTTCAATTTTATGTAGACTGGAGTTTGAATAGTAATTAATATTTAATTAGTGTCCAGCACTTACTTCAATTTTATGTACACTGGAGTTGGAATAGTAAATATTATTTAATTAGTGTCCAGCATCTACTTCACTTTTATGTAGACTGGAGTTGGAATAGTAATTATTATTTAATTAGTGTCCAGCATCTACTTCAATTTTATGTAGACTGGAGTTGGAATAGTAAATATTATTTAATTAGTGTCCAGCATCTACTTAAATTTTATGTAGACTGGAGTTGGAATAGTAATTATTATTTAATTAGTGTCCAGCACTTACTTCAATTTTATGTACACTGGAGTTGGAATAGTAATTATTATTTATTGGTGTCCATCATCTACTTCAATTTTATGTAGACTGGAGTTGGAATAGTAATTATTATCTAATTAGTGTCCAGCACCTACTTCAATTTTATGTAAACTGGAGTTGGAATATTAATTATTATTTAAATAGTGTCCAGCACCTTCTTCAATTTAATGTAGACTGGAGTAGGAATTGTAATTATTATTTAATTAGTGTCCAGCACCTACTTCAATTTTATGTAGACTGGAGTTGGAATAGTAATTATTATTTAATTAGTGTCCAGCACCTAATTCAATTTAAAGTAGACTGGAGTAGGAATAGTAATTATTATTTAATTAGTGTCCAGCACCTACTACAATTTATTGTAGACTGGAGTTGGAATAGTAATTAATATTTAATTAGTGTGCAGCACCTACTTCAATTTTATGTAGACTGGAGTTGGAATAGTAATTATTATTTAATTAGTGTCCAGCACCTACTTCAATTTTAAGTAGACTGGAGTTGGAATAGTAATTATTATTTAATTAGTGTCCAGCACCTACTTCAATTTTAAGTAGACTGGAGTTGGAATAGTAATTATTATTTAATTAGTGTCCAGCACCTACTTCAATTTTATGTGGACTGGAGTTGGAATATTAATTATTATTTAATTAGTGTCCAGCACCTACTTCAATTTTAAGTAGACTGGAGTTGGAATAGTAATTATTATTTAATTAGTATCCAGCATCTACTTCAATTTTATGTAGACTGGATTTGAAATAGTAATAATATTTAATTAGTGCCCAGCACCTACTTCAATTTTATGTAGACTGGAGTTGGAATATTAATTATTATTTAATTAGTGTCCAGCACCTACTATAATTTTATGTAGACTGGAGTTGGAATAGTAATTATTATTTAATTAGTGTCCAGCACCTGCTTCAATTTTAAGTAGACTGGAGTTGGAATAGTAATTATTATTTAATTAGTGTCCAGCACCTCTTTCAATTTTATGTAGACTGGAGTTGGAATAGTAATTATTATTTAATTAGTGTCCAGCACCTACTTCAATTTTATGTAGACTGGAGTTGGAATAGTAATTATTATTAAATTAGTGTCCAGCACCTACTTCCATTTTATGTAGACTGGAGTTGGAATATTAATTATTATTTAATTAGTGTCCAGCACCTACTTCAATTTTAAGTAGACTGGAGTTGGAATAGTAATTATTATCTAATTAGTGTCCAGCACCTACTTCAATTTTATGTAGACTGGAGTTGGAATGGTAATTATTATTTAATTAGTGTCCAGCATCTACTTCAATTTTATGTAGACTGGAGTTGGAATAGTAATTAATATTTAATTAGTGTCCAGCATCTACTTAAATTTTATGTAGACTGGAGTTGGAATAGTAATTATTATTTAATTAGTGTCCAGCACTTACTTCAATTTTATGTAGACTGGAGTTGGAATAGTAATTATTATTTAATTGGTGTCCAGCATCTACTTCAATTTTATGTAAACTGGAGTTGGAATATTAATTATTATTTAAATAGTGTCCAGCACCTTCTTCAATTTAATGTAGACTGGAGTAGGAATTGTAATTATTATTTAATTAGTGTCCAGCACCTACTTCAATTTTATGTAGACTGGAGTTGGAATAGTAATTATTATTTAATTAGTGTCCAGCACCTACTTCAATTTAAAGTAGACTGGAGTAGGAATAGTAATTATTATTTAATTAGTGTCCAGCACCTACTACAATTTAATGTAGACTGGAGTTGGAATAGTAATTAATATTTAATTAGTGTCCAGCACTTACTTCAATTTTATGTACACTGGAGTTGGAATAGTAATTATTATTTAATTAGTGTCCAGCATCTACTTCAATTTTATGTAGACTGGAGTTGGAATAGTAATTATTATTTAATTAGTGTCCAGCTTCTACTTCAATTTTATGTAGACTGGAGTTGAAGTAGTAATTATTATTTAATTAGTGTCCAGCATCTACTTCAATTTTATGTAGACTGGAGTTGGAATAGTAATTATTATTTAATTAGTGTCCAGCACTTACTTCAATTTTATGTACACTGGAGTTGGAATAGTAATTATTATGTAATTAGTGTCCAGCACTTACTTCAATTTTATGTCCACTGGAGTTGGAATAGTAATTATTATTTAATTAGTGTCCAGCATCTACTTCAATTTTATGTAGACTGGAGTTGGAATAGTAATTATTATTTAATTAGTGTCCAGCACCTACTTCAATTGTATGTAGACTGGAGTTGGAATAGTAATTATTATTTAATTAGTGTCCAGCACCTACTTCAATTTTATGTAGACTGGAGTTGGAATAGTAATTATTATTAAATGAGTGTCCAGCACCTACTTCAATTTTATGTAGACTGGAGTTGGAATATTAATTATTATTTAATTAGTGTTCAGCACCTACTTCAATTTTAAGTAGACTGGAGTTGGAATAGTAATTATTATCTAATTAGTGTCCAGCACCTACTTCAATTTTATGTAGACTGGAGTTGGAATATTAATTAATATTTAATTAGTGTCCAGCACCTACTTCAATTTTATGTAGACTGGAGTTGGAATAGTAATTATTATTTAATTAGTGTCCAGCACCTACTTCAATTTTAAGTAGACTGGAGTTGGAATAGTAATTATTATTTAATTAGTGTCCAGCACCTACTTCAATTTTAAGTAGACTGGAGTTGGAATAGTAATTAATATTTAATTAGTGTCCAGCACCTACTTCAATTTTATGTGGACTGGAGTTGGAATATTAATTATTATTTAATTAGTGTCCAGCACCTACTTCAATTTTAAGTAGACTGGAGTTGGAATAGTAATTATTATTTAATTAGTATCCAGCATCTACTTCAATTTTATGTAGACTGGATTTGAAATAGTAATAATATTTAATTAGTGCCCAGCACCTACTTCAATTTTATGTAGACTGGAGTTGGAATATTAATTATTATTTAATTAGTGTCCAGCACCTACTATAATTTTATGTAGACTGGAGTTGGAATAGTAATTATTATTTAATTAGTGTCCAGCACCTGCTTCAATTTTAAGTAGACTGGAGTTGGAATAGTAATTATTATTTAATTAGTGTCCAGCACCTCTTTCAATTTTATGTAGACTGGAGTTGGAATAGTAATTATTATTTAATTAGTGTCCAGCACCTACTTCAATTTTATGTAGACTGGAGTTGGAATAGTAATTATTATTAAATTAGTGTCCAGCACCTACTTCCATTTTATGTAGACTGGAGTTGGAATATTAATTATTATTTAATTAGTGTCCAGCACCTACTTCAATTTTAAGTAGACTGGAGTTGGAATAGTAATTATTATCTAATTAGTGTCCAGCACCTACTTCAATTTTATGTAGACTGGAGTTGGAATAGTAATTATTATTTAATTAGTGTCCAGCATCTACTTCAATTTTATGTAGACTGGAGTTGGAATAGTAATTAATATTTAATTAGTGTCCAGCATCTACTTAAATTTTATGTAGACTGGAGTTGGAATAGTAATTATTATTTAATTAGTGTCCAGCACTTACTTCAATTTTATGTAGACTGGAGTTGGAATAGTAATTAATATTTAATTGGTGTCCAGCATCTACTTCAATTTTATGTAAACTGGAGTTGGAATATTAATTATTATTTAAATAGTGTCCAGCACCTTCTTCAATTTAATGTAGACTGGAGTAGGAATTGTAATTATTATTTAATTAGTGTCCAGCACCTACTTCAATTTTATGTAGACTGGAGTTGGAATAGTAATTATTATTTAATTAGTGTCCAGCACCTACTTCAATTTAAAGTAGACTGGAGTAGGAATAGTAATTATTATTTAATTAGTGTCCAGCACCTACTACAATTTAATGTAGACTGGAGTTGGAATAGTAATTAATATTTAATTAGTGTCCAGCACTTACTTCAATTTTATGTACACTGGAGTTGGAATAGTAATTATTATTTAATTAGTGTCCAGCATCTACTTCAATTTTATGTAGACTGGAGTTGGAATAGTAATTATTATTTAATTAGTGTCCAGCTTCTACTTCAATTTTATGTAGACTGGAGTTGAAGTAGTAATTATTATTTAATTAGTGTCCAGCATCTACTTCAATTTTATGTAGACTGGAGTTGGAATAGTAATTATTATTTAATTAGTGTCCAGCACTTACTTCAATTTTATGTACACTGGAGTTGGAATAGTAATTATTATTTAATTAGTGTCCAGCACTTACTTCAATTTTATGTCCAGTGGAGTTGGAATAGTAATTATTATTTAATTAGTGTCCAGCATCTACTTCAATTTTATGTAGACTGGAGTTGGAATAGTAATTATTATCTAATTAGTGTCCAGCACCTACTTCAATTTTATGTAAACTGGAGTTGGAATATGAATTATTATTTAAATAGTGTCCAGCACCTTCTTCAATTTAATGTAGACTGGAGTAGGAATTGTAATTATTATTTAATTAGTGTCCAGCACCTACTTCAATTTTATGTAGACTGGAGTTGGAATAGTAATTATTATTTAATTAGTGTCCAGCACCTACTTCAATTTAAAGTAGACTGGAGTAGGAATAGTAATTATTATTTAATTAGTGTCCAGCACCTACTACAATTTAATGTAGACTGGAGTTGGAATAGTAATTAATATTTAATTAGTGTCCAGCACTTACTTCAATTTTATGTACACTGGAGTTGGAATAGTAATTATCATTTAATTAGTGTCCAGCATCTACTTCAATTTTATGTAGACTGGAGTTGGAATAGTAATTATTATTTAATTAGTGTCCAGCATCTACTTCAATTTTATGTAGACTGGAGTTGGAATAGTAATTATTATTTAATTAGTGTCCAGCATCTACTTCAATTTTATGTAGACTGGAGTTGGAATAGTAATTATTATTTAATTAGTGTCCAGCATCTACTTCAATTTTATGTAGACTGGAGTTGGAATAGTAATTATTATTTAATTAGTGTCCAGCACTTACTTCAATTTTATGTAGACTGGAGTGGGAATAGTAATTATTATTTAATTAGTGTCCAGCACCTACTTCAATTTAAAGTAGACTGGAGTAGGAATAGTAATTATTATTTAATTAGTGTCCAGCACCTACTACAATTTAATGTAGACTGGAGTTGGAATAGTAATTAATATTTAATTAGTGTCCAGCACTTACTTCACTTTTATGTACACTGGAGGTGGAATAGTAATTATTATTTAATTAGTGTCCAGCATCTACTTCAATTTTATGTAGACTGGAGTTGGAATAGTAATTATTATTTAATTAGTGTCCAGCATCTACTTCAATTTTATGTAGACTGGAGTTGGAATAGTAATTATTATTTAATTAGTGTCCAGCATCTACTTCAATTTTATGTAGACTGGAGTTGGAATAGTAAATATTATTTAATTAGTGTCCAGCACTTACTTCAATTTTATGTACACTGGAGTTGGAATAGTAATTATTATTTAATTAGTGTCCAGCATCTACTTCCATTTTATGTAGACTGGAGTTGGAATATTAATTATTATTTATTTAGTGTCCAGCACCTACTTCAATTTTAAGTAGACTGGAGTTGGAATAGTAATTATTATCTAATTAGTGTCCAGCACCTACTTCAATTTTATGTAGACTGGAGTTGGAATAGTAATTATTATTTAATTAGTGTCCAGCATCTACTTCAATTTTATGTAGACTGGAGTTGGAATAGTAATTAATATTTAATTAGTGTCCAGCACTTACTTCAATTTTATGTACACTGGAGTTGGAATAGTAATTATTATTTAGTTAGTGTCCAGCATCTACTTCAATGTTATGTAGACTGGAGTTGGAATAGTAATTATTATTTAATTAGTGTCCAGCACTTACTTCAATTTTATGTACACTGGAGTTGGAATAGTAATTATTATTTAATTGGTGTCCAGCATCTACTTCAATTTTATGTAGACTGGAGTTGGAATAGTAATTATTATTTAATTAGTGTCCAGCACTTCAATTTTATGTACACTGGAGTTGGAATAGTAATTATTATTTAATTAGTGTCCAGCACTTACTTCAATTTTATGTCCACTGGAGTTGGAATAGTAATTATTATTTAATTAGTGTCCAGCATCTACTTCAATTTTATGTAGACTGGAGTTGGAATAGTAATTATTATCTAATTAGTGTCCAGCACCTACTTCAATTTTATGTAAACTGGAGTTGGAATATTAATTATTATTTAAATAGTGTCCAGCACCTTCTTCAATTTAATGTAGACTGGAGTAGGAATTGTAATTATTATTTAATTAGTGTCCAGCACCTACTTCAATTTTATGTAGACTGGAGTTGGAATAGTAATTATTATGTAATTAGTGTCCAGCACCTACTTCAATTTAAAGTAGACTGGAGTAGGAATAGTAATTATTATTTAATGAGTGTCCAGCACCTACTACAATTTAATGTAGACTGGAGTTGGAATAGTAATTAATATTTAATTAGTGTCCAGCACTTACTTCAATTTTATGTACACTGGAGTTGGAATAGTAATTATCATTTAATTAGTGTCCAGCATCTACTTCAATTTTATGTAGACTGGAGTTGGAATAGTAATTATTATTTAATTAGTGTCCAGCATCTACTTCAATTTTATGTAGACTGGAGTTGGAATAGTAATTATTATTTAATTAGTGTCCAGCATTTACTTCAATTTTATGTAGACTGGAGTTGGAATAGTAATTATTATTTAATTAGTGTCCAGCACTTACTTCAATTTTATGTAGACTGGAGTTGGAATAGTAATTATTATTTAATTAGTGTCCAGCACCTACTTCAATTTAAAGTAGACTGGAGTAGGAATAGTAATTATTATTTAATTAGTGTCCAGCACCTACTACAATTTAATGTAGACTGGAGTTGGAATAGTAATTAATATTTAATTAGTGTCCAGCACTTACTTCAATTTTATGTACACTGGAGGTGGAATAGTAATTATTATTTAATTAGTGTCCAGCATCTACTTCAATTTTATGTAGACTGGAGTTGGAATAGTAATTATTATTTAATTAGTGTCCAGCATCTACTTCAATTTTATGTAGACTGGAGTTGGAATAGTAATTATTATTTAATTAGTGTCCAGCACCTACTACAATTTCATGTAGACTGGAGCTGGAATAGTAATTAATATTTAATTAGTGTCCAGCACTTACTTCAATTTTATGTACACTGGAGTTGGAATAGTAATTATTATTTAATTAGTGTCCAGCATCTACTTCAATTTTAGGTAGACTGGAGTTGGAATAGTAATTATTATTTAATTAGTGTCCAGCATCTACTTCAATTTTATGTAGACTGGAGTTGGAATAGTAATTATTATTTAATTAGTGTCCAGCACCTACTTCAATTTTATGTAGACTGGAGTTGGAATAGTAATTATTATTTAATTAGTGTCCAGCACCTACTTCAATTTCAAGTAGACTGGAGTTGGAATAGCAATTATTATTTAATTAGTGTCCAGCACCTACTTCAATTTTAAGTAGACTGGAGTTGGAATAGTAATTATTATCTAATTAGTGTCCAGCACCTACTTCAATTTTATGTAGACTGGAGTTGGAATATTAATTATTATTTAATTAGTGTCCAGCACCTACTTCAATTTTAAGTAGACTGGAGTTGGAATAGTAATTACTATCTAATTAGTGTCCAGCACCTACTTCAATTTTATGTAGACTGGAGATGGAATATTAATTAATATTTAATTAGTGTCCAGTACCTACTTCAATTTTATGTAGACTGGAGATGGAATATTAATTAATATTTAATTAGTGTCCAGTACCTACTTCAATTTTATGTAGACTGGAGTTGGAATAGTAATTATTATTTAATTAGTGTCCAGCACCTACTTCAATTTTAAGTAGACTGGAGTTGGAATAGTAATTATTATTTATTTAGTGTCCAGCACCTACTTCAATTTTAAGTAGACTGGATTTGGAATAGTAATTATTATTTAATTAGTGTCCAGCATCTACTTCAATTTTATGTAAACTGGAGTTGGAATAGTAATTAATATTTAATTAGTGTCCAGCACTTACTTCAATTTTATGTACACTGGAGTTGGAATAGTAATTATTATTTAATTAGTGTCCAGCATCTACTTCACTTTTATGTAGACTGGAGTTGGAATAGTAATTATTATTTAATTAGTGTCCAGCATCTACTTCAATTTTATGTAGACTGGAGTTGGAATAGTAAATATTATTTAATTAGTGTCCAGCATCTACTTAAATTATATGTAGACTGGAGTTGGAATAGTAATTATTATTTAATTAGTGTCCAGCACTTACTTCAATTTTATGTACACTGGAGTTGGAATAGTAATTATTATTTATTGGTGTCCAGCATCTACTTCAATTTTATGTAGACTGGAGTTGGAATAGTAATTATTATCTAATTAGTGTCCAGCACCTACTTCAATTTTATGTAAACTGGAGTTGGAATATTAATTATTATTTAAATAGTGTCCAGCAACTTCTTCAATTTAATGTAGACTGGAGTAGGAATTGTAATTATTATTTAATTAGTGTCCAGCACCTACTTCAATTTTATGTAGACTGGAGTTGGAATAGTAATTATTATTTAATTAGTGTCCAGCACCTAATTCAATTTAAAGTAGACTGGAGTAGGAATAGTAATTATTATTTAATTAGTGTCCAGCACCTACTACAATTTATTGTAGACTGGAGTTGGAATAGTAATTAATATTTAATTAGTGTGCAGCACTTACTTCAATTTTATGTACACTGGAGTTGGAATAGTAATTATTATTTAATTAGTGTCCAGCATCTACTTCAATTTTATGTAGACTGGACTTGAAATAGTAATTATTATTTAATTAGTGTCCAGCATCTACTTCAATTTTATGTAGACTGGAGTTGGAATAGTAATTATTATTTAATTAGTGTCCAGCATTTACTTCAATTTTATGTAGACTGGAGTTGGAATAGTAATTATTATTTAATTAGTGTCCAGCACTTACTTCAATTTTATGTACACTGGAGTTGGAATAGTAATTATTATTTAATTAGTGTCCAGCACCTACTTCAATTTTATGTAGACTGGAGTTGGAATAGTAAATATTATTTAATTAGTGTCCAGCACCTACTTCAATTTAAAGTAGACTGGAGTAGGAATAGTAATTATTATGTAATTAGTGTCCAGCACCTACTACAATTTAATGTAGACTGGAGTTGGAATAGTAATTAATATTTAATTAGTGTCCAGCACTTACTTCAATTTTATGTACACTGGAGTTGGAATAGTAATTATTATTTAATTAGTGTCCAGCATCTACTTCAATTTTATGTAGACTGGAGTTGGAATAGTAATTAATATTTAATTAGTGTCCAGCATCTACTTCAATTTTATGTAGACTGGAGTTGGAATAGTAATTATTATTTAATTAGTGTCCAGCATCTACTTCAATTTTATGTAGACTGGAGTTGGAATAGTAATTATTATTTAATTAGTGTCCAGCACCTACTTCAATTTAAAGTAGACTGGAGTAGGAATAGTAATTATTATTTAATTAGTGTCCAGCACCTACTACAATTTAATGTAGACTGGAGTTGGAATAGTAATTAATATTTAATTAGTGTCCAGCACTTACTTCAATTTTATGTACACTGGAGTTGGAATAGTAATTATTATTTAATTAGTGTCCAGCATCTACTTCAATTTTAGGTAGACTGGAGTTGGAATAGTAATTATTATTTAATTAGTGTCCAGCATCTACTTCAATTTTATGTACACTGGAGTTGGAATAGTAATTATTATTTAATTAGTGTCCAGCACCTACTTCAATTTTATGTAGACTGGAGTTGGAATAGTAATTATTATTTAATTAGTGTCCAGCACCTACTTCAATTTCAAGTAGACTGGAGTTGGAATAGTAATTGTTATTTAATTAGTGTCCAGCACCTACTTCAATTTTATGTAGACTGGAGTTGGAATAGTAATTATTATTTAATTAGTGTCCAGCACCTACTTCAATGTTATGTAGACTGGAGTTGGAATAGTAATTATTATTTAATTAGTGTCCAGCACCTTCTTCAATTTTAAGTAGACTGGAGTTGGAATAGTAATTATTATTTAATTAGTGTCCAGCACCTACTTCAATTTTATGTAGACTGGAGTTGGAATAGTAATTATTATTTAATTAGTGTCCAGCACCTACTTCAATTTTATGTAGACTGGAGTTAGAATATTAATTATTATTTAATTAGTGTCCAGCACCTACTTCAATTTTAAGTAGACTGGAGTTGGAATAGTAATTATTATCTAATTAGTGTCCAGCACCTACTTCAATTTTATGTAGACTGGAGTTGGAATATTAATTAATATTTAATTAGTGTCCAGCACCTACTTCAATTTAATGTAGACTGGAGATGGAATATTAATTAATATTTAATTATTGTCCAGTACCTACTTCAATTTTATGTAGACTGGAGTTGGAATAGTAATTATTATTTAATTAGTGTCCAGTACCTACTTCAATTTTAAGTAGACTGGAGTTGGAATAATAATTATTATTTATTTAGTGTCCAGCACCTACTTCAATTTTAAGTAGACTGGATTTGGAATAGTAATTATTATTTAATTAGTGTCCAGCATCTACTTCAATTTTATGTAGACTGGAGTTTGAATAGTAATTAATATTTAATTAGTGTCCAGCACTTACTTCAATTTTATGTACACTGGAGTTGGAATAGTAAATATTATTTAATTAGTGTCCAGCATCTACTTCACTTTTATGTAGACTGGAGTTGGAATAGTAATTATTATTTAATTAGTGTCCAGCATCTACTTCAATTTTATGTAGACTGGAGTTGGAATAGTAAATATTATTTAATTAGTGTCCAGCATCTACTTAAATTTTATGTAGACTGGAGTTGGAATAGTAATTATTATTTAATTAGTGTCCAGCACTTACTTCAATTTTATGTACACTGGAGTTGGAATAGTAATTATTATTTATTGGTGTCCATCATCTACTTCAATTTTATGTAGACTGGAGTTGGAATAGTAATTATTATCTAATTAGTGTCCAGCACCTACTTCAATTTTATGTAAACTGGAGTTGGAATATTAATTATTATTTAAATAGTGTCCAGCACCTTCTTCAATTTAATGTAGACTGGAGTAGGAATTGTAATTATTATTTAATTAGTGTCCAGCACCTACTTCAATTTTATGTAGACTGGAGTTGGAATAGTAATTATTATTTAATTAGTGTCCAGCACCTAATTCAATTTAAAGTAGACTGGAGTAGGAATAGTAATTATTATTTAATTAGTGTCCAGCACCTACTACAATTTATTGTAGACTGGAGTTGGAATAGTAATTAATATTTAATTAGTGTGCAGCACCTACTTCAATTTTATGTAGACTGGAGTTGGAATAGTAATTATTATTTAATTAGTGTCCAGCACCTACTTCAATTTTAAGTAGACTGGAGTTGGAATAGTAATTATTATTTAATTAGTGTCCAGCACCTACTTCAATTTTAAGTAGACTGGAGTTGGAATAGTAATTATTATTTAATTAGTGTCCAGCACCTACTTCAATTTTATGTGGACTGGAGTTGGAATATTAATTATTATTTAATTAGTGTCCAGCACCTACTTCAATTTTAAGTAGACTGGAGTTGGAATAGTAATTATTATTTAATTAGTATCCAGCATCTACTTCAATTTTATGTAGACTGGATTTGAAATAGTAATAATATTTAATTAGTGCCCAGCACCTACTTCAATTTTATGTAGACTGGAGTTGGAATATTAATTATTATTTAATTAGTGTCCAGCACCTACTATAATTTTATGTAGACTGGAGTTGGAATAGTAATTATTATTTAATTAGTGTCCAGCACCTGCTTCAATTTTAAGTAGACTGGAGTTGGAATAGTAATTATTATTTAATTAGTGTCCAGCACCTCTTTCAATTTTATGTAGACTGGAGTTGGAATAGTAATTATTATTTAATTAGTGTCCAGCACCTACTTCAATTTTATGTAGACTGGAGTTGGAATAGTAATTATTATTAAATTAGTGTCCAGCACCTACTTCCATTTTATGTAGACTGGAGTTGGAATATTAATTATTATTTAATTAGTGTCCAGCACCTACTTCAATTTTAAGTAGACTGGAGTTGGAATAGTAATTATTATCTAATTAGTGTCCAGCACCTACTTCAATTTTATGTAGACTGGAGTTGGAATAGTAATTATTATTTAATTAGTGTCCAGCATCTACTTCAATTTTATGTAGACTGGAGTTGGAATAGTAATTAATATTTAATTAGTGTCCAGCATCTACTTAAATTTTATGTAGACTGGAGTTGGAATAGTAATTATTATTTAATTAGTGTCCAGCACTTACTTCAATTTTATGTAGACTGGAGTTGGAATAGTAATTATTATTTAATTGGTGTCCAGCATCTACTTCAATTTTATGTAAACTGGAGTTGGAATATTAATTATTATTTAAATAGTGTCCAGCACCTTCTTCAATTTAATGTAGACTGGAGTAGGAATTGTAATTATTATTTAATTAGTGTCCAGCACCTACTTCAATTTTATGTAGACTGGAGTTGGAATAGTAATTATTATTTAATTAGTGTCCAGCACCTACTTCAATTTAAAGTAGACTGGAGTAGGAATAGTAATTATTATTTAATTAGTGTCCAGCACCTACTACAATTTAATGTAGACTGGAGTTGGAATAGTAATTAATATTTAATTAGTGTCCAGCACTTACTTCAATTTTATGTACACTGGAGTTGGAATAGTAATTATTATTTAATTAGTGTCCAGCATCTACTTCAATTTTATGTAGACTGGAGTTGGAATAGTAATTATTATTTAATTAGTGTCCAGCTTCTACTTCAATTTTATGTAGACTGGAGTTGAAGTAGTAATTATTATTTAATTAGTGTCCAGCATCTACTTCAATTTTATGTAGACTGGAGTTGGAATAGTAATTATTATTTAATTAGTGTCCAGCACTTACTTCAATTTTATGTACACTGGAGTTGGAATAGTAATTATTATGTAATTAGTGTCCAGCACTTACTTCAATTTTATGTCCACTGGAGTTGGAATAGTAATTATTATTTAATTAGTGTCCAGCATCTACTTCAATTTTATGTAGACTGGAGTTGGAATAGTAATTATTATCTAATTAGTGTCCAGCACCTACTTCAATTTTATGTAAACTGGAGTTGGAATATTAATTATTATTTAAATAGTGTCCAGCACCTTCTTCAATTTAATGTAGACTGGAGTAGGAATTGTAATTATTATTTAATTAGTGTCCAGCACCTACTTCAATTTTATGTAGACTGGAGTTGGAATAGTAATTATTATTTAATTAGTGTCCAGCACCTACTTCAATTTAAAGTAGACTGGAGTAGGAATAGTAATTATTATTTAATGAGTGTCCAGCACCTACTACAATTTAATGTAGACTGGAGTTGGAATAGTAATTAATATTTAATTAGTGTCCAGCATTTACTTCAATTTTATGTAGACTGGAGTTGGAATAGTAATTATTATTTAATTAGTGTCCAGCACTTACTTCAATTTTATGTACACTGGAGTTGGAATAGTAATTATTATTTAATTAGTGTCCAGCACCTACTTCAATTTTATGTAGACTGGAGTTGGAATAGTAATTATTATTTAATTAGTGTCCAGCACCTACTTCAATTTAAAGTAGACTGGAGTAGGAATAGTAATTATTATGTAATTAGTGTCCAGCACCTACTACAATTTAATGTAGACTGGAGTTGGAATAGTAATTAATATTTAATTAGTGTCCAGCACTTACTTCAATTTTATGTACACTGGAGTTGGAATAGTAATTATTATTTAATTAGTGTCCAGCATCTACTTCAATTTTATGTAGACTGGAGTTGGAATAGTAATTAATATTTAATTAGTGTCCAGCATCTACTTCAATTTTATGTAGACTGGAGTTGGAATAGTAATTATTATTTAATTAGTGTCCAGCATCTACTTCAATTTTATGTAGACTGGAGTTGGAATAGTAATTATTATTTAACTAGTGTCCAGCACCTACTTCAATTTAAAGTAGACTGGAGTAGGAATAGTAATTATTATTTAATTAGTGTCCAGCACATACTACAATTTAATGTAGACTGGAGTTGGAATAGTAATTAATATTTAATTAGTGTCCAGCACTTACTTCAATTTTAAGTACACTGGAGTTGGAATAGTAATTATTATTTAATTAGTGTCCAGCACTTACTTCAATTTTATGTAGACTGGAGTTGGAATAGTAATTATTATTTAATTGGTGTCCAGCATCTACTTCAATTTTATGTAAACTGGAGTTGGAATATTAATTATTATTTAAATAGTGTCCAGCACCTTCTTCAATTTAATGTAGACTGGAGTAGGAATTGTAATTATTATTTAATTAGTGTCCAGCACCTACTTCAATTTTATGTAGACTGGAGTTGGAATAGTAATTATTATTTAATTAGTGTCCAGCACCTACTTCAATTGTATGTAGACTGGAGTTGGAATAGTAATTATTATTTAATTAGTGTCCAGCACCTACTTCAATTTTATGTAGACTGGAGTTGGAATAGTAATTATTATTAAATTAGTGTCCAGCACCTACTTCAATTTTATGTAGACTGGAGTTGGAATATTAATTATTATTTAATTAGTGTTCAGCACCTACTTCAATTTTAAGTAGACTGGAGTTGGAATAGTAATTATTATCTAATTAGTGTCCAGCACCTACTTCAATTTTATGTAGACTGGAGTTGGAATATTAATTAATATTTAATTAGTGTCCAGCACCTACTTCAATTTTATGTAGACTGGAGTTGGAATAGTAATTATTATTTAATTAGTGTCCAGCACCTACTTCAATTTTAAGTAGACTGGAGTTGGAATAGTAATTATTATTTAATTAGTGTCCAGCACCTACTTCAATTTTAAGTAGACTGGAGTTGGAATAGTAATTAATATTTAATTAGTGTCCAGCACCTACTTCAATTTTATGTGGACTGGAGTTGGAATATTAATTATTATTTAATTAGTGTCCAGCACCTACTTCAATTTTAAGTAGACTGGAGTTGGAATAGTAATTATTATTTAATTAGTATCCAGCATCTACTTCAATTTTATGTAGACTGGATTTGAAATAGTAATAATATTTAATTAGTGCCCAGCACCTACTTCAATTTTATGTAGACTGGAGTTGGAATATTAATTATTATTTAATTAGTGTCCAGCACCTACTATAATTTTATGTAGACTGGAGTTGGAATAGTAATTATTATTTAATTAGTGTCCAGCACCTGCTTCAATTTTAAGTAGACTGGAGTTGGAATAGTAATTATTATTTAATTAGTGTCCAGCACCTCTTTCAATTTTATGTAGACTGGAGTTGGAATAGTAATTATTATTTAATTAGTGTCCAGCACCTACTTCAATTTTATGTAGACTGGAGTTGGAATAGTAATTATTATTAAATTAGTGTCCAGCACCTACTTCCATTTTATGTAGACTGGAGTTGGAATATTAATTATTATTTAATTAGTGTCCAGCACCTACTTCAATTTTAAGTAGACTGGAGTTGGAATAGTAATTATTATCTAATTAGTGTCCAGCACCTACTTCAATTTTATGTAGACTGGAGTTGGAATAGTAATTATTATTTAATTAGTGTCCAGCATCTACTTCAATTTTATGTAGACTGGAGTTGGAATAGTAATTAATATTTAATTAGTGTCCAGCATCTACTTAAATTTTATGTAGACTGGAGTTGGAATAGTAATTATTATTTAATTAGTGTCCAGCACTTACTTCAATTTTATGTAGACTGGAGTTGGAATAGTAATTAATATTTAATTGGTGTCCAGCATCTACTTCAATTTTATGTAAACTGGAGTTGGAATATTAATTATTATTTAAATAGTGTCCAGCACCTTCTTCAATTTAATGTAGACTGGAGTAGGAATTGTAATTATTATTTAATTAGTGTCCAGCACCTACTTCAATTTTATGTAGACTGGAGTTGGAATAGTAATTATTATTTAATTAGTGTCCAGCACCTACTTCAATTTAAAGTAGACTGGAGTAGGAATAGTAATTATTATTTAATTAGTGTCCAGCACCTACTACAATTTAATGTAGACTGGAGTTGGAATAGTAATTAATATTTAATTAGTGTCCAGCACTTACTTCAATTTTATGTACACTGGAGTTGGAATAGTAATTATTATTTAATTAGTGTCCAGCATCTACTTCAATTTTATGTAGACTGGAGTTGGAATAGTAATTATTATTTAATTAGTGTCCAGCTTCTACTTCAATTTTATGTAGACTGGAGTTGAAGTAGTAATTATTATTTAATTAGTGTCCAGCATCTACTTCAATTTTATGTAGACTGGAGTTGGAATAGTAATTATTATTTAATTAGTGTCCAGCACTTACTTCAATTTTATGTACACTGGAGTTGGAATAGTAATTATTATTTAATTAGTGTCCAGCACTTACTTCAATTTTATGTCCAGTGGAGTTGGAATAGTAATTATTATTTAATTAGTGTCCAGCATCTACTTCAATTTTATGTAGACTGGAGTTGGAATAGTAATTATTATCTAATTAGTGTCCAGCACCTACTTCAATTTTATGTAAACTGGAGTTGGAATATTAATTATTATTTAAATAGTGTCCAGCACCTTCTTCAATTTAATGTAGACTGGAGTAGGAATTGTAATTATTATTTAATTAGTGTCCAGCACCTACTTCAATTTTATGTAGACTGGAGTTGGAATAGTAATTATTATTTAATTAGTGTCCAGCACCTACTTCAATTTAAAGTAGACTGGAGTAGGAATAGTAATTATTATTTAATGAGTGTCCAGCACCTACTACAATTTAATGTAGACTGGAGTTGGAATAGTAATTAATATTTAATTAGTGTCCAGCACTTACTTCAATTTTATGTACACTGGAGTTGGAATAGTAATTATCATTTAATTAGTGTCAAGCATCTACTTCAATTTTATGTAGACTGGAGTTGGAATAGTAATTATTATTTAATTAGTGTCCAGCATCTACTTCAATTTTATGTAGACTGGAGTTGGAATAGTAATTATTATTTAATTAGTGTCCAGCATCTACTTCAATTTTATGTAGACTGGAGTTGGAATAGTAATTATTATTTAATTAGTGTCCAGCATCTACTTCAATTTTATGTAGACTGGAGTTGGAATAGTAATTATTATTTAATTAGTGTCCAGCACTTACTTCAATTTTATGTAGACTGGAGTGGGAATAGTAATTATTATTTAATTAGTGTCCAGCACCTACTTCAATTTAAAGTAGACTGGAGTAGGAATAGTAATTATTATTTAATTAGTGTCCAGCACCTACTACAATTTAATGTAGACTGGAGTTGGAATAGTAATTAATATTTAATTAGTGTCCAGCACTTACTTCACTTTTATGTACACTGGAGGTGGAATAGTAATTATTATTTAATTAGTGTCCAGCATCTACTTCAATTTTATGTAGACTGGAGTTGGAATAGTAATTATTATTTAATTAGTGTCCAGCATCTACTTCAATTTTATGTAGACTGGAGTTGGAATAGTAATTATTATTTAATTAGTGTCCAGCATCTACTTCAATTTTATGTAGACTGGAGTTGGAATAGTAAATATTATTTAATTAGTGTCCAGCACTTACTTCAATTTTATGTACACTGGAGTTGGAATAGTAATTATTATTTAATTAGTGTCCAGCATCTACTTCCATTTTATGTAGACTGGAGTTGGAATATTAATTATTATTTATTTAGTGTCCAGCACCTACTTCAATTTTAAGTAGACTGGAGTTGGAATAGTAATTATTATCTAATTAGTGTCCAGCACCTACTTCAATTTTATGTAGACTGGAGTTGGAATAGTAATTATTATTTAATTAGTGTCCAGCATCTACTTCAATTTTATGTAGACTGGAGTTGGAATAGTAATTAATATTTAATTAGTGTCCAGCACTTACTTCAATTTTATGTACACTGGAGTTGGAATAGTAATTATTATTTAATTAGTGTCCAGCATCTACTTCAATGTTATGTAGACTGGAGTTGGAATAGTAATTATTATTTAATTAGTGTCCAGCACTTACTTCAATTTTATGTACACTGGAGTTGGAATAGTAATTATTATTTAATTGGTGTCCAGCATCTACTTCAATTTTATGTAGACTGGAGTTGGAATAGTAATTATTATTTAATTAGTGTCCAGCACTTACTTCAATTTTATGTACACTGGAGTTGGAATAGTAATTATTATTTAATTAGTGTCCAGCACTTACTTCAATTTTATGTCCACTGGAGTTGGAATAGTAATTATTATTTAATTAGTGTCCAGCATCTACTTCAATTTTATGTAGACTGGAGTTGGAATAGTAATTATTATCTAATTAGTGTCCAGCACCTACTTCAATTTTATGTAAACTGGAGTTGGAATATTAATTATTATTTAAATAGTGTCCAGCACCTTCTTCAATTTAATGTAGACTGGAGTAGGAATTGTAATTATTATTTAATTAGTGTCCAGCACCTACTTCAATTTTATGTAGACTGGAGTTGGAATAGTAATTATTATGTAATTAGTGTCCAGCACCTACTTCAATTTAAAGTAGACTGGAGTAGGAATAGTAATTATTATTTAATGAGTGTCCAGCACCTACTACAATTTAATGTAGACTGGAGTTGGAATAGTAATTAATATTTAATTAGTGTCCAGCACTTACTTCAATTTTATGTACACTGGAGTTGGAATAGTAATTATCATTTAATTAGTGTCCAGCATCTACTTCAATTTTATGTAGACTGGAGTTGGAATAGTAATTATTATTTAATTAGTGTCCAGCATCTACTTCAATTTTATGTAGACTGGAGTTGGAATAGTAATTATTATTTAATTAGTGTCCAGCATTTACTTCAATTTTATGTAGACTGGAGTTGGAATAGTAATTATTATTTAATTAGTGTCCAGCACTTACTTCAATTTTATGTAGACTGGAGTTGGAATAGTAATTATTATTTAATTAGTGTCCAGCACCTACTTCAATTTAAAGTAGACTGGAGTAGGAATAGTAATTATTATTTAATTAGTGTCCAGCACCTACTACAATTTAATGTAGACTGGAGTTGGAATAGTAATTAATATTTAATTAGTGTCCAGCACTTACTTCAATTTTATGTACACTGGAGGTGGAATAGTAATTATTATTTAATTAGTGTCCAGCATCTACTTCAATTTTATGTAGACTGGAGTTGGAATAGTAATTATTATTTAATTAGTGTCCAGCATCTACTTCAATTTTATGTAGACTGGAGTTGGAATAGTAATTATTATTTAATTAGTGTCCAGCACCTACTACAATTTCATGTAGACTGGAGTTGGAATAGTAATTAATATTTAATTAGTGTCCAGCACTTACTTCAATGTTATGTACACTGGAGTTGGAATAGTAATTATTATTTAATTAGTGTCCAGCATCTACTTCAATTTTAGGTAGACTGGAGTTGGAATAGTAATTATTATTTAATTAGTGTCCAGCATCTACTTCAATTTTATGTAGACTGGAGTTGGAATAGTAATTATTATTTAATTAGTGTCCAGCACCTACTTCAATTTTATGTAGACTGGAGTTGGAATAGTAATTATTATTTAATTAGTGTCCAGCACCTACTTCAATTTCAAGTAGACTGGAGTTGGAATAGCAATTATTATTTAATTAGTGTCCAGCACCTACTTCAATTTTAAGTAGACTGGAGTTGGAATAGTAATTATTATCTAATTAGTGTCCAGCACCTACTTCAATTTTATGTAGACTGGAGTTGGAATATTAATTATTATTTAATTAGTGTCCAGCACCTACTTCAATTTTAAGTAGACTGGAGTTGGAATAGTAATTACTATCTAATTAGTGTCCAGCACCTACTTCAATTTTATGTAGACTGGAGATGGAATATTAATTAATATTTAATTAGTGTCCAGTACCTACTTCAATTTTATGTAGACTGGAGATGGAATATTAATTAATATTTAATTAGTGTCCAGTACCTACTTCAATTTTATGTAGACTGGAGTTGGAATAGTAATTATTATTTAATTAGTGTCCAGCACCTACTTCAATTTTAAGTAGACTGGAGTTGGAATAGTAATTATTATTTATTTAGTGTCCAGCACCTACTTCAATTTTAAGTAGACTGGATTTGGAATAGTAATTATTATTTAATTAGTGTCCAGCATCTACTTCAATTTTATGTAAACTGGAGTTGGAATAGTAATTAATATTTAATTAGTGTCCAGCACTTACTTCAATTTTATGTACACTGGAGTTGGAATAGTAATTATTATTTAATTAGTGTCCAGCATCTACTTCACTTTTATGTAGACTGGAGTTGGAATAGTAATTATTATTTAATTAGTGTCCAGCATCTACTTCAATTTTATGTAGACTGGAGTTGGAATAGTAAATATTATTTAATTAGTGTCCAGCATCTACTTAAATTATATGTAGACTGGAGTTGGAATAGTAATTATTATTTAATTAGTGTCCAGCACTTACTTCAATTTTATGTACACTGGAGTTGGAATAGTAATTATTATTTATTGGTGTCCAGCATCTACTTCAATTTTATGTAGACTGGAGTTGGAATAGTAATTATTATCTAATTAGTGTCCAGCACCTACTTCAATTTTATGTAAACTGGAGTTGGAATATTAATTATTATTTAAATAGTGTCCAGCAACTTCTTCAATTTAATGTAGACTGGAGTAGGAATTGTAATTATTATTTAATTAGTGTCCAGCACCTACTTCAATTTTATGTAGACTGGAGTTGGAATAGTAATTATTATTTAATTAGTGTCCAGCACCTAATTCAATTTAAAGTAGACTGGAGTAGGAATAGTAATTATTATTTAATTAGTGTCCAGCACCTACTACAATTTATTGTAGACTGGAGTTGGAATAGTAATTAATATTTAATTAGTGTGCAGCACTTACTTCAATTTTATGTACACTGGAGTTGGAATAGTAATTATTATTTAATTAGTGTCCAGCATCTACTTCAATTTTATGTAGACTGGACTTGAAATAGTAATTATTATTTAATTAGTGTCCAGCATCTACTTCAATTTTATGTAGACTGGAGTTGGAATAGTAATTATTATTTAATTAGTGTCCAGCATTTACTTCAATTTTATGTAGACTGGAGTTGGAATAGTAATTATTATTTAATTAGTGTCCAGCACTTACTTCAATTTTATGTACACTGGAGTTGGAATAGTAATTATTATTTAATTAGTGTCCAGCACCTACTTCAATTTTATGTAGACTGGAGTTGGAATAGTAAATATTATTTAATTACTGTCCAGCACCTACTTCAATTTAAAGTAGACTGGAGTAGGAATAGTAATTATTATGTAATTAGTGTCCAGCACCTACTACAATTTAATGTAGACTGGAGTTGGAATAGTAACTAATATTTAATTAGTGTCCAGCACTTACTTCAATTTTATGTACACTGGAGTTGGAATAGTAATTATTATTTAATTAGTGTCCAGCATCTACTTCAATTTTATGTAGACTGGAGTTGGAATAGTAATTAATATTTAATTAGTGTCCAGCATCTACTTCAATTTTATGTAGACTGGAGTTGGAATAGTAATTATTATTTAATTAGTGTCCAGCATCTACTTCAATTTTATGTAGACTGGAGTTGGAATAGTAATTATTATTTAATTAGTGTCCAGCACCTACTTCAATTTAAAGTAGACTGGAGTAGGAATAGTAATTATTATTTAATTAGTGTCCAGCACCTACTACAATTTAATGTAGACTGGAGTTGGAATAGTAATTAATATTTAATTAGTGTCCAGCACTTACTTCAATTTTATGTACACTGGAGTTGGAATAGTAATTATTATTTAATTAGTGTCCAGCATCTACTTCAATTTTAGGTAGACTGGAGTTGGAATAGTAATTATTATTTAATTAGTGTCCAGCATCTACTTCAATTTTATGTACACTGGAGTTGGAATAGTAATTATTATTTAATTAGTGTCCAGCACCTACTTCAATTTTATGTAGACTGGAGTTGGAATAGTAATTATTATTTAATTAGTGTCCAGCACCTACTTCAATTTCAAGTAGACTGGAGTTGGAATAGTAATTGTTATTTAATTAGTGTCCAGCACCTACTTCAATTTTATGTAGACTGGAGTTGGAATAGTAATTATTATTTAATTAGTGTCCAGCACCTACTTCAATGTTATGTAGACTGGAGTTGGAATAGTAATTATTATTTAATTAGTGTCCAGCACCTTCTTCAATTTTAAGTAGACTGGAGTTGGAATAGTAATTATTATTTAATTAGTGTCCAGCACCTACTTCAATTTTATGTAGACTGGAGTTGGAATAGTAATTATTATTTAATTAGTGTCCAGCACCTACTTCAATTTTATGTAGACTGGAGTTAGAATATTAATTATTATTTAATTAGTGTCCAGCACCTACTTCAATTTTAAGTAGACTGGAGTTGGAATAGTAATTATTATCTAATTAGTGTCCAGCACCTACTTCAATTTTATGTAGACTGGAGTTGGAATATTAATTAATATTTAATTAGTGTCCAGCACCTACTTCAATTTAATGTAGACTGGAGATGGAATATTAATTAATATTTAATTATTGTCCAGTACCTACTTCAATTTTATGTAGACTGGAGTTGGAATAGTAATTATTATTTAATTAGTGTCCAGTACCTACTTCAATTTTAAGTAGACTGGAGTTGGAATAATAATTATTATTTATTTAGTGTCCAGCACCTACTTCAATTTTAAGTAGACTGGATTTGGAATAGTAATTATTATTTAATTAGTGTCCAGCATCTACTTCAATTTTATGTAGACTGGAGTTTGAATAGTAATTAATATTTAATTAGTGTCCAGCACTTACTTCAATTTTATGTACACTGGAGTTGGAATAGTAAATATTATTTAATTAGTGTCCAGCATCTACTTCACTTTTATGTAGACTGGAGTTGGAATAGTAATTATTATTTAATTAGTGTCCAGCATCTACTTCAATTTTATGTAGACTGGAGTTGGAATAGTAAATATTATTTAATTAGTGTCCAGCATCTACTTACATTTTATGTAGACTGGAGTTGGAATAGTAATTATTATTTAATTAGTGTCCAGCACTTACTTCAATTTTATGTACACTGGAGTTGGAATAGTAATTATTATTTATTGGTGTCCATCATCTACTTCAATTTTATGTAGACTGGAGTTGGAATAGTAATTATTATCTAATTAGTGTCCAGCACCTACTTCAATTTTATGTAAACTGGAGTTGGAATATTAATTATTATTTAAATAGTGTCCAGCACCTTCTTCAATTTAATGTAGACTGGAGTAGGAATTGTAATTATTATTTAATTAGTGTCCAGCACCTACTTCAATTTTATGTAGACTGGAGTTGGAATAGTAATTATTATTTAATTAGTGTCCAGCACCTAATTCAATTTAAAGTAGACTGGAGTAGGAATAGTAATTATTATTTAATTAGTGTCCAGCACCTACTACAATTTATTGTAGACTGGAGTTGGAATAGTAATTAATATTTAATTAGTGTGCAGCACCTACTTCAATTTTATGTAGACTGGAGTTGGAATAGTAATTATTATTTAATTAGTGTCCAGCACCTACTTCAATTTTAAGTAGACTGGAGTTGGAATAGTAATTATTATTTAATTAGTGTCCAGCACCTACTTCAATTTTAAGTAGACTGGAGTTGGAATAGTAATTATTATTTAATTAGTGTCCAGCACCTACTTCAATTTTATGTGGACTGGAGTTGGAATATTAATTATTATTTAATTAGTGTCCAGCACCTACTTCAATTTTAAGTAGACTGGAGTTGGAATAGTAATTATTATTTAATTAGTATCCAGCATCTACTTCAATTTTATGTAGACTGGATTTGAAATAGTAATAATATTTAATTAGTGCCCAGCACCTACTTCAATTTTATGTAGACTGGAGTTGGAATATTAATTATTATTTAATTAGTGTCCAGCACCTACTATAATTTTATGTAGACTGGAGTTGGAATAGTAATTATTATTTAATTAGTGTCCAGCACCTGCTTCAATTTTAAGTAGACTGGAGTTGGAATAGTAATTATTATTTAATTAGTGTCCAGCACCTCTTTCAATTTTATGTAGACTGGAGTTGGAATAGTAATTATTATTTAATTAGTGTCCAGCACCTACTTCAATTTTATGTAGACTGGAGTTGGAATAGTAATTATTATTAAATTAGTGTCCAGCACCTACTTCCATTTTATGTAGACTGGAGTTGGAATATTAATTATTATTTAATTAGTGTCCAGCACCTACTTCAATTTTAAGTAGACTGGAGTTGGAATAGTAATTATTATCTAATTAGTGTCCAGCACCTACTTCAATTTTATGTAGACTGGAGTTGGAATAGTAATTATTATTTAATTAGTGTCCAGCATCTACTTCAATTTTATGTAGACTGGAGTTGGAATAGTAATTAATATTTAATTAGTGTCCAGCATCTACTTAAATTTTATGTAGACTGGAGTTGGAATAGTAATTATTATTTAATTAGTGTCCAGCACTTACTTCAATTTTATGTAGACTGGAGTTGGAATAGTAATTATTATTTAATTGGTGTCCAGCATCTACTTCAATTTTATGTAAACTGGAGTTGGAATATTAATTATTATTTAAATAGTGTCCAGCACCTTCTTCAATTTAATGTAGACTGGAGTAGGAATTGTAATTATTATTTAATTAGTGTCCAGCACCTACTTCAATTTTATGTAGACTGGAGTTGGAATAGTAATTATTATTTAATTAGTGTCCAGCACCTACTTCAATTTAAAGTAGACTGGAGTAGGAATAGTAATTATTATTTAATTAGTGTCCAGCACCTACTACAATTTAATGTAGACTGGAGTTGGAATAGTAATTAATATTTAATTAGTGTCCAGCACTTACTTCAATTTTATGTACACTGGAGTTGGAATAGTAATTATTATTTAATTAGTGTCCAGCATCTACTTCAATTTTATGTAGACTGGAGTTGGAATAGTAATTATTATTTAATTAGTGTCCAGCTTCTACTTCAATTTTATGTAGACTGGAGTTGAAGTAGTAATTATTATTTAATTAGTGTCCAGCATCTACTTCAATTTTATGTAGACTGGAGTTGGAATAGTAATTATTATTTAATTAGTGTCCAGCACTTACTTCAATTTTATGTACACTGGAGTTGGAATAGTAATTATTATGTAATTAGTGTCCAGCACTTACTTCAATTTTATGTCCACTGGAGTTGGAATAGTAATTATTATTTAATTAGTGTCCAGCATCTACTTCAATTTTATGTAGACTGGAGTTGGAATAGTAATTATTATCTAATTAGTGTCCAGCACCTACTTCAATTTTATGTAAACTGGAGTTGGAATATTAATTATTATTTAAATAGTGTCCAGCACCTTCTTCAATTTAATGTAGACTGGAGTAGGAATTGTAATTATTATTTAATTAGTGTCCAGCACCTACTTCAATTTTATGTAGACTGGAGTTGGAATAGTAATTATTATTTAATTAGTGTCCAGCACCTACTTCAATTTAAAGTAGACTGGAGTAGGAATAGTAATTATTATTTAATGAGTGTCCAGCACCTACTACAATTTAATGTAGACTGGAGTTGGAATAGTAATTAATATTTAATTAGTGTCCAGCATTTACTTCAATTTTATGTAGACTGGAGTTGGAATAGTAATTATTATTTAATTAGTGTCCAGCACTTACTTCAATTTTATGTACACTGGAGTTGGAATAGTAATTATTATTTAATTAGTGTCCAGCACCTACTTCAATTTTATGTAGACTGGAGTTGGAATAGTAATTATTATTTAATTAGTGTCCAGCACCTACTTCAATTTAAAGTAGACTGGAGTAGGAATAGTAATTATTATGTAATTAGTGTCCAGCACCTACTACAATTTAATGTAGACTGGAGTTGGAATAGTAATTAATATTTAATTAGTGTCCAGCACTTACTTCAATTTTATGTACACTGGAGTTGGAATAGTAATTATTATTTAATTAGTGTCCAGCATCTACTTCAATTTTATGTAGACTGGAGTTGGAATAGTAATTAATATTTAATTAGTGTCCAGCATCTACTTCAATTTTATGTAGACTGGAGTTGGAATAGTAATTATTATTTAATTAGTGTCCAGCATCTACTTCAATTTTATGTAGACTGGAGTTGGAATAGTAATTATTATTTAACTAGTGTCCAGCACCTACTTCAATTTAAAGTAGACTGGAGTAGGAATAGTAATTATTATTTAATTAGTGTCCAGCACCTACTACAATTTAATGTAGACTGGAGTTGGAATAGTAATTAATATTTAATTAGTGTCCAGCACTTACTTCAATTTTATGTACACTGGAGTTGGAATAGTAATTATTATTTAATTAGTGTCCAGCATCTACTTCAATTTTATGTAGACTGGAGTTGGAATAGTAATTATTATTTAATTAGTGTCCAGCTTCTACTTCAATTTTATGTAGACTGGAGTTGAAGTAGTAATTATTATTTAATTAGTGTCCAGCATCTACTTCAATTTTATGTAGACTGGAGTTGGAATAGTAATTATTATTTAATTAGTGTCCAGCACTTACTTCAATTTTATGTACACTGGAGTTGGAATAGTAATTATTATGTAATTAGTGTCCAGCACTTACTTCAATTTTATGTCCACTGGAGTTGGAATAGTAATTATTATTTAATTAGTGTCCAGCATCTACTTCAATTTTATGTAGACTGGAGTTGGAATAGTAATTATTATCTAATTAGTGTCCAGCACCTACTTAAATTTTATGTAAACTGGAGTTGGAATATTAATTATTATTTAAATAGTGTCCAGCACCTTCTTCAATTTAATGTAGACTGGAGTAGGAATTGTAATTATTATTTAATTAGTGTCCAGCACCTACTTCAATTTTATGTAGACTGGAGTTGGAATAGTAATTATTATTTAATTAGTGTCCAGCACCTACTTCAATTTAAAGTAGACTGGAGTAGGAATAGTAATTATTATTTAATGAGTGTCCAGCACCTACTACAATTTAATGTAGACTGGAGTTGGAATAGTAATTAATATTTAATTAGTGTCCAGCATTTACTTCAATTTTATGTAGACTGGAGTTGGAATAGTAATTATTATTTAATTAGTGTCCAGCACTTACTTCAATTTTATGTACACTGGAGTTGGAATAGTAATTATTATTTAATTAGTGTCCAGCACCTACTTCAATTTTATGTAGACTGGAGTTGGAATAGTAATTATTATTTAATTAGTGTCCAGCACCTACTTCAATTAAAAGTAGACTGGAGTAGGAATAGTAATTATTATGTAATTAGTGTCCAGCACCTACTACAATTTAATGTAGACTGGAGTTGGAATAGTAATTAATATTTAATTAGTGTCCAGCACTTACTTCAATTTTATGTACACTGGAGTTGGAATAGTAATTATTATTTAATTAGTGTCCAGCATCTACTTCAATTTTATGTAGACTGGAGTTGGAATAGTAATTAATATTTAATTAGTGTCCAGCATCTACTTCAATTTTATGTAGACTGGAGTTGGAATAGTAATTATTATTTAATTAGTGTCCAGCATCTACTTCAATTTTATGTAGACTGGAGTTGGAATAGTAATTATTATTTAACTAGTGTCCAGCACCTACTTCAATTTAAAGTAGACTGGAGTAGGAATAGTAATTATTATTTAATTAGTGTCCAGCACATACTACAATTTAATGTAGACTGGAGTTGGAATAGTAATTAATATTTAATTAGTGTCCAGCACTTACTTCAATTTTAAGTACACTGGAGTTGGAATAGTAATTGTTATTTAATTAGTGTCCAGCATCTACTTCAATTTTAGGTAGACTGGAGTTGGAATAGTAATTATTATCTAATTAGTGTCCAGCACCTACTTCAATTTTATGTAGACTGGAGTTGGAATAGTAATTATTATTTAATTAGTGTCCAGCATCTACTTCAATTTTATGTAGACTGGAGTTGGAATAGTAATTAATATTTAATTAGTGTCCAGCATCTACTTAAATTTTATGTAGACTGGAGTTGGAATAGTAATTATTATTTAATTAGTGTCCAGCACCTACTTCAATTTAAAGTAGACTGGAGTAGGAATAGTAATTATTATTTAATTAGTGTCCAGCACCTACTACAATTTAATGTAGACTGGAGTTGGAATAGTAATTAATATTTAATTAGTGTCCAGCACTTACTTCAATTTTATGTACACTGGAGTTGGAATAGTAATTATTATTTAATTAGTGTCCAGCATCTACTTCAATTTTATGTAGACTGGAGTTGGAATAGTAATTATTATTTAATTAGTGTCCAGCTTCTACTTCAATTTTATGTAGACTGGAGTTGAAGTAGTAATTATTATTTAATTAGTGTCCAGCATCTACTTCAATTTTATGTAGACTGGAGTTGGAATAGTAATTATTATTTAATTAGTGTCCAGCACTTACTTCAATTTTATGTACACTGGAGTTGGAATAGTAATTATTATTTAATTAGTGTCCAGCACTTACTTCAATTTTATGTCCACTGGAGTTGGAATAGTAATTATTATTTAATTAGTGTCCAGCATCTACTTCAATTTTATGTAGACTGGAGTTGGAATAGTAATTATTATCTAATTAGTGTCCAGCACCTACTTCAATTTTATGTAAACTGGAGTTGGAATATTAATTATTATTTAAATAGTGTCCAGCACCTTCTTCAATTTAATGTAGACTGGAGTAGGAATTGTAATTATTATTTAATTAGTGTCCAGCACCTACTTCAATTTTATGTAGACTGGAGTTGGAATAGTAATTATTATTTAATTAGTGTCCAGCACCTACTTCAATTTAAAGTAGACTGGAGTAGGAATAGTAATTATTATTTAATGAGTGTCCAGCACCTACTACAATTTAATGTAGACTGGAGTTGGAATAGTAATTAATATTTAATTAGTGTCCAGCATTTACTTCAATTTTATGTAGACTGGAGTTGGAATAGTAATTATTATTTAATTAGTGTCCAGCACTTACTTCAATTTTATGTACACTGGAGTTGGAATAGTAATTATTATTTAATTAGTGTCCAGCACCTACTTCATTTTTATGTAGACTGGAGTTGGAATAGTAATTATTATTTAATTAGTGTCCAGCACCTACTTCAATTTAAAGTAGACTGGAGTAGGAATAGTAATTATTATGTAATTAGTGTCCAGCACCTACTACAATTTAATGTAGACTGGAGTTGGAATAGTAATTAATATTTAATTAGTGTCCAGCACTTACTTCAATTTTATGTACACTGGAGTTGGAATAGTAATTATTATTTAATTAGTGTCCAGCATCTACTTCAATTTTATGTAGACTGGAGTTGGAATAGTAATTAATATTTAATTAGTGTCCAGCATCTACTTCAATTTTATGTAGACTGGAGTTGGAATAGTAATTATTATTTAATTAGTGTCCAGCATCTACTTCAATTTTATGTAGACTGGAGTTGGAATAGTAATTATTATTTAACTAGTGTCCAGCACCTACTTCAATTTAAAGTAGACTGGAGTAGGAATAGTAATTATTATTTAATTAGTGTCCAGCACATACTACAATTTAATGTAGACTGGAGTTGGAATAGTAATTCATATTTAATTAGTGTCCAGCACTTACTTCAATTTTATGTACACTGGAGTTGGAATAGTAATTGTTATTTAATTAGTGTCCAGCATCTACTTCAATTTTAGGTAGACTGGAGTTGGAATAGTAATTATTATTTAATTAGTGTCCAGCATCTACTTCAATTTTATGTACACTGGAGTTGGAATAGTAATAATTATTTAATTAGTGTCCAGCACCTACTTCAATTTTATGTACACTGGAGTTGGAATAGTAATTATTATTTAATTAGTGTCCAGCACCTACTTCAATTTCAAGTCGACTGGAGTTGGAATAGTAATTGTTATTTAATTAGTGTCCAGCACCTACTTCAATTTTATGTAGACTGGAGTTGGAATAGTAATTATTATTTAATTAGTGTCCAGCACCTACTTCAATTTTATGTAGACTGGAGTTGGAATAGTAATTATTATTTAATTAGTGTCCAGCACCTTCTTCAATTTTAAGTAGACTGGAGTTGGAATAGTAATTATTATTTAATTAGTGTCCAGCACCTACTTCAATTTTATGTAGACTGGAGTTGGAATAGTAATTATTATTTAATTAGTGTCCAGCACCTACTTCAATTTTATGTAGACTGGAGTTGGAATAGTAATTATTATTAAATTAGTGTCCAGCACCTACTTCAATTTTATGTAGACTGGAGTTGGAATATTAATTATTATTTAATTAGTGTTCAGCACCTACTTCAATTTTAAGTAGACTGGAGTTGGAATAGTAATTATTATCTAATTAGTGTCCAGCACCTACTTCAATTTTATGTAGACTGGAGTTGGAATATTAATTAATATTTAATTAGTGTCCAGCACCTACTTCAATTTTATGTAGACTGGAGTTGGAATAGTAATTATTATTTAATTAGTGTCCAGCACCTACTTCAATTTTAAGTAGACTGGAGTTGGAATAGTAATTATTATTTAATTAGTGTCCAGCAACTACTTCAATTTTAAGTAGACTGGAGTTGGAATAGTAATTATTATTTAATTAGTGTCCAGCACCTACTTCAATTTTATGTGGACTGGAGTTGGAATATTAATTATTATTTAATTAGTGTCCAGCACCTACTTCAATTTTAAGTAGACTGGAGTTGGAATAGTAATTATTATTTAATTAGTATCCAGCATCTACTTCAATTTTATGTAGACTGGATTTGAAATAGTAATAATATTTAATTAGTGCCCAGCACCTACTTCAATTTTATGTAGACTGGAGTTGGAATATTAATTATTATTTAATTAGTGTCCAGCACCTACTATAATTTTATGTAGACTGGAGTTGGAATAGTAATTATTATTTAATTAGTGTCCAGCACCTGCTTCAATTTTAAGTAGACTGGAGTTGGAATAGTAATTATTATTTAATTAGTGTCCAGCACCTCTTTCAATTTTATGTAGACTGGAGTTGGAATAGTAATTATTATTTAATTAGTGTCCAGCACCTACTTCAATTTTATGTAGACTGGAGTTGGAATAGTAATTATTATTAAATTAGTGTCCAGCACCTACTTCCATTTTATGTAGACTGGAGTTGGAATATTAATTATTATTTAATTAGTGTCCAGCACCTACTTCAATTTTAAGTAGACTGGAGTTGGAATAGTAATTATTATCTAATTAGTGTCCAGCACCTACTTCAATTTTATGTAGACTGGAGTTGGAATAGTAATTATTATTTAATTAGTGTCCAGCATCTACTTCAATTTTATGTAGACTGGAGTTGGAATAGTAATTAATATTTAATTAGTGTCCAGCATCTACTTAAATTTTATGTAGACTGGAGTTGGAATAGTAATTATTATTTAATTAGTGTCCAGCACTTACTTCAATTTTATGTAGACTGGAGTTGGAATAGTAATTAATATTTAATTGGTGTCCAGCATCTACTTCAATTTTATGTAAACTGGAGTTGGAATATTAATTATTATTTAAATAGTGTCCAGCACCTTCTTCAATTTAATGTAGACTGGAGTAGGAATTGTAATTATTATTTAATTAGTGTCCAGCACCTACTTCAATTTTATGTAGACTGGAGTTGGAATAGTAATTATTATTTAATTAGTGTCCAGCACCTACTTCAATTTAAAGTAGACTGGAGTAGGAATAGTAATTATTATTTAATTAGTGTCCAGCACCTACTACAATTTAATGTAGACTGGAGTTGGAATAGTAATTAATATTTAATTAGTGTCCAGCACTTACTTCAATTTTATGTACACTGGAGTTGGAATAGTAATTATTATTTAATTAGTGTCCAGCATCTACTTCAATTTTATGTAGACTGGAGTTGGAATAGTAATTATTATTTAATTAGTGTCCAGCTTCTACTTCAATTTTATGTAGACTGGAGTTGAAGTAGTAATTATTATTTAATTAGTGTCCAGCATCTACTTCAATTTTATGTAGACTGGAGTTGGAATAGTAATTATTATTTAATTAGTGTCCAGCACTTACTTCAATTTTATGTACACTGGAGTTGGAATAGTAATTATTATTTAATTAGTGTCCAGCACTTACTTCAATTTTATGTCCAGTGGAGTTGGAATAGTAATTATTATTTAATTAGTGTCCAGCATCTACTTCAATTTTATGTAGACTGGAGTTGGAATAGTAATTATTATCTAATTAGTGTCCAGCACCTACTTCAATTTTATGTAAACTGGAGTTGGAATATTAATTATTATTTAAATAGTGTCCAGCACCTTCTTCAATTTAATGTAGACTGGAGTAGGAATTGTAATTATTATTTAATTAGTGTCCAGCACCTACTTCAATTTTATGTAGACTGGAGTTGGAATAGTAATTATTATTTAATCAGTGTCCAGCACCTACTTCAATTTAAAGTAGACTGGAGTAGGAATAGTAATTATTATTTAATGAGTGTCCAGCACCTACTACAATTTAATGTAGACTGGAGTTGGAATAGTAATTAATATTTAATTAGTGTCCAGCACTTACTTCAATTTTATGTACACTGGAGTTGGAATAGTAATTATCATTTAATTAGTGTCCAGCATCTACTTCAATTTTATGTAGACTGGAGTTGGAATAGTAATTATTATTTAATGAGTGTCCAGCATCTACTTCAATTTTATGTAGACTGGAGTTGGAATAGTAATTATTATTTATTAGTGTCCAGCATCTACTTTAATTTTATGTAGACTGGAGTTGGAATAGTAATTATTATTTAATTAGTGTCCAGCATCTACTTCAATTTTATGTAGACTGGAGTTGGAATAGTAATTATTATTTAATTAGTGTCCAGCACTTACTTCAATTTTATGTAGACTGGAGTGGGAATAGTAATTATTATTTAATTAGTGTCCAGCACCTACTTCAATTTAAAGTAGACTGGAGTAGGAATAGTAATTATTATTTAATTAGTGTCCAGCACCTACTACAATTTAATGTAGACTGGAGTTGGAATAGTAATTAATATTTAATTAGTGTCCAGCACTTACTTCACTTTTATGTACACTGGAGGTGGAATAGTAATTATTATTTAATTAGTGTCCAGCATCTACTTCAATTTTATGTAGACTGGAGTTGGAATAGTAATTATTATTTAATTAGTGTCCAGCATCTACTTCAATTTTATGTAGACTGGAGTTGGAATAGTAATTATTATTTAATTAGTGTCCAGCATCTACTTCAATTTTATGTAGACTGGAGATGGAATAGTAAATATTATTTAATTAGTGTCCAGCACTTACTTCAATTTTATGTACACTGGAGTTGGAATAGTAATTATTATTTAATTAGTGTCCAGCATCTACTTCCATTTTATGTAGACTGGAGTTGGAATATTAATTATTATTTATTTAGTGTCCAGCACCTACTTCAATTTTAAGTAGACTGGAGTTGGAATAGTAATTATTATCTAATTAGTGTCCAGCACCTACTTCAATTTTATGTAGACTGGAGTTGGAATAGTAATTATTATTTAATTAGTGTCCAGCATCTACTTCAATTTTATGTAGACTGGAGTTGGAATAGTAATTAATATTTAATTAGTGTCCAGCACTTACTTCAATTTTATGTACACTGGAGTTGGAATAGTAATTATTATTTAATTAGTGTCCAGCATCTACTTCAATGTTATGTAGACTGGAGTTGGAATAGTAATTATTATTTAATTAGTGTCCAGCACTTACTTCAATTTTATGTACACTGGAGTTGGAATAGTAATTATTATTTAATTGGTGTCCAGCATCTACTTCAATTTTATGTAGACTGGAGTTGGAATAGTAATTATTATTTAATTAGTGTCCAGCACTTACTTCAATTTTATGTACACTGGAGTTGGAATAGTAATTATTATTTAATTAGTGTCCAGCACTTACTTCAATTTTATGTCCACTGGAGTTGGAATAGTAATTATTATTTAATTAGTGTCCAGCATCTACTTCAATTTTATGTAGACTGGAGTTGGAATAGTAATTATTATCTAATTAGTGTCCAGCACCTACTTCAATTTTATGTAAACTGGAGTTGGAATATTAATTATTATTTAAATAGTGTCCAGCACCTTCTTCAATTTAATGTAGACTGGAGTAGGAATTGTAATTATTATTTAATTAGTGTCCAGCACCTACTTCAATTTTATGTAGACTGGAGTTGGAATAGTAATTATTATGTAATTAGTGTCCAGCACCTACTTCAATTTAAAGTAGACTGGAGTAGGAATAGTAATTATTATTTAATGAGTGTCCAGCACCTACTACAATTTAATGTAGACTGGAGTTGGAATAGTAATTAATATTTAATTAGTGTCCAGCACTTACTTCAATTTTATGTACACTGGAGTTGGAATAGTAATTATCATTTAATTAGTGTCCAGCATCTACTTCAATTTTATGTAGACTGGAGTTGGAATAGTAATTATTATTTAATTAGTGTCCAGCATCTACTTCAATTTTATGTAGACTGGAGTTGGAATAGTAATTATTATTTAATTAGTGTCCAGCATTTACTTCAATTTTATGTAGACTGGAGTTGGAATAGTAATTATTATTTAATTAGTGTCCAGCACTTACTTCAATTTTATGTAGACTGGAGTTGGAATAGTAATTATTATTTAATTAGTGTCCAGCACCTACTTCAATTTAAAGTAGACTGGAGTAGGAATAGTAATTATTATTTAATTAGTGTCCAGCACCTACTACAATTTAATGTAGACTGGAGTTGGAATAGTAATTAATATTTAATTAGTGTCCAGCACTTACTTCAATTTTATGTACACTGGAGGTGGAATAGTAATTATTATTTAATTAGTGTCCAGCATCTACTTCAATTTTATGTAGACTGGAGTTGGAATAGTAATTATTATTTAATTAGTGTCCAGCATCTACTTCAATTTTATGTAGACTGGAGTTGGAATAGTAATTATTATTTAATTAGTGTCCAGCACCTACTACAATTTCATGTAGACTGGAGTTGGAATAGTAATTAATATTTAATTAGTGTCCAGCACTTACTTCAATTTTATGTACACTGGAGTTGGAATAGTAATTATTATTTAATTAGTGTCCAGCATCTACTTCAATTTTAGGTAGACTGGAGTTGGAATAGTAATTATTATTTAATTAGTGTCCAGCATCTACTTCAATTTTATGTAGACTGGAGTTGGAATAGTAATTATTATTTAATTAGTGTCCAGCACCTACTTCAATTTAAAGTAGACTGGAGTAGGAATAGTAATTATTATTTAATTAGTGTCCAGCACCTACTACAATTTAATGTAGACTGGAGTTGGAATAGTAATTAATATTTAATTAGTGTCCAGCACTTACTTCAATTTTATGTACACTGGAGTTGGAATAGTAATTATTATTTAATTAGTGTCCAGCATCTACTTCAATTTTATGTAGACTGGAGTTGGAATAGTAATTATTATTTAATTAGTGTCCAGCTTCTACTTCAATTTTATGTAGACTGGAGTTGAAGTAGTAATTATTATTTAATTAGTGTCCAGCATCTACTTCAATTTTATGTAGACTGGAGTTGGAATAGTAATTATTATTTAATTAGTGTCCAGCACTTACTTCAATTTTATGTACACTGGAGTTGGAATAGTAATTATTATTTAATTAGTGTCCAGCACTTACTTCAATTTTATGTCCACTGGAGTTGGAATAGTAATTATTATTTAATTAGTGTCCAGCATCTACTTCAATTTTATGTAGACTGGAGTTGGAATAGTAATTATTATCTAATTAGTGTCCAGCACCTACTTCAATTTTATGTAAACTGGAGTTGGAATATTAATTATTATTTAAATAGTGTCCAGCACCTTCTTCAATTTAATGTAGACTGGAGTAGGAATTGTAATTATTATTTAATTAGTGTCCAGCACCTACTTCAATTTTATGTAGACTGGAGTTGGAATAGTAATTATTATTTAATTAGTGTCCAGCACCTACTTCAATTTAAAGTAGACTGGAGTAGGAATAGTAATTATTATTTAATGAGTGTCCAGCACCTACTACAATTTAATGTAGACTGGAGTTGGAATAGTAATTAATATTTAATTAGTGTCCAGCATTTACTTCAATTTTATGTAGACTGGAGTTGGAATAGTAATTATTATTTAATTAGTGTCCAGCACTTACTTCAATTTTATGTACACTGGAGTTGGAATAGTAATTATTATTTAATTAGTGTCCAGCACCTACTTCATTTTTATGTAGACTGGAGTTGGAATAGTAATTATTATTTAATTAGTGTCCAGCACCTACTTCAATTTAAAGTAGACTGGAGTAGGAATAGTAATTATTATGTAATTAGTGTCCAGCACCTACTACAATTTAATGTAGACTGGAGTTGGAATAGTAATTAATATTTAATTAGTGTCCAGCACTTACTTCAATTTTATGTACACTGGAGTTGGAATAGTAATTATTATTTAATTAGTGTCCAGCATCTACTTCAATTTTATGTAGACTGGAGTTGGAATAGTAATTAATATTTAATTAGTGTCCAGCATCTACTTCAATTTTATGTAGACTGGAGTTGGAATAGTAATTATTATTTAATTAGTGTCCAGCATCTACTTCAATTTTATGTAGACTGGAGTTGGAATAGTAATTATTATTTAACTAGTGTCCAGCACCTACTTCAATTTAAAGTAGACTGGAGTAGGAATAGTAATTATTATTTAATTAGTGTCCAGCACATACTACAATTTAATGTAGACTGGAGTTGGAATAGTAATTAATATTTAATTAGTGTCCAGCACTTACTTCAATTTTATGTACACTGGAGTTGGAATAGTAATTGTTATTTAATTAGTGTCCAGCATCTACTTCAATTTTAGGTAGACTGGAGTTGGAATAGTAATTATTATTTAATTAGTGTCCAGCATCTACTTCAATTTTATGTACACTGGAGTTGGAATAGTAATAATTATTTAATTAGTGTCCAGCACCTACTTCAATTTTATGTACACTGGAGTTGGAATAGTAATTATTATTTAATTAGTGTCCAGCACCTACTTCAATTTCAAGTAGACTGGAGTTGGAATAGTAATTGTTATTTAATTAGTGTCCAGCACCTACTTCAATTTTATGTAGACTGGAGTTGGAATAGTAATTATTATTTAATTAGTGTCCAGCACCTACTTCAATTTTATGTAGACTGGAGTTGGAATAGTAATTATTATTTAATTAGTGTCCAGCACCTTCTTCAATTTTAAGTAGACTGGAGTTGGAATAGTAATTATTATTTAATTAGTGTCCAGCACCTACTTCAATTTTATGTAGACTGGAGTTGGAATAGTAATTATTATTTAATTAGTGTCCAGCACCTACTTCAATTTTATGTAGACTGGAGTTGGAATAGTAATTATTATTAAATTAGTGTCCAGCACCTACTTCAATTTTATGTAGACTGGAGTTGGAATATTAATTATTATTTAATTAGTGTTCAGCACCTACTTCAATTTTAAGTAGACTGGAGTTGGAATAGTAATTATTATCTAATTAGTGTCCAGCACCTACTTCAATTTTATGTAGACTGGAGTTGGAATATTAATTAATATTTAATTAGTGTCCAGCACCTACTTCAATTTTATGTAGACTGGAGTTGGAATAGTAATTATTATTTAATTAGTGTCCAGCACCTACTTCAATTTTAAGTAGACTGGAGTTGGAATAGTAATTATTATTTAATTAGTGTCCAGCAACTACTTCAATTTTAAGTAGACTGGAGTTGGAATAGTAATTATTATTTAATTAGTGTCCAGCACCTACTTCAATTTTATGTGGACTGGAGTTGGAATATTAATTATTATTTAATTAGTGTCCAGCACCTACTTCAATTTTAAGTAGACTGGAGTTGGAATAGTAATTATTATTTAATTAGTATCCAGCATCTACTTCAATTTTATGTAGACTGGATTTGAAATAGTAATAATATTTAATTAGTGCCCAGCACCTACTTCAATTTTATGTAGACTGGAGTTGGAATATTAATTATTATTTAATTAGTGTCCAGCACCTACTATAATTTTATGTAGACTGGAGTTGGAATAGTAATTATTATTTAATTAGTGTCCAGCACCTGCTTCAATTTTAAGTAGACTGGAGTTGGAATAGTAATTATTATTTAATTAGTGTCCAGCACCTCTTTCAATTTTATGTAGACTGGAGTTGGAATAGTAATTATTATTTAATTAGTGTCCAGCACCTACTTCAATTTTATGTAGACTGGAGTTGGAATAGTAATTATTATTAAATTAGTGTCCAGCACCTACTTCCATTTTATGTAGACTGGAGTTGGAATATTAATTATTATTTAATTAGTGTCCAGCACCTACTTCAATTTTAAGTAGACTGGAGTTGGAATAGTAATTATTATCTAATTAGTGTCCAGCACCTACTTCAATTTTATGTAGACTGGAGTTGGAATAGTAATTATTATTTAATTAGTGTCCAGCATCTACTTCAATTTTATGTAGACTGGAGTTGGAATAGTAATTAATATTTAATTAGTGTCCAGCATCTACTTAAATTTTATGTAGACTGGAGTTGGAATAGTAATTATTATTTAATTAGTGTCCAGCACTTACTTCAATTTTATGTAGACTGGAGTTGGAATAGTAATTAATATTTAATTGGTGTCCAGCATCTACTTCAATTTTATGTAAACTGGAGTTGGAATATTAATTATTATTTAAATAGTGTCCAGCACCTTCTTCAATTTAATGTAGACTGGAGTAGGAATTGTAATTATTATTTAATTAGTGTCCAGCACCTACTTCAATTTTATGTAGACTGGAGTTGGAATAGTAATTATTATTTAATTAGTGTCCAGCACCTACTTCAATTTAAAGTAGACTGGAGTAGGAATAGTAATTATTATTTAATTAGTGTCCAGCACCTACTACAATTTAATGTAGACTGGAGTTGGAATAGTAATTAATATTTAATTAGTGTCCAGCACTTACTTCAATTTTATGTACACTGGAGTTGGAATAGTAATTATTATTTAATTAGTGTCCAGCATCTACTTCAATTTTATGTAGACTGGAGTTGGAATAGTAATTATTATTTAATTAGTGTCCAGCTTCTACTTCAATTTTATGTAGACTGGAGTTGAAGTAGTAATTATTATTTAATTAGTGTCCAGCATCTACTTCAATTTTATGTAGACTGGAGTTGGAATAGTAATTATTATTTAATTAGTGTCCAGCACTTACTTCAATTTTATGTACACTGGAGTTGGAATAGTAATTATTATTTAATTAGTGTCCAGCACTTACTTCAATTTTATGTCCAGTGGAGTTGGAATAGTAATTATTATTTAATTAGTGTCCAGCATCTACTTCAATTTTATGTAGACTGGAGTTGGAATAGTAATTATTATCTAATTAGTGTCCAGCACCTACTTCAATTTTATGTAAACTGGAGTTGGAATATTAATTATTATTTAAATAGTGTCCAGCACCTTCTTCAATTTAATGTAGACTGGAGTAGGAATTGTAATTATTATTTAATTAGTGTCCAGCACCTACTTCAATTTTATGTAGACTGGAGTTGGAATAGTAATTATTATTTAATCAGTGTCCAGCACCTACTTCAATTTAAAGTAGACTGGAGTAGGAATAGTAATTATTATTTAATGAGTGTCCAGCACCTACTACAATTTAATGTAGACTGGAGTTGGAATAGTAATTAATATTTAATTAGTGTCCAGCACTTACTTCAATTTTATGTACACTGGAGTTGGAATAGTAATTATCATTTAATTAGTGTCCAGCATCTACTTCAATTTTATGTAGACTGGAGTTGGAATAGTAATTATTATTTAATTAGTGTCCAGCATCTACTTCAATTTTATGTAGACTGGAGTTGGAATAGTAATTATTATTTAATTAGTGTCCAGCATCTACTTTAATTTTATGTAGACTGGAGTTGGAATAGTAATTATTATTTAATTAGTGTCCAGCATCTACTTCAATTTTATGTAGACTGGAGTTGGAATAGTAATTATTATTTAATTAGTGTCCAGCACTTACTTCAATTTTATGTAGACTGGAGTGGGAATAGTAATTATTATTTAATTAGTGTCCAGCACCTACTTCAATTTAAAGTAGACTGGAGTAGGAATAGTAATTATTATTTAATTAGTGTCCAGCACCTACTACAATTTAATGTAGACTGGAGTTGGAATAGTAATTAATATTTAATTAGTGTCCAGCACTTACTTCACTTTTATGTACACTGGAGGTGGAATAGTAATTATTATTTAATTAGTGTCCAGCATCTACTTCAATTTTATGTAGACTGGAGTTGGAATAGTAATTATTATTTAATTAGTGTCCAGCATCTACTTCAATTTTATGTAGACTGGAGTTGGAATAGTAATTATTATTTAATTAGTGTCCAGCATCTACTTCAATTTTATGTAGACTGGAGATGGAATAGTAAATATTATTTAATTAGTGTCCAGCACTTACTTCAATTTTATGTACACTGGAGTTGGAATAGTAATTATTATTTAATTAGTGTCCAGCATCTACTTCCATTTTATGTAGACTGGAGTTGGAATATTAATTATTATTTATTTAGTGTCCAGCACCTACTTCAATTTTAAGTAGACTGGAGTTGGAATAGTAATTATTATCTAATTAGTGTCCAGCACCTACTTCAATTTTATGTAGACTGGAGTTGGAATAGTAATTATTATTTAATTAGTGTCCAGCATCTACTTCAATTTTATGTAGACTGGAGTTGGAATAGTAATTAATATTTAATTAGTGTCCAGCACTTACTTCAATTTTATGTACACTGGAGTTGGAATAGTAATTATTATTTAATTAGTGTCCAGCATCTACTTCAATGTTATGTAGACTGGAGTTGGAATAGTAATTATTATTTAATTAGTGTCCAGCACTTACTTCAATTTTATGTACACTGGAGTTGGAATAGTAATTATTATTTAATTGGTGTCCAGCATCTACTTCAATTTTATGTAGACTGGAGTTGGAATAGTAATTATTATTTAATTAGTGTCCAGCACTTACTTCAATTTTATGTACACTGGAGTTGGAATAGTAATTATTATTTAATTAGTGTCCAGCACTTACTTCAATTTTATGTCCACTGGAGTTGGAATAGTAATTATTATTTAATTAGTGTCCAGCATCTACTTCAATTTTATGTAGACTGGAGTTGGAATAGTAATTATTATCTAATTAGTGTCCAGCACCTACTTCAATTTTATGTAAACTGGAGTTGGAATATTAATTATTATTTAAATAGTGTCCAGCACCTTCTTCAATTTAATGTAGACTGGAGTAGGAATTGTAATTATTATTTAATTAGTGTCCAGCACCTACTTCAATTTTATGTAGACTGGAGTTGGAATAGTAATTATTATGTAATTAGTGTCCAGCACCTACTTCAATTTAAAGTAGACTGGAGTAGGAATAGTAATTATTATTTAATGAGTGTCCAGCACCTACTACAATTTAATGTAGACTGGAGTTGGAATAGTAATTAATATTTAATTAGTGTCCAGCACTTACTTCAATTTTATGTACACTGGAGTTGGAATAGTAATTATCATTTAATTAGTGTCCAGCATCTACTTCAATTTTATGTAGACTGGAGTTGGAATAGTAATTATTATTTAATTAGTGTCCAGCATCTACTTCAATTTTATGTAGACTGGAGTTGGAATAGTAATTATTATTTAATTAGTGTCCAGCATTTACTTCAATTTTATGTAGACTGGAGTTGGAATAGTAATTATTATTTAATTAGTGTCCAGCACTTACTTCAATTTTATGTAGACTGGAGTTGGAATAGTAATTATTATTTAATTAGTGTCCAGCACCTACTTCAATTTAAAGTAGACTGGAGTAGGAATAGTAATTATTATTTAATTAGTGTCCAGCACCTACTACAATTTAATGTAGACTGGAGTTGGAATAGTAATTAATATTTAATTAGTGTCCAGCACTTACTTCAATTTTATGTACACTGGAGGTGGAATAGTAATTATTATTTAATTAGTGTCCAGCATCTACTTCAATTTTATGTAGACTGGAGTTGGAATAGTAATTATTATTTAATTAGTGTCCAGCATCTACTTCAATTTTATGTAGACTGGAGTTGGAATAGTAATTATTATTTAATTAGTGTCCAGCACCTACTACAATTTCATGTAGACTGGAGTTGGAATAGTAATTAATATTTAATTAGTGTCCAGCACTTACTTCAATTTTATGTACACTGGAGTTGGAATAGTAATTATTATTTAATTAGTGTCCAGCATCTACTTCAATTTTAGGTAGACTGGAGTTGGAATAGTAATTATTATTTAATTAGTGTCCAGCATCTACTTCAATTTTATGTAGACTGGAGTTGGAATAGTAATTATTATTTAATTAGTGTCCAGCACCTACTTCAATTTTATGTAGACTGGAGTTGGAATAGTAATTATTATTTAATTAGTGTCCAGCACCTACTTCAATTTCAAGTAGACTGGAGTTGGAATAGCAATTATTATTTAATTAGTGTCCAGCACCTACTTCAATTTTAAGTAGACTGGAGTTGGAATAGTAATTATTATCTAATTAGTGTCCAGCACCTACTTCAATTTTATGTAGACTGGAGTTGGAATATTAATTATTATTTAATTAGTGTCCAGCACCTACTTCAATTTTAAGTAGACTGGAGTTGGAATAGTAATTATTATCTAATTAGTGTCCAGCACCTACTTCAATTTTATGTAGACTGGAGATGGAATATTAATTAATATTTAATTAGTGTCCAGTACCTACTTCAATTTTATGTAGACTGGAGATGGAATATTAATTAATATTTAATTAGTGTCCAGTACCTACTTCAATTTTATGTAGACTGGAGTTGGAATAGTAATTATTATTTAATTAGTGTCCAGCACCTACTTCAATTTTAAGTAGACTGGAGTTGGAATAGTAATTATTATTTATTTAGTGTCCAGCACCTACTTCAATTTTAAGTAGACTGGATTTGGAATAGTAATTATTATTTAATTAGTGTCCAGCATCTACTTCAATTTTATGTAGACTGGAGTTGGAATAGTAATTAATATTTAATTAGTGTCCAGCACTTACTTCAATTTTATGTACACTGGAGTTGGAATAGTAATTATTATTTAATTAGTGTCCAGCATCTACTTCACTTTTATGTAGACTGGAGTTGGAATAGTAATTATTATTTAATTAGTGTCCAGCATCTACTTCAATTTTATGTAGACTGGAGTTGGAATAGTAAATATTATTTAATTAGTGTCCATCATCTACTTAAATTTTATGTAGACTGGAGTTGGAATAGTAATTATTATTTAATTAGTGTCCAGCACTTACTTCAATTTTATGTACACTGGAGTTGGAATAGTAATTATTATTTATTGGTGTCCAGCATCTACTTCAATTTTATGTAGACTGGAGTTGGAATAGTAATTATTATCTAATTAGTGTCCAGCACCTACTTCAATTTTATGTAAACTGGAGTTGGAATATTAATTATTATTTAAATAGTGTCCAGCACCTTCTTCAATTTAATGTAGACTGGAGTAGGAATTGTAATTATTATTTAATTAGTGTCCAGCACCTACTTCAATTTTATGTAGACTGGAGTTGGAATAGTAATTATTATTTAATTAGTGTCCAGCACCTAATTCAATTTAAAGTAGACTGGAGTAGGAATAGTAATTATTATTTAATTAGTGTCCAGCACCTACTACAATTTATTGTAGACTGGAGTTGGAATAGTAATTAATATTTAATTAGTGTGCAGCACTTACTTCAATTTTATGTACACTGGAGTTGGAATAGTAATTATTATTTAATTAGTGTCCAGCATCTACTTCAATTTTATGTAGACTGGACTTGAAATAGTAATTATTATTTAATTAGTGTCCAGCATCTACTTCAATTTTATGTAGACTGGAGTTGGAATAGTAATTATTATTTAATTAGTGTCCAGCATTTACTTCAATTTTATGTAGACTGGAGTTGGAATAGTAATTATTATTTAATTAGTGTCCAGCACTTACTTCAATTTTATGTACACTGGAGTTGGAATAGTAATTATTATTTAATTAGTGTCCAGCACCTACTTCAATTTTATGTAGACTGGAGTTGGAATAGTAAATATTATTTAATTAGTGTCCAGCACCTACTTCAATTTAAAGTAGACTGGAGTAGGAATAGTAATTATTATGTAATTAGTGTCCAGCACCTACTACAATTTAATGTAGACTGGAGTTGGAATAGTAATTAATATTTAATTAGTGTCCAGCACTTACTTCAATTTTATGTACACTGGAGTTGGAATAGTAATTATTATTTAATTAGTGTCCAGCATCTACTTCAATTTTATGTAGACTGGAGTTGGAATAGTAATTAATATTTAATTAGTGTCCAGCATCTACTTCAATTTTATGTAGACTGGAGTTGGAATAGTAATTATTATTTAATTAGTGTCCAGAATCTACTTCAATTTTATGTAGACTGGAGTTGGAATAGTAATTATTATTTAATTAGTGTCCAGCACCTACTTCAATTTAAAGTAGACTGGAGTAGGAATAGTAATTATTATTTAATTAGTGTCCAGCACCTACTACAATTTAATGTAGACTGGAGTTGGAATAGTAATTAATATTTAATTAGTGTCCAGCACTTACTTCAATTTTATGTACACTGGAGTTGGAATAGTAATTATTATTTAATTAGTGTCCAGCATCTACTTCAATTTTAGGTAGACTGGAGTTGGAATAGTAATTATTATTTAATTAGTGTCCAGCATCTACTTCAATTTTATGTACACTGGAGTTGGAATAGTAATTATTATTTAATTAGTGTCCAGCACCTACTTCAATTTTATGTAGACTGGAGTTGGAATAGTAATTATTATTTAATTAGTGTCCAGCACCTACTTCAATTTCAAGTAGACTGGAGTTGGAATAGTAATTGTTATTTAATTAGTGTCCAGCACCTACTTCAATTTTATGTAGACTGGAGTTGGAATAGTAATTATTATTTAATTAGTGTCCAGCACCTACTTCAATTTTATGTAGACTGGAGTTGGAATAGTAATTAATATTTAATTAGTGTCCAGCACCTTCTTCAATTTTAAGTAGACTGGAGTTGGAATATTAATTATTATTTAATTAGTGTCCAGCACCTACTTCAATTTTAAGTAGACTGGAGTTGGAATAGTAATTATTATCTAATTAGTGTCCAGCACCTACTTCAATTTTATGTAGACTGGAGTTGGAATATTAATTAATATTTAATTAGTGTCCAGCACCTACTTCAATTTAATGTAGACTGGAGATGGAATATTAATTAATATTTAATTATTGTCCAGTACCTACTTCAATTTTATGTAGACTGGAGTTGGAATAGTAATTATTATTTAATTAGTGTCCAGTACCTACTTCAATTTTAAGTAGACTGGAGTTGGAATAGTAATTATTATTTATTTAGTGTCCAGCACCTACTTCAATTTTAAGTAGACTGGATTTGGAATAGTAATTATTATTTAATTAGTGTCCAGCATCTACTTCAATTTTATGTAGACTGGAGTTGGAATAGTAATTAATATTTAATTAGTGTCCAGCACTTACTTCAATTTTATGTACACTGGAGTTGGAATAGTAAATATTATTTAATTAGTGTCCAGCATCTACTTCACTTTTATGTAGACTGGAGTTGGAATAGTAATTATTATTTAATTAGTGTCCAGCATCTACTTCAATTTTATGTAGACTGGAGTTGGAATAGTAAATATTATTTAATTAGTGTCCAGCATCTACTTAAATTTTATGTAGACTGGAGTTGGAATAGTAATTATTATTTAATTAGTGTCCAGCACTTACTTCAATTTTATGTACACTGGAGTTGGAATAGTAATTATTATTTATTGGTGTCCATCATCTACTTCAATTTTATGTAGACTGGAGTTGGAATAGTAATTATTATCTAATTAGTGTCCAGCACCTACTTCAATTTTATGTAAACTGGAGTTGGAATATTAATTATTATTTAAATAGTGTCCAGCACCTTCTTCAATTTAATGTAGACTGGAGTAGGAATTGTAATTATTATTTAATTAGTGTCCAGCAACTACTTCAATTTTATGTAGACTGGAGTTGGAATAGTAATTATTATTTAATTAGTGTCCAGCACCTAATTCAATTTAAAGTAGACTGGAGTAGGAATAGTAATTATTATTTAATTAGTGTCCAGCACCTACTACAATTTATTGTAGACTGGAGTTGGAATAGTAATTAATATTTAATTAGTGTGCAGCACTTACTTCAATTTTATGTACACTGGAGTTGGAATAGTAATTATTATTTAATTAGTGTCCAGCATCTACTTCAATTTTATGTAGACTGGAGTTGGAATAGTAATTATTATTTAATTAGTGTCCAGCATCTACTTCAATTTTATGTAGACTGGAGTTGGAATAGTAATTATTATTTAATTAGTGTCCAGCATTTACTTCAATTTTATGTAGACTGGAGTTGGAATAGTAATTATTATTTAATTAGTGTCCAGCACTTACTTCAATTTTATGTACACTGGAGTTGGAATAGTAATTATTATTTAATTAGTGTCCAGCACCTACTTCAATTTTATGTAGACTGGAGTTGGAATAGTAAATATTATTTAATTACTGTCCAGCACCTACTTCAATTTAAAGTAGACTGGAGTAGGAATAGTAATTATTATGTAATTAGTGTCCAGCACCTACTACAATTTAATGTAGACTGGAGTTGGAATAGTAATTAATATTTAATTAGTGTCCAGCACTTACTTCAGTTTTATGTACATTGGAGTTGGAATAGTAATTATTATTTAATTAGTGTCCAGCATCTACTTCAATTTTATGTAGACTGGAGTTGGAATAGTAATTAATATTTAATTAGTGTCCAGCATCTACTTCAATTTTATGTAGACTGGAGTTGGAATAGTAATTATTATTTAATTAGTTTCCAGCATCTACTTCAATTTTATGTAGACTGGAGTTGGAATAGTAATTATTATTTAATTAGTGTCCAGCACCTACTTCAATTTAAAGTAGACTGGAGTAGGAATAGTAATTATTATTTAATTAGTGTCCAGCACCTACTACAATTTAATGTAGACTGGAGTTGGAATAGTAATTAATATTTAATTAGTGTCCAGCACTTACTTCAATTTTATGTACACTGGAGTTGGAATAGTAATTATTATTTAATTAGTGTCCAGCATCTACTTCAATTTTAGGTAGACTGGAGTTGGAATAGTAATTATTATTTAATTAGTGTCCAGCATCTACTTCAATTTTATGTACACTGGAGTTGGAATAGTAATTATTATTTAATTAGTGTCCAGCACCTACTTCAATTTTATGTAGACTGGAGTTGGAATAGTAATTATTATTTAATTAGTGTCCAGCACCTACTTCAATTTCAAGTAGACTGGAGTTGGAATAGTAATTGTTATTTAATTAGTGTCCAGCACCTACTTCAATTTTATGTAGACTTGAGTTGGAATAGTAATTATTATTTAATTAGTGTCCAGCACCTACTTCAATTTTATGTAGACTGGAGTTGGAATAGTAATTATTATTTAATTAGTGTCCAGCACCTTCTTCAATTTTAAGTAGACTGGAGTTGGAATAGTAATTATTATTTAATTAGTGTCCAGCACCTACTTCAATTTTATGTAGACTGGAGTTGGAATAGTAATTATTATTTAATTAGTGTCCAGCACCTACTTCAATTTTATGTAGACTGGAGTTGGAATAGTAATTATTATTTAATTAGTGTCCAGCACCTACTTCAATTTCAAGTAGACTGGAGTTGGAATAGCAATTATTATTTAATTAGTGTCCAGCACCTACTTCAATTTTAAGTAGACTGGAGTTGGAATAGTAATTATTATCTAATTAGTGTCCAGCACCTACTTCAATTTTATGTAGACTGGAGTTGGAATATTAATTATTATTTAATTAGTGTCCAGCACCTACTTCAATTTTAAGTAGACTGGAGTTGGAATAGTAATTATTATCTAATTAGTGTCCAGCACCTACTTCAATTTTATGTAGACTGGAGATGGAATATTAATTAATATTTAATTAGTGTCCAGTACCTACTTCAATTTTATGTAGACTGGAGATGGAATATTAATTAATATTTAATTAGTGTCCAGTACCTACTTCAATTTTATGTAGACTGGAGTTGGAATAGTAATTATTATTTAATTAGTGTCCAGCACCTACTTCAATTTTAAGTAGACTGGAGTTGGAATAGTAATTATTATTTATTTAGTGTCCAGCACCTACTTCAATTTTAAGTAGACTGGATTTGGAATAGTAATTATTATTTAATTAGTGTCCAGCATCTACTTCAATTTTATGTAGACTGGAGTTGGAATAGTAATTAATATTTAATTAGTGTCCAGCACTTACTTCAATTTTATGTACACTGGAGTTGGAATAGTAATTATTATTTAATTAGTGTCCAGCATCTACTTCACTTTTATGTAGACTGGAGTTGGAATAGTAATTATTATTTAATTAGTGTCCAGCATCTACTTCAATTTTATGTAGACTGGAGTTGGAATAGTAAATATTATTTAATTAGTGTCCAGCATCTACTTAAATTTTATGTAGACTGGAGTTGGAATAGTAATTATTATTTAATTAGTGTCCAGCACTTACTTCAATTTTATGTACACTGGAGTTGGAATAGTAATTATTATTTATTGGTGTCCAGCATCTACTTCAATTTTATGTAGACTGGAGTAGGAATTGTAATTATTATTTAATTAGTGTCCAGCACCTACTTCAATTTTATGTAGACTGGAGTTGGAATAGTAATTATTATTTAATTAGTGTCCAGCACCTAATTCAATTTAAAGTAGACTGGAGTAGGAATAGTAATTATTATTTAATTAGTGTCCAGCACCTACTACAATTTATTGTAGACTGGAGTTGGAATAGTAATTAATATTTAATTAGTGTGCAGCACTTACTTCAATTTTATGTACACTGGAGTTGGAATAGTAATTATTATTTAATTAGTGTCCAGCATCTACTTCAATTTTATGTAGACTGGACTTGAAATAGTAATTATTATTTAATTAGTGTCCAGCATCTACTTCAATTTTATGTAGACTGGAGTTGGAATAGTAATTATTATTTATTTAGTGTCCAGCATTTACTTCAATTTTATGTAGACTGGAGTTGGAATAGTAATTATTATTTAATTAGTGTCCAGCACTTACTTCAATTTTATGTACACTGGAGTTGGAATAGTAATTATTATTTAATTAGTGTCCAGCACCTACTTCAATTTTATGTAGACTGGAGTTGGAATAGTAAATATTATTTAATTAGTGTCCAGCACCTACTTCAATTTAAAGTAGACTGGAGTAGGAATAGTAATTATTATGTAATTAGTGTCCAGCACCTACTACAATTTAATGTAGACTGGAGTTGGAATAGTAATTAATATTTAATTAGTGTCCAGCACTTACTTCAATTTTATGTACACTGGAGTTGGAATAGTAATTATTATTTAATTAGTGTACAGCATCTACTTCAATTTTATGTAGACTGGAGTTGGAATAGTAATTAATATTTAATTAGTGTCCAGCATCTACTTCAATTTTATGTAGACTGGAGTTGGAATAGTAATTAATTTTTAATTAGTGTCCAGCATCTACTTCAATTTTATGTAGACTGGAGTTGGAATAGTAATTATTATTTAATTAGTGTCCAGCACCTACTTCAATTTAAAGTAGACTGGAGTAGGAATAGTAATTATTATTTAATTAGTGTCCAGCACCTACTACAATTTAATGTAGACTGGAGTTGGAATAGTAATTAATATTTAATTAGTGTCCAGCACTTACTTCAATTTTATGTACACTGGAGTTGGAATAGTAATTATTATTTAATTAGTGTCCAGCATCTACTTCAATTTTAGGTAGACTGGAGTTGGAATAGTAATTATTATTTAATTAGTGTCCAGCATCTACTTCAATTTTATGTACACTGGAGTTGGAATAGTAATTATTATTTAATTAGTGTCCAGCATCTACTTCAATTTTATGTAGACTGGAGTTGGAATAGTAATTATTATTTAATTAGTGTCCAGCACCTACTTCAATTTCAAGTAGACTGGAGTTGGAATAGTAATTGTTATTTAATTAGTGTCCAGCACCTACTTCAATTTTATGAAGACTGGAGTTGGAATAGTAATTATTATTTAATTAGTGTCCAGCACCTACTTCAATTTTATGTAGACTGGAGTTGGAATAGTAATTATTATTTAATTAGTGTCCAGCACCTTCTTCAATTTTAAGTAGACTGGAGTTGGAATAGTAATTATTATTTAATTAGTGTCCAGCACCTACTTCAATTTTATGTAGACTGGAGTTGGAATATTAATTATTATTTAATTAGTGTCCAGCACCTACTTCAATTTTATGTAAACTGGAGTTGGAATATTAATTATTATTTAAATAGTGTCCAGCACCTTCTTCAATTTAATGTAGACTGGAGTAGGAATTGTAATTATTATTTAATTAGTGTCCAGCACCTACTTCAATTTTATGTAGACTGGAGTTGGAATAGTAATTATTATTTAATTAGTGTCCAGCACCTAATTCAATTTAAAGTAGACTGGAGTAGGAATAGTAATTATTATTTAATTAGTGTCCAGCACCTACTACAATTTATTGTAGACTGGAGTTGGAATAGTAATTAATATTTAATTAGTGTGCAGCACTTACTTCAATTTTATGTACACTGGAGTTGGAATAGTAATTATTATTTAATTAGTGTCCAGCATCTACTTCAATTTTATGTAGACTGGACTTGAAATAGTAATTATTATTTAATTAGTGTCCAGCATCTACTTCAATTTTATGTAGACTGGAGTTGGAATAGTAATTATTATTTATTTAGTGTCCAGCATTTACTTCAATTTTATGTAGACTGGAGTTGGAATAGTAATTATTATTTAATTAGTGTCCAGCACTTACTTCAATTTTATGTACACTGGAGTTGGAATAGTAATTATTATTTAATTAGTGTCCAGCACCTACTTCAATTTTATGTAGACTGGAGTTGGAATAGTAAATATTATTTAATTAGTGTCCAGCACCTACTTCAATTTAAAGTAGACTGGAGTAGGAATAGTAATTATTATGTAATTAGTGTCCAGCACCTACTACAATTTAATGTAGACTGGAGTTGGAATAGTAATTAATATTTAATTAGTGTCCAGCACTTACTTCAATTTTATGTACACTGGAGTTGGAATAGTAATTATTATTTAATTAGTGTACAGCATCTACTTCAATTTTATGTAGACTGGAGTTGGAATAGTAATTAATATTTAATTAGTGTCCAGCATCTACTTCAATTTTATGTAGACTGGAGTTGGAATAGTAATTATTATTTAATTAGTGTCCAGCATCTACTTCAATTTTATGTAGACTGGAGTTGGAATAGTAATTATTATTTAATTAGTGTCCAGCACCTACTTCAATTTAAAGTAGACTGGAGTAGGAATAGTAATTATTATTTAATTAGTGTCCAGCACCTACTACAATTTAATGTAGACTGGAGTTGGAATAGTAATTAATATTTAATTAGTGTCCAGCACTTACTTCAATTTTATGTACACTGGAGTTGGAATAGTAATTATTATTTAATTAGTGTCCAGCATCTACTTCAATTTTAGGTAGACTGGAGTTGGAATAGTAATTATTATTTAATTAGTGTCCAGCATCTACTTCAATTTTATGTACACTGGAGTTGGAATAGTAATTATTATTTAATTAGTGTCCAGCATCTACTTCAATTTTATGTAGACTGGAGTTGGAATAGTAATTATTATTTAATTAGTGTCCAGCACCTACTTCAATTTCAAGTAGACTGGAGTTGGAATAGTAATTGTTATTTAATTAGTGTCCAGCACCTACTTCAATTTTATGAAGACTGGAGTTGGAATAGTAATTATTATTTAATTAGTGTCCAGCACCTACTTCAATTTTATGTAGACTGGAGTTGGAATAGTAATTATTATTTAATTAGTGTCCAGCACCTTCTTCAATTTTAAGTAGACTGGAGTTGGAATAGTAATTATTATTTAATTAGTGTCCAGCACCTACTTCAATTTTATATAGACTGGAGTTGGAATATTAATTATTATTTAATTAGTGTCCAGCACCTACTACAATTTATTGTAGACTGGAGTTGGAATAGTAATTAATATTTAATTAGTGTGCAGCACTTACTTCAATTTTATGTACACTGGAGTTGGAATAGTAATTATTATTTAATTAGTGTCCAGCATCTACTTCAATTTTATGTAGACTGGACTTGAAATAGTAATTATTATTTAATTAGTGTCCAGCATCTACTTCAATTTTATGTAGACTGGAGTTGGAATAGTAATTATTATTTAATTAGTGTCCAGCATTTACTTCAATTTTATGTAGACTGGAGTTGGAATAGTAATTATTATTTAATTAGTGTCCAGCACCTACTTCAATTTTAAGTAGACTGGAGTTGGAATAGTAATTATTATCTAATTAGTGTCCAGCACCTACTTCAATTTTATGTAGACTGGAGATGGAATATTAATTAATATTTAATTAGTGTCCAGTACCTACTTCAATTTTATGTAGACTGGAGATGGAATATTAATTAATATTTAATTAGTGTCCAGTACCTACTTCAATTTTATGTAGACTGGAGTTGGAATAGTAATTATTATTTAATTAGTGTCCAGCACCTACTTCAATTTTAAGTAGACTGGAGTTGGAATAGTAATTATTATTTATTTAGTGTCCAGCACCTACTTCAATTTTAAGTAGACTGGATTTGGAATAGTAATTATTATTTAATTAGTGTCCAGCATCTACTTCAATTTTATGTAGACTGGAGTTGGAATAGTAATTAATATTTAATTAGTGTCCAGCACTTACTTCAATTTTATGTACACTGGAGTTGGAATAGTAATTATTATTTAATTAGTGTCCAGCATCTACTTCACTTTTATGTAGACTGGAGTTGGAATAGTAATTATTATTTAATTAGTGTCCAGCATCTACTTCAATTTTATGTAGACTGGAGTTGGAATAGTAAATATTATTTAATTAGTGTCCATCATCTACTTAAATTTTATGTAGACTGGAGTTGGAATAGTAATTATTATTTAATTAGTGTCCAGCACTTACTTCAATTTTATGTACACTGGAGTTGTAATAGTAATTATTATTTATTGGTGTCCAGCATCTACTTCAATTTTATGTAGACTGGAGTTGGAATAGTAATTATTATCTAATTAGTGTCCAGCACCTACTTCAATTTTATGTAAACTGGAGTTGGAATATTAATTATTATTTAAATAGTGTCCAGCACCTTCTTCAATTTAATGTAGACTGGAGTAGGAATTGTAATTATTATTTAATTAGTGTCCAGCACCTACTTCAATTTTATGTAGACTGGAGTTGGAATAGTAATTATTATTTAATTAGTGTCCAGCACCTAATTCAATTTAAAGTAGACTGGAGTAGGAATAGTAATTATTATTTAATTAGTGTCCAGCACCTACTACAATTTATTGTAGACTGGAGTTGGAATAGTAATTAATATTTAATTAGTGTGCAGCACTTACTTCAATTTTATGTACACTGGAGTTGGAATAGTAATTATTATTTAATTAGTGTCCAGCATCTACTTCAATTTTATGTAGACTGGACTTGAAATAGTAATTATTATTTAATTAGTGTCCAGCATCTACTTCAATTTTATGTAGACTGGAGTTGGAATAGTAATTATTATTTAATTAGTGTCCAGCATTTACTTCAATTTTATGTAGACTGGAGTTGGAATAGTAATTATTATTTAATTAGTGTCCAGCACTTACTTCAATTTTATGTACACTGGAGTTGGAATAGTAATTATTATTTAATTAGTGTCCAGCACCTACTTCAATTTTATGTAGACTGGAGTTGGAATAGTAAATATTATTTAATTAGTGTCCAGCACCTACTTCAATTTAAAGTAGACTGGAGTAGGAATAGTAATTATTATGTAATTAGTGTCCAGCACCTACTACAATTTAATGTAGACTGGAGTTGGAATAGTAATTAATATTTAATTAGTGTCCAGCACTTACTTCAATTTTATGTACACTGGAGTTGGAATAGTAATTATTATTTAATTAGTGTCCAGCATCTACTTCAATTTTATGTAGACTGGAGTTGGAATAGTAATTAATATTTAATTAGTGTCCAGCATCTACTTCAATTTTATGTAGACTGGAGTTGGAATAGTAATTATTATTTAATTAGTGTCCAGCATCTACTTCAATTTTATGTAGACTGGAGTTGGAATAGTAATTATTATTTAATTAGTGTCCAGCACCTACTTCAATTTAAAGTAGACTGGAGTAGGAATAGTAATTATTATTTAATTAGTGTCCAGCACCTACTACAATTTAATGTAGACTGGAGTTGGAATAGTAATTAATATTTAATTAGTGTCCAGCACTTACTTCAATTTTATGTACACTGGAGTTGGAATAGTAATTATTATTTAATTAGTGTCCAGCATCTACTTCAATTTTAGGTAGACTGGAGTTGGAATAGTAATTATTATTTAATTAGTGTCCAGCATCTACTTCAATTTTATGTACACTGGAGTTGGAATAGTAATTATTATTTAATTAGTGTCCAGCACCTACTTCAATTTTATGTAGACTGGAGTTGGAATAGTAATTATTATTTAATTAGTGTCCAGCACCTACTTCAATTTCAAGTAGACTGGAGTTGGAATAGTAATTGTTATTTAATTAGTGTCCAGCACCTACTTCAATTTTATGTAGACTGGAGTTGGAATAGTAATTATTATTTAATTAGTGTCCAGCACCTACTTCAATTTTATGTAGACTGGAGTTGGAATAGTAATTATTATTTAATTAGTGTCCAGCACCTTCTTCAATTTTAAGTAGACTGGAGTTGGAATAGTAATTATTATTTAATTAGTGTCCAGCACCTACTTCAATTTTATGTAGACTGGAGTTGGAATAGTAATTATTATTTAATTAGTGTCCAGCACCTACTTCAATTTTATGTAGACTGGAGTTGGAATATTAATTATTATTTAATTAGTGTCCAGCACCTACTTCAATTTTAAGTAGACTGGAGTTGGAATAGTAATTATTATCTAATTAGTGTCCAGCACCTACTTCAATTTTATGTAGACTGGAGTTGGAATATTAATTAATATTTAATTAGTGTCCAGCACCTACTTCAATTTAATGTAGACTGGAGATGGAATATTAATTAATATTTAATTATTGTCCAGTACCTACTTCAATTTTATGTAGACTGGAGTTGGAATAGTAATTATTATTTAATTAGTGTCCAGTACCTACTTCAATTTTAAGTAGACTGGAGTTGGAATAGTAATTATTATTTATTTAGTGTCCAGCACCTACTTCAATTTTAAGTAGACTGGATTTGGAATAGTAATTATTATTTAATTAGTGTCCAGCATCTACTTCAATTTTATGTAGACTGGAGTTGGAATAGTAATTAATATTTAATTAGTGTCCAGCACTTACTTCAATTTTATGTACACTGGAGTTGGAATAGTAAATATTATTTAATTAGTGTCCAGCATCTACTTCACTTTTATGTAGACTGGAGTTGGAATAGTAATTATTATTTAATTAGTGTCCAGCATCTACTTCAATTTTATGTAGACTGGAGTTGGAATAGTAAATATTATTTAATTAGTGTCCAGCATCTACTTAAATTTTATGTAGACTGGAGTTGGAATAGTAATTATTATTTAATTAGTGTCCAGCACTTACTTCAATTTTATGTACACTGGAGTTGGAATAGTAATTATTATTTATTGGTGTCCATCATCTACTTCAATTTTATGTAGACTGGAGTTGGAATAGTAATTATTATCTAATTAGTGTCCAGCACCTACTTCAATTTTATGTAAACTGGAGTTGGAATATTAATTATTATTTAAATAGTGTCCAGCACCTTCTTCAATTTAATGTAGACTGGAGTAGGAATTGTAATTATTATTTAATTAGTGTCCAGCACCTACTTCAATTTTATGTAGACTGGAGTTGGAATAGTAATTATTATTTAATTAGTGTCCAGCACCTAATTCAATTTAAAGTAGACTGGAGTAGGAATAGTAATTATTATTTAATTAGTGTCCAGCACCTACTACAATTTATTGTAGACTGGAGTTGGAATAGTAATTAATATTTAATTAGTGTGCAGCACTTACTTCAATTTTATGTACACTGGAGTTGGAATAGTAATTATTATTTAATTAGTGTCCAGCATCTACTTCAATTTTATGTAGACTGGAGTTGGAATAGTAATTATTATTTAATTAGTGTCCAGCATCTACTTCAATTTTATGTAGACTGGAGTTGGAATAGTAATTATTATTTAATTAGTGTCCAGCATTTACTTCAATTTTATGTAGACTGGAGTTGGAATAGTAATTATTATTTAATTAGTGTCCAGCACTTACTTCAATTTTATGTACACTGGAGTTGGAATAGTAATTATTATTTAATTAGTGTCCAGCACCTACTTCAATTTTATGTAGACTGGAGTTGGAATAGTAAATATTATTTAATTACTGTCCAGCACCTACTTCAATTTAAAGTAGACTGGAGTAGGAATAGTAATTATTATGTAATTAGTGTCCAGCACCTACTACAATTTAATGTAGACTGGAGTTGGAATAGTAATTAATATTTAATTAGTGTCCAGCACTTACTTCAGTTTTATGTACATTGGAGTTGGAATAGTAATTATTATTTAATTAGTGTCCAGCATCTACTTCAATTTTATGTAGACTGGAGTTGGAATAGTAATTAATATTTAATTAGTGTCCAGCATCTACTTCAATTTTATGTAGACTGGAGTTGGAATAGTAATTATTATTTAATTAGTTTCCAGCATCTACTTCAATTTTATGTAGACTGGAGTTGGAATAGTAATTATTATTTAATTAGTGTCCAGTACCTACTTCAATTTAAAGTAGACTGGAGTAGGAATAGTAATTATTATTTAATTAGTGTCCAGCACCTACTACAATTTAATGTAGACTGGAGTTGGAATAGTAATTAATATTTAATTAGTGTCCAGCACTTACTTCAATTTTATGTACACTGGAGTTGGAATAGTATTTAATATTTAATTAGTGTCCAGCATCTACTTCAATTTTAGGTAGACTGGAGTTGGAATAGTAATTATTATTTAATTAGTGTCCAGCATCTACTTCAATGTTATGTACACTGGAGTTGGAATAGTAATTATTTTTTAATTAGTGTCCAGCACCTACTTCAATTTTATGTAGACTGGAGTTGGAATAGTAATTATTATTTAATTAGTGTCCAGCACCTACTTCAATTTCAAGTAGACTGGAGTTGGAATAGTAATTGTTATTTAATTAGTGTCCAGCACCTACTTCAATTTTATGTAGACTTGAGTTGGAATAGTAATTATTATTTAATTAGTGTCCAGCACCTACTTCAATTTTATGTAGACTGGAGTTGGAATAGTAATTATTATTTAATTAGTGTCCAGCACCTTCTTCAATTTTAAGTAGACTGGAGTTGGAATAGTAATTATTATTTAATTAGTGTCCAGCACCTACTTCAATTTTATGTAGACTGGAGTTGGAATAGTAATTATTATTTAATTAGTGTCCAGCACCTACTTCAATTTTATGTAGACTGGAGTTGGAATAGTAATTATTATTTAATTAGTGTCCAGCACCTACTTCAATTTCAAGTAGACTGGAGTTGGAATAGCAATTATTATTTAATTAGTGTCCAGCACCTACTTCAATTTTAAGTAGACTGGAGTTGGAATAGTAATTATTATCTAATTAGTGTCCAGCACCTACTTCAATTTTATGTAGACTGGAGTTGGAATATTAATTATTATTTAATTAGTGTCCAGCACCTACTTCAATTTTAAGTAGACTGGAGTTGGAATAGTAATTATTATCTAATTAGTGTCCAGCACCTACTTCAATTTTATGTAGACTGGAGATGGAATATTAATTAATATTTAATTAGTGTCCAGTACCTACTTCAATTTTATGTAGACTGGAGATGGAATATTAATTAATATTTAATTAGTGTCCAGTACCTACTTCAATTTTATGTAGACTGGAGTTGGAATAGTAATTATTATTTAATTAGTGTCCAGCACCTACTTCAATTTTAAGTAGACTGGAGTTGGAATAGTAATTATTATTTATTTAGTGTCCAGCACCTACTTCAATTTTAAGTAGACTGGATTTGGAATAGTAATTATTATTTAATTAGTGTCCAGCATCTACTTCAATTTTATGTAGACTGGAGTTGGAATAGTAATTAATATTTAATTAGTGTCCAGCACTTACTTCAATTTTATGTACACTGGAGTTGGAATAGTAATTATTATTTAATTAGTGTCCAGCATCTACTTCACTTTTATGTAGACTGGAGTTGGAATAGTAATTATTATTTAATTAGTGTCCAGCATCTACTTCAATTTTATGTAGACTGGAGTTGGAATAGTAAATATTATTTAATTAGTGTCCAGCATCTACTTAAATTTTATGTAGACTGGAGTTGGAATAGTAATTATTATTTAATTAGTGTCCAGCACTTACTTCAATTTTATGTACACTGGAGTTGGAATAGTAATTATTATTTATTGGTGTCCAGCATCTACTTCAATTTTATGTAGACTGGAGTTGGAATAGTAATTATTATCTAATTAGTGTCCAGCACCTACTTCAATTTTATGTAAACTGGAGTTGGAATATTAATTATTATTTAAATAGTGTCCAGCACCTTCTTCAATTTAATGTAGACTGGAGTAGGAATTGTAATTATTATTTAATTAGTGTCCAGCACCTACTTCAATTTTATGTAGACTGGAGTTGGAATAGTAATTATTATTTAATTAGTGTCCAGCACCTAATTCAATTTAAAGTAGACTGGAGTAGGAATAGTAATTATTATTTAATTAGTGTCCAGCACCTACTACAATTTATTGTAGACTGGAGTTGGAATAGTAATTAATATTTAATTAGTGTGCAGCATCTACTTCACTTTTATGTACACTGGAGTTGGAATAGTAATTATTATTTAATTAGTGTCCAGCATCTACTTCAATTTTATGTAGACTGGACTTGAAATAGTAATTATTATTTAATTAGTGTCCAGCATCTACTTCAATTTTATGTAGACTGGAGTTGGAATAGTAATTATTATTTATTTAGTGTCCAGCATTTACTTCAATTTTATGTAGACTGGAGTTGGAATAGTAATTATTATTTAATTAGTGTCCAGCACTTACTTCAATTTTATGTACACTGGAGTTGGAATAGTAATTATTATTTAATTAGTGTCCAGCACCTACTTCAATTTTATGTAGACTGGAGTTGGAATAGTAAATATTATTTAATTAGTGTCCAGCACCTACTTCAATTTAAAGTAGACTGGAGTAGGAATAGTAATTATTATGTAATTAGTGTCCAGCACCTACTACAATTTAATGTAGACTGGAGTTGGAATAGTAATTAATATTTAATTAGTGTCCAGCACTTACTTCAATTTTATGTACACTGGAGTTGGAATAGTAATTATTATTTAATTAGTGTACAGCATCTACTTCAATTTTATGTAGACTGGAGTTGGAATAGTAATTAATATTTAATTAGTGTCCAGCATCTACTTCAATTTTATGTAGACTGGAGTTGGAATAGTAATTATTATTTAATTAGTGTCCAGCATCTACTTCAATTTTATGTAGACTGGAGTTGGAATAGTAATTATTATTTAATTAGTGTCCAGCACCTACTTCAATTTAAAGTAGACTGGAGTAGGAATAGTAATTATTATTTAATTAGTGTCCAGCACCTACTACAATTTAATGTAGACTGGAGTTGGAATAGTAATTAATATTTAATTAGTGTCCAGCACTTACTTCAATTTTATGTACACTGGAGTTGGAATAGTAATTATTATTTAATTAGTGTCCAGCATCTACTTCAATTTTAGGTAGACTGGAGTTGGAATAGTAATTATTATTTAATTAGTGTCCAGCATCTACTTCAATTTTATGTACACTGGAGTTGGAATAGTAATTATTATTTAATTAGTGTCCAGCATCTACTTCAATTTTATGTAGACTGGAGTTGGAATAGTAATTATTATTTAATTAGTGTCCAGCACCTACTTCAATTTCAAGTAGACTGGAGTTGGAATAGTAATTGTTATTTAATTAGTGTCCAGCACCTACTTCAATTTTATGAAGACTGGAGTTGGAATAGTAATTATTATTTAATTAGTGTCCAGCACCTACTTCAATTTTATGTAGACTGGAGTTGGAATAGTAATTATTATTTAATTAGTGTCCAGCACCTTCTTCAATTTTAAGTAGACTGGAGTTGGAATAGTAAATATTATTTAATTAGTGTCCAGCACCTACTTCAATTTTATGTAGACTGGAGTTGGAATAGTAATTATTATTTAATTAGTGTCCAGCACCTACTTCAATTTTATGTAGACTGGAGTTGGAATATTAATTATTATTTAATTAGTGTCCAGCACCTACTTCAATTTTAAGTAGACTGGAGTTGGAATAGTAATTATTATCTAATTAGTGTCCAGCACCTACTTCAATTTTATGTAGACTGGAGTTGGAATATTAATTAATATTTAATTAGTGTCCAGCACCTACTTCAATTTAATGTAGACTGGAGATGGAATATTAATTAATATTTAATTATTGTCCAGTACCTACTTCAATTTTATGTAGACTGGAGTTGGAATAGTAATTATTATTTAATTAGTGTCCAGCACCTAATTCAATTTAAAGTAGACTGGAGTTGGAATATTAATTATTATTTAAATAGTGTCCAGCACCTTCTTCAATTTAATGTAGACTGGAGTTGGAATAGTAATTATTATTTAATTAGTGTCCAGCATCTACTTCACTTTTATGTAGACTGGAGTTGGAATAGTAATTATTATTTAATTAGTGTCCAGCATCTACTTCAATTTTATGTAGACTGGAGTTGGAATAGTAAATATTATTTAATTAGTGTCCAGCATCTACTTAAATTTTATGTAGACTGGAGTTGGAATAGTAATTATTATTTAATTAGTGTCCAGCACTTACTTCAATTTTATGTACACTGGAGTTGGAATAGTAATTATTATTTATTGGTGTCCAGCATCTACTTCAATTTTATGTAGACTGGAGTTGGAATAGTAATTATTATCTAATTAGTGTCCAGCACCTACTTCAATTTTATGTAAACTGGAGTTGGAATATTAATTATTATTTAAATAGTGTCCAGCACCTTCTTCAATTTAATGTAGACTGGAGTAGGAATTGTAATTATTATTTAATTAGTGTCCAGCACCTACTTCAATTTTATGTAGACTGGAGTTGGAATAGTAATTATTATTTAATTAGTGTCCAGCACCTAATTCAATTTAAAGTAGACTGGAGTAGGAATAGTAATTATTATTTAATTAGTGTCCAGCACCTACTACAATTTATTGTAGACTGGAGTTGGAATAGTAATTAATATTTAATTAGTGTGCAGCACTTACTTCAATTTTATGTACACTGGAGTTGGAATAGTAATTATTATTTAATTAGTGTCCAGCATCTACTTCAATTTTATGTAGACTGGACTTGAAATAGTAATTATTATTTAATTAGTGTCCAGCATCTACTTCAATTTTATGTAGACTGGAGTTGGAATAGTAATTATTATTTATTTAGTGTCCAGCATTTACTTCAATTTTATGTAGACTGGAGTTGGAATAGTAATTATTATTTAATTAGTGTCCAGCACTTACTTCAATTTTATGTACACTGGAGTTGGAATAGTAATTATTATTTAATTAGTGTCCAGCACCTACTTCAATTTTATGTAGACTGGAGTTGGAATAGTAAATATTATTTAATTAGTGTCCAGCACCTACTTCAATTTAAAGTAGACTGGAGTAGGAATAGTAATTATTATGTAATTAGTGTCCAGCACCTACTACAATTTAATGTAGACTGGAGTTGGAATAGTAATTAATATTTAATTAGTGTCCAGCACTTACTTCAATTTTATGTACACTGGAGTTGGAATAGTAATTATTATTTAATTAGTGTACAGCATCTACTTCAATTTTATGTAGACTGGAGTTGGAATAGTAATTAATATTTAATTAGTGTCCAGCATCTACTTCAATTTTATGTAGACTGGAGTTGGAATAGTAATTATTATTTAATTAGTGTCCAGCATCTACTTCAATTTTATGTAGACTGGAGTTGGAATAGTAATTATTATTTAATTAGTGTCCAGCACCTACTTCAATTTAAAGTAGACTGGAGTAGGAATAGTAATTATTATTTAATTAGTGTCCAGCACCTACTACAATTTAATGTAGACTGGAGTTGGAATAGTAATTAATATTTAATTAGTGTCCAGCACTTACTTCAATTTTATGTACACTGGAGTTGGAATAGTAATTATTATTTAATTAGTGTCCAGCATCTACTTCAATTTTAGGTAGACTGGAGTTGGAATAGTAATTATTATTTAATTAGTGTCCAGCATCTACTTCAATTTTATGTACACTGGAGTTGGAATAGTAATTATTATTTAATTAGTGTCCAGCATCTACTTCAATTTTATGTAGACTGGAGTTGGAATAGTAATTATTATTTAATTAGTGTCCAGCACCTACTTCAATTTCAAGTAGACTGGAGTTGGAATAGTAATTGTTATTTAATTAGTGTCCAGCACCTACTTCAATTTTATGAAGACTGGAGTTGGAATAGTAATTATTATTTAATTAGTGTCCAGCACCTACTTCAATTTTATGTAGACTGGAGTTGGAATAGTAATTATTATTTAATTAGTGTCCAGCACCTTCTTCAATTTTAAGTAGACTGGAGTTGGAATAGTAAATATTATTTAATTAGTGTCCAGCACCTACTTCAATTTTATGTAGACTGGAGTTGGAATAGTAATTATTATTTAATTAGTGTCCAGCACCTACTTCAATTTTATGTAGACTGGAGTTGGAATATTAATTATTATTTAATTAGTGTCCAGCACCTACTTCAATTTTAAGTAGACTGGAGTTGGAATAGTAATTATTATCTAATTAGTGTCCAGCACCTACTTCAATTTTATGTAGACTGGAGTTGGAATATTAATTAATATTTAATTAGTGTCCAGCACCTACTTCAATTTAATGTAGACTGGAGATGGAATATTAATTAATATTTAATTATTGTCCAGTACCTACTTCAATTTTATGTAGACTGGAGTTGGAATAGTAATTATTATTTAATTAGTGTCCAGCACCTACTTCAATTTTAAGTAGACTGGAGTTGGAATAGTAATTATTATTTATTTAGTGTCCAGCACCTACTTCAATTTTAAGTAGACTGGATTTGGAATAGTAATTATTATTTAATTAGTGTCCAGCATCTACTTCAATTTTATGTAGACTGGAGTTTGAATAGTAATTAATATTTAATTAGTGTCCAGCACTTACTTCAATTTTATGTACACTGGAGTTGGAATAGTAAATATTATTTAATTAGTGTCCAGCATCTACTTCACTTTTATGTAGACTGGAGTTGGAATAGTAATTATTATTTAATTAGTGTCCAGCATCTACTTCAATTTTATGTAGACTGGAGTTGGAATAGTAAATATTATTTAATTAGTGTCCAGCATCTACTTAAATTTTATGTAGACTGGAGTTGGAATAGTAATTATTATTTAATTAGTGTCCAGCACTTACTTCAATTTTATGTACACTGGAGTTGGAATAGTAATTATTATTTATTGGTGTCCATCATCTATTTCAATTTTATGTAGACTGGAGTTGGAATAGTAATTATTATCTAATTAGTGTGCAGCACCTACTTCAATTTTATGTAAACTGGAGTTGGAATATTAATTATTATTTAAATAGTGTCCAGCACCTTCTTCAATTTAATGTAGACTGGAGTAGGAATTGTAATTATTATTTAATTAGTGTCCAGCACCTACTTCAATTTTATGTAGACTGGAGTTGGAATAGTAATTATTATTTAATTAGTGTCCAGCACCTAATTCAATTTAAAGTAGACTGGAGTAGGAATAGTAATTATTATTTAATTAGTGTCCAGCACCTACTACAATTTATTGTAGACTGGAGTTGGAATAGTAATTAATATTTAATTAGTGTGCAGCACTTACTTCAATTTTATGTACACTGGAGTTGGAATAGTAATTATTATTTAATTAGTGTCCAGTATCTACTTCAATTTTATGTAGACTGGAGTTGGAATAGTAATTATTATTTAATTAGTGTCCAGCACCTACTTCAATTTTAAGTAGACTGGAGTTGGAATAGTAATTATTATTTATTTAGTGTCCAGCACCTACTTCAATTTTAAGTAGACTAGATTTGGAATAGTAATTATTATTTAATTAGTGTCCAGCATCTACTTCAATTTTATGTAGACTGGAGTTTGAATAGTAATTAATATTTAATTAGTGTCCAGCACTTACTTCAATTTTATGTACACTGGAGTTGGAATAGTAAATATTATTTAATTAGTGTCCAGCATCTACTTCACTTTTATGTAGACTGGAGTTGGAATAGTAATTATTATTTAATTAGTGTCCAGCATCTACTTCAATTTTATGTAGACTGGAGTTGGAATAGTAAATATTATTTAATTAGTGTCCAGCATCTACTTAAATTTTATGTAGACTGGAGTTGGAATAGTAATTATTATTTAATTAGTGTCCAGCACTTACTTCAATTTTATGTACACTGGAGTTGGAATAGTAATTATTATTTATTGGTGTCCATCATCTACTTCAATTTTATGTAGACTGGAGTTGGAATAGTAATTATTATCTAATTAGTGTGCAGCACCTACTTCAATTTTATGTAAACTGGAGTTGGAATATTAATTATTATTTAAATAGTGTCCAGCACCTTCTTCAATTTAATGTAGACTGGAGTAGGAATTGTAATTATTATTTAATTAGTGTCCAGCACCTACTTCAATTTTATGTAGACTGGAGTTGGAATAGTAATTATTATTTAATTAGTGTCCAGCACCTAATTCAATTTAAAGTAGACTGGAGTAGGAATAGTAATTATTATTTAATTAGTGTCCAGCACCTACTACAATTTATTGTAGACTGGAGTTGGAATAGTAATTAATATTTAATTAGTGTGCAGCACTTACTTCAATTTTATGTACACTGGAGTTGGAATAGTAATTATTATTTAATTAGTGTCCAGCATCTACTTCAATTTTATGTAGACTGGAGTTGGAATAGTAATTATTATTTAATTAGTGTCCAGCATCTACTTCAATTTTATGTAGACTGGAGTTGGAATAGTAATTATTATTTAATTAGTGTCCAGCATTTACTTCAATTTTATGTAGACTGGAGTTGGAATAGTAATTATTATTTAATTAGTGTCCAGCACTTACTTCAATTTTATGTACACTGGAGTTGGAATAGTAATTATTATTTAATTAGTGTCCAGCACCTACTTCAATTTTATGTAGACTGGAGTTGGAATAGTAAATATTATTTAATTACTGTCCAGCACCTACTTCAATTTAAAGTAGACTGGAGTAGGAATAGTAATTATTATGTAATTAGTGTCCAGCACCTACTACAATTTAATGTAGACTGGAGTTGGAATAGTAATTAATATTCAATTAGTGTCCAGCACTTACTTCAATTTTATGTACACTGGAGTTGGAATAGTAATTATTATTTAATTAGTGTCCAACATCTACTTCAATTTTATGTAGACTGGAGTTGGAATAGTAATTAATATTTAATTAGTGTCCAGCATCTACTTCAATTTTATGTAGACTGGAGTTGGAATAGTAATTATTATTTAATTAGTGTCCAGCATCTACTTCAATTTTATGTAGACTGGAGTTGGAATAGTAATTATTATTTAATTAGTGTCCAGCACCTACTTCAATTTAAAGTAGACTGGAGTAGGAATAGTAATTATTATTTAATTAGTGTCCAGCACCTACTACAATTTAATGTAGACTGGAGTTGGAATAGTAATTAATATTTAATTAGTGTCCAGCACTTACTTCAATTTTATGTACACTGGAGTTGGAATAGTAATTATTATTTAATTAGTGTCCAGCATCTACTTCAATTTTAGGTAGACTGGAGTTGGAATAGTAATTATTATTTAATTAGTGTCCAGCATCTACTTCAATTTTATGTACACTGGAGTTGGAATAGTAATTATTATTTAATTAGTGTCCAGCACCTACTTCAATTTTATGTAGACTGGAGTTGGAATAGTAATTATTATTTAATTAGTGTCCAGCACCTACTTCAATTTCAAGTAGACTGGAGTTGGAATAGTAATTGTTATTTAATTAGTGTCCAGCACCTACTTCAATTTTATGTAGACTGGAGTTGGAATAGTAATTATTATTTAATTAGTGTCCAGCACCTACTTCAATTTTATGTAGACTGGAGTTGGAATAGTAATTATTATTTAATTAGTGTCCAGCACCTTCTTCAATTTTAAGTAGACTGGAGTTGGAATAGTAATTATTATTTAATTAGTGCCCAGCACCTACTTCAATTTTATGTAGACTGGAGTTGGAATATTAATTATTATTTAATTAGTGTCCAGCACCTACTATAATTTTATGTAGACTGGAGTGGGAATCGTAATTATTATTTAATTAGTGTCCAGCACCTACTTCAATTTTAAGTAGACTGGAGTTGGAATAGTAATTATTATTTAATTAGTGTCCAGCACCTTCTTCAATTTTAAGTAGACTGGAGTTGGAATAGTAATTATTATTTAATTAGTGTCCAGCACCTACTTCAATTTTATGTAGACTGGAGTTGGAATAGTAATTATTATTTAATTAGTGTCCAGCACCTACTTCAATTTTATGTAGAATGGAGTTGGAATAGTAATTATTATTAAATTAGTGTCCAGCACCTACTTCAATTTTATGTAGACTGGAGTTGGAATATTAATTATTATTTAATTAGTGTCCAGCACCTACTTCAATTTTAAGTAGACTGGAGTTGGAATAGTAATTATTATTTAATTAGTATCCAGCATCTACTTCAATTTTATGTAGACTGGATTTGAAATAGTAATTATTATTTAATTAGTGTCCAGCACCTACTATAATTTTATGTAGACTGGAGTTGGAATAGTAATTATTATTTAATTAGTGTCCAGCACCTGCTTCAATTTTAAGTAGACTGGAGTTGGAATAGTAATTATTATTTAATTAGTGTCCAGCACCTCTTTCAATTTTATGTAGACTGGAGTTGGAATAGTAATTATTATTTAATTAGTGTCCAGCACCTACTTCAATTTTATGTAAACTGGAGTTGGAATAGTAATTATTATTAAATTAGTGTCCAGCACCTACTTCAATTTAAAGTAGACTGGAGTAGGAATAGTAATTATTATTTAATGAGTGTCCAGCACCTACTACAATTTAATGTAGACTGGAGTTGGAATAGTAATTAATATTTAATTAGTGTCCAGCCCTTACTTCAATTTTATGTACACTGGAGTTGGAATAGTAATTATCATTTAATTAGTGTCCAGCATCTACTTCAATTTTATGTAGACTGGAGTTGGAATAGTAATTATTATTTAATTAGTGTCCAGCATCTACTTCAATTTTATGTAGACTGGAGTTGGAATAGTAATTATTATTTAATTAGTGTCCAGCACTTACTTCAATTTTATGTAGACTGGAGTTGAAATAGTAATTATTATTTAATTAGTGTCCAGCACCTACTTCAATTTAAAGTAGACTGGAGTAGGAATAGTAATTATTATTTAATTAGTGTCCAGCACCTACTACAATTTAATGTAGACTGGAGTTGGAATAGTAATTAATATTTAATTAGTGTCCAGCACTTACTTCAATTTTATGTACACTGGAGGTGGAATAGTAATTATTATTTAATTAGTGTCCAGCATCTACTTCAATTTTATGTAGACTGGAGTTGGAATAGTAATTATTATTTAATTAGTGTCCAGCATCTACTTCAATTTTATGTAGACTGGAGTTGGAATAGTAAATATTATTTAATTAGTGTCCAGCATCTACTTCAATTTTATGTAGACTGGAGTTGGAATGGTAATTATTATTTAATTAGTGTCCAGCACCTACTTCAATTTAAAGTAGACTGGAGTAGGAATAGTAATTATTATTTAATTAGTGTCCAGCACCTACTACAATTTCATGTAGACTGGAGTTGGAATAGTAATTAATATTTAATGAGTGTCCAGCACTTACTTCAATTTTATGTACACTGGAGTTGGAATAGTAATTATTATTTAATTAGTGTCCAGCATCTACTTCAATTTTAGGTAGACTGGAGTTGGAATAGTAATTATTATTTAATTAGTGTCCAGCATCTACTTCAATTTTATGTAGACTGGAGTTGGAATAGTAATTATTATTTAATTAGTGTCCAGCACCTACTTCAATTTTATGTAGACTGGAGTTGATATAGTAATTATTATTTAATTAGTGTCCAGCACCTACTTCAATTTCAAGTAGACTGGAGTTGGAATAGCAATCATTATTCAATTAGTGTCCAGCACCTACTTCAATTTTATGTAGACTGGAGTTGGAATAGCAATTATTATTTAATTAGTGTCCAGCACCTACTTCAATTTTATGTAGACTGGAGTTGGAATAGTAATTATTATTTATTTAGTGTCCAGCATCTACTTCAATTTTATGTAGACTGGATTTGAAATAGTAATTATTATTTAATTAGTGCCCAGCACCTACTTCAATTTTATGTAGACTGGAGTTGGAATATTAATTATTATTTAATTAGTGTCCAGCACCTACTATAATTTTATGTAGACTGGAGTGGGAATCGTAATCATTATTTAATTAGTGTCCAGCACCTACTTCAATTTTAAGTAGACTGGAGTTGGAATAGTAATTATTATTTATTTAGTGTCCAGCATCTACTTCAATTTTATGTAGACTGGATTTGAAATAGTAATTATTATTTAATTAATGCCCAGCACCTACTTCAATTTTATGTAGACTGGAGTTGGAATATTAATTATTATTTAATTAGTGTCCAGCACCTACTTCAATTTTATGTACACTGGAGTTGGAATAGTAATTATTATTTAATTAGTGTCCAGCATCTACTTCAATTTTATGTAGACTGGACTTGAAATAGTAATTATTATTTAATTAGTGTCCAGCATCTACTTCAATTTTATGTAGACTGGAGTTGGAATAGTAATTATTATTTATTTAGTGTCCAGCATTTACTTCAATTTTATGTAGACTGGAGTTGGAATAGTAATTATTATTTAATTAGTGTCCAGCACTTACTTCAATTTTATGTACACTGGAGTTGGAATAGTAATTATTATTTAATTAGTGTCCAGCACCTACTTCTATTTTATGTAGACTGGAGTTGGAATAGTAAATATTATTTAATTAGTGTCCAGCACCTACTTCAATTTAAAGTAGACTGGAGTAGGAATAGTAATTATTATGTAATTAGTGTCCAGCACCTACTACAATTTAATGTAGACTGGAGTTGGAATAGTAATTAATATTTAATTAGTGTCCAGCACTTACTTCAATTTTATGTACACTGGAGTTGGAATAGTAATTATTATTTAATTAGTGTACAGCATCTACTTCAATTTTATGTAGACTGGAGTTGGAATAGTAATTAATATTTAATTAGTGTCCAGCATCTACTTCAATTTTATGTAGACTGGAGTTGGAATAGTAATTATTATTTAATTAGTGTCCAGCATCTACTTCAATTTTATGTAGACTGGAGTTGGAATAGTAATTATTATTTAATTAGTGTCCAGCACCTACTTCAATTTAAAGTAGACTGGAGTAGGAATAGTAATTATTATTTAATTAGTGTCCAGCACCTACTACAATTTAATGTAGACTGGAGTTGGAATAGTAATTAATATTTAATTAGTGTCCAGCACTTACTTCAATTTTATGTACACTGGAGTTGGAATAGTAATTATTATTTAATTAGTGTCCAGCATCTACTTCAATTTTAGGTAGACTGGAGTTGGAATAGTAATTATTATTTAATTAGTGTCCAGCATCTACTTCAATTTTATGTACACTGGAGTTGGAATAGTAATTATTATTTAATTAGTGTCCAGCATCTACTTCAATTTTATGTAGACTGGAGTTGGAATAGTAATTATTATTTAATTAGTGTCCAGCACCTACTTCAATTTCAAGTAGACTGGAGTTGGAATAGTAATTGTTATTTAATTAGTGTCCAGCACCTACTTCAATTTTATGAAGACTGGAGTTGGAATAGTAATTATTATTTAATTAGTGTCCAGCACCTACTTCAATTTTATGTAGACTGGAGTTGGAATAGTAATTATTATTTAATTAGTGTCCAGCACCTTCTTCAATTTTAAGTAGACTGGAGTTGGAATAGTAAATATTATTTAATTAGTGTCCAGCACCTACTTCAATTTTATGTAGACTGGAGTTGGAATAGTAATTATTATTTAATTAGTGTCCAGCACCTACTTCAATTTTATGTAGACTGGAGTTGGAATATTAATTATTATTTAATTAGTGTCCAGCACCTACTTCAATTTTAAGTAGACTGGAGTTGGAATAGTAATTATTATCTAATTAGTGTCCAGCACCTACTTCAATTTTATGTAGACTGGAGTTGGAATATTAATTAATATTTAATTAGTGTCCAGCACCTACTTCAATTTAATGTAGACTGGAGATGGAATATTAATTAATATTTAATTATTGTCCAGTACCTACTTCAATTTTATGTAGACTGGAGTTGGAATAGTAATTATTATTTAATTAGTGTCCAGCACCTACTTCAATTTTAAGTAGACTGGAGTTGGAATAGTAATTATTATTTATTTAGTGTCCAGCACCTACTTCAATTTTAAGTAGACTGGATTTGGAATAGTAATTATTATTTAATTAGTGTCCAGCATCTACTTCAATTTTATGTAGACTGGAGTTTGAATAGTAATTAATATTTAATTAGTGTCCAGCACTTACTTCAATTTTATGTACACTGGAGTTGGAATAGTAAATATTATTTAATTAGTGTCCAGCATCTACTTCACTTTTATGTAGACTGGAGTTGGAATAGTAATTATTATTTAATTAGTGTCCAGCATCTACTTCAATTTTATGTAGACTGGAGTTGGAATAGTAAATATTATTTAATTAGTGTCCAGCATCTACTTAAATTTTATGTAGACTGGAGTTGGAATAGTAATTATTATTTAATTAGTGTCCAGCACTTACTTCAATTTTATGTACACTGGAGTTGGAATAGTAATTATTATTTATTGGTGTCCATCATCTACTTCAATTTTATGTAGACTGGAGTTGGAATAGTAATTATTATCTAATTAGTGTGCAGCACCTACTTCAATTTTATGTAAACTGGAGTTGGAATATTAATTATTATTTAAATAGTGTCCAGCACCTTCTTCAATTTAATGTAGACTGGAGTAGGAATTGTAATTATTATTTAATTAGTGTCCAGCACCTACTTCAATTTTATGTAGACTGGAGTTGGAATAGTAATTATTATTTAATTAGTGTCCAGCACCTAATTCAATTTAAAGTAGACTGGAGTAGGAATAGTAATTATTATTTAATTAGTGTCCAGCACCTACTACAATTTATTGTAGACTGGAGTTGGAATAGTAATTAATATTTAATTAGTGTGCAGCACTTACTTCAATTTTATGTACACTGGAGTTGGAATAGTAATTATTATTTAATTAGTGTCCAGTATCTACTTCAATTTTATGTAGACTGGAGTTGGAATAGTAATTATTATTTAATTAGTGTCCAGCACCTACTTCAATTTTAAGTAGACTGGAGTTGGAATAGTAATTATTATTTATTTAGTGTCCAGCACCTACTTCAATTTTAAGTAGACTAGATTTGGAATAGTAATTATTATTTAATTAGTGTCCAGCATCTACTTCAATTTTATGTAGACTGGAGTTTGAATAGTAATTAATATTTAATTAGTGTCCAGCACTTACTTCAATTTTATGTACACTGGAGTTGGAATAGTAAATATTATTTAATTAGTGTCCAGCATCTACTTCACTTTTATGTAGACTGGAGTTGGAATAGTAATTATTATTTAATTAGTGTCCAGCATCTACTTCAATTTTATGTAGACTGGAGTTGGAATAGTAAATATTATTTAATTAGTGTCCAGCATCTACTTAAATTTTATGTAGACTGGAGTTGGAATAGTAATTATTATTTAATTAGTGTCCAGCACTTACTTCAATTTTATGTACACTGGAGTTGGAATAGTAATTATTATTTATTGGTGTCCATCATCTACTTCAATTTTATGTAGACTGGAGTTGGAATAGTAATTATTATCTAATTAGTGTGCAGCACCTACTTCAATTTTATGTAAACTGGAGTTGGAATATTAATTATTATTTAAATAGTGTCCAGCACCTTCTTCAATTTAATGTAGACTGGAGTAGGAATTGTAATTATTATTTAATTAGTGTCCAGCACCTACTTCAATTTTATGTAGACTGGAGTTGGAATAGTAATTATTATTTAATTAGTGTCCAGCACCTAATTCAATTTAAAGTAGACTGGAGTAGGAATAGTAATTATTATTTAATTAGTGTCCAGCACCTACTACAATTTATTGTAGACTGGAGTTGGAATAGTAATTAATATTTAATTAGTGTACAGCACTTACTTCAATTTTATGTACACTGGAGTTGGAATAGTAATTATTATTTAATTAGTGTCCAGCATCTACTTCAATTTTATGTAGACTGGAGTTGGAATAGTAATTATTATTTAATTAGTGTCCAGCATCTACTTCAATTTTATGTAGACTGGAGTTGGAATAGTAATTATTATTTAATTAGTGTCCAGCATTTACTTCAATTTTATGTAGACTGGAGTTGGAATAGTAATTATTATTTAGTTAGTGTCCAGCACTTACTTCAATTTTATGTACACTGGAGTTGGAATAGTAATTATTATTTAATTAGTGTCCAGCACCTACTTCAATTTTATGTAGACTGGAGTTGGAATAGTAAATATTATTTAATTACTGTCCAGCACCTACTTCAATTTAAAGTAGACTGGAGTAGGAATAGTAATTATTATGTAATTAGTGTCCAGCACCTACTACAATTTAATGTAGACTGGAGTTGGAATAGTAATTAATATTCAATTAGTGTCCAGCACTTACTTCAATTTTATGTACACTGGAGTTGGAATAGTAATTATTATTTAATTAGTGTCCAACATCTACTTCAATTTTATGTAGACTGGAGTTGGAATAGTAATTAATATTTAATTAGTGTCCAGCATCTACTTCAATTTTATGTAGACTGGAGTTGGAATAGTAATTATTATTTAATTAGTGTCCAGCATCTACTTCAATTTTATGTAGACTGGAGTTGGAATAGTAATTATTATTTAATTAGTGTCCAGCACCTACTTCAATTTAAAGTAGACTGGAGTAGGAATAGTAATTATTATTTAATTAGTGTCCAGCACCTACTACAATTTAATGTAGACTGGAGTTGGAATAGTAATTAATATTTAATTAGTGTCCAGCACTTACTTCAATTTTATGTACACTGGAGTTGGAATAGTAATTATTATTTAATTAGTGTCCAGCATCTACTTCAATTTTAGGTAGACTGGAGTTGGAATAGTAATTATTATTTAATTAGTGTCCAGCATCTACTTCAATTTTATGTACACTGGAGTTGGAATAGTAATTATTATTTAATTAGTGTCCAGCACCTACTTCAATTTTATGTAGACTGGAGTTGGAATAGTAATTATTATTTAATTAGTGTCCAGCACCTACTTCAATTTCAAGTAGACTGGAGTTGGAATAGTAATTGTTATTTAATTAGTGTCCAGCACCTACTTCAATTTTATGTAGACTGGAGTTGGAATAGTAATTATTATTTAATTAGTGTCCAGCACCTACTTCAATTTTATGTAGACTGGAGTTGGAATAGTAATTATTATTTAATTAGTGTCCAGCACCTTCTTCAATTTTAAGTAGACTGGAGTTGGAATAGTAATTATTATTTAATTAGTGCCCAGCACCTACTTCAATTTTATGTAGACTGGAGTTGGAATATTAATTATTATTTAATTAGTGTCCAGCACCTACTATAATTTTATGTAGACTGGAGTGGGAATCGTAATTATTATTTAATTAGTGTCCAGCACCTACTTCAATTTTAAGTAGACTGGAGTTGGAATAGTAATTATTATTTAATTAGTGTCCAGCACCTTCTTCAATTTTAAGTAGACTGGAGTTGGAATAGTAATTATTATTTAATTAGTGTCCAGCACCTACTTCAATTTTATGTAGACTGGAGTTGGAATAGTAATTATTATTTAATTAGTGTCCAGCACCTACTTCAATTTTATGTAGAATGGAGTTGGAATAGTAATTATTATTAAATTAGTGTCCAGCACCTACTTCAATTTTATGTAGACTGGAGTTGGAATATTAATTATTATTTAATTAGTGTCCAGCACCTACTTCAATTTTAAGTAGACTGGAGTTGGAATAGTAATTATTATTTAATTAGTATCCAGCATCTACTTCAATTTTATGTAGACTGGATTTGAAATAGTAATTATTATTTTATTAGTGTCCAGCACCTACTATAATTTTATGTAGACTGGAGTTGGAATAGTAATTATTATTTAATTAGTGTCCAGCACCTGCTTCAATTTTAAGTAGACTGGAGTTGGAATAGTAATTATTATTTAATTAGTGTCCAGCACCTCTTTCAATTTTATGTAGACTGGAGTTGGAATAGTAATTATTATTTAATTAGTGTCCAGCACCTACTTCAATTTTATGTAAACTGGAGTTGGAATAGTAATTATTATTAAATTAGTGTCCAGCACCTACTTCAATTTAAAGTAGACTGGAGTAGGAATAGTAATTATTATTTAATGAGTGTCCAGCACCTACTACAATTTAATGTAGACTGGAGTTGGAATAGTAATTAATATTTAATTAGTGTCCAGCCCTTACTTCAATTTTATGTACACTGGAGTTGGAATAGTAATTATCATTTAATTAGTGTCCAGCATCTACTTCAATTTTATGTAGACTGGAGTTGGAATAGTAATTATTATTTAATTAGTGTCCAGCATCTACTTCAATTTTATGTAGACTGGAGTTGGAATAGTAATTATTATTTAATTAGTGTCCAGCACTTACTTCAATTTTATGTAGACTGGAGTTGAAATAGTAATTATTATTTAATTAGTGTCCAGCACCTACTTCAATTTAAAGTAGACTGGAGTAGGAATAGTAATTATTATTTAATTAGTGTCCAGCACCTACTACAATTTAATGTAGACTGGAGTTGGAATAGTAATTAATATTTAATTAGTGTCCAGCACTTACTTCAATTTTATGTACACTGGAGGTGGAATAGTAATTATTATTTAATTAGTGTCCAGCATCTACTTCAATTTTATGTAGACTGGAGTTGGAATAGTAATTATTATTTAATTAGTGTCCAGCATCTACTTCAATTTTATGTAGACTGGAGTTGGAATAGTAAATATTATTTAATTAGTGTCCAGCATCTACTTCAATTTTATGTAGACTGGAGTTGGAATGGTAATTATTATTTAATTAGTGTCCAGCACCTACTTCAATTTAAAGTAGACTGGAGTAGGAATAGTAATTATTATTTAATTAGTGTCCAGCACCTACTACAATTTCATGTAGACTGGAGTTGGAATAGTAATTAATATTTAATGAGTGTCCAGCACTTACTTCAATTTTATGTACACTGGAGTTGGAATAGTAATTATTATTTAATTAGTGTCCAGCATCTACTTCAATTTTAGGTAGACTGGAGTTGGAATAGTAATTATTATTTAATTAGTGTCCAGCATCTACTTCAATTTTATGTAGACTGGAGTTGGAATAGTAATTATTATTTAATTAGTGTCCAGCACCTACTTCAATTTTATGTAGACTGGAGTTGATATAGTAATTATTATTTAATTAGTGTCCAGCACCTACTTCAATTTCAAGTAGACTGGAGTTGGAATAGCAATCATTATTCAATTAGTGTCCAGCACCTACTTCAATTTTATGTAGACTGGAGTTGGAATAGCAATTATTATTTAATTAGTGTCCAGCACCTACTTCAATTTTATGTAGACTGGAGTTGGAATAGTAATTATTATTTATTTAGTGTCCAGCATCTACTTCAATTTTATGTAGACTGGATTTGAAATAGTAATTATTATTTAATTAGTGCCCAGCACCTACTTCAATTTTATGTAGACTGGAGTTGGAATATTAATTATTATTTAATTAGTGTCCAGCACCTACTATAATTTTATGTAGACTGGAGTGGGAATCGTAATCATTATTTAATTAGTGTCCAGCACCTACTTCAATTTTAAGTAGACTGGAGTTGGAATAGTAATTATTATTTATTTAGTGTCCAGCATCTACTTCAATTTTATGTAGACTGGATTTGAAATAGTAATTATTATTTAATTAATGCCCAGCACCTACTTCAATTTTATGTAGACTGGAGTTGGAATATTAATTATTATTTAATTAGTGTCCAGCACCTACTTCAATTTTGAGTAGACTGGAGTTGGAATAGTAATTATTATTTAATTAGTGTCCAGCACCTACTTCAATTTTATGTAGACTGGAGTTGGAATAGTAATTATTATTTAATTAGTGTCCAGCATCTACTTCAATTTTATGTAGACTGGAGTTGGAATAGTAAATATTATTTAATTAGTGTCCAGCACTTACTTCAATTTTATGTACACTGGAGTTGGAATAGTAATTATTATTTAATTAGTGTCCAGCATCTACTTCCATTTTATGTAGACTGGAGTTGGAATATTAATTATTATTTAATTAGTGTCCAGCACCTACTTCAATTTTAAGTAGACTGGAGTTGGAATAGTAATTATTATCTAATTAGTGTCCAGCACCTACTTCAATTTTATGTAGACTGGAGTTGGAATAGTAATTAATATTTAATTAGTGTCCAGCACTTACTTCAATTTTATGTACACTGGAGTTGGAATAGTAATTATTATTTAATTAGTGTCCAGCATCTACTTCAATGTTATGTAGACTGGAGTTGGAATAGTAATTATTATTTAATTAGTGTCCAGCATCTACTTAAATTTTATGTAGACTGGAGTTGGAATAGAAATTATTATTTAATTAGTGTCCAGCACTTACTTCAATTTTATGTACACTGAAGTTGGAATAGTAATTATTATTTAATTGGTGTCCAGCATCTACTTCAATTTTATGTAGACTGGAGTTGGAATAGTAATTATTATTTAATTAGTGTCCAGCACTTACTTCAATTTTATGTACACTGGAGTTGGAATAGTAATTATTATTTAATTAGTGTCCAGCATCTACTTCAATGTTATGTAGACTGGAGTTGGAATAGTAATTATTATTTAATTAGTGTCCAGCATCTACTTAAATTTTATGTAGACTGGAGTTGGAATAGTAATTATTATTTAATTAGTGTCCAGCACTTACTTCAATTTTATGTACACTGAAGTTGGAATAGTAATTATTATTTAATTGGTGTCCAGCACCTTCTTCAATTTAATGTAGACTGGAGTAGGAATTGTAATTATTATTTAATTAGTGTCCAGCACCTACTTCAATTTTATGTAGACTGGAGTTGGAATAGTAATTATTATTTAATTAGTGTCCAGCACCTACTTCAATTTAAAGTAGACTGGAGTAGGAATAGTAATTATTATTTAATGAGTGTCCAGCACCTACTACAATTTAATGTAGACTGGAGTTGGAATAGTAATTAATATTTAATTAGTGTCCAGCACTTACTTCAATTTTATGTACACTGGAGTTGGAATAGTAATTATCATTTAATTAGTGTCCAGCATCTACTTCAATTTTATGTAGACTGGAGTTGGAATAGTAATTATTATTTAATTAGTGTCCAGCATCTACTTCAATTTTATGTAGACTGGAGTTGGAATAGTAATTAATATTTAATTAGTGTCCAGCATTTACTTCAATTTTATGTAGACTGGAGTTGGAATAGTAATTATTATTTAATTAGTGTCCAGCACTTACTTCAATTTTATGTAGACTGGAGTTGGAATAGTAATTATTATTTAATTAGTGTCCAGCACCTAATTCAATTTAAAGTAGACTGGAGTAGGAATAGTAATTATTATTTAATTAGTGTCCAGCACCTACTACAATTTATTGTAGACTGGAGTTGGAATAGTAATTAATATTTAATTAGTGTGCAGCACTTACTTCAATTTTATGTACACTGGAGTTGGAATAGTAATTATTATTTAATTAGTGTCCAGCATCTACTTCAATTTTATGTAGACTGGAGTTGGAATAGTAATTATTATTTATTTAGTGTCCAGCATCTACTTCAATTTTATGTAGACTGGAGTTGGAATAGTAATTATTATTTAATTAGTGTCCAGCATTTACTTCAATTTTATGTAGACTGGAGTTGGAATAGTAATTATTATTTAATTAGTGTCCAGCACTTACTTCAATTTTATGTACACTGGAGTTGGAATAGTAATTATTATTTAATTAGTGTCCAGCACCTACTTCAATTTTATGTAGACTGGAGTTGGAATAGTAAATATTATTTAATTACTGTCCAGCACCTACTTCAATTTAAAGTAGACTGGAGTAGGAATAGTAATTATTATGTAATTAGTGTCCAGCACCTACTACAATTTAATGTAGACTGGAGTTGGAATAGTAATTAATATTTAATTAGTGTCCAGCACTTACTTCAATTTTATGTACACTGGAGTTGGAATAGTAATTATTATTTAATTAGTGTCCAGCATCTACTTCAATTTTATGTAGACTGGAGTTGGAATAGTAATTAATATTTAATTAGTGTCCAGCATCTACTTCAATTTTATGTAGACTGGAGTTGGAATAGTAATTATTATTTAATTAGTGTCCAGCATCTACTTCAATTTTTTGTAGACTGGAGTTGGAATAGTAATTATTATTTAATTAGTGTCCAGCACCTACTTCAATTTAAAGTAGACTGGAGTAGGAATAGTAATTATTATTTAATTAGTGTCCAGCACCTACTACAATTTAATGTAGACTGGAGTTGGAATAGTAATTAATATTTAATTAGTGTCCAGCACTTACTTCAATTTTATGTACACTGGAGTTGGAATAGTAATTATTATTTAATTAGTGTCCAGCATCTACTTCAATTTTAGGTAGACTGGAGTTGGAATAGTAATTATTATTTAATTAGTGTCCAGCATCTACTTCAATTTTATGTACACTGGAGTTGGAATAGTAATTATTATTTAATTAGTGTCCAGCACCTACTTCAATTTTATGTAGACTGGAGTTGGAATAGTAATTATTATTTAATTAGTGTCCAGCACCTACTTCAATTTCAAGTAGACTGGAGTTGGAATAGTAATTGTTATTTAATTAGTGTCCAGCACCTACTTCAATTTTATGTAGACTGGAGTTGGAATAGTAATTATTATTTAATTAGTGTCCAGCACCTACTTCAATTTTATGTAGACTGGAGTTGGAATAGTAATTATTATTTAATTAGTGTCCAGCACCTTCTTCAATTTTAAGTAGACTGGAGTTGGAATAGTAATTATTATTTAATTAGTGTCCAGCACCTACTTCAATTTTATGTAGACTGGAGTTGGAATAGTAATTATTATTTAATTAGTGTCCAGCACCTACTTCAATTTTATGTAGACTGGAGTTGGAATAGTAATTATTATTTAATTAGTGTCCAGCACCTACTTCAATTTCAAGTAGACTGGAGTTGGAATAGCAATTATTATTTAATTAGTGTCCAGCACCTACTTCAATTTTAAGTAGACTGGAGTTGGAATAGTAATTATTATCTAATTAGTGTCCAGCACCTACTTCAATTTTATGTAGACTGGAGTTGGAATATTAATTATTATTTAATTAGTGTCCAGCACCTACTTCAATTTTAAGTAGACTGGAGTTGGAATAGTAATTATTATCTAATTAGTGTCCAGCACCTACTTCAATTTTATGTAGACTGGAGATGGAATATTAATTAATATTTAATTAGTGTCCAGTACCTACTTCAATTTTATGTAGACTGGAGATGGAATATTAATTAATATTTAATTAGTGTCCAGTACCTACTTCAATTTTATGTAGACTGGAGTTGGAATAGTAATTATTATTTAATTAGTGTCCAGCACCTACTTCAATTTTAAGTAGACTGGAGTTGGAATAGTAATTATTATTTATTTAGTGTCCAGCACCTACTTCAATTTTAAGTAGACTGGATTTGGAATAGTAATTATTATTTAATTAGTGTCCAGCATCTACTTCAATTTTATGTAGACTGGAGTTGGAATAGTAATTAATATTTAATTAGTGTCCAGCACTTACTTCAATTTTATGTACACTGGAGTTGGAATAGTAATTATTATTTAATTAGTGTCTAGCATCTACTTCACTTTTATGTAGACTGGAGTTGGAATAGTAATTATTATTTAATTAGTGTCCAGCATCTACTTCAATTTTATGTAGACTGGAGTTGGAATAGTAAATATTATTTAATTAGTGTCCAGCATCTACTTAAATTTTATGTAGACTGGAGTTGGAATAGTAATTATTATTTAATTAGTGTCCAGCACTTACTTCAATTTTATGTACACTGGAGTTGGAATAGTAATTATTATTTATTGGTGTCCAGCATCTACTTCAATTTTATGTAGACTGGAGTTGGAATAGTAATTATTATCTAATTAGTGTCCAGCACCTACTTCAATTTTATGTAAACTGGAGTTGGAATATTAATTATTATTTAAATAGTGTCCAGCACCTTCTTCAATTTAATGTAGACTGGAGTAGGAAGTGTAATTATTATTTAATTAGTGTCCAGCACCTACTTCAATTTTATGTAGACTGGAGTTGGAATAGTAATTATTATTTAATTAGTGTCCAGCACCTAATTCAATTTAAAGTAGACTGGAGTAGGAATAGTAATTATTATTTAATTAGTGTCCAGCACCTACTTCAATTTTATGTAGACTGGAGTTGGAATAGTAATTATTATTTAATTAGTGTCCAGCACCTACTTCAATTTCAAGTAGACTGGAGTTGGAATAGCAATTATTATTTAATTAGTGTCCAGCACCTACTTCAATTTTAAGTAGACTGGAGTTGGAATAGTAATTATTATCTAATTAGTGTCCAGCACCTACTTCAATTTTATGTAGACTGGAGTTGGAATATTAATTATTATTTAATTAGTGTCCAGCACCTACTTCAATTTTAAGTAGACTGGAGTTGGAATAGTAATTATTATCTAATTAGTGTCCAGCACCTACTTCAATTTTATGTAGACTGGAGATGGAATATTAATTAATATTTAATTAGTGTCCAGTACCTACTTCAATTTTATGTAGACTGGAGATGGAATATTAATTAATATTTAATTAGTGTCCAGTACCTACTTCAATTTTATGTAGACTGGAGTTGGAATAGTAATTATTATTTAATTAGTGTCCAGCACCTACTTCAATTTTAAGTAGACTGGAGTTGGAATAGTAATTATTATTTATTTAGTGTCCAGCACCTACTTCAATTTTAAGTAGACTGGATTTGGAATAGTAATTATTATTTAATTAGTGTCCAGCATCTACTTCAATTTTATGTAGACTGGAGTTGGAATAGTAATTAATATTTAATTAGTGTCCAGCACTTACTTCAATTTTATGTACACTGGAGTTGGAATAGTAATTATTATTTAATTAGTGTCTAGCATCTACTTCACTTTTATGTAGACTGGAGTTGGAATAGTAATTATTATTTAATTAGTGTCCAGCATCTACTTCAATTTTATGTAGACTGGAGTTGGAATAGTAAATATTATTTAATTAGTGTCCAGCATCTACTTAAATTTTATGTAGACTGGAGTTGGAATAGTAATTATTATTTAATTAGTGTCCAGCACTTACTTCAATTTTATGTACACTGGAGTTGGAATAGTAATTATTATTTATTGGTGTCCAGCATCTACTTCAATTTTATGTAGACTGGAGTTGGAATAGTAATTATTATCTAATTAGTGTCCAGCACCTACTTCAATTTTATGTAAACTGGAGTTGGAATATTAATTATTATTTAAATAGTGTCCAGCACCTTCTTCAATTTAATGTAGACTGGAGTAGGAAGTGTAATTATTATTTAATTAGTGTCCAGCACCTACTTCAATTTTATGTAGACTGGAGTTGGAATAGTAATTATTATTTAATTAGTGTCCAGCACCTAATTCAATTTAAAGTAGACTGGAGTAGGAATAGTAATTATTATTTAATTAGTGTCCAGCACCTACTTCAATTTTATGTAGACTGGAGTTGGAATAGTAATTATTATTTATTTAGTGTCCAGCATTTACTTCAATTTTATGTAGACTGGAGTTGGAATAGTAATTATTATTTAATTAGTGTCCAGCACTTACTTCAATTTTATGTACACTGGAGTTGGAATAGTAATTATTATTTAATTAGTGTCCAGCACCTACTTCAATTTTATGTAGACTGGAGTTGGAATAGTAAATATTATTTAATTAGTGTCGAGCACCTACTTCAATTTAAAGTAGACTGGAGTAGGAATAGTAATTATTATGTAATTAGTGTCCAGCACCTACTACAATTTAATGTAGACTGGAGTTGGAATAGTAATTAATATTTAATTAGTGTCCAGCACTTACTTCAATTTTATGTACACTGGAGTTGGAATAGTAATTATTATTTAATTAGTGTCCAGCATCTACTTCAATTTTATGTAGACTGGAGTTGGAATAGTAATTAATATTTAATTAGTGTCCAGCATCTACTTCAATTTTATGTAGACTGGAGTTGGAATAGTAATTATTATTTAATTAGTGTCCAGCATCTACTTCAATTTTATGTAGACTGGAGTTGGAATAGTAATTATTATTTAATTAGTGTCCAGCACCTACTTCAATTTAAAGTAGACTGGAGTAGGAATAGTAATTATTATTTAATTAGTGTCCAGCACCTACTACAATTTAATGTAGACTGAAGTTGGAATAGTAATTAATATTTAATTAGTGTCCAGCACTTACTTCAATTTTATGTACACTGGAGTTGGAATAGTAATTATTATTTAATTAGTGTCCAGCATCTACTTCAATTTTAGGTAGACTGGAGTTGGAATAGTAATTATTATTTAATTAGTGTCCAGCATCTACTTCAATTTTATGTACACTGGAGTTGGAATAGTAATTATTATTTAATTAGTGTCCAGCACCTTCTTCAATTTTATGTAGACTGGAGTTGGAATAGTAATTATTATTTAATTAGTGTCCAGCACCTACTTCAATTTCAAGTAGACTGGAGTTGGAATAGTAATTGTTATTTAATTAGTGTCCAGCACCTACTTCAATTTTATGTAGACTGGAGTTGGAATAGTAATTATTATTTAATTAGTGTCCAGCACCTACTTCAATTTTATGTAGACTGGAGTTGGAATAGTAATTATTATTTAATTAGTGTCCAGCACCTTCTTCAATTTTAAGTAGACTGGAGTTGGAATAGTAATTATCATTTAATTAGTGTCCAGCACCTACTTCAATTTTATGTAGACTGGAGTTGGAATAGTAATTATTATTTAATTAGTGTCCAGCACCTACTTCAATTTTATGTAGACTAGAGTTGGAATATTAATTATTATTTAATTAGTGTCCAGCACCTACTTCAATTTTAAGTAGACTGGAGTTGGAATAGTAATTATTATCTAATTAGTGTCCAGCACCTACTTCAATTTTATGTAGACTGGAGTTGGAATATTAATTAATATTTAATTAGTGTCCAGCACCTACTTCAATTTAATGTAGACTGGAGATGGAATATTAATTAATATTTAATTATTGTCCAGTACCTACTTCAATTTTATGTAGACTGGAGTTGGAATAGTAATTATTATTTAATTAGTGTCCAGCACCTACTTCAATTTTAAGTAGACTGGAGTTGGAATAGTAATTATTATTTATTTAGTGTCCAGCACCTACTTCAATTTTAAGTAGACTGGATTTGGAATAGTAATTATTATTTAATTAGTGTCCAGCATCTACTTCAATTTTATGTAGACTGGAGTTTGAATAGTAATTAATATTTAATTAGTGTCCAGCACTTACTTCAATTTTATGTACACTGGAGTTGGAATAGTAAATATTATTTAATTAGTGTCCAGCATCTACTTCACTTTTATGTAGACTGGAGTTGGAATAGTAATTATTATTTAATTAGTGTCCAGCATCTACTTCAATTTTATGTAGACTGGAGTTGGAATAGTAAATATTATTTAATTAGTGTCCAGCATCTACTTAAATTTTATGTAGACTGGAGTTGGAATAGTAATTATTATTTAATTAGTGTCCAGCACTTACTTCAATTTTATGTACACTGGAGTTGGAATAGTAATTATTATTTATTGGTGTCCATCATCTACTTCAATTTTATGTAGACTGGAGTTGAAATAGTAATTATTATCTAATTAGTGTCCAGCACCTACTTCAATTTTATGTAGACTGGAGTTGGAATATTAATTAATATTTAATTAGTTTCCAGCACCTACTTCAATTTAATGTAGACTGGAGATGGAATATTAATTAATATTTAATTATTGTCCAGTACCTACTTCAATTTTATGTAGACTGGAGTTGGAATAGTAATTATTATTTAATTAGTGTCCAGCACCTACTTCAATTTTAAGTAGACTGGAGTTGGAATAGTAATTATTATTTATTTAGTGTCCAGCACCTACTTCAATTTTAAGTAGACTGGATTTGGAATAGTAATTATTATTTAATTAGTGTCCAGCATCTACTTCAATTTTATGTAGACTGGAGTTTGAATAGTAATTAATATTTAATTAGTGTCCAGCACTTACTTCAATTTTATGTACACTGGAGTTGGAATAGTAAATATTATTTAATTAGTGTCCAGCATCTACTTCACTTTTATGTAGACTGGAGTTGGAATAGTAATTATTATTTAATTAGTGTCCAGCATCTACTTCAATTTTATGTAGACTGGAGTTGGAATAGTAAATATTATTTAATTAGTGTCCAGCATCTACTTAAATTTTATGTAGACTGGAGTTGGAATAGTAATTATTATTTAATTAGTGTCCAGCACTTACTTCAATTTTATGTACACTGGAGTTGGAATAGTAATTATTATTTATTGGTGTCCATCATCTACTTCAATTTTATGTAGACTGGAGTTGGAATAGTAATTATTATCTAATTAGTGTCCAGCACCTACTTCAATTTTATGTAAACTGGAGTTGGAATATTAATTATTATTTAAATAGTGTCCAGCACCTTCTTCAATTTAATGTAGACTGGAGTAGGAATTGTAATTATTATTTAATTAGTGTCCAGCACCTACTTCAATTTTATGTAGACTGGAGTTGGAATAGTAATTATTATTTAATTAGTGTCCAGCACCTAATTCAATTTAAAGTAGACTGGAGTAGGAATAGTAATTATTATTTAATTAGTGTCCAGCACCTACTACAATTTATTGTAGACTGGAGTTGGAATAGTAATTAATATTTAATTAGTGTGCAGCACTTACTTCAATTTTATGTACACTGGAGTTGGAATAGTAATTATTATTTAATTAGTGTCCAGCATCTACTTCAATTTTATGTAGACTGGAGTTGGAATAGTAATTATTATTTAATTAGTGTCCAGCATCTACTTCAATTTTATGTAGACTGGAGTTGGAATAGTAATTATTATTTAATTAGTGTCCAGCATTTACTTCAATTTTATGTAGACTGGAGTTGGAATAGTAATTATTATTTAATTAGTGTCCAGCACTTACTTCAATTTTATGTACACTGGAGTTGGAATAGTAATTATTATTTAATTAGTGTCCAGCACCTACTTCAATTTTATGTAGACTGGAGTTGGAATAGTAAATATTATTTAATTACTGTCCAGCACCTACTTCAATTTAAAGTAGACTGGAGTAGGAATAGTAATTATTATGTAATTAGTGTCCAGCACCTACTACAATTTTATGTAGACTGGAGTTGGAATAGTAATTAATATTTAATTAGTGTCCAGCATCTACTTCAATTTTATGTAGACTGGAGTTGGAATAGTAATTATTATTTAATTAGTGTCCAGCATCTACTTCAATTTTATGTAGACTGGAGTTGGAATAGTAATTATTATTTAATTAGTGTCCAGCACCTACTTCAATTTAAAGTAGACTGGAGTAGGAATAGTAATTATTATTTAATTAGTGTCCAGCACCTACTACAATTTAATGTAGACTGGAGTTGGAATAGTAATTAATATTTAATTAGTGTCCAGCACTTACTTCAATTTTATGTAGACTGGAGTTGGAATAGTAATTATTATTTAATTAGTGTCCAGCACCTACTTCAATTTTATGTAGACTGGAGTTGGAATAGTAATTATTATTTAATTAGTGTCCAGCACCTACTTCAATTTCAAGTAGACTGGAGTTGGAATAGTAATTATTATTTAATTAGTGTCCAGCACCTACTTCAATTTTAAGTAGACTGGAGTTGGAATAGTAATTATTATTTAATTAGTGTCCAGCACCTACTTCAATTTTATGTAGACTGGAGTTGGAATATTAATTATTATTTAATTAGTGTCCAGCACCTACTTCAATTTTAAGTAGACTGGAGTTGGAATAGTAATTATTATTTAATTAGTGTCCAGCACCTCTTTCAATTTCATGTAGACTGGAGTTGGAATAGTAATTATTATTTAATTAGTGTCCAGCATCTACTTCAATTTTTTGTAGACTGGAGTTGGAATAGTAATTATTATTTAATTAGTGTCCAGCACCTACTTCAATTTAAAGTAGACTGGAGTAGGAATAGTAATTATTATTTAATTAGTGTCCAGCACCTACTACAATTTAATGTAGACTGGAGTTGGAATAGTAATTAATATTTAATTAGTGTCCAGCACTTACTTCAATTTTATGTACACTGGAGTTGGAATAGTAATTATTATTTAATTAGTGTCCAGCATCTACTTCAATTTTAGGTAGACTGGAGTTGGAATAGTAATTATTATTTAATTAGTGTCCAGCATCTACTTCAATTTTATGTACACTGGAGTTGGAATAGTAATTATTATTTAATTAGTGTCCAGCACCTACTTCAATTTTATGTAGACTAGAGTTGGAATAGTAATTATTATTTAATTAGTGTCCAGCACCTACTTCAATTTCAAGTAGACTGGAGTTGGAATAGTAATTGTTATTTAATTAGTGTCCAGCACCTACTTCAATTTTATGTAGACTGGAGTTGGAATAGTAATTATTATTTAATTAGTGTCCAGCACCTACTTCAATTTTATGTAGACTGGAGTTGGAATAGTAATTATTATTTAATTAGTGTCCAGCACCTTCTTCAATTTTAAGTAGACTGGAGTTGGAATAGTAATTATTATTTAATTAGTGTCCAGCACCTACTTCAATTTTATGTAGACTGGAGTTGGAATAGTAATTATTATTTAATTAGTGTCCAGCACCTACTTCAATTTTATGTAGACTGGAGTTGGAATAGTAATTATTATTTAATTAGTGTCCAGCACCTACTTCAATTTCAAGTAGACTGGAGTTGGAATAGCAATTATTATTTAATTAGTGTCCAGCACCTACTTCAATTTTAAGTAGACTGGAGTTGGAATAGTAATTATTATCTAATTAGTGTCCAGCACCTACTTCAATTTTATGTAGACTGGAGTTGGAATATTAATTATTATTTAATTAGTGTCCAGCACCTACTTCAATTTTAAGTAGACTGGAGTTGGAATAGTAATTATTATCTAATTAGTGTCCAGCACCTACTTCAATTTTATGTAGACTGGAGATGGAATATTAATTAATATTTAATTAGTGTCCAGTACCTACTTCAATTTTATGTAGACTGGAGATGGAATATGTTATGTTATGTTATGTTAATAACTTTTATTCGGCGCACAGCTGCCCCAGCGAAGGGGCGTCCTGGCGCCTGTCCAGATACCACAACACAACAGATCAGAGCCGGGGAAAGAGGAGATCAATTGCCAGAAGCGAACAGGTGGGTTTTAATAGCGCGCCTGAAAAGAATAAGACTATCCAGGGCACGGATGTGTACAGGGAGAGAATTCCATAGGTCAACTGCCAGAACGCGAAAGGAGCGCCCTCCCATCCTACTCAGTCTGAACCTAGGCTTAATCGCCAGGTGGTGAGATTCAGACCTGAGGGAACGTGTGGGCAGATACGGAGCAATAAGGCCCGCAAGGGCAGGAGGGGAGGAAAGCTTCAGAATCTTAAATGTCAGACAGAGAGCCTTAAATTTGATTCTCTGTCTGACCGGAAGCCAATGAAGGGAAGTCAGAACAGTGGAAACAGAACACCGCCTCGGAAGGCCCACAATGGCACGTGCAGCAGCATTCTGCACAATCTGAAGCCTAGAAGCCTCAGCCTGGTTCACTCCAAGTAGCAAAGCGCTCCCGTAGTCCAATCGCGACAAGATGGAGGCCTGAACCACCAGTTGCCGCGTGGGGGGGTCGAAGAACTTAAGGACAGGCCTCAGTCCCCGCAGGATACCAAAACAGGTAGCTGCTACCCTCTTCGTATGGCTGGCAAAAGAAAGATGGGAATCCAGCCACACCCCCAGGTTTTTAACTTCGGCCGCTGGAGTGGGAGAGACCCCCAGTTCGGGAGGCCACCACTGGTCTCCCCAAAGTTCCGTCTGCCTCCCTAGAATCAGGACCTCGGTTTTTTTAGCGTTAAGCTGTAAGCAGTTGCAACGCATCCACTTAGCCACAGCTATAAGTCCAGCTCGAAATCTGGGCGCATTCACCTCAGGGTCTCCGCTAAGTGTTACCGCCAGCTGCGTGTCGTCGGCGTACGATGTCATGGTAAGGCCACATTCCCTGACGACAGCAGCCAGCGGTTTCACATACAGATTGAACAGTGTAGGACTTAAAGCGGAGCCCTGGGGAACTCCCAGACCGAGAGAGTGGAACGAGGACTGGCCAGGTGGAATGGCCACTTTAAAACACCGGTCCGAAAGGAAGGAGCGGAACCACTCAAGAGCTTTCCCTCCGATACCCACTTCCTCCAAACGCCGCACTAAAATGTCATGAGACACCGTGTCAAATGCGGCGCTCAGGTCTAACAGCAGGAGCGCCGCTGTCTGCCCCGCATCCAGCACTGACCGCAAGTGCTCGGTCATGAAGAGCAGGGCCGTTTCAGTGCTGTGTTGAGTGCGGAACCCATTTTGACTCTCGTCAAGAATGTTATTACGAGAGAGATGGGTAGACAGAATGGTATTCACGTGTGCCTCAGTGACCTTTGCGGTCCAAGGCAGGAGGGAGATGGGCCGGTAATTTTCCGGGAGCAAGGGGTCAAGATTGGGTTTCTTCAAAATAGGGCTGACCACAGCTTGCTTCCAGGATGGAGGAACCACGCCCTCAGTAAGGGAAAGATTGATAAGATCCAGGATGGGCTCACGACACAGCGGCGGGAGAAGAGTGAAGAACTCCGGCTTCAATGGATCTAAGGGAGAGCCAGATTTAATTTTGAGGCTTAGAGTGTCAAATACCTCAACAGACATAGCCGGCAAGAAGGACAAGGTCTCCACAACCAAAGTCTTCACAGTACTCGGAGCCTCCGCGGGGACGGAAGATGTAAAACCTCGGTAGATTGCCTGCACCTTCTCCACGAAGAAGGATGCCAGGCTCTCACAGTGTGAATCCGTGCAGATTTCTATCGAGGTGGCCCGTTTCCCCATCAGATCTTTAAGTACCTTGAAGATAAGCTTGGAGGGATTGGAACTATTGGAGAACTCAGTAGCATAATAAGCTGCCCGAGTTTGACAGATGGCTCTGTGATAGTTTTTGAGCTGGGCAAAGTACAGTGATTTTAACATGGGATCAAAGGATTTCCTCCAGGCTCTCTCAGCTTGCCGGCACGTTCTTTTAAGCTCGGCAAGGTTTTCATTATACCAGGGACTGCGGGTCTTAGCATGACATTTAGACCAGCGCAGAGGTATAAGAGAATCGAGGGCCGTGAGAACCCAGTTACAGAACTGTTCGTAGCCCTGTTCCACATTCTGCAGTTTGCCTAAGGGCTGTGCCTCCAATATCCCAACAAATTCCTCCAGCTTGAGTTTCCGCCAGCTACGCTTGAGGATCTGTTTATCCACAGGTTTCAATTGTGGATTATCTAAGGGACACGCCACTTTAACCAACATATGGTCCGTCCAACCCACCGCCAACGGGACAGATGTTTTGGCCCGGATTAAGGTGGTAAAGAAGGGATCAAGTATGTGTCCTCCTATGTGGGTGGGGGAGGTAACTAGTTGGTTAAGTTGCATCGCTTCAAGATCCGCTAGCAGAGAGCTAATAGGAGAAGAAGACATCAGATCGAAGTGAATGTTTAAGTCCCCTACGATGTTAAAATTAGCACAGCTAGAGACTAGCGAGCTGACCACATCTACCAGTGCGGACTTAAAGACGGTATCGTTCCCAGGTGGGCGATAGATAAGGATGCCACTAAAGGTGAAGTGATGGCTTATCCTTACCTTAAAGGAGGCGCTTTCACACATGGGAAGGTTCTGAGGCTTCCATTCAGCCGATAGGCAGGATTTAATCGCCATGGCGATACCACCTCCCCTAGTTGTACGGTTCAGTGTAAACACCGTATAGGTGGAGGGGAAGGCCAGATTTATAATGGCGGTGTCAGCATCTTGTAGCCAAGTTTCGGTCAAAAAGATGATATCTGGAGAATCCGAATCTATCATATCCCGAAGGAATTGATAGTGCTTGACCAAAGATCTGACATTCAGGCTCCACACGTTTAGGACTTGCTCAGTGCGATCTGTATGAGTGCCGTAAGCAGTCCCTGGCACAGAACGCACCCCCGTGGGTGCGGTCAAAGAAAACCAGCCACTAATTAATATTTAATTAGTGTCCAGTACCTACTTCAATTTTATGTAGACTGGAGTTGGAATAGTAATTATTATTTAATTAGTGTCCAGCACCTACTTCAATTTTAAGTAGACTGGAGTTGGAATAGTAATTATTATTTATTTAGTGTCCAGCACCTACTTCAATTTTAAGTAGACTGGATTTGGAATAGTAATTATTATTTAATTAGTGTCCAGCATCTACTTCAATTTTATGTAGACTGGAGTTGGAATAGTAATTAATATTTAATTAGTGTCCAGCACTTACTTCAATTTTATGTACACTGGAGTTGGAATAGTAATTATTATTTAATTAGTGTCTAGCATCTACTTCACTTTTATGTAGACTGGAGTTGGAATAGTAATTATTATTTAATTAGTGTCCAGCATCTACTTCAATTTTATGTAGACTGGAGTTGGAATAGTAAATATTATTTAATTAGTGTCCAGCATCTACTTAAATTTTATGTAGACTGGAGTTGGAATAGTAATTATTATTTAATTAGTGTCCAGCACTTACTTCAATTTTATGTACACTGGAGTTGGAATAGTAATTATTATTTATTGGTGTCCAGCATCTACTTCAATTTTATGTAGACTGGAGTTGGAATAGTAATTATTATCTAATTAGTGTCCAGCACCTACTTCAATTTTATGTAAACTGGAGTTGGAATATTAATTATTATTTAAATAGTGTCCAGCACCTTCTTCAATTTAATGTAGACTGGAGTAGGAAGTGTAATTATTATTTAATTAGTGTCCAGCACCTACTTCAATTTTATGTAGACTGGAGTTGGAATAGTAATTATTATTTAATTAGTGTCCAGCACCTAATTCAATTTAAAGTAGACTGGAGTAGGAATAGTAATTATTATTTAATTAGTGTCCAGCACCTACTTCAATTTTATGTAGACTGGAGTTGGAATAGTAATTATTATTTATTTAGTGTCCAGCATTTACTTCAATTTTATGTAGACTGGAGTTGGAATAGTAATTATTATTTAATTAGTGTCCAGCACTTACTTCAATTTTATGTACACTGGAGTTGGAATAGTAATTATTATTTAATTAGTGTCCAGCACCTACTTCAATTTTATGTAGACTGGAGTTGGAATAGTAAATATTATTTAATTAGTGTCGAGCACCTACTTCAATTTAAAGTAGACTGGAGTAGGAATAGTAATTATTATGTAATTAGTGTCCAGCACCTACTACAATTTAATGTAGACTGGAGTTGGAATAGTAATTAATATTTAATTAGTGTCCAGCACTTACTTCAATTTTATGTACACTGGAGTTGGAATAGTAATTATTATTTAATTAGTGTCCAGCATCTACTTCAATTTTATGTAGACTGGAGTTGGAATAGTAATTAATATTTAATTAGTGTCCAGCATCTACTTCAATTTTATGTAGACTGGAGTTGGAATAGTAATTATTATTTAATTAGTGTCCAGCATCTACTTCAATTTTATGTAGACTGGAGTTGGAATAGTAATTATTATTTAATTAGTGTCCAGCACCTACTTCAATTTAAAGTAGACTGGAGTAGGAATAGTAATTATTATTTAATTAGTGTCCAGCACCTACTACAATTTAATGTAGACTGGAGTTGGAATAGTAATTAATATTTAATTAGTGTCCAGCACTTACTTCAATTTTATGTACACTGGAGTTGGAATAGTAATTATTATTTAATTAGTGTCCAGCATCTACTTCAATTTTAGGTAGACTGGAGTTGGAATAGTAATTATTATTTAATTAGTGTCCAGCATCTACTTCAATTTTATGTACACTGGAGTTGGAATAGTAATTATTATTTAATTAGTGTCCAGCACCTTCTTCAATTTTATGTAGACTGGAGTTGGAATAGTAATTATTATTTAATTAGTGTCCAGCACCTACTTCAATTTCAAGTAGACTGGAGTTGGAATAGTAATTGTTATTTAATTAGTGTCCAGCACCTACTTCAATTTTATGTAGACTGGAGTTGGAATAGTAATTATTATTTAATTAGTGTCCAGCACCTACTTCAATTTTATGTAGACTGGAGTTGGAATAGTAATTATTATTTAATTAGTGTCCAGCACCTTCTTCAATTTTAAGTAGACTGGAGTTGGAATAGTAATTATCATTTAATTAGTGTCCAGCACCTACTTCAATTTTATGTAGACTGGAGTTGGAATAGTAATTATTATTTAATTAGTGTCCAGCACCTACTTCAATTTTATGTAGACTAGAGTTGGAATATTAATTATTATTTAATTAGTGTCCAGCACCTACTTCAATTTTAAGTAGACTGGAGTTGGAATAGTAATTATTATCTAATTAGTGTCCAGCACCTACTTCAATTTTATGTAGACTGGAGTTGGAATATTAATTAATATTTAATTAGTGTCCAGCACCTACTTCAATTTAATGTAGACTGGAGATGGAATATTAATTAATATTTAATTATTGTCCAGTACCTACTTCAATTTTATGTAGACTGGAGTTGGAATAGTAATTATTATTTAATTAGTGTCCAGCACCTACTTCAATTTTAAGTAGACTGGAGTTGGAATAGTAATTATTATTTATTTAGTGTCCAGCACCTACTTCAATTTTAAGTAGACTGGATTTGGAATAGTAATTATTATTTAATTAGTGTCCAGCATCTACTTCAATTTTATGTAGACTGGAGTTTGAATAGTAATTAATATTTAATTAGTGTCCAGCACTTACTTCAATTTTATGTACACTGGAGTTGGAATAGTAAATATTATTTAATTAGTGTCCAGCATCTACTTCACTTTTATGTAGACTGGAGTTGGAATAGTAATTATTATTTAATTAGTGTCCAGCATCTACTTCAATTTTATGTAGACTGGAGTTGGAATAGTAAATATTATTTAATTAGTGTCCAGCATCTACTTAAATTTTATGTAGACTGGAGTTGGAATAGTAATTATTATTTAATTAGTGTCCAGCACTTACTTCAATTTTATGTACACTGGAGTTGGAATAGTAATTATTATTTATTGGTGTCCATCATCTACTTCAATTTTATGTAGACTGGAGTTGGAATAGTAATTATTATCTAATTAGTGTCCAGCACCTACTTCAATTTTATGTAGACTGGAGTTGGAATATTAATTAATATTTAATTAGTTTCCAGCACCTACTTCAATTTAATGTAGACTGGAGATGGAATATTAATTAATATTTAATTATTGTCCAGTACCTACTTCAATTTTATGTAGACTGGAGTTGGAATAGTAATTATTATTTAATTAGTGTCCAGCACCTACTTCAATTTTAAGTAGACTGGAGTTGGAATAGTAATTATTATTTATTTAGTGTCCAGCACCTACTTCAATTTTAAGTAGACTGGATTTGGAATAGTAATTATTATTTAATTAGTGTCCAGCATCTACTTCAATTTTATGTAGACTGGAGTTTGAATAGTAATTAATATTTAATTAGTGTCCAGCACTTACTTCAATTTTATGTACACTGGAGTTGGAATAGTAAATATTATTTAATTAGTGTCCAGCATCTACTTCACTTTTATGTAGACTGGAGTTGGAATAGTAATTATTATTTAATTAGTGTCCAGCATCTACTTCAATTTTATGTAGACTGGAGTTGGAATAGTAAATATTATTTAATTAGTGTCCAGCATCTACTTAAATTTTATGTAGACTGGAGTTGGAATAGTAATTATTATTTAATTAGTGTCCAGCACTTACTTCAATTTTATGTACACTGGAGTTGGAATAGTAATTATTATTTATTGGTGTCCATCATCTACTTCAATTTTATGTAGACTGGAGTTGGAATAGTAATTATTATCTAATTAGTGTCCAGCACCTACTTCAATTTTATGTAAACTGGAGTTGGAATATTAATTATTATTTAAATAGTGTCCAGCACCTTCTTCAATTTAATGTAGACTGGAGTAGGAATTGTAATTATTATTTAATTAGTGTCCAGCACCTACTTCAATTTTATGTAGACTGGAGTTGGAATAGTAATTATTATTTAATTAGTGTCCAGCACCTAATTCAATTTAAAGTAGACTGGAGTAGGAATAGTAATTATTATTTAATTAGTGTCCAGCACCTACTACAATTTATTGTAGACTGGAGTTGGAATAGTAATTAATATTTAATTAGTGTGCAGCACTTACTTCAATTTTATGTACACTGGAGTTGGAATAGTAATTATTATTTAATTAGTGTCCAGCATCTACTTCAATTTTATGTAGACTGGAGTTGGAATAGTAATTATTATTTAATTAGTGTCCAGCATCTACTTCAATTTTATGTAGACTGGAGTTGGAATAGTAATTATTATTTAATTAGTGTCCAGCATTTACTTCAATTTTATGTAGACTGGAGTTGGAATAGTAATTATTATTTAATTAGTGTCCAGCACTTACTTCAATTTTATGTACACTGGAGTTGGAATAGTAATTATTATTTAATTAGTGTCCAGCACCTACTTCAATTTTATGTAGACTGGAGTTGGAATAGTAAATATTATTTAATTACTGTCCAGCACCTACTTCAATTTAAAGTAGACTGGAGTAGGAATAGTAATTATTATGTAATTAGTGTCCAGCACCTACTACAATTTTATGTAGACTGGAGTTGGAATAGTAATTAATATTTAATTAGTGTCCAGCATCTACTTCAATTTTATGTAGACTGGAGTTGGAATAGTAATTATTATTTAATTAGTGTCCAGCATCTACTTCAATTTTATGTAGACTGGAGTTGGAATAGTAATTATTATTTAATTAGTGTCCAGCACCTACTTCAATTTAAAGTAGACTGGAGTAGGAATAGTAATTATTATTTAATTAGTGTCCAGCACCTACTACAATTTAATGTAGACTGGAGTTGGAATAGTAATTAATATTTAATTAGTGTCCAGCACTTACTTCAATTTTATGTAGACTGGAGTTGGAATAGTAATTATTATTTAATTAGTGTCCAGCACCTACTTCAATTTTATGTAGACTGGAGTTGGAATAGTAATTATTATTTAATTAGTGTCCAGCACCTACTTCAATTTCAAGTAGACTGGAGTTGGAATAGTAATTATTATTTAATTAGTGTCCAGCACCTACTTCAATTTTAAGTAGACTGGAGTTGGAATAGTAATTATTATTTAATTAGTGTCCAGCACCTACTTCAATTTTATGTAGACTGGAGTTGGAATATTAATTATTATTTAATTAGTGTCCAGCACCTACTTCAATTTTAAGTAGACTGGAGTTGGAATAGTAATTATTATTTAATTAGTGTCCAGCACCTCTTTCAATTTCATGTAGACTGGAGTTGGAATAGTAATTATTATTTAATTAGTGTCCAGCACCTACTTCAATTTTATGTAAACTGGAGTTGGAATAGTAATTATTATTAAATTAGTGTCCAGCACCTACTTCAATTTAAAGTAGACTGGAGTAGGAATAGTAATTAATATTTAATTAGTGTCCAGCACTTACTTCAATTTTATGTACACTGGAGTTGGAATAGTAATTATCATTTAATTAGTGTCCAGCATCTACTTCAATTTTATGTAGACTGGAGTTGGAATAGTAATTATTATTTAATTAGTGTCCAGCATCTACTTCAATTTTATGTAGACTGGAGTTGGAATAGTAATTATTATTTAATTAGTGTCCAGCACTTACTTCAATTTTATGTAGACTGGAGTTGAAATAGTAATTATTATTTAATTAGTGTCCAGCACCTACTTCAATTTAAAGTAGACTGGAGTTGGAATAGTAATTATTATTTAATTAGTGTCCAGCACCTACTACAATTTAATGTAGACTGGAGTTGGAATAGTAATTAATATTTAATTAGTGTCCAGCACTTACTTCAATTTTATGTACACTGGAGGTGGAATAGTAATTATTATTTAATTAGTGTCCAGCATCTACTTCAATTTTATGTAGACTGGAGTTGGAATAGTAATTATTATTTAATTAGTGTCCAGCATCTACTTCAATTTTATGTAGACTGGAGTTGGAATAGTAATTATTATTTAATTAGTGTCCAGCACTTACTTCAATTTTATGTAGACTGGAGTTGAAATAGTAATTATTATTTAATTAGTGTCCAGCACCTACTTCAATTTAAAGTAGACTGGAGTTGGAATAGTAATTATTATTTAATTAGTGTCCAGCACCTACTACAATTTAATGTAGACTGGAGTTGGAATAGTAATTAATATTTAATTAGTGTCCAGCACTTACTTCAATTTTATGTACACTGGAGGTGGAATAGTAATTATTATTTAATTAGTGTCCAGCATCTACTTCAATTTTATGTAGACTGGAGTTGGAATAGTAATTATTATTTAATTAGTGTCCAGCATCTACTTCAATTTTATGTAGACTGGAGTTGGAATAGTAAATATTATTTAATTAGTGTCCAGCACTTACTTCAATTTTATGTACACTGGAGTTGGAATAGTAATTATTATTTAATTAGTGTCCAGCATCTACTTCAATTTTATGTAGACTGGAGTTGGAATGGTAATTATTATTTAATTAGTGTCCAGCACCTACTTCAATTTAAAGTAGACTGGAGTAGGAATAGTAATTATTATTTAATTAGTGTCCAGCACCTACTACAATTTCATGTAGACTGGAGTTGGAATAGTAATTAATATTTAATGAGTGTCCAGCACTTACTTCAATTTTATGTACACTGGAGTTGGAATAGTAATTATTATTTAATTAGTGTCCAGCATCTACTTCAATTTTAGGTAGACTGGAGTTGGAATAGTAATTATTATTTAATTAGTGTCCAGCATCTACTTCAATTTTATGTAGACTGGAGTTGGAATAGTAATTATTATTTAATTAGTGTCCAGCACCTACTTCAATTTTATGTAGACTGGAGTTGATATAGTAATTATTATTTAATTAGTGTCCAGCACCTACTTCAATTTCAAGTAGACTGGAGTTGGAATAGCAATCATTATTCAATTAGTGTCCAGCACCTACTTCAATTTTATGTAGACTGGAGTTGGAATAGCAATTATTATTTAATTAGTGTCCAGCACCTACTTCAATTTTATGTAGACTGGAGTTGGAATAGTAATTATTATTTATTTAGTGTCCAGCATCTACTTCAATTTTATGTAGACTGGATTTGAAATAGTAATTATTATTTAATTAGTGCCCAGCACCTACTTCAATTTTATGTAGACTGGAGTTGGAATATTAATTATTATTTAATTAGTGTCCAGCACCTACTATAATTTTATGTAGACTGGAGTGGGAATTGTAATTATTATTTAATTAGTGTCCAGCACCTACTTCAATTTTAAGTAGACTGGAGTTGGAATAGTAATTATTATTTATTTAGTGTCCAGCATCTACTTCAATTTTATGTAGACTGGATTTGAAATAGTAATTATTATTTAATTAATGCCCAGCACCTACTTCAATTTTATGTAGACTTGAGTTGGAATATTAATTATTATTTAATTAGTGTCCAGCACCTACTTCAATTTTGAGTAGACTGGAGTTGGAATAGTAATTATTATTTAATTAGTGTCCAGCACCTACTTCAATTTTATGTAGACTGGAGTTGGAATAGTAATTATTATTTAATTAGTGTCCAGCATCTACTTCAATTTTATGTAGACTGGAGTTGGAATAGTAAATATTATTTAATTAGTGTCCAGCACTTACTTCAATTTTATGTACACTGGAGTTGGAATAGTAATTATTATTTAATTAGTGTCCAGCATCTACTTCCATTTTATGTAGACTGGAGTTGGAATATTAATTATTATTTAATTAGTGTCCAGCACCTACTTCAATTTTAAGTAGACTGGAGTTGGAATAGTAATTATTATCTAATTAGTGTCCAGCACCTACTTCAATTTTATGTAGACTGGAGTTGGAATAGTAATTATTATTTAATTAGTGTCCAGCAACTACTTCAATTTTATGTAGACTGGAGTTGGAATAGTAATTAATATTTAATTAGTGTCCAGCACTTACTTCAATTTTATGTACACTGGAGTTGGAATAGTAATTATTATTTAATTAGTGTCCAGCATCTACTTCAATGTTATGTAGACTGGAGTTGGAATAGTAATTATTATTTAATTAGTGTCCAGCATCTACTTAAATTTTATGTAGACTGGAGTTGGAATAGTAAATATTATTTAATTAGTGTCCAGCACTTACTTCAATTTTATGTACACTGGAGTTGGAATAGTAATTATTATTTAATTGGTGTCCAGCATCTACTTCAATTTTATGTAGACTGGAGTTGGAATAGTAATTATTATTTAATTAGTGTCCAGCACTTACTTCAATTTTATGTACACTGGAGTTGGAATAGTAATTATTATTTAATTAGTGTCCAGCACTTACTTCAATTTTATGTCCACTGGAGTTGGAATAGTAATTATTATTTAATTAGTGTCCAGCATCTACTTCAATTTTATGTAGACTGGAGTTGGAATAGTAATTATTATCTAATTAGTGTCCAGCACCTACTTCAATTTTATGTAAACTGGAGTTGGAATATTAATTATTATTTAAATAGTGTCCAGCACCTTCTTCAATTTAATGTAGACTGGAGTAGGAATTGTAATTATTATTTAATTAGTGTCCAGCACCTACTTCAATTTTATGTAGACTGGAGTTGGAATAGTAATTATTATTTAATTAGTGTCCAGCACCTACTTCAATTTAAAGTAGACTGGAGTAGGAATAGTAATTATTATTTAATGAGTGTCCAGCACCTACTACAATTTAATGTAGACTGGAGTTGGAATAGTAATTAATATTTAATTAGTGTCCAGCACTTACTTCAATTTTATGTACACTGGAGTTGGAATAGTAATTATCATTTAATTAGTGTCCAGCATCTACTTCACTTTTATGTAGACTAGAGTTGGAATAGTAATTATTATTTAATTAGTGTCCAGCATCTACTTCAATTTTATGTAGACTGGAGTTGGAATAGTAATTATTATTTAATTAGTGTCCAGCATTTACTTCAATTTTATGTAGACTGGAGTTGGAATAGTAATTATTATTTAATTAGTGTCCAGCACTTACTTCAATTTTATGTAGACTGGAGTTGGAATAGTAATTATTATTTAATTAGTGTCCAGCACCTACTTCAATTTAAAGTAGACTGGAGTAGGAATAGTAATTATTATTTAATTAGTATCCAGCACCTACTACAATTTAATGTAGACTGGAGTTGGAATAGTAATTAATATTTAATTAGTGTCCAGCACTTACTTCAATTTTATGTACACTGGAGGTGGAATAGTAATTATTATTTAATTAGTGTCCAGCATCTACTTCAATTTTATGTAGACTGGAGTTGGAATAGTAATTATTATTTAATTAGTGTCCAGCATCTACTTTAATTTTATGTAGACTGGAGTTGGAATAGTAATTATTATTTAATTAGTGTCCAGCATCTACTTCAATTTTATGTAGACTGGAGTTGGAATAGTAAATATTATTTAATTAGTGTCCAGCATCTACTTCAATTTTATGTAGACTGGAGTTGGAATAGTAATTATTATTTAATTAGTGTCCAGCATTTACTTCAATTTTATGTAGACTGGAGTTGGAATAGTAATTATTATTTAATTAGTGTCCAGCACTTACTTCAATTTTATGTAGACTGGAGTTGGAATAGTAATTATTATTTAATTAGTGTCCAGCACCTACTTCAATTTAAAGTAGACTGGAGTAGGAATAGTAATTATTATTTAATTAGTATCCAGCACCTACTACAATTTAATGTAGACTGGAGTTGGAATAGTAATTAATATTCAATTAGTGTCCAGCACTTACTTCAATTTTATGTACACTGGAGGTGGAATAGTAATTATTATTTAATTAGTGTCCAGCATCTACTTCAATTTTATGTAGACTGGAGTTGGAATAGTAATTATTATTTAATTAGTGTCCAGCATCTACTTTAATTTTATGTAGACTGGAGTTGGAATAGTAATTATTATTTAATTAGTGTCCAGCATCTACTTCAATTTTATGTAGACTGGAGTTGGAATAGTAAATATTATTTAATTAGTGTCCAGCACTTACTTCAATTTTATGTACACTGGAGTTGGAATAGTAATTATTATTTAATTAGTGTCCAGCATCTACTTCAATTTTATGTAAACTGGAGTTGGAATGGTAATTATTATTTAATTAGTGTCCAGCACCTACTTCAATTTAAAGTAGACTGGAGTAGGAATAGTAATTATTATTTAATTAGTGTCCAGCACCTACTACAATTTCATGTAGACTGGAGTTGGAATAGTAATTAATATTTAATTAGTGTCCAGCACTTACTTCAATTTTATGTACACTGGAGTTGGAATAGTAATTATTATTTAATTAGTGTCCAGCATCTACTTCAATTTTAGGTAGACTGGAGTTGGAATAGTAATTATTATTTAATTAGTGTCCAGCATCTACTTCAATTTTATGTAGACTGGAGTTGGAATAGTAATTATTATTTAATTAGTGTCCAGCACCTACTTCAATTTTATGTAGACTGGAGTTGGAATAGTAATTATTATTTAATTAGTGTCCAGCACCTACTTCAATTTCAAGTAGACTGGAGTTGGAATAGCAATTATTATTTAATTAGTGTCCAGCACCTACTTCAATTTTAAGTAGACTGGAGTTGGAATAGTAATTATTATCTAATTAGTGTCCAGCACCTACTTCAATTTTATGTAGACTGGAGTTGGAATATTAATTATTATTTAATTAGTGTCCAGCACCTACTTCAATTTTAAGTAGACTGGAGTTGGAATAGTAATTATTATCTAATTAGTGTCCAGCACCTACTTCAATTTTATGTAGACTGGAGTTGGAATATTAATTAATATTTAATTAGTGTCCAGCACCTACTTCAATTTAATGTAGACTGGAGATGGAATATTAATTAATATTTAATTAGTGTCCAGTACCTACTTCAATTTTATGTAGACTGGAGTTGGAATAGTAATTATTATTTAATTAGTGTCCAGCACCTACTTCAATTTTAAGTAGACTGGAGTTGGAATAGTAATTATTATTTATTTAGTGTCCAGCACCTACTTCAATTTTAAGTAGACTGGATTTGGAATAGTAATTATTATTTAATTAGTGTCCAGCATCTACTTCAATTTTATGTAGACTGGAGTTGGAATAGTAATTAATATTTAATTAGTGTCCAGCACTTACTTCAATTTTATGTACACTGGAGTTGGAATAGTAATTATTATTTAATTAGTGTCCAGCATCTACTTCACTTTTTAATGTAGACTGGAGTTGGAATAGTAATTAATATTTAATTAGTGTCCAGCATCTACTTCAATTTTATGTAGACTGGAGTTGGAATAGTAAATATTATTTAATTAGTGTCCAGCATCTACTTAAATTTTATGTAGACTGGAGTTGGAATAGTAATTATTATTTAATTAGTGTCCAGCACTTACTTCAATTTTATGTACACTGGAGTTGGAATAGTAATTATTATTTATTGGTGTCCAGCATCTACTTCAATTTTATGTAGACTGGAGTTGGAATAGTAATTATTATCTAATTAGTGTCCAGCACCTACTTCAATTTTATGTAAACTGGAGTTGGAATATTAATTATTATTTAAATAGTGTCCAGCACCTTCTTCAATTTAATGTAGACTGGAGTAGGAATTGTAATTATTATTTAATTAGTGTCCAGCACCTACTTCAATTTTATGTAGACTGGAGTTGGAATAGTAATTATTATTTAATTAGTGTCCAGCACCTAATTCAATTTAAAGTAGACTGGAGTAGGAATAGTAATTATTATTTAATTAGTGTC